>NC_138548.1:20147903-20747903 GCF_964273705.1 Natrix helvetica | reverse complement strand
AAGCAGACTGAAGTACTGCTTAGGTAATTAGTTCAGATTTTAATTTGCTGAAAAACATTTAAAAATGTAATTCAGCTGGATTACAGGTATTGTAATACTGAATTACAAATACTGAAGTAGGTATTTGTAAAATGTCCACAAGACTTCACATATAGTTCCAAGCAGTGGTGGGTTCTGGATCCTGTTGCAACTGGCATGCTGTGCGCAGGGCCGGGCATCGTAGTCGGGCCCTGTGCACAGCATGGGGGTGACACCCAGCTGCTCAGCAGAGGTCACACATGCACAGCCACGCTGTGCGTGCATGCGCAATTGGCCTGTTTGCGTCAAAAACCGGTAAGGAACGCGAGCGGGCGGGCCAAACGAGCCACCGTTCCGGTAAGGTGGCTGTTGCTCCCAGCTACTGCTGGTACGGCCATACCGGGCCGTACCACCCAGAACCCACCACTGGTTCCAAGCATAAAAACAATTCTTGTTTTTTCTGGAAGTCAGAGATTCTCACATTCTGGCTCCATTTCCATCCAATTTACTTATTAACCATGTAAAAGCAGTTATCTTGAACACATGTACTGTCCTAAGCTGTATCCCCCAACACACGATAGGCCAGAGTTCATAGATATATTATACCAGAGAGCAAACATGTCACGATGTTAAAAAGTTTGCTAGGCCTGAACTGAATGAATTGACACTCAAGAGTTAAACTAAGAAAGAGTTATTGCGCAGGTCATAAAAGTTCTTATCTGAAAGTGATTTATTGCGCATGCGTTACACATTCCAAAATTCCTTTCTTCTTTGTCCGGCTGCCAAGCAGAGCTGGCAGACGGAGCTTTCATTATCAAAATGTAACAATTAGTTTATTTTACTTTTATTTACTTTTATTAAAGTTTGTTTGTTAATTAGAATACTTGTCAAAGACTTTTATTTATTTTCTTAATATCTCAAAAGATATGCGGAAGGGAATCAGCCTCGATCCATAGACCTCATTTTCTACAGGGTGTTTTTCCCCTGACAACTTGGTAGCAGAGGATGGTCGACAACTTACCAGCTGAGATGGCTACAATTTATGGCTGTATTTTCCCTTCATGCTATCTAAAGATAACAGACTAAGCCTAATTAGCAATGTCGGAGAAAAAGAAAAAAAAGAAAAAGAAAGATGGGGCAAGCACAGACGGATCAGCTTCTTCTGACAAAGAATCCATTCCCTCAGACACAGAGGAACAACAAATTCCTTCAGGTGCCGAGCCAGATGTGGGGGAAGGAGCTACAGGACGCGACATCCACGAAACGAGGTCAGTGGTTCCTCCTTCTAAAATATCTCCAGGAGATTATGAATTTTTGGGGGCCAAGCCAAAACTTCCCACTCTGCCAGAGCCACTCCATTCCCAGACCCTCGCAGATTATCAAGATACAATTAATGAACGGCAAAAGTCTAAACGGCAACTGCCGGCAGAAAAAAAATCCTCCCACGCAGAAAGCAAAGTTTATGAAATCTTCCCAAATAATGAGGAAGAAATGCAAAGCTATCTATATCGATTAAAGCGTTTTGAAAAATATACTAGGGAGGCGAGAGAATGCTTTAACGAAATGAAGAGAAGTAGGAGGAGCTCCCCCACTCCCAAAATGTCTGAGGACGCCATCTTTTCTTCAAAACAACAGCCTAAGACACACCCCACAGAGTTCATTGGTCAATTAGAACAAAGAGATATGTACACGTCACCGAGGTCACGTGATCCCTTTGAGCCCATTGAACTTCCGGCCATGTATAGAGGGCTGCAGCCAAGAAGTGAAGCTGCACTGCCATCTGCTGGCGGAGAAAAATTATTAGAGCAAAAGATGATGCAGTTTCATCAAAGCTCTAGAGATTTACCTATGAGTCCTTTAGAAGCCAAAACTTTGCCTCCAAAGGTTAAGTCTTCAACACCTGGTGGTGCCGAATCCTCCCTAGATGGAAAAAGGCAAAGTCAAAGGCGAATTCGAGGAAGCCAATTTGATGTTGCCACGCAAAGGCCAATGATGCAACCCCAGCATCCCCTGGTTCAACAACCAGCTTTGCAACCTGCGCAACAAATTGTTCCGATCCACATTCCTCAGCAGGTATTCACAGTCACCCCCTTGACTGGTGAGTCCAAATTAAAGGAGTCAGGAGAGAATTATAAAGCCTGGGTCAGTGAAATTGCGCTCTTGCTTCGAAGAGAAGGCACACATTCCATGGTTTTTAATCCTCCTCCTCAACCCTGGACACCTGCAATGAGAGACCTCGAAAACAGAGCAATCACGACTTTGCTCATGTCAATGGAAATTGAGATCCAAGGTATCTTTCCACCTGATGCAACTGCCCAAGAAATTTGGGCTATTTTGGAAGATTGCTACAGGCCCGTTTCAATTGAATCTTCATGTTTGCTCATGTCTGAGTTCCATGGTTCGAAGTTGAAACCTGGTGAACGAATTGGTGGACATTTGACCAAACTGAAAAGAATGAGAAGTGAATTGAGACAAAATGGCCATGTAATCGATGATATCCAAATGATTAGCATCATCATTAACTCATTGAATTATGAATGGAAAGATGCTGTTGCAAAGATTAACTACGTGCCTATTGCTCAACGCACAGTTAACCACGTTTGCAGACTTTTAGTGGAAGACGAAGCTATCAGGTTAGCTACACCACATCTGCAACGACCTCCAGCGTCAAAGGCTCCAGCCAGACGTCCCTTCCGAGGAAGAGGCTACGCTCCAAGGATGCCAAAATGCTACACCTGCAACCGTGTGGGACATGACACCCGGGATTGTCCCCAACGAGTTCCAGCTCCCGCCACGTACCAGCCCAGAGGAACAGATTCCAGAGGCAGAGGTAGAGGCGGAAGACAAGGTCGTCGTGGTCCAAGGCGTGATTCACAAGCTCCACTTGTGACACTGGCCATAACCAACGTTCCACAACCTGATCCAAAGTTCGACAGACGTCTTTTGTGGACTTTAGACAGTGGAGCAGCTGTGCACGTTACCCACAGAAGGGAACTTTTCACAGAGATGGGCGAACCAGAGCCCGAGTATCGAGAACTGTATTCCTTCACCAACCACACTTGCAAGGTTATGGGAAAAGGAACTGTTTACATTGAAGAGCTCGATACACACATCCCTGATGTTTATTACATACCTTCAGCAACCAGTAATTTGCTTAGTCAAAGTCACTTGTCTAGAGATTTAAAGTTCCAGGTTCACCACCTCGAAAAAGCAAGTTACTTGGTTAAAGATGGAGATATTGTTGCTGAAACCATGCTGATTGGTGGGGTTTATTACTTAAAGCCAAAGCCTAAAGGGCAAGCACAGGCAAGTATGCAAACTCCAAAAAGGCACAACGTAGACCCAGAGAGAGTTGTCCCAGAGAGAGAAAGCGTTACTGTGCCAAAGGCTCCTAAAGCCAACAAACAGACAAAACAAAAACGGATTGCTCAGAGCAAGCCTGAGGGTCCTCATGAAACTGTTAATGTTGAGAATTCACTAACTGGTAAACCTTTACATTCCAGGTGTATTCACAAGTGGCACAGAAGATTGGGGCATGCCAGTTTCCGTGTTCTTAGAAAGATGCCGGAGTTCGCAAAAGGTTTGGATCTAAAGGGGTGTAAGGTGTTTTTGGATTGTGCGGTTTGCAAAAAGGCTAAATCCAAGGCGGCTGCAATTCCAAAACACGCTACACGCCGGTCAACACGCATTTTTGATTTGATACACACTGACATAGTGGGTCCTTTCCCACCAACACTTGGTGGCAGAAAGTATTTTTTAACAATTGTAGATAATCATTCTAGATATGGATTTGTATATCCTATGAGAGAGAAATCTGAGACTTTTCAGATCTTTAAAGACTTTGCAGCTTTTGTTTCTACACAATACCAAGTTCGCATCGCCAGAATCCAGAGTGACCGTGGTGCAGAATTCATGTCTCAGCGTTTCCAGGACTGGATGCGTAAGAATGGAATTCTTCATCAGACATCTGCTCCATATACACCGGCTCATAACGGAGTTGTAGAAAGAAGACAAGGGGTTCTACAAACCATGATGCGTTGTCTTCTAGAAGATGCCAATCTCAGTAACGCATACTGGGGTGAAGCAATCAAATATGCAAATTACATTGTCAACCGTACTTGGAGCAGTGTAATCAATCAAACTCCTTTCTACATGCTGTATGGCTACAAGCCCGATCTCAAGAACCTCCATATTTTTGGTTCATATGCTATGGTGAACACTCCCTTAAGTCAAAGAAGAAAGGGAGGTATAGTAGCAAAGAGACTAAGATTTATGGGTATTGATGATAATTCAAAATGGTACAAATTCATTGATACTAAACATGTGATTGTCATTTCACAATCTGCTAATTTTGAGGAAGACATTGACTGGTCCAGGATTCATTCCAATGATCCTGAAGTTTATTTTCCTAGAGATGGTGTTCCAGATGCCACGCAGCCTGATGGCAATTCGCAGGCAGATATTCCTTCTACCAGTTCTTCACAAACTGATGTTCCGTCTTCGCAAGCCGCGGATGCTGATGCTAGCGACGAACGTGAGGACGAGGATGATGATGAAGAAGAAGAAGAAGAAGACTGGTCTGTTGCTCCTAGACGCTCCAAGAGGGCCACAAAAGGAATCCCTCCACAACGTTATTCATGGCAACTGACAAAAACACCAGTACCTTTGATTTGCAACGTTACTCTTCCTCCAGAGACATTCACACAAATCAAACAGCTTCCTGATTCAGAACAAGACAAGTGGTATGATGCAATGCAGGATGAAATGGACAGTTTAAAGAAACTTAATGTATTCACACCTGCAAAACCTCCAGCAAACAAGAAAGTCATTGGCACTCGATGGGTCTACAGAATCAAGAAGAAACCGAATGGTGAGTCTTTATACAAAGCCAGACTTGTAGCTCAGGGTTTCGCTCAACGTTATCCTGAGGACTACACAAACACTTACTCACCAACAGTCAGAACTGAAAGTGTAAAAATTGCCTTAACCACTGCAACTATTCTTGGTTTAGAAGTTTTTCAATTTGATGTAGACACAGCTTATCTACATGCAGACCTAGATGAAGAGATCTACGTGAGAAGCCCTCCAGGATTCCAAAAGCAAGAAGGGGATACCTGGTTCCTGAACAAAAGTCTTTATGGTCTGAAACAGTCAGGTTTAATGTGGTATTTATGTCTTACTGACAAACTAAATTCAATGGGCTTTATTAAGTCCGAAACTGATGAATGCGTGTTCACAAAAAGATCTAACAATGCATATGAGATAATTCTTGTTTATGTTGATGATATTGTTTATATTGGTCCAAATAAGAAAATGAGTGAGATTTTTGCCAAAAGTTTGCAGAGATACTTCACACTAAAATCTTTAGGACACATTAGCACTTATTTAGGTGTTCAAATTGAAAAGACACAGAAGGGGTTTAGTCTTTCACAAGAAGAGAAAATTGACCACATTCTACATCATTGCAACATGAAAGATGCTAGCACAACAAAGACACCCATGCAAACAGATTTTCACAACTTAACACACGAACCAAGTCCTGAGTTTGAGGATCAAACACTTTATCGTTCAGTCATTGGTTCACTATTATACATTAGTAGTTGGACCAGACCTGACATCGCACTTAGTGTTAATCTTTTATCACGACACGTAGGTAAGGCAACACAATTTCATTGGTCATGCATTAAGAAGTTATTGAAATACCTAAAACACACTAAACACATGAAGTTATTGCTAGAACCAACACACGCTGATCAACCAAAGTTGATTTGTTTTACTGATTCCGACTGGGCGAGCGACAAGAAGTCACGCAAAAGCACTTCTGGTTACATGATGTTCCTAAATGGTTGTCCTGTTTACTGGCAAGTGAGAAAACAGAGTTTTGTTTCATGTTCATCTACTGAAGCTGAATATGCTTGTGTTTCAGATGCTTGTAATTCTCTAACGTGGTTTGATGCTTTGATCACAGATATCTGGACACGTCCGATTCGACCAATCACCGTGATGGAAGATAATGTATCTGTGGTTTATATTTCTGAGTCACATTTTACAGGTTCTAGGTCCAGACACATTGACATTCGTTATCAAAACACAAAGCAATTAGTTAAGCAAGGTTTTGTTAAATTGCAATATGTTTCTACACATGATCAGATCGCAGACATGCTTAACAAACCACTTGCCACAAATCAACACGAGTATCTGCGAAAGAAGATGTGCCTTAATTGATGATTTGATGACGTCAGCCCAGACTAGCAAAAGAAGGGGTGTCACGATGTTAAAAAGTTTGCTAGGCCTGAACTGAATGAATTGACACTCAAGAGTTAAACTAAGAAAGAGTTATTGCGCAGGTCATAAAAGTTCTTATCTGAAAGTGATTTATTGCGCATGCGTTACACATTCCAAAATTCCTTTCTTCTTTGTCCAGCTGCCAAGCAGAGCTGGCAGACGGAGCTTTCATTATCAAAATGTAACAATTAGTTTATTTTACTTTTATTTACTTTTATTAAAGTTTGTTTGTTAATTAGAATACTTGTCAAAGACTTTTATTTATTTTCTTAATATCTCAAAAGATATGCGGAAGGGAATCAGCCTCGGTCCATAGACCTCATTTTCTACAGGGTGTTTTTCCCTGTCAGGGGAAAAACACCCTGTAGAAAATGAGGTCTATGGACCGAGGCTGATTCCCTTCCGCATATCTTTTGAGATATTAAAAAAAAAAAAAAAGTCTTTAAGAAGTATTCTAATTAATAAACAAACTTTAATAATAAAATAAAACAGAAAATAACTAATTGTTACATTTTGATAATGAAAATCTCCGGTTGCCAAGTTGGCAGCCGAACAAAGAAGAAAGGAATTAGGATCTGGAATGTGTAAACGCATGCGCAATAAATCACTTTCAGATAAGAACTTTTATGACCTGCGCAATAACTCTTTCTTAGTTTAACTCTTGAGTGTCAGTTTAGGCAGTTCAGGCCTAGCAATGTGAGGCCTAGCAACATCGTGACAAAACATACATAAACATCTGTAATATAACAACTAATGATATTAAAAATGAGATCTACTTTGCTAGCACAGCTATCAAAGAACATTTCAAGAGGAAATGAGAGATTGTTACCTCAAACCAGAAGGCGTCCTGATTTGAATTATTATTTGCCCTCGTTATTGTCCATTGCTCAGCTTTAAATCTCACATTTGCCTAGACTGAAAAGTCAGTGAGATATCTCAATCTCAGGAAAAAGAAGTAATTACTTTCCCTGTAGAGTTTTCAAAGAAAATTAGATTGATGAAAATCTTTACTATTGCACCTAGTACTTAGTCACTGTTTTGGGCTGTAATTCTTCCTTAATTGAGGTCTTTACCACTATATAGTCATCAAACAAAGATTGCCTTCTTTCATAATGGTGGTCCACGACTTATAAGAGTTTGTTTAGTGACCAAAGTTACAGTGCCACTGAAAAAGTGACGTATGACTATTTTTCACCCTTACAACCCCATCAGCATCCCCATCGTCACAGGATCAAAATTCGGACGCTTGGCAACGGGTTCATATTTATGACAGTTGCAGCATCTTGGGATCATGTGACCATATTATGCAACCTTCTGACAAGCAAAGTCAATGCAGAAGCCACATTCACTTAACAACCGTGTTACTAATTTAACATCTGCAGTGATTCACTTTAATAACTGTGGCAAGAAAGGTGGTAAAATGGGGCAAAATGCACTTAACAACTGTCTCTCTTAACAACAAAACTTTTGGATTCAATTGTGGTTGAAAGTCAAGGACCATCTGCATGCAAAAATCCATTTACCCTTAAATACAGCTTCTGCCCAAGAAATCTCAACAGGCAAGTAATGCAAGAACTTCATTATCTTTTGCAAGCGTCACTAAGGGTCTGACTTAGTTGAATCATTACCCTTGGAGATCCTTGATTCAGCTTGCTTGCTAGAAAGCTTGGACCAAAGTTCCCCTATCTCATAAAGGATCAGCAACTATGTTAGATAAAGCCTCACAAACAATTGGAACAGCATGGCCAAAGTTGCATCAATTATTTGAGACACTTCAGAATGGAACAAATGATTCTTTCTACAATGAATCAGTGACACTGTTATGCTAATATCAGGAGTTCACTATGTTTCCAGGGCATTCTAGCCAGAACCTACCAAAAACAGAAGATATGGCAAGCTGTTTACAGGCAGATATAGACCTCAATGTATTGGGACCAGAGTCTCATTCGTGCAATGTGATCAGTAAGCAAGATATCATGTGACTGCTTTGCTCAATGACCATAATCCTGGCATTCCTGATTGAGGTTGTTAAGCGATCTTGTGGGTCCTGAGCAGGAATGGTGTTGCAATGTTTTACAACAGCCAGAAATGCTTTCAAGCCATAAGGCACACTTTCCAAGGCTACTGCAACTTCAAATAATCATGAAATGGTTGGGGACCCAAAGATTACTCATAGTCCTCGACTTACAACTATAAATGGGACTGGCACTTCCCTCACGAAGCAATGCGGTTGTAAAGAGCAATGTCATGTGACCACTCATTTAGCAATAACAATTCCAGCACTCCTGTTGTCAACCCCTGTGACTCAAGGGTTTCTTGGCACACTGTAAAAGCTCTCAAGGAAACGGCTGTGTTTTCCAACAGAAATAGCTTTAGTATTGTTCAGTACTACAAACTAAGTACTCTTAACACAGTGGTCCCAACCTTTTCAGCTCTGTGGACCGGCAGCGGCAGGGGAGGAGAGATGTGTTTACCTGCTGCTTGCATAGCCCAGTTTGCAACAGACCAAGAACCAGTACCAGACCGCGGACTGGGAACCCCTGCTCTAATACTTCCATCTCTTGCTTGATAGCAAAGAAAGGAAGTCTGTCCTCACTAGAGCCAGAGCAAAGTCACACTCAGGGACTTACCTCTGAACAAAGACTTCATTGTGGAGGTAATTCTCAAAAGTCTTCCTGAAGGCAGATTCCTCCAAGTCCCTCTGGATCTGAGAATCTGTTTTAGGGCAGTCACAACAATTGTCATCCCTTTTTTCACCATCAGTCCCGTTGTGCTTGAAGTGGTCTTCTACTAGCGGGGGAGACCATGTCCAAGAGGGTAGCTTCAAGCCTGCAGGACAGATGGATAATAAAGCTTTAATGGTCAGTAAGGGAATTATGGCCTCAAGGTCATCATGTTTTTTTAATATGTAATGCAATTCCTACTGGAAAGAACTGCAATTCAAGCAAGATCCTCTCTAATTGAATACGTCTGAGGGTTGAATATAGTACCTGACTACAACTTGTTAAAGCAGTCACTCCTCCTCCCCGGATCATATAGTTGTTCTCAAAAGATTGTTGTATAATTCCAGAAAAATATATGCTTGGTTTAAGGATTTACAGATAGATGTTATATGTTTCTGCATGCTCCATGACACTTTTCTTAATCCAAATCAAAGGGTTACATAGCCTATTGATCATGTTGGTTAGGAGAGTATGGGAACATTGGCCCAGCGTGTGTAGAAGATGCCAGTTATGTTCAGACATTTTAGCTAATTGCTGTTGGGTTAGTGTAGGGTTGCTCAAATCACCTCCTTCCAGGTTAATCAAGGAAGTTTAATTAAGGTTAAATCCATTGTGCTGCACAGCCAGTTGCTATTGATTGTTGATTGTGTGTTTATAGAAATAGCTGTAAATGGGAAACCCCAGGTTTGAGATAGATGGCTTTGTGGAAACATAAAGAAAAGGTATGATATGTCTGAATACAATAATTTTTTTGGACACTTCGGCAAATAATAGTTGGGTATTCACACGTGCTAAGCTGTGAAGTGGTTGGTTTGGTTTACTATATTAAATTAATGTAGCCAGAGTTAGTTTATTAGATTTTTACCCCATTGCAATTCATCAAACTCTTGGTGCTCATAGATACAATTAGTCAAAAATTCAAGCATGACTAGACCCACAAATCACAATATCAACAAAGAGGTGTGGTAATCCAAATGCCTTTTGGTACAGCTCAGTTGTCAACGTCTTCTGAAAGGTGGCCAACCGAATGTAATCTCAAGCAAGAGGCCAACCCAAAGGGCTGGTGCCACTCAAAAGTAACAATTTTTCTGAACATCAACTTCCTGACTTATCAAAAGTGGGGAACAGTCTGCTGCTACTCCTGGCATAACCATAAGGTTGCACAGAGTTCTGTAAGAAGATACTGACTTGTATGCAGTGTCAAGCCATAAAAGCTCTTTATAGGTTAACACCAGAACTTCAAACTGCATCTGAAGTTTCACCAGGAACTAATGCAGGGATGCAATACAGGTGTCACACGGTCCAAGTGATAACTGCAGGTGAACGTCTGGGCTGCTACATCCTTTATCAATTAAAACCATTAAATGTTTTTTTAAAGGCAACCCCATATGGAAGAGAGAATTATAATGGGCTAAACCAGTGTTTCTCAAACTTGGCGACTTTAAGTCCTGTGGACTTCAACTCCCAGAATCCCCCAGCCAGCATAGCTGGCTGGGGAATTCTGGGAGTTGAAGTCCACAGGACTTAAAGTCGCCAAGTTTGAGAAACACTGGGCTAAACAGTGGACTAAATAAGTGCACCAGACTTCTTGCTCTGAAAATATCAAAAGTTTAAATCTGGAAACAGGGGGACATAGCTAGCCTGCCTTACCCTTCAGGCAATAATCTAGTTCGTAGAGCTCAATGTCTTCACTTTGTTGTTCCCAGGATACCATATAATGTGTAATGTTCCCATTGGGATGAGAAGGTGGCTTCCACTTCAGGGTGATCTGTGATGAAGAGTTGGAAACAGAAATGGGATCCTGGGGGACACTTGGCACTGGAGAGAAGAGGAAAAAAAAACGATATATGACCATCAAAAAATAGGAACAAGGGGAACAAAAACCTTACCAAGCCGCACAGAATGTCTCAATAGAAGAGAACACTGTATTTGTAGCTGAGAATTCGGCTGTGAGGACCTGGGTGCACTCTGAGCTTGGTTGTTTTCTTGCAGATGTTTCATTACAAGCCTGGTAACATTATCAGTGCTAGTAGGGAATGGGATTTGCTCTAATTTTATATACTAGTGGCTTGTCCTGTCACTGTTGGTGGGAGTGGCCTTCATGGTTCCTTGATTGGACTGTTGTTTATTGTAAGCTTGTCTGTCTGAGTTGGTAGTTCAAGTTTCAAGTTTATTTGATTTATAGACCGCCCCCTCTCCCCGAAGGGACTCGGGGCGGTGTACAGGAACCACATTAAAAAACCATATACGTAATAAATACCCTTAAAACCAGATTAAACCTAAAGCCCTGTACAAATTGTTAAAAATTAAAACACGACCTAAAACCAACCCATCGAATTTAAAAATACAGGCTTGGGGTATTGGAGGTATACAGGTGTTGCTTATTACTTGATTGTTGTTTTAATATTAATCTTGATACTAATCTCTGCTCATCTGAATGCTGATTGCTGATGAGAAGTGTTTCGGAGTTTTTGCTTCCTTTTTGTCTGTTTGATTGTCTCTATTTTATTCTGGGCTAGTTTGATTGCTCTTGGAATGCTATTGCTACTTCCGAATAATGAACTTTAAATGGTAAATAGAGAAGCCAGAGAGATTCAGAGGAGAACTAACCAAGATGATAAGGGGACTGGAAACTAAGCTCTATAAGGAGCAGTTAATTGATCTGGGTATGTTTGGCTTGCATGAGAAAACTTAGGGGAGATATCACAATGGTCAATTATAAATTATTACAATTATAAAAAGATATTTATAAATTTCTAAAAGGGTGCAACATAACAGTAGCGGACCTATTTTGCTAAAACTAAGAATGGGGCAAGGACCAATTAAACTGAATTAAAAAGGAAAGGAGATTCAGATGAATTGAAAAAGATTTTCAAATGGGAGCTGGAGCCAGCTAGGGGCAGTGACGTGGAGGCAGGGGAGGCGGAGCCTCACCGACCTCATCATGAAAAAAAAAAAAAAACTCCGGGAAGCCGCGAAAGTGGCTGGGAGAGGCGCACGGCTTGGTTTAGCCTCCCTGGACATCTCAGCAGCAGCCCCATGTGTGCCGATCTCGCCATTTTTTGCATCGGGCGAGCCCGGGATCCTTGCAAGGGGAATGGGACCACGTGTGCAGGAGGCTCCTCAGCTCCAGCCTCAATCAGCGCAGCAGCGGTCCCCTTCGTGTTGGCTCAGGAAGGAGGGGAATGGGACCATGTGTGCAGGGGAAGGGGATCGCGGCTGTGCTAATCTGAGGCTGTGCGCTGCTGAGGAGCCGCCTGCACACATGGTCCCATTCCCTTTGCAAGGATCCCGGGCTCGCCCGATGCAAAAAATGCCTAGGTAACATCATCAGTGCTAGAAGACGGGGGGGGGGGGGGGGAGGAGGAGAAAGGAGAAGTTTCTCTTCTCAGAAATGTCTTCTCAGTGGAGCTGCGGCTGCCTGCCTGCCCCTTTCTGACATTTCTGAGAAGAGAAACTTCTTCGTTTGGGCTGTGCCCGTGCGATTGGAGCAACCACACGGTTTGATGACATCACCAGCCTCACCAGTCATAAACCTCACCGCACGTCACTGGCTAGGGGAGATGGTTTGCTGGATTTCTGCTATGAAGAGAGGTCACATTAGATGACCTACAAGCCTTTTCCAAAAAATTATGCAGCAATACATTAAAATAATTATGTAGTATATAATTATTAAGTCAGGGAATCAGTTACAACAATCCTTCCCCAAAAACTGCTTTGACAGGCAGTTCCTAAACATTGCAAGACAGTAGTACTGCTCACCAGAAGCATTAGTTCGAATGTATATGATCTCGCTCTTTGCCCCATAGATTTTCTGCTCATCTATATGGGTGACCAGTGTCTTCACAAAAATGGCATACTGGGTCCAGGCTTTCAGGCCCCGCATCAGATACCCAGGGTCTCTGCTTTTGGCATCAGCTGCCCGGGAAGGAGGTTCAATATCCACCACTGTCCAGCTGTTGGAGCCACAAACATCCTGGCCATCAAATTCCGTCACGTTCCGGAAAGGACTAGCCCAAAAAGAAAGGGAAAGGACACTAGCTGCTATCTCAGAAAAGCCATACATACATGTAGGAAGAAATGTGCTATTCGTTTTAAATGGGGGCAATGGATACAAGTTCAGAATTATGGAGAGGAGAAAGAACTCTCTCTAACCAGGCTGGCCAATGATAGTGAGTGCTAGATGTGTAGAAAATCATGTCAGCTTAAAATGGCCCAATAACCCAAGTGAACAAAGAATGCCAATTTTGGTGTAGTACAATGGTAAAGCCAAGCACTCAAGAGCAACTGCATGAATACATGAAGCTATTTCCCCTAACGACTTGATAGCTTTCACTGGGTTACAAATACAAGCAGAGGTTGTAATGTTTTCTTGCCTATTGAACATAACTGACATTTTGACAGAGCTGCTGTTATTTCTTTTAATGTGAAGCATTTTTAAAGCTAAGTATAAGATTAGTTATAGTTATAGTTTTAGTTTATAGTTTATTTAATTTATAGACCGCCCCCTCTCCCCGTAGGGACTCGGGGCGGTGTACAGACCATTCATAATCAAAACAATAAAAATGACATAAGACATAAGACATGAAACATAAACAACTCACACACACGGTCTGTTATAAAATCCCAAAACCAATTTAAATATTAAGAACAATTTTAAAACCCGTTAAAACCCCAATATAAAATTTAAAAAGCCATCCAGGAAGGTTTGAATAGATGTTAAATACAGTTACGATTATGGTTGTAATTAGGCCAGACCTGCTACTCGAAACAGGTGGGTCTTGAGTTTCTTGCGGAAGGAGCGGAGATCAGAGGTGGTTCTAATATCGGGGGGGAGGTCGTTCCAGAGGGTTGGGCCCATCACAGAGAAGGCCCTACTCCTAGGCACCGCCCGCCCGCACTGTTTAGCGGATGGTACCCGGAGGAGGCCCTCTCTGTGAGAGCGGATTGGTCGCAGGGATGTATGGGGTAGAATGCGATCCCGCAAATAACTAGGTCCCGAGCCATGGAGCGCTTTGAAGATGACGATCAACACCTTGAAACGCACCCGAAAGGCCACAGGTAGCCAGTGCAGCTCGCGCAGGAGAGGTGTTACATGGGAGTACTTAGTACTCCCCATAATAACCCGCGCGGCTGCATTCTGGACCAGCTGGAGCCTTCGGGTGCATCTCAAGGGGAGCCCCATGTAGAGAGTGTTACAGTAATCAAGGCGAGAAGTCACCAGGGCATGAGTGACTGTGCAAAGGGCGTCCCGCTCCAGTAAGGGACGCAATTGGTGCATCAGGCGAACCTGATGGAACGCCCTCCTAGCCATGGCCGTCACATGATCATCTAGCGACAGCCGGGAATCTAGGAGGACTTAGGAATTAGGAATTTTAAAATGACTAAGGTCAACAGTTTGAATGTTTTTAGAGCAGGGGTGTCCAAACTTGGGAACTTTAATACTTGTGGACTTCAACTCCCAGAATTCCCCAGTCAACCAGGCTGGCTGGGGAATTCTGGGAGTTGAAGTCCACAAGTCTTAAAGTTCCCAAGTTTGGACACCCCTGATTTAGAGTAACTACAAAGCTAATTTTATTTTTCCTACCAGTTAATCAATTTATTTTATACTTAATATAGGATCAAATATATTGAATATCACAATATTTTTGTAATATTTACAAAGCCTCTTAGCTACAAGTTGCTTGGTTCTAATCCAAAAAGACTAGTACTTCTATCTACATTCAGTCTGCAAGAATATTCAATGAAAGAAATAAAGCTGGAGGTAACTCTGGTACTTTCTGGATCACTGACCATTAACTTTTCTCAGCCTTACTCTTCTGCACTGCACAATACAGGCTTGATATCTGGGAAACAAACTTTAACAAGGATTGTTTACTCACGCTTCCTTATAGAACACCATGAAGCCCAAAAGGTCACGGAAGTCCAGTGGCCAGTATGGCTTCCATTTCAGTACAATTTTGTCATTGGATGTTTTTATCTTAATAAACTTCAGCACTTCGTTCTCACCTGCAGAGAATGACATCACATTTGTATTACCAAGGATTTGTGGGTAGAAAAAAACAATGGTATGATCATACCCAATTGAGCATTTCGTGTTGTATCCAGAAAAGTAAATCCCATACTCTGTGAAACCACAGATATGACGTTAGTTCAACAGGAAAGTAATGGTGAATTAGAAGAGAGTGTCAAGAGCATGGAATTTCCTCCCATTTATTTATTTATTTATTTATATACCGCCCATCTCATTCTTTGAACCCATCGATTTGTACCCGTCTATTTGGGTTGTTACTATCAAATGAAATATCATGGGAAACCAGGACTTGACGTCAGAGGCCAAAGTAGGTATTAATGAAAAAGCCATCACGGGAAATTGTTTGTTTGTTTATATCCTGCGTTTATTATCTTTATAAATGATGGCAAACATACTTATTATTCCTTTCTATTTCCCCCACCACAACAAACTGCAAGGTGAGTTGGGCTGAGAGAGAGAGAGTAACTGACCCAAAATCCCACAGCAGCTCTTATGCCTAAGGCGGGAATAGAACTCACAGTCTCCTGGCTTCCAGCCTGGTGCCTTAACCACTAGACCAAACTGGCTTGAATCAGAGGAACATGAAGAACACATTGGAGTATCAGAAATAAGGGAGTGGGTTTTTTTAAAATCTGAAAATGGAGGTAGAGAGGGAAAGAAAGAGGCAGAAGTATGATCTTCATTACCCACCTTCATGAATTAACACAATGAAGGCAGCTGTGGCCATAGAAATCAAGCCCCTCTGATCTATAGAGAGAAGATACGAGAGCCTCTCACACACATATGTGCTATTGCTAAGGGAGGCTGTGGGGACAAATTGTCCTGTGCTCTGGCAGCCTGGCAGAAATTCATAAACGAGGGCTGGATTTGCTCTGCAACTCAGTTGGAAAATATATAGCATACATAAACAGGATGTTACCAATTTGGAAGCTACATCTTTGAATGCAGAAACATTCCCAGAAGGAAACAATGCCAAAACACAACAAATGTATGGTTCTGGACAAGTGGTTCCCAAACTTTTTCAGTCCACCGCTCCCCTGGTGTTACCAACTGATCCTCAGTGCCCCCCACACCCAATGGTGGAATTCAAATTCTTTTACTACCAGTCCTGTGGGCGTGGCTTGGTGGGCGTGGGTGGGGGGGTCATGTGACTGGGCAGTTTGCACGACGGAAGGAAGATAGTAACAGTAAAATTCAAAACTGTAACAATTAATTGCACATTTATTCAAAATCCAATTTAAAAACCTTTTTAGTTAATGTTAATTCAACAAAATTGTTGAACATGATCCGGTGATACCAGGTTTTCAAAGTCTGATAGTCATTTATCGAGAACCTTAGAAACTAGTAACTTAGTAAACCAGTAAAATTTAGTAACTACTTCACTGTTCAGTAAATTCTTAATGGGATGGATGGCCTTGATGAAGTGATACCAGTTTCCCAATGTCTGGTTTTAAGTCACTTAGCAGAGTGCAATGTTTCCCAACCTTGACAACTTTAAGATGTCTGGACTTCAACTCCCAGAATTCCCCAGTCAGGGAATACTGGCTGGGGAATTCTGGGAGTTGACGTCCAATCATCTTAAACTTGCCAAGCTTGAGACACTGCTCTAAAAGCATCAGAACTGTTTTCCTCTCCTCTCCTATAACGGTATCAGAGGAGCCTTTTCGGTGGCATTAACTCCTGGCTCTAGTTTCCAGTAGTTTTGGGTGATGGTTTGTCTTAAAAAAACTTAAAAAGAGCAGCCCGTTTCCTACCAGTTTGCCCCTGGAGTTCATGCAAAATTTGCTTCGTCGTTGCCCACGTCGAAATTCCCTTTGGCCATTGCCCCGCTGCCCCCTTCCCACCCAAGGAACACTACCCACCACCTCCTTTTTTGTGTCGCCCGAGGATTTTAGTTGCCACACACACATATGGGGATCCCCGGTCCCAGGATCGCCCTTTGCGCGCCCACAGAAAAGAGGGCTCCCTGCTTGTGGAACGTGGTACTGCTGACCTTGGCGCACAGTGCGCGGATCAATGGAAAGAGCGCTGACTGACTGGCTACCCCAAGGTAGGAATGTGCGGTATGCAAGAGGCCAGAAGCAACCATTCGACGGGATGGGAAGGGGGGAGGACGGGAGCGGCCAATGAGTGCATCAGGCTCAGGGAGCACGTACGTTCCGAGCCATGGCGCTTGGTCCAGAGAGGGGGGTGGGAAGCCCTAAGCGGCGTGTGCCTAGCCGCCGCATGGGAGGAGCTCGTTGTCTTCCGATTTAGTTGTTTTGACTCCCCCCCTCCTCTGCTCGGTTGCACGCTCTCTGTATATTTTTCCTCCCCCCCCCTCTCTTTCTGGGTGGTGGTTGAGGCCGCTGGTAGTTACGATCGATTCTGCTGTTGCTTAAGTTGCCACGGTGGACAGCAGCAACAGCGAGAAGCAGCAGTGGTAGTATGAGTAGATCAACGAAGAAGAGGCATTTATGGCAGGCTGAAGCTGTAGGGTCAGCGCGGCTCCTTCTCTGCCACCACCACCCTTCCCTCTTAGCGCCCCCCTGCCACTCCCCTTGCCTCTTAGCACCCCCCTAAGTCATCCCACCGCCCCCCAAAAGGCGGTACCGCCCACTTTGGGAACCACTGTTCTGGACCAATGCCCACTTCCTCTCCTTGTTGCTTTGAGATTAAAATAAAGCTTCAACTACACTAGTGGGCAATTACTGACCCCAAAGTCAAAGTGAAAGTGGTAGCAGGATTCCTAAAGCCACTGAGAAAAAATTCCTTTGCACCTTTGCCTAATCCAAAAGTCTTAATGCAAAACAATTATTTTATAATTAACTGCAAACACTATAGATGCTTTGAAGTAATAATCAATAAATGTTACTTAAGATGTACATGGATGCACACAGATACCCTAAAAGAGTATCTATGTGCAATCCAGCCAGTAAGATCATGTTCACCCTCCACTCATCCATAATTAAGAAAAGACATATCATCTCATTTTAGAATTATTCATTTCCTTGGATAGCAGCAACTCATCCTTACAAGAAGCTTGGTCGCCATTGGTCTTCAGAGCAATATCATTCTTCTCCTGGCGCCCTTTTGTTCCTGAGATCTCTTCCATCTTATGGATTTCTGACAGGCACAATTTTGGGTTGTAATAGAAGAACAGCTTCCCTCGGGCAATAGTGAGATTGTGTTTGCTCCAGTCCCAAAGCTGGCGGAGATTCTGGTTGTCCAGGGCATAAAATGAATAATTTCTGGATAAGAAAGAAAAGGACATAAAGAAAACCATGCAAAAGAAAAAAGAAAGAGGAGATTGTCAAGCTGCCTCTTTTGTAATCAGCTCTCATTTCTAAATTCTCCCTCAAAATCTCCCTTGAGAGTAGGGACCAAGGAACAGGAGATCAAAACCTGCTATCACTTTTCCTACCCCCTCTGTCTTTAACAGCCGACTGACTTGTTTGTGATGCTTTATAATAATGCAACAGTGGGGAAAGATATCATTGCTCTCAATAGTATTTCTAGGGGTTCAAGATATCCCTGAAGAACTGAACTCACCCTGCTTCCAGAGTCTGTCCTCTGATCAGGTGCAGCTTGCGGAAAAAAGAGAGAGAGACCAGGGCATAGGAGCGACGGATTTTCAAATAACCTGAGATTTCTTCAATCAAACCAAGGTTGGCTTCCAACTCAGCAGCAATGTTAGCTAAAGGAAGATGAAACATCAGCCATTCAAGCCACAAAATTATGAACAAAGAGTAGATTGTCATTCCTAATGGATGCTAACCTATGTGAAGAAGCACCCAAAGTCACTATTACAACCACCAAAAATGATCGTCATCATTATCGTAGCTTCCGTGGCCCAAAACAGAGACATATGATATGACCAAAGGCAACTATGGTCTTCCCCAGGCATTGCTCCTTTGTCCTCTACCAGTGTGCTTGCTTATCTTATTAGGCCTGGGTTAGGCTACCCAGGACAGGAGTACAGAAGTGCCAATCAAGCCTTTGAGAATGGCATTTGGGAAGTGAATAAGATCTGCAACTGGTTTTTGGGGAGGAGGGCATGTATTGGAAATGTTAAGAGATGAAACAGATTCCTTATGTTTTTGCAAGATTTAAATCTGCCAGTTTCCTCCTTAACTTTCCCTCAAAAAGAGATGTCAGCAGGCCACATTGGGCCCTTAGGCTACACTTTTGCACCCCTGAGCTTTGTAAATTTGCATTATTGAAAATGGACTGGGAAAATTTTGAGTTTCTGGTAAACTAAAATTTGGGAATATCCTCCAAGCCTAACTTGAGATACTCCATCATCCCTCCCCTAAAACTAAAACTAAAAAAAAAAAACTGCAAATTTCAGTCCCTGCTATGCATGTGGACAAGGCATGGTCACTGAACAGAAAAAAAAAAGTTTTACACTTTATCTTGATTGGCACAAAGTAAAACCGTAGACACTCACTTCCTCCACGAATGTTGATAACCAAACTTCCATTCACAACAGTGCAGCCTCGGAGCGTCTGTGCAGCAGTAACCGAATCAATTATCTTTTCTTCACCTATATCACATGTTTTTGGACAAAGACCTGCACAGGGTGTGCAGAGTAAGCTGAAAAAGAAAATGCCAGAGGGGATCACTCAGGCTGTCCAATGCTTAATATAAGGGATATAATACTGCAATAAAACACTACCTTTTCTAATATCTATCTATCTATCTATCATCTATCTATCTATCTATCTATCTATCTATCTATCTATCTATCTATCTATCTATCTATCTATCTATCTATCATCTATCTATCTATCTATCTATCTATCATCATCATCATCATCTCTCTCTCTCTCTCTCTCTCTCTCTCTCTCTCTCTCTCTCCTCCCTCCCTCCCTCCCTCTTAGTGATAAGTAGGTAGGCAGGTATGTTGCCAGCAAAATGCTATAATGAGCCACAGTGGTGCAGTAGTTAGAGTGCAGTACTGCAGGCTACTTCTGCTGACTGCCTGCTAACTGCAATTTGACAGTTCAAATCTCACCAGGCTCAAGGTTGACTCAGCCTTCCATCCTTCCAAGGTGGGTAAAATGAGGACCCAGATTTTGGGGGGAAATAGGCTGATTATGTAATCCACTTAGAGGGGGCTCTAAAGCACTGTAAAGTGGTATATAAGTCTAAGTGCTATTGCTACACATTATTTTCAGAAAAGCAAAGAAAAATGCCACCAGGTGTAAAACCCCATATTCATTCAAAGTTCATAGAATGAACTGAACTGAAATATATTACAATTAATACTAATATTCAGAAAAATATCTGTACTCTTAGTTTATTTTATAGGCTACACACCCTTCATAGGAGTCTGAGCAGTTTAAAACTAAGAAACAAAATAGAAATAGAAACAAGCTTTCCTGTGATAAACAACTGAATTGCCAATTACAGTATCTATTTTTTTTTTACCAAGAATGCTCCGAATTGTCCATTTCCTCTCCCCTGTGGACATCTTGCTCTTTACAACGTAAGAGGTACTAGCAAGGAATCAGAAAATCCAGTTGTCTTGTTGCAAAATTTATGATCAGCTGGAAGGAGGCAAATTCCAAGTACTGAAAACCAAGGAATGTTTTCCAAGTATTTGGAAGGCAGCACAAATATGTGTTTTTATATATATTTATCATTTCATCCAATTCCATAAGCGTGCAGAAGTACTAAGTTGCTTTTAAATAATATATGCATACCTTAAGTATATTTCCACTTAGTGCTGTCTAATTTAAAATGATTAGCACAGTCTGCAGAATATATCTTAGAATATTATTTAGAGAGTAAGTATTCATGATTTAGATCTACCCTTGACGTGAATGTTACGAGGAGAAAACAAGCATTTCTACTCTTACTGAGAACTATGACAGCACTACCAATCTGAAAGCTTCTCAATATTTTAGATTGAGGGTTTCTTTATTATCGCTTGGCACAAAATGCTATTTCCCCCCTTCTTCATTTCTCATTTGCAATGTATTTGCTACTAATCCTGATATACCCCACAAAACACAGCTGCGGGTATCTCTACGCCCACCAATAAGAAGAGACAATAAAAAGGAAGAACTCACTTGGTAGAGTTCAAGGTGTAACCGGAAGGGCAATCAGGGATGCATTCGCCATTGTGGATAACATGGCATTCAGACTTGCGGACCATCTTGCATTTATTGTGCAGCTCCTGACAGAAGTCGAAAGTCACACACCGCCAGCCTTTGTAGCGATAGTAATTAGGTGGGCATGTTTCTATACACCTGCCATCCAGAAAGAAATTCCGGCATGCCACACACTTCTCTGGATCGTTGGGCTCAAGGCAGTTGCCAAGGCACTCTGTATGGCAGCACTTGCCGGTTGGGGTACAGCCCTGAGACTTGCATGTGGGAGGACACACTGGAGAAGAGAAATAAAGAGAGATGATTACTAGGCACTTTTAGAAGAAGGTGCTCCTCACCTCAAGGAAAACTGCCTTTATTGCTTCATCCAGGTATACTAGGCACACTAGAGTCCCCCATAAATGAGCACTTTATGGCTATTTACCAGAATGTCAATGGCCACTCCCACAACCCAGCAGATTGATTTGATTACTTCTGCTTACCTTTGCCCTTTTTCTAAATAATAAAGTGCATTTCCAGTAAACACAGTGAGCTGCATTACTTGCCATTTTTATTTTCTAAGCAAGCTTAGGAATCTTATCTAAAACCAAGAGGCATTTTTTAAATAATGATGATACAAAAGGCTGGTTCTTCATGGCAAGGTGGATTCCTGTTTTTTTAAGTATAACATGATGTTTAAAATATAAAAAGTCAAATGGCCATGATATTGGGCAAACAGCAATTGATGCCATAGACCATGTGGTAGATCTCAAGTTCCCAAGTCTAAACATCTAGTTTTATTTAAAGTTTTGCAATGCAGCATCTTATCGTCACAAGACCAAATTCCATATGTTTCAATCCAGTCCAAATGCAAACATGAACTTTTAATTTTTGACCCCACACCATTCACCATCCATTCTTAATTTATAATAGCTTCTATTTTGCTTCTCTCAAAAAATACCTTCATTCGGGAGTTCCGGTTCCGGCGGCGGCGGCGACGGGCAGCTCTTTGCCCGCTCCGGCTCCCCGGTGGGCTTCCCCACTCCTTGGGGGGCACAGGACACCCCGCAGAGGGGTCCTGCCGGAGGGGCGGCATCGCGGAGGACTCCTGCAGCGGCGGCAGCCGGTGGGAGTTCTCTCGCGTGCCCAAGGCACCGGGGAGCAAGCTCGGAGGGCGCTTCGCGTTTCTGTGCCTCGCGCCTCGCTATAAGCCGACTGGAGAATGCAACAATAGAAGGAAGCGGCTGCAGGGCGGTGAGGTTGCTTCTCTCTTCATTCCCTACTTTGCATGAAGAACTATTCAGCTTTTTTTTAAAAGATTTTTACTTTCGGAGCATTTTGGAGGCGCGGCTGGAGGGAGGGGGGTTTCCCCCCCCCCTTGGACAAGCGGCGAGGAACAATTCTGCTCTCAGCCCCCGGGGAAGGAGGAGGGGGGAGAGCCAACGAATGAAGCCTCACCCAGGCTGAGATGATTTTCTCTTCAACTTATTTCTACATATTACTGTGATTTGAGGACTTTTGGAACTTTTTAAAACTTTGTTATGCCTCTGTGCCCAAAACTGGCAGGGCAAGATGGCACACTTCCGTTGTCTTTATGAACTGTGAAACCTGACTCCACCTTTAAAATTCAGGCTTCCGGTCCTTGTCTCCGTGTCTCCCAGAGGAATCTCTTGTGGATTGGTATTTTTTAAACTTCCTAGGGGAAATTTTCTATCTACTGCCAGATTTATTAGAGAGACTCTCTTCTGCCTGGCTCTTCTGCTCCCGAGACTCACCTGGCTACCCTTCTTTTCTAACTGTCTTTCTTATATATGGACTGAACTTCTAACGTTATAAAGGATGACATCTAAAAGACCACCTCCTGGAAAACCTGGCTTTGCCACTTCTGCTCCAACATCCGCAACATCCAGTCCAGCCACACAGTCAAAGATATCAGAACTGATGCAACCTAAGACTACAGAGATGGACTTTCAACAAATGCTTCAACAAATTCTACAGGGCCAGGAGGAAATTAAGAAACAGCTAAGGGAAATGAAAGATGAAATTAAAGAAAACCAAGCCCAAATATATAAGAACTCACAAAGACTGAATCTTGTGGAAGGGGGGGTGGAGGAGGTGAGGGGGGGGTAGAAGCTGTGCAGAAAGGGAACAAAGATCTTGACATCCAACAGATGAAAATAGAATTTGAGAGAATGTCCTATTACCTTAGATTTCAAAATGTTATAGAAGAAGATGGGGAAAACATAAAGGACATCATGACAAACATCCTGGCTGACTACACACACAAAGAAAAACAACAGATGGGGTGGGATATAGACCTGGTTTATAGAGTGAACTCAGCTTATGCTAGAACACACAATGTACCTAGGGAGGTTCACATTAAATTTCTTAGAAAAAGCACAAGAGATGAAATTCTGGGTGTACAAAGGGGGCAAGCATTGACATACCATGATATGGAGATAACCATTCTGAAGCAGATCCCTAAGAAGATTAGAGAAAAAAGGAAGAATTATTCGCAATTAGCGAATAAATTATACCAGAAAGGGGTGTGGTTTAGATGGTTGATGCCTGAAGGTATGCTGATATTCTGGGAGGAGACAAGAATCAGAATCAATTCACCCATAGAGGCGCAGGCCTTTATGGAAAAAAACAAAACACTCCTAGAAAAAACACAAGACACTACAACGGACACACAGGACACGGGAGGGGCCAGAGCTCTGCCAGAGGAGGGAGATGGGGCAATAGCAAGAAGACTCAGATCACAAAAATAAACAAGAAAATCATATTATTATAAACTGACCGAAAGTGATAATGGAATTATATCTGGATTTTATACTGTAATGTCTAATCTGATTGAATTTAGTAATAGAACTAATATGCTGATTGTAATCAATTATATACCAATGCATTATATATAAATGTATACTATGAGTATGGAGGGAGGGACGCCTGCCACATTTTGCAACTGCCAAAATTTGCATACCTGTCCATTTACCCTTTTCCCTATAAATGTTGAAAAACCAATAAAAAAATTTTATTAAAAAAAAATACCTTCATTCCATCCTCTTCCCATAAACCTTCCTTCTTTGTGATACTTGTGATACTTTTATTGTGAGTCTACTCAAACATACTAATATTAGTTTTGGAACATGCCTTTTAATATCTAGACTGGCAAGATCTTAATTTTGTTTACTCAACTTTAATTCTTTCAGCACAGGAAAACTGGTGATATAGGAATGGAGGGGGTGGAAATGTACATAGTTTAATGTACTTGGAGCTGTTTCTTAAAGAAATAGTATGCCTCTCTTCTGTTTACCCATTATTTTATAACCAACATACTACCAAGGAGGATATGGTTAAAAATCAGAACAAAACAAGCAAAAATGTAGACATCAGAGGAAGGACAGAATCCCTTCATAGAAAAACTAGCATCTGCCTCTTAGCTAAATGGCTATGGAGCTGCCCACCCCCCCATGCTAGAAAGGAATCACATGCTATCCTAACGTCATTCACCACTTCAGCTCTCTATGCCAGTCCAAAGTGAGAAAGCGCTACTGCACAGAATATTACTAATAATTCCTAACTAATAGCAAGTCCTACAGGCGAGGCTGGTATACAGTATACAGACAAAATAAGGAACTGAAACAGCTAAGTAATATCTAGCTCTGAAATGTCCTTAGTTGATAATCAGGAAGAAAGCTTTTTCCCCTTAAGTTGGTGGGTATAACCATTAGAAAATATCAAAACTACTCCTTTTTACCTTATAGTTGCTGCTCTCCAGAAGCTGAGGGCCACAAAAGAGACCTGCTTTAGAACAAAAACTACTGGGTTTCTAAAGCCAATAGGCAGATTTTGGTCAAAATATGTATCTTAAAGCCACAAGCTTCTAGATCCACAGCCTCACATGGCTTAAAAATAGACCTTTTGAAACCATAATGGGGCTTTTCAAGAAATAGAAAAGCTTTTGAGAACAGGAAGGGCATTGAGTTTCTCACTTCTTCCATGATACTGTCAATTATAATGCAGAAGCAAATTAACATATGCATACTGATCAAAATGTTTGTTTTCTAGCACCTTCTGTTGTGTTTTTTTTCTTTAATGTTGATAGGATCATATAGTCTGAAATGTATTTGTGGTAGTTCAAACCACTAACAGAGTTAAACTAATAAATAGTGGAATACAGTTTTCAATCCAATATTCTGTTCCTACAGTCCCAAGAAAGACTCGTGAAAAGTTAGAGCAGATATGACTGCAAAATGACTCAGCCTGGAAAGTGACAGTAGTCTATAAACAACAAGAGCTTAATTGATTTATTTTGCAGCCCTGTGCGAGTAATAGGCAATTTCCTTGTACTTTCTTATTATGTTTGTTGCAACTGTTGGTCTGGAAGTAGAAGAGAGTGAGAGAGAAACCACATATAAGAATATTTCCAGAGCAATGCAAAATACCATCTTTGAGGTTTCAAGTCGCACACCAACAGCATTCTTCTCTGGATATTCAAATAGAGCTATAAAGCTCAGTTGGATGTTTATGGTTATAAGGGGATAGCAGATACCCATATTCAGCAAAGGCACCAGATATACTTCTAAAATCTAGGCAAATGATATCTACTGAGAAGGATAGAATTTAGAAAGAAGTCTATCCTTGATTATTCATGGAGACAAATAGGAAATAGATGGTTCCTGCATGTCTTCCTTCTCTAAATTCTTTCAAAGAATATGAGCTGACTGCTATTAGTAATACATGCAAGTTAATTGAATTTATTGACCCAGCAAAAAAGCCTTCATGTTCTTTATTCAGCAGCAAAGATTCAAAAGAACAATTAAACAGCATATACCACTTTTCAACTTTTTAACACTTTTTGTCTTGTTTTGAAACAGCATTTCCCCAGCTCTGTATCATCAAAATGTATTGTGCCCTTCCCAGAATTTCCAGCCAGTTCTCTGGCCATCTTAGTTGAGAATTGGGGAAACTGCAATTCCAGCATATCCAAATAATCCCTGGACAGGGAAAAATTATTTAAGGTAATCCTGAGTCTTGGAAACTGGGCAGTACCTAACATTTAACATAAATAAACAAGAAGACAGAAAGTAAGAGTTTGTGCCAATAATCAGAGAAAGAGATTATTTTTAGTCATCCCTGTCTACTCTACCAAACACAATTCAGTTTTAACTTTAACTTAAGTAGAGACGGCTTTAAAATGGAGGATGTAGAGATTGCATGGTGCAGCAAAACGTAGTCAAACAACTTTGGGAAAGATTTAAGAAGGCCCACACATTAGCCGTCCAACATCCCAAAGGTATGTAAAGACATTTACCGCACAGTCTTGGAAATCAAGTTTGCCAAGATATATAATAAAACTAAGAAGAGTTAAACACTAAAAAGGCCTTCTGTTTTACTTGTGCAGCATGGAACATTTAATGAAGTCTGGTTTGCTATCTCCACTGCCTTGTGTGAAGAAGGGCAGTGCTAGGCAAGCATCAATTTCTTAGTATTCCAGAACAGGAACACTGCAGACAAATTCATGGAATTGTAAACAGGTACAGTGCACCTGAAGGCTGTTCATGGAAACAATATCATTCCAATGGCTAGAATTGGAATTAGAATTCACTGTTAGCTTTGATGTCCATTTTATAGAGATCCCACAAGAGATTGATTGCAGCTGGAGGTATGCGGCAAAGCCGGGCGCGGTGGCGCGAGCCTGTAATCCAGCTACTCCTGGAGGCTGAGGCTGGCGGATCGCTTGAGCTCAGGAGTTCTGGGCTGCAATGGGCTATGCCGATCGGGTGTCCGCACTAAGTTCGGCATCAATATGGTGATCCCCGGGGAGCCGAGGGCCACTAGGTTGCTTAAGGCCCAGGTAAGAGACAGAGCAGGTCAAAACTCCCGTGCCGATCAGCAGTGTGGATGGAGGAATACATTATTGTTCTGCTGATAGATCTCTGGTCATCTTTGTGATTTCTGTGGATAAAGTAAGGACAATTTTTCTGCGGTCTACCTGAAATCAGAACAGAGACTGGAACAGCCAGCTGAACAGGATTTTTTATGCCTTTCAGTTAATGTGAAGAATTCTTCCAGCTACTACTAAAAATATTTAAGTGATACTAGGAGAATACTCTATGGAAGCAAAAGCTGGAGTTTAAAGAAGCAGGATAGGAAGAACAGTGAAGCTTTGGACTTTGATATTGGAGAAGACTTCCGATAATTTCATGGCGAGCCAGGAAAACAAATGGATTCTAGAACAAATCAATGCAGAGGTTTTCTTTTCAGGCACCAGGCTTAAACTATTTTATTCTGGATACATTATGCAAAGACCTTGCTCTCTGGGGGAAAGTTCTAATGCTGGGAAGGGTTCAAGGAAAAAGAAGAAGAGGATGACAAGCAACATGGTAGTTGAACTCAGTTATAGTGGCAATGGGGGCATCCAAGGAAGATGTGAAAGACAGAAAAAAAAGTCTACCTACATGACGATTAAGAATCAATAAGAATTTGATGGCACATAATCAATCACTTGGAGAACACCGAACTGCCAAAATGAGTTCACAAATATTCAGTACATGAAAGCAACTCCAAGTGTTTGACAACACTCCCATAATTCAGATGTGAGGAGAAATGGTCTCATTTTCTTGGAAGACAGTGTGTTATCTTCCATTGTACCCATATGAGCGGATAAAGTGTAGTTTGGGGAAACTTACTTCAAATTCAAAATTCCAGATACCTAGGACCAGCGTCCTGAGGAGTGCCTGTGCAATCCTACTTTAGAATCTGGATTTGCACAGAGACAAATCTCTCCTTGTTAAAGTACACAGAAATCACAAAGATGACCAGAGATCTATCAGCAGAACAATAATGTATTCCTCCATCTGCACAGACTGCTATATCTATCTATATGTCAGGTCTTTCACATATGCTTGAAACGATCATGCGTCTATTGAATGAAGGTGAAGTGAAGCTCTAACGATAAATCTATGGTTGCTCAAGCGGCTACATCTGCCTCAAATTAGAGAGAAATATAGATCAAAGAGACAAAGTTTAAATAAGCATATGAAGGATTCCTGAACTGCAAAGCGTTTCTACATTTTAGAACTTTATACTGCAGGTTTTCCCTAGCTCCACCCCATACTGCTATAGAATATCTGACTGGAATGAAGACAAAATAAGAGAGCTCAGAAGCAATACCTGATGCCCTGCAAAGTGCTACAGTAAGAACAATAATTTAGAAAGTACCCGCGTGCAACATGGGAGCCCTTAGCCAAGATCATTCAGCCCTTTACTCTCAGCAGCATTCCTTTCTGGTAACCTCTAAACTGGGATAATTTTGGCCCATGCTGATGGGATTTTATTTATTTAATGTTTTAAGCATTAGGCCACTTGGTCAAAGATTCAAGGGTCCCGCTCAGGGGAAAAAAAGCCTTTCAGGAATTTTCTTAACAATACAATTACTCAATTTAAGGCTATTTTTGTTTAAATACCATGATTCCGAATAAGGAAAGAGAGAGTGACAAAGTCAGAGAAGCAGATAAACCGTGACCAGCCTGGACAAGAGAGTAACTAGAGCGACTGGACTGCAAACAAGAAAACAGAACATTTTAAAGCTCCAGATCCTTAGAAATCCAGGTCAGGAAATGCTTCTGACAACAGAACCGCCCTCACCCTTAGCCAATACATTGGCTGCTTGGGGTAGGAAGCCATTCAACACATTTTTCTATCTTTGCACAAAGCAAACAGATACTTAACCCCTTCGGAACACAAGAGAAGGGAAAAGCAGCCCTCTCTACAGGGTTTACACTAATACAATCTGGAAAAAAAGAGATTCTTACTTTAAATCTGAGTGCATGTGTGTGGAGAGGGGGAGAAATGTTAGTTAAAGCCACGTTGCATTGTGACAATAATACATAAGATCTGACAGGGGTGGTAGAGCATAATGGCAAAAAAAAAATATTGAAAGTTTGAAAGTTTTCAATTTGCTTGAAACAGCTTATTTTGGACAGAATCCACAGGCAGAATGATGAATCTGTACGTACTGTTCTAATCAGGCATTGCTCTGGTAGGAACACTCTGAAGACTGTATCTATAAGGGAGAAATTCCCTTTGATTTCCTCCCCACCCCCCCCTCTTGCTTTATTGTATATGGAAACAATGCCTGGGCCATCCTTCCTCCGCCTCCCCCCTCCAGTTGCTGTGGAAACCTTTTTTCTAAATTATCTAAGTTGTGGATACAATTTCTTGGCCTTTTAGCCCCATTCTGAGTCTCCATTCAATTATATATTTATAAAGATAAAAATACAGATAGCTTGTTTGGTTGGTTGGTTTTGTATGAGAGGTGAAGGAGACCAAGGGAGATTTGCCTGGGATTCCAGGAAAGCAAGTAAAACCACACAAAAACATGTGTGGAGAGGAAGAAACAGGATTGGTACAAAAGCTCCATTAAAGTGTTCAACATTAAGGAGAGAACTAATGCAGCTGGTTGTGTAATACTGATTGATATAAGGGTGGGGCAGTTCCCGATTATGCCATACTGATTCCTGGTATTGGAACGTATGTTCAAGAACTATACTTATATCTTCCGTAGAAGTTACTGATGGCTCTTAGACCTCGTTTTGAGCAACAACTCCCAAATTCTGTTTATTGTGTCCAATATTTGATTCCTTAGCCACAACTAGAAGTTTCATATTTTCATGAAACTTAACTTTTACTTCATTTCCTTATGACTTAACTTTTAAATGCACCAAAAGGCACATTTTCTAAAGTCAATAGTTTTTCTGAAAAAAATTGCCGCAGAAGATGAACTAGGGATTCCTGTTATTCTCTAATATATACAGGTAGTCCTTGACTTACAAGAGTTTGCTTAGTGACTGTTTACAGTTACAACAGCACTGGAAAAAGTGAGTTATGACTATTTTTCACACGTACAATCGTTGCAAGATTCCCATGGTCACATGAATTACATTCAGATGCTTGACAACTGACTTACATTTATGACAGCTGCAGTTTCTCGGGGTCATGTGGATTACCTTTTGCAACCTTCTGACAAGACACATCAATGGGGAAAACAGATTCACATCACAACCATGTTACTAAATTAACAACTGAAGTAATTCACTTAACAAATGAGGCAAAACTCACTTAACAAATTTCTCACTTAACAACATAAATTGTGGTTGTAAGTCGAGTTCTACCTGTGTATGTGTACGTACACACACACACCCCAGCTTTGCAATTCAAATTCCCCTGGCAGGAAAGCTGAACATATTTCTAAGAGAAATCTTAGTACCAGTCCACAGGGGATAAAACTAGCGTGATTGTGAATAAAAGAAATGTTTTTCAATATTATATAGCCTTCCCAAGTAAGGAGGATTTTTCTGTTGTTACATACACAAAAGAGCTGTCCATAGATCTTAAAAGACTGACCAATGTATTATTTCAGTTAACTTGTTGAACTGGCACTGGAGACATCAGATTCAAATCCACCCTCCTCCACAATGGAAATTCAATGGATAACTTTGATAACATTCTCACCCAGCGCAATCTATCTCATAAGATTGCCATGACAAAGAAAAATGAAAGGAAGGAATTATATACCTGCTTGACCCAGTGAACAAAGGTTGGGATATAAATCTAATCTAAATTAAAACGAATCACCTAATCTAAATAAATAAATATTATTGCAACAGTAAGTTATTACAACTGATATCCCCATTTCTCAGAGACCCAAAGTATGTACTCAGAAAGTCACACATACCAAAGAATGTAGTACATGAAGTTGCCTCCAATTCACAACGTTTTCTGTTACAATCAATCTGGCCCTCTTGTGAGGTTTTTCTTGTTTATTAAACACTAGTCTTTTGGCTTACATGTTGCTCTATTGGAAGAAAGTGAACCCACTGTCCTATAGTACAAAACTATTGAACTGCTATCATCCTATACTTCAAGATAAAGAGACTCTAATTTTCTATTTTAAAAAAGCCCTTAAAAAAAAAAAGCAGGTGATTTGTCCTCAATGTTTCTTAAGTGGGAACAACAGTGGAATGAATTGCCACATGTTTACTGTACACAGTGCTCCGAAAACATGAAATAGATCAAGATCTGGATTAGGCTGCATGTTGAGCACGGAAGAGGCAATTCCTTGTACATGCCAGTTTATGAAAGTGCTGTTCGGGTTTGCTCTGAGTAACATTTTTTTTGCATGTGGCTATATTGTTTAATCCAATTAAACTACCTAACATTTCCTTGCTCCAGCTGTTAAAAGTGTTGGATTCTGGGGTTTCAACATCCAATCATAAACTTCACTTACCCACTTCTTTGATCCTTTTTGTTGGCTCCAATAAAAATATTACCCTACTGTGGTTATAACATTAATTTTCCTGTTCTGAAATGCTTGCAGCAACAGCAGGTGGCCAGAAGAAATGCATGCTTTGCCATGTTTGCCTCTAACAGACAGAGCCTGGAGTCAAGCAGCCCTCATTCCTATCCTGGCTAGCAAATGACACCATCACAATGTTTTTAAAGGTTAATTGCTGCCGTGGAATATAAAAAAAATATTTGGCTCTGGGTCAGAAAAAGCAGCATTTAATATCTCTAGATGTGTTTTGAAAAAATAGCACCAAGTCAACAAGCACAACTCTTTCCATAAACTACTTGCTCTAATAAATTACTAAACTTGTCACTGCCTTGTTTCAAGAATGCAAGATATTACCCACAAGTCTAACAGATACATAGACATGATAAGACACACACAAAAGACCTCACAAGGCAGTGAAGTGAGATTATAAGAAATATTCCAAGTTTTTCAAGCAAGTACTTTTATTATCCATTACCATATAATAAAAATGAGCCAATCTTTTAATTCCCCAGAACTGTTTTGTCAGACTGAATGTGTGAGTTATAATGTTGTAGCCACAAAGTTTACTTTAGTCAGTTCTAAGATTAACACAAAGTCTCTCCTCATAATAGTTTGTTGGAGAATGATAAGTACACATACACAAAAAGTTCAAAAGTTTTCTGATGTCAAAATTTTATGCAGAAGTGTGAGAATTATCTCTTTAAAAGTAACCCTCCATAAATCTCACAGATTTCACTGCACAAGTGATATCTTCAAACACAACATTGATGTAGCGAAGAAAAATGTGATTTACGAAATACTATAACAATTTCTTTTATTTGTTAAAAAGACAGAACGGTTTTAAAGAAGAATACTGACCTCATCTGTCCACGTAAAAGCTCTAGTCCCATCACACCAAAAGCCATTTTTAGAGGATGGGTTTCCCCAATGGTTATAGCACTTTTGCTTGTAATCCAGAAAAAAATAGACATACTTTTAAGACTGCCACTAGTCTTAAAAGTATTAGCAGGAGAATTAAGAGAGAAGAAATAGGGAAACCAAAATTTTGATGACAGATGATAGCTTTACTTTTGAGGGTAAGAAAGAAAGACACAGACAGAAAGAAAGAAAGAAAGGGAGGGAGGGAGGGAAGGAAACTACATGTTGCAGTTTTCAAAATATTGAATGGACTTTCAAAACAAAATGAAGCAAGAATACTGCCTTATATATGTGGGTTATGTGTGGAATTTCTGGGGTTTTTTAAGGATTAAGAAGCAACCTAGAATGTGAGGGAAGGTTTATAGACTTCAGAGAAATTTCAAATATATATCACAAGAAAGCTAGTGTATACAACTGAAGAACTCAAGTTGGGGGGAAATGAGTTTGTAAGAAATCTAGATGGCTGCTATGAAGGATAGCAGTTGTGCTGTTGGGACCACAAGATGTTTCAGCTGAGCCAAAATTGGATCTATACTAACTTTACAAAAGAAACAAGCCTGACAAATGGTGAGAAGGGAAAGAGGGATAGTATGTGATTCAGAAATTCAGCTGTAAAACTAGAGAACCATCCAGTAAAACAAAGTTTCTTGAGCAAAAAACAAAGAATGGGATCCAGATTCATTAACCACAGCTTTCTGTCATGTTTGAGAGTTCACATAAAGATTACAACTGATTAAAAAAGACTTTGAAACCAGAGTAATGCAAAAAATAGCTCAAACAAGCATATCTCTGGATTTGTTAGGTATTCCTTAATGAAGCTGCATCATCCCTCTGTCCAGTTCCAGCTTTCCTACCCGCATGCTTACTTCAAAACTTTCTGCACATGTTCCAAAATGTCAAAATGCTCTGTAGACTTTAGTAAAACAAAAACACCCCTCAGTAACCTTTTTTTTTAATTCTCAGCCAGTAATTTTTATTTAGAAATGTTAGGACGCAACACCATGATCCTTTTGAATTATGTGCAAAAAAACATTTCATGTTTACTCAGGAAACAAGAAGATTAACTAAGCAGGTGTCTCTTTCCCAGACGTGACCACTTATAAGTGAAATAAACACCACCACGCTCCTCTCTAAGAGAAGAGCTTTGATCTTTGATTGCAGCTTTCAGTTCTCCAAGTGGTATTGCTCACATCAGGGGTGTCAAACTCAAAGGCCCGCGGGCCAGATGTGTCACATGCTGGCCCTGGCCCTGCCCGGTATAGCAAAGGGGGGGGGAAAGTCCAAATGTATCATGTGATTATGCAAGTTTGACACTCTTGGCTTGCATAGACAAAATTGTAGCACCTCAGTTCTGGCGAGCAATCTTGGGAATTGCTAGCTCCTCCCCTCTCCCCAAAAAACATACTGAGGAAAAAGAATGTAAAAAGAGAAGCCCCAAAACTAGTTTCAGAAAACTGGATATACTTTTGGTCAACTGGCTATTGGCAGAAAGCCCCAAAAGTGGGATAGAAAATTAAATTGTATGTTATGTAGAAAGCCACAGCTGGATAAAGAAGCACCTTATGCAGTGCATTGTAAACATATTTTGCAGTACTCCCCAGTTGTTTTCAATTGTTCTCAATCCAGCATCCCTACTGGACTGGACTGAGTTTTTTTTTAAAAAAACAACATCAAGATCCTGTTTCCAGGGTGTCGTATCATACATGCAATGGAAAAATATTTCTGCCAGAGTCTACAATCCAGAGGCCTGCTTTGTAACATTTGGAGTAGAGGAGTACAATTTACTAAATGTCCAGGTCATTCTACCCTACTTCCTGCCATTATTCTTTCCTTCAGTTTCTCTGGCAAGTTCATATGACTGTGTGGAACTCCAATGCTAGATCAAAATTTCCCTGGTAACTACTGAAAATGCCAACACTGAAAGAAAATAATCATAATAATGGCACTCAAAGCTTGATTTCCCAGTACTCTGATCCTTACTTAGAATTTTCCTTGAGGAAACAAGCAGACAATCACCAACCACAAGGAAGAGTCTCAAAAATAAGGAACACAAAAATAATTAAAATAGGATGGGACAGCCTGCTGCCTTAATTAGCCCAGTGTTGTATCTGCACCTCTTGCAAATTCTTGGGCTTTCCCCACTGCTGAGTTGCAGTACTTTCCACCCATCCTTGAGTCAGAAAAAAATAAATAAACCCTACTACACTATACCAGCATAACATTTTCTCCAAAGCCAATCCGCATTCTGACTGTATTGCCTTCCATTCACTGCACTCACTTGGTTTCCCTCCAAAGTGACACCACTACAGGACAATTTAAGGGCAACTAAAACCTGACTCATTCAATGGCTGGGGACAAGCCAAAGACTGTATCATGGGGGCATGTAGAAAAAACAAATTGCAAGGGCACATTTGTACCACGGTTAGGTGCAAATAGAAAACAGTTCCTCTGTGTCATTCTATCCTATGTAAGATACTACGGTATGTGTTCCCATTATCCACTGTTTTTCCATCATGCCTGCTCTGCTGGACTCCTGAACTGCAGGAGAAGTAAAATTCCTAAGTTTAAAAGACAGCTACCAAGTAGATCCAGCTATCCCAGTGTGATTTTGGAAATGAGAAATAACAAAAGACTGTGAAACAGCAAAGGCTAACTAATACTACCTATTGTTCCCAGGTAAAAGCAGGTACTTTCTGATAGGTACTAAATAGAGTAGCACATGATGGCATTTTGTGTGTGTGTGTGTGTGTGTGTGTGTCATTCTTGAAGCAGCCTACTGTATCTACTGCCCGGCTGCTGCTGAGGTTTTATTCTAATCTCAACCTTTTTATTCCATTTATCACTGGAATATCCTCAGCATCTTGGCATGCATATTTGTATGTCATTGTGCATTGTTGTCTGCCTAAAAGTAGGCAACATAAAAAATTATCAAAAAGTGGTAGAATTCATAAGATACTTGAGCAACATCTAACAAGGAACGCGTATCTTTCATGAAATATACCACAAGGCAAGAGAATAGACAGATTGACCATATTGGTCTCTTGGTTTAAGAGCAGAGGGGAAAGTTTCAGAGACATATTATTTATGCTAGCAGTGGAACACAATAAAACAGCTCTGGTCATTATTTTTTAATCTGAATATATGGCTTTAAATCACAATTACTTACTGAGAGCTTATACGCTGCTCAGAATCAGCAGCTTTTAACAGTTAGCCCTGCAAACAATCATAACAAAATATTATTTTTCTTTCTCCCTCATGATTCAGCCAGTGACGTTTTAAAATTCACAGAACAGCACACGTATCTGCAGGTCTTGGACTAATTGACAGTTGGAAAGATATTGGCTCCGGAAGATCTAAGCAGGTGTGGGGAACTCATAGCTTCCAGATGTTGCTTAACTGCAGCTCCCAGCAGCTTCAGCACAGCAGTGTCAATTGCAAAGCATACTGTATGGAAATTACCCTTTAGCAGTATTTAAGGGCCTTATAATCCTCCAACACTGCCTTGTGGGTTTATGTGTGTCCGTGTCCATGAAGGTCTATGTATGGATGTAGATTTGGGGGGGGGGGGGGGAGAAGAGAGAAAGCCAGGCAGTCTTTCTTGATTTACTGAAAACTTTGTAAGTCAGGGGTGTCTGCATCACTTGTGTCGTCACGGCAACGTCATGTGATGTATTGTGATTTTCCCCCCTTCACTAAACCAGGAGTGGGCGTGGCCAGCGCATGATGCATCCTATAAAGCCTCTAGAGCCTGGAGAGGGCAAAAAAAGCATGCAAAAAATGGGGGGGGGGAGAGCGCCTGTTATGCACGCATGTGCGCTGGGGGTTGCACATTGCATTATGGGTGCAGCACACCTGCGCACAACCCCCCTGCGCTCCCCCCGCTTTTGGCACGTGAGCCAAAAAAGGTTTGCCATCGCTGTCCTATGAGCTACTTTTTAAAAAATGTACAAGGGGTAGACTCACATTTTAGATTAAGCTAAACATGCTAAATGACAAAATATACAAAAGGCACTTTCATTTTTATTAGACATATCCTACAATAAATCCCTACCCACGATTACATAACAATTTTGAATAGTGTAATTGTTTTATTAAATTGTTCTTTGATCTGAATGACTGATCATAGGCTATCAAGTCAGTGTTAACTTTGGTGAGGACAAAGACAGATAATTCCAGAACCATATCAGGGTTCTTCAGGGTTTCCAATGGGGCACTTATCGTGCTCTTGTTGAGTCCATCCACCTTTCTGCTGATCATACTCTTCTCTTTTCTTTCATGTTTCCCTTTACAGACTTCTCAAGAAAGCTAGGTCTTCGTGCAATACTTATTTATTGTCCTTCATATTACTTAATCATCTATCTCCCTCAGACAGGGGCTCTGGGTAGTGTGCAATATTATCAGCAATAAAACTAAACATTTAAATCAGAATAATTTAGGATTAAAAGTTTTAAAATTATAAAAAGAACATTTAAAATGATAAACACAATTTCAGAAGGCGAAGAATTCCAAGGTGGGAGATTAACTTGTAAATACAGGCAGTGGGGAGGTTCTCATAGGGCCAGCCCACCCCGTGGGCTTCTGTGTCTTCCTTGCAAGCTACACAACCAAATTTTGATACAGCGTTTGATAAAGTTGACCACAGTCTCTTTGATCATGGGAACCTTGTGGGATGGATGGTCCTGCTACGAGATGAATTTGCAGTTGATTAAAACTAATGTGTGGTCAGTAATAGATCTATTATATCTGAAAATAGATATGCAGTGCCTCATGATTTGGTCCTGGGCCCAATGCTGTCCAATATGTTTACAAATGATTCAGATGTTGACATTTCTACTGTATAGAATTCTAGCACACTCCTTCCACCATTATTTGATTTTCTTTGTTTGGTTACTATTGGTCCACTGATCGTTTAAGATACAAATTCAAGGTTGGCACCTCCTGAGTTCAGAGATCTTTTTGAAGATTTGCCTTGTTTTTCTGTATGTATTTCCTTTTCAGTACCTTCAACGAATGTCACTGTAATATTGCTTCTTGTCTCTAACAATTCTCTGAAATTATTTTTTGAGTTCCTTCCTCAGATCTCTTGGCTTTGGCTTCTCTTCTTTTCTTGGCAATTTCCACCACCTGATATTCTGTGTGCTCCTTTTGGGGGGTTGGGATGGTGGGTTGTGAGTCTATTTTCATTTTCATCTTTAACAATTATTTCATTTAAATCCACAGTTCTTCTGGTTCCCTAACAATGATGGTCAGGACTTCAAAGCAATTCCTGGGGCTCTTTTTGCATTTTAATTGCTTAAAGAATGTGTTAGCAATGAAGAAATCAATGCATTTGCAAAAACTAAATCATTCTTCTGCCTTGTTCTGGTTTCTGATTATGTTCCATGTATTTTATACTATATTTTCTTCTTCACTATTTTCAACTTTAGCATTCCAGACTGCAACCACTAGCAGTACTCTTGCCTGCATGTTGTCAATTTCTGATGGAACCTGACCATTAAACTCATATATCATTTATTCTGTATCACTGGTTGTAGCAAAAACCTGAATAATTATATTAAATGGCTTTATGCAAAATCATATATTCACTGACTGTATTGTACTCAAGTACTATCTTTATTACATTGTTCCTGACGATGAAAGCAATTCCATTCTTTCTTCGTTTTTCATGTCCAGAGTATGTTTCTTTTTACTGAAAGTGTCCAATTCCAGTCCACTTTAATTTGCTGATGCCTCATTTGTCAATATGTAATTGATTCCTTTCATCTTTTGCTGTATTAAGGTGCTCCATGTTGGTGCCTCTCGCATTCCATTGTAATTCATTGTAATTCTGCCCCCCAGTTCAGATTTTCTTCCCCTGCATGATAACATCAGCAAAGAGATGCCCCAAAGGCTTTAAACTAGCCACATAATAAATACCATTCTCAGCTCTTCCTCAATAGCACACTGAGTGCCGTCTGACTTGAGAGGCCCTTCATCCGGCTCTGTATTGTCAGTCACTTCATTTGCCTGTCTATGTGGTTTGCTTGATAAATTGTAAGATTAGTTTACCATTGTCTCTCCCACACAATATTAAATGCCTTTGTTGTTGTTAATCAAGAGATTATCCTCCTCCAGCATCTTTTAAATAAAAGTTTATTAAATTTCAGAAAAGTTATTGCTGTGTTTGATATAGGTGCCTGGTTGCTTAACTGGACAGCCAGAATGACCTTCATGCTTAAATGACCCTGGAGGGAGTACTGTACATACTCTTGGTGTACATTCACAGTATTCTTGTCTGATCCTTCCCAGGAATACCTCTACCACCATGATGAGGCAGCATAGCAAGGCTTGAAGGGAGGGGGGGAGGAGTGTTATCTATCTATGATCAGTGGTAGGGTAATTTTTTTTACTACCGGTGCTGTGCGCATGGCTAGGTGGGGGCATGTGACTGAGTGGGCGTAGCCAACTTGCCATCACTCATGCACACTCAGTCACATGACCCCCACTTACCAAGCCACGCCCACCAAAACAGCAAAACAGGACTATTACGAAAGGAAAGGAGGGGGGGGGGAAGATAGGGGAAAAACTCCCCAAAATAGAGCACCAAAAGATTTAGGTTGTGGAAAAGCCATAAGTTTCTTAGAAGGAATTGAAGAATTCAATTTTGCAGCCCGGAGGCCACGCCTATGTTTATAAATCTGGCGGGCGAGTGGGGGGGGGAGAACAGCGGAAAGAAAGGATGGGAGATAGGAAAAAATGGAGGCGGAGGAGCTGGACTGTGCAAGCAGGGTAAAAACTCCCCAAAATATACTGCCAGAGGATTTAGGGTGTGGAAAAGCCATAAGTTTCTTAGAAGGAATTGAAGAATTCAATTTTGCAGCCCGGAGGCCACGCCTATGTTTATAAATCTGGCGGGCGAGTGGGGGGGGGAGAACAGCGGAAAGAAAGGATGGGAGATAGGAAAAAATGGAGGCGGAGGAGCTGGACTGTGCAAGCAGGGTAAAAACTCCCCAAAATATACTGCCAGAGGATTTAGGGTGTGGAAAAGCCATAGGTTTCCTAGAAGGAATTGAAGCATTCAACTCTGCAGCTCGGAGGCTATGCCTGTGTTTATAAATCTGGTGGGCGAGTGGGGTAGGGAGGGGAGAGAACAACGGGAAGGAAAGGGTGGGAGATAGGAAAAAAATGCAGGTGGAGGCGCTGGACTGTGCAAGCAGGGCGAGAGGGAGGGAAGAAAGTTCACCTGATCCCGGCTCGGGACAAGGGGTGGGGGAGGAGGAACCAGCTGCAACTCCCCAAAACACCCCCAAGAGCGGTGGGGGTCATGGGAAATCACAGGACCCAAATTGCACATGCGTGCTTGCAGTCATACATGGAGCCCCCACCCCACCCCACCCCAGATTCCTCCTTCTGCATTCCATTTTTGTACCTTCGGGTGGAGAGCAGAGGAGCCGCTTGGCTTCATTAAATTCCTGCAATGGGTAAGTTGAGTGGTGGTGACTGGAGGCACCCAGCGAAGCAGGGCTGACCTAGGCCCAATTACCACTACCAGTTCACCAGAACCGGTCCGAACCAGGAGCAACCCACCTCTGCCTATGATCTATTATAATTATTTGAAAACATGAATTCTACATATATTGGCAAAGCTGATAAACATCTAAGTATGCACATACAGACCCAAAAACATAATCATATTTATTTGATGACCAGTTTGTCAGGAAATGGAATAGTAAGGAGAAAATTCTAAACATTTCAAATCAAGCAATCAACACTAACAAGATGCTCTGATGCAAATACTAACAACACCTATCGCAATTCTATTGCAATGTTATAGATTATAACAGTTTATACAAAAATATTGCAGTGGTAACAGCAAAATATTAATCCAGGTCTCTACTAAACACTGGCAAGGAAGATAAAATGTTATTATTTTTCCATGGATTGAAAAAGACAGAGAAAGAAAATAGTCTGAAGCTTTTAAAAATGCGAAAGTAAACAACATGCAATGGGTTACAGCAGAATTAATTTTAGAAACCATAGCTTTTAAACCAAGCCATACTATTACACACTACAGTGTATTAAAGCCAGGAGCACCATAGGTGCCATCTTTTTTTTTTTTTTTGCTTCTGCGCATGCGCAAAGCACTTTTCCTGTACTGCGCATGCGCGTGCGGCACAAATCAAGCACACGTGCACAGCGCATCCCTAGGCGAACTGGCAGTAGCGGCTGCCGGAACCCACCACTGGTCTAAATGTAGACAATATTATTCCCTCAAAGCAATTGCGCAGGGAGAACACACATACCCTACAGCAAACAATAAAAGGGAATTGCAAAAACATGTTACTGTTTGAAGAGCTGAATAAAAATGTTAAATTGACAAGATCGTTTGTAAAAAAAATAAAAGACCCTGGAGGAAAGCCCGATAGTTTTCTTCTCACATATGTCCATCACCCAGTCACCAAAAGAAGAGGTTTGATGTTAATGGAGCCTCTTCACAAGAATGTAATCTTGTATCAGGCAAAAGGGGGGGAAAAAATCTGCCTAATCTTCTGTCACGACCTAATTAAGCAATGTTTGAAGCCTGGCTTCTTTAGAGTTCCCCCTGCTAAAAATAAAGGCAAGGAAAAGCCAGCACTCTGGAATTGATATTCAAAACAAACTGACCCACAGTAGCCAAGGTGGCCTTTGAACCTACTTAACATCACTGTCCTCGATACATCTGACAGCCAAAGAAAATCCATAGTTAGGGTGTAACATTTATTTCTCAAAACAAGAATATAAGAATCAGCTGGTGGAGAATAAGATGACAGGATGTACAGACATGACATCCAATCTGACCATGTCAAAACATGAAATTGAGAATAAAAAGAGTCATATGGCTATTCAGCAGCATCCCTCTTATAATCAGATTTATAGGCAGTGGGCTCCTTGTTCGCACTTGCTACTCACTCTCTAGGAAGCATCATAGGATGGGCTGAAGGCTAAAATGTACCTAGCAACTATATCACTAAAAAGAAGTTAGAGGGTATCCTTAGAATGTCTAGAAGTTAAGCTGGTGAACTGAGCTTTGCTATTACTATCCACAAACCTTTTGAATAGGTGACCACTTACTCAACTCATAAAGAAGTCAGTTCATTGTAGTGGATAAAGACTGCAGATAGGACATCCCTGACAAACTGCCTTCAGTCAAATTGCTTAAAAGCATTCAATGAAGTAGAGGATACCAATGAAGTAGAGGATTTCTAAGTAAGCTGTACACTGTTCAATATTCATACTATTAAGAGGGTCTTCATAAAGTTAATGTAAGCATTCCTTTTCTTCTAGTTTGAAGGCCATCGAGTCAAAACTCACCAGATGAAGTAACAGAGATAAATTTGTTCGCTTAATTTAAGTTGGCTTAAATAATTGAAGCAAGCTATCATATCACATTCTTTGCTGCCACCTTGGCTTTTTTTTTGGCTGAAGTTTTATTTACAGACCCTGAGTTCTTATACTGTGAAATATGTACAACTCCTTCCATGCACAGTCCAGCTGACTGATAGCCTTCTTAAATTGTGATGATCAGATCTGAGTTCACAACTGTGGGTGAACTTTTCTTAAAACCTAGTTTCATATTTGTTATTACAACAACATGACTTACAACATTTCACTTAGGGACTGTTCAAAGTTACAATGGCACTGAAAAAAGTGACATGGCCATTTTTCACACTTATGACGATTGCAGCATCCCCATGGTCACATGATTTACATTCAGATGTTTGGAAACTGACTCACATTTATGACCTTCTGACAAGCAAAGTCAATGGGGAAACCAGTTTGATTTAACAACAGCGTTACTAATTGAACAATTGCAGTGATTCACTTAACAAATGTGGCAAGAAAATGGGGCAAAACCCATTTAACAAATTTTTCACTTAGCAACATAAATTTTAGACTCAATTGTGGTTGTAAGTTGAGGACTACCTGTATTACAGAAAAATGAAAAATAAAATATCAATACATAAAAACAAATGAGTATTCCAATAACAATTAAAATATTCTAGGAAGTATTAAAATGATCATATTTGAGCAAATTTAAAACTATAAAGAGAAGAGGATTTAAATGGGACTTTGTTCTGAACCTTCCAATAAAAAATAGTGTTTTAAATAACTTCCATACTGTTTTGAAACTTCTTAAATTATAATCAACTAATGTAGTAATTAAAATGATAGATTATGAAGCCTCAGGTTGAAATCTTAGATACAGAAGTTCATTGACTGATTTAAGCTTTTCCATTATCCTAATGCTATTGCTGTTATGGGGGGAAACTAAAGACATAGATATTATATGTACAAATTTGAGTTCTTAAAGTTCTTAAAGGAATGATAGAATATAATCTTAGATCATTATATAATATAATAACATACTTTGAACATTCTGTGCTTAGCATTATTTTGAAGCTTAATAGGCATATTGTTATTTCACAGTCTCAGCAAAGTTTTCTCACTTTTCAAGTGTAAGATACATAACTGACAATTCAAGCTTCTATTAAAAGGCACTTAATTCAGAATTAAACTCCTAATTGTGATGAATAGTAAGCTGTAAAATGGCTTGGACACTTAAACAAATGTTTGTTTAAAATACACACAGTCCTTAAAGAGATTCACAGAATTTTGCCCATCTGCTCAGGACACAAACACAATAATTGCATTTTAAGATTGAATTCTGTCACAAGACAAAGCTGAAAACAGGACAACACAGAGCACAGTGGAATGAAATAATTTAGCAATGCCATCTTCTTGATTGCTCAACAAACTAGGGACAGCAAAGCAGGAATAAACCTTGGATTTTAAAAAAACTCTTCTCATTTCAAGAGAAGGAAAAAGCAAAAGTAGAATAGATGTACTTGTCTTGGCTCCAAAAGCCAAAGAAGTAAATCAAGAATTTGCCAAAGTCTCAGTTTCTATGCAACACTGGACTGCTTTAAGTGGTTTGATTATTAAAGGGCAAAATAATCTGCAACTCCCTGCCAGCAACTTTCCCAAACCTTTCATTATATCTCAAAAAGAGATGCCAATTCTTTAGACATGGTAGTTCCCCAAACTAATATGTTTATTCCACACAGGTACATTTGCTCCAGGACTGGGTCTGCTTAATGGCCATGCAGGATGCTTAGAACAACTATGTTCCATCTGTATTGTTGACTTTTACATGTCTCAAACACACGGTGTCAAACTCGCCGTTTCACATTGCTATCATGTGAGTATCGTGACATTTTTCCCTTTAAGGAGTTGGGATGGGCGTGGCCTGCATGTCACGCATCCAGCCTGCGGGCCACCAGTTTGACACCCTTGTTCTTACACAAAATATGAGTTCTGCTTTCTGTATTGCATTCAGTGAAGTGTTTAGACGGTACAGGTAGCCCTTGATTTATAACCATTCATTTAATGACTGTTCAAAATTACAATACCACTAAAAAAAGTTATATATGGCTGATTCTATATGTTCCTCTTATTGTTCTGCAACAAGTGAAATTTCTATCCTTTTGAAAAAGAAATGGAGAAATTTCCTAATTGTATTCTTCCAGTTTGCACAAATTTTTCCTCAACTCATTCTGAAAAATTCATTAAGCGAAGTTTATCCTTAAAGTTGCATTTATATTTTGGATTTGACTGAGTTTAGAGAGTGTTCCAGAAAAACATCTGTTCTGTTCTGCTTGAATTGGACCTGTTGGAATCCTGCTGCCAAAAGAATCAACTGCACATACAAGGAAGCAGCAGAAAGCCACAAGAATCAGAAGCCAAAGCTACTTCAGCATCCCCCTCAAGGATTTTATTAATGCAACTGAACAACTGACCTAAGGCCAAGCAGCCAGGGAACATTTTCTCTAAAATTGGAGGCATTTTAGAATAAACTTCCTGGAAATCTTAATGCTTTAGCTGAGAAGATCCATGTCGCAAGCAAGGATGCATCACAAAATTATAAGCATCAACAATTATTTTTATTAATCTCCACCAATAATCTACCGTACATCTTATAACTAATTGAAAATACCTCTAGATCTACTAAATGCCAATCACACTTCTTTTCCATGATATTGGAAGCATTATCACTTGCTTACATTTCAGAGCTCAGGTGACTAATTTTCTTCATTTAACGAGGCCTCAGTGGCAGAATCCATGTTTTGCCTGCACAGAGCCTTCAGTTCAATACCAATATTTCCAGTTATGGCAAACTTGGATTGCAGGTGATGAAAAAGAGCTATCTGTGCCTGAAATCCTGGAGAATGGTTACCACCAGTGGTTCAATGTTAGACACGTAGTAAGCTTACCTTGAAATTAAAGGGTTCCTTGCAGTTAGTTTGAGATAGAAAACAAAGTGCATTATGAGTGGACTTTATACGTAGAAATGTGGTCTCAGATTGAGCCTATCTTGGTTTAAAAAATGTTTGTTACGTGCCTGCAAAACATGAAACAACCTAGGGTTCCTCTCTGACTATTATTGTTGTATATAAGACAAGAACGGTTCCAATTCATTTGTTTAAAATAACACTTCTACCACTCTGAGAGCCTTCCTGCTCCCCCAACCAAATAATGGGGATGGCTGCAATTATAATTTACATCCCAAGACTTAGCATTGGAGACAACTTTTAGAGCTCAATTCAGACACCTAAATCAAATTTGTCTGATTTGTTCTGGCTATATGTTAAGAACTGGATGTCAAATAATTTGGGGAAGCACACCACAATAGTAGTGGGAGATTTTAACTACCCTGACATCAACTGGGAAACAAACTTTGCACCAAGTGGAAGATCCAAAAGGTTCCTAACAAACCTAGCAGACAACTTTGTTTCCCAAAAAATAGAGAAGGGAACAAGGAGATCAGCCATATTCGACTTAATTCTCACTAACAGAGAGGAATGATAGAAGGTGTTGAAGCCATAGGAACCCTGGGGGCAAGTGACCATGCAATATTGGAATTCAACATTATGCAAACACAAGTAGTAGAACAAAGTGAAACTAGGGTCTTGGACTTTAAGAGAGCTAATTTCAATAAACTCAGAGAGAGCTTGGGAAAAATTCCATGAATGAGAATCCTCAAGGGGAAAACAACACAAGAAGCTTGGGAAATTTTGAAAAATGAGATTATAAAAGCCCAGTCTAGCACAATACCAATGAAGAAGAAAAATAACAGCTCCCAAAAGAAACCAGCATGGCTGCATAAAGAACTCTCTGACAAATTGAAAGACAAAAAAGATAAGTATAAAAAGTGGGAAGGGGGGGACATAACTAAGGCAGAACATCAGCAAATAGCCTGAGCATGTAAAGATGAAGTGAGGAAAGCTAAGGCTCACAATGAAGAAAGGCTTGCCACAAAAGTAAAATATAACAAAAAAAGCTTCTTCCAACATGTTAAAAACAAGAAAAAGGTTAAGGAAACAATTGGTCCATTGCTGGGAGAAAGTGGCAAGAAGGTGACAAGCAACAGGGAGAAAGCAGAACTATTTAACTCATGTTTTGTATCTGTCTTTACACAAAGGGTTAAAACAGTCCAACCTATCAAAAACAGCACCACAAAAATCAGATTAGGAACACAAGTTGAAATAGGGAAGAAAATGGTAAGTGAGCACCTGTCTACCCAAAACGAGTTCAAATCACCAGGACCGGATGGATTACACCCCAGGGTTCTGAAGGAACTGGCAGACGAGATCTCAGAACCACTGAACTATATCTTTCAGAGATCCTGGAGCACCGGGGAACTACCAGAGGACTGGAAAAGAGCTGATATGGTTCCCATCTTCAAAAAAGGGGAAAAGAACAGATCCAGGAAACTACAGACCTATCAGCCTGACCTCAATACCAGAAAAGATTATGGAAAAGATAATCAAGCAACGAATTAGTGAACACCCAGAAGCAAACAAAGTAATATCAAAAAGCCAACATGGGTTTGTCAAAAACAGATCATGCCGGACTAATCTTATTGCATTCTTTGACAAAGTGACAAAATTAGTGGACCAGAGGAATGCCGTCGATATAGTTTACTTGGACTTCAGTAAGGCATTTGATAAGGTAGACCATAACCTACTACTAGATAAAGTTGAAGAATGTGGGTTGGACAGCATCACCACCAGATGGATTCGTAACTGGCTGACCAACCGCACTCAACGTGTGGTTCTCAATGGAACTGCGTCTTCATGGAGGGAAGTATGCAGTGGAGTACCCCAAGGCTCTGTTTTGGGCCCAGTATTCTTCAACATCTTCATCAATGATTTGGATGAGGGAATAAATGGGGAACTTATCAAAATTTGCAGATGACACCAAGCTGGCAGGAATAGCCAACACTCCAGAAGACAGGCTTAAGATACAGAAGGATCTTGACAAACTTAACATTGGGCACCATCTAATAAAATGAAATTCAATGGTGAAAAGAGTAAGGTTCTACATTTAGGCAACAAAAATTAAATGCACAGGTACAGTATAGGTGGTACCTTGCTCAACAGTAGTAACTGTGAAAGGGATCTTGGAGTCCTAGTGGACAACCATTTAAATATGAGCCAGCAGTGTGCAGCAGCGGCCAAAAAAGCCAACACAGTTCTAGGCTGCATCAACAGGGATAGAATCAAGATCACGTGAAGTGTTGATACCACTTTATAATGCCTTGGTAAGGCCACACTTGGAATACTGCATTCAGTTTTGGTCGCCACGATGTAGAAAAGATGTGGAGATTCTAGAAAGAGTGCAGAGAAGAGCAACAAAGATGATTAGGGGACTGGAGACTAAAACATATGAAGAACGGTTGCAGGAACTGGGTATGTTTAGTTTAATAGAAAGAAGGACTAGAGGAGACATGATAGCAGTGTTTCAATATCTCAGGGGTTGCCACAAAGAAGAGGGAGTCAAACTATTCTCCAAGGCACATGAGGGTAGAACAAGAAGCAATGGGTGGAAACTAATCAAGGAGAGAAGCAACTTAGAACTGAGGAGAAATTTCCTGACAGTTAGAACAATTAATCAGTGGAACAGCTTGCCTCCAGAAGTTGTGAATGCCCCAACACTGGAAGTCTTTAAGAAGATGTTGGATAGCCATTTGTCTGAAACGGTATAGGGTTTCCTGCCTAGGCAGGGGGTTGGACTAGAAGACCTCCAAGGTCCCTTCCAACTCTGCTATTGTATTGTATTGTATTGTATTTCGGAACTTCCCCTTCACAGGTTTAAGAAGGAAAAGTCATAGTTTTTTTCATAGCTGACAATTACATAGCCTCACATTATGGCTGAGTGATTCCAGCATGACCACATAACCAAAATTCCACAAGAATTACAGAATAACAGGCTGTAATACAAGCAAGAGCAATTTAGAGTGATAAAATATATGTTCTGGTAAGTAGAGAAGTATGTGATGGGCACTATTCTGCAGAGGCTGCAAAGAAAACCAGAATAAAGAATGCTCCAAACCACCCCTGAAGCAGAGAATTGCACATCACTCATATTATTAATCTCTCTATTGTTAATTTGCATTGTGGACCAGATATAGTACGTAATACAGAATGAGGGGGGAAAGGAGCTGAGAGGCCTTACACAAACTATGGTACTTCTCTGAGAAATTACTTGGCTTCAGAGCCCAGTTTTTCAGGAACTGATGCTAGAGCTTATGTTACTGAGGTAAATGATTAATTAAATGGATAAAATGGTCCTTCAAGCCCTGGGTGGCTATCCCAAACACGAACCAAATTATCATAAATAAAAATATATGTACTTGAGGATTTCATAAAATTTGGTACATTATTAATAAATGTACCAAATTTTATGCAGATTCTGTAATTTATCATTACAGAATCCTCTCCTCCAATGTGAATATATATTCACCATACAGATATTGCTTACCATTTTTTATACTCCTCTCCAATATTTCTAAAAAAGTTCATAATAAGTTAAAATCAGTAGACAGTATATAAGTAGTGACAATACACCACAAATCAACAAATAATCCAAATAAAGATATAACAAACATACAAGTATCCCTTTTCCACAAAAAGCATGATGATCAATAAGTTGATCCCAAAAAGATCAGACCAATGTGAACTTTGAAAATTAGGCAGATAGATACAAAGATAATTAATGACTTTTGGTACTACTTAAGGGAAGAAGGTGCTCATGTAGAAAGGAATATCTGTACATCCCGAGATCCTGACTAGATGGCCATTTATTAAAGGCCAGCCTCTTAAGATCTGCTCAAGAATTCATGACTAACATAACTAACCTGTCCTGCAACAGTTGATATCTATGATATTAAGTGGTGCACATCTGGCTTCCTGCATCATGATTAACACTCCACAGGTGGAGAAGCTAGAATTGAATCCTTTGTCATGGACTGCTCGCCATTTTAATTAAAGTACACTTAATGGCTCTATCCCACCTTTGTGCAGGGGATGATTTTGAGGTTCTATCTACTAGAAATTTGTTGGTGGATCTGTCCCCTGCAGCACCAAAAGTTTTAAAAGAATGTTGGTCTTACCTGAACGTGTCTTTTCAGTGGACGAGAGGGAGGGGTTACGCATGGGTTTTGTCACAGCCTGATTGGTCCATAGACTTAGGGAAAACTTCTTAAATACTGCTCCTTTCCCATTGGCTCCCAGTTTCCTCGATGTCAAGGACTGTACCTGCAAGAAAACACAAGACGACCCGGGAACCTCCCGGCCCTCCCCTTGGCCCTACCTTAAACTGACTAGGACGGGTCGTAACCTCTCCCTCTCATCCACTGAAAAGACATGTTCAGGTAAGACCAACATTCTTTTTCCAGTGGACTCAAGGAAAGGGTTACACACGGGATATACCCAAGCTTAGTCCCAGGGAGGGAAAATTAGGGCCTAGGGGGAGAGTCAGCCACCACACTCTGCAGAACCCTATGCCCGAAAGACGCTCCCGCAGAGGCGAAGGCATCCAAACGGTAGTGCCGGATGAAAGGGGTCGGAGACAACCAAGGTGTCACCCGGCAGATGTCCTTGAATGGAGCCCTAGTGGCCCATGCTGCAGTGGTAGCAGCACTTCGAGTCGAATGGGCCGTGATGTCTACCGGAGGAACCTAACCAGACGCCTCGTAGGCCATCACTATGGCCTGCCAAAGCCACCTACCGATTGTGGCCGAGGACACCCTGGCCCCTAGAGATACCGTTTGGAAGGAAACAAAAAGGGCCTCTGATCTGTACAGCCCCGCTGTCCGCTTGAGGTAGATGCGCAATCCTCGTCCTCCGAGAATTCCATGTCATCGTGGTTGTGTCCCCAGGAAGGAACCTTCACTGACCATGGAGGGGGTGTAGCCCTGGGTGTTGTGGTCTATAAGAGCCCATAGCCCTGCCGTGAGTTGCCCTGTCCCTCTGGGCAATGCCATGTGTGATGGCTGCAGACATGAACCATTTAATGCTTTCAGGCAGAAGATCTAGGTCTTCAAGATCTTCCTATAATGGGCCTGGATCGTGTGGGGCTAGGCTCGTTGAGGAATGATAAGCCCTGGAGGGTCCCTCCAAAGGATCCACACCCTCCCCCCTTACTGGGGCAAGGGTGGCAGGAGGAGAAGGGGAGACTCCCTGTCTGGCATGTCTATGAGAACTGGAAGGGGAGACAGAAGATGAAGAAGGACTGAATCCTCTAGGAGGAGAGCCTGACTGGTTGGAAGAGGGCCTGATTGGGGATCTGGACCTTGATCTGGGCCTGATGGACTGAGCCTGCCTTTCCGCCCTTGCAATGGTCTTTTCCAAGGCCTTCTGCCTTCTCAATTTGTCCCTTGCAGTCACTCTGGAGGGTCGCTGGGTCGCAAAGGGCTTGAATGCAGCGGCCTTGGTTCTGGGCCTATCTGAGTGGTCATCCCTGTCTTCCATAGAGGCCTCTATGGACGCCTGAGGGTCGGATCTTGCCACCATCGCCCCACTCAAGTGTCCAGATGCCAGGCCTCTGTCGGTTCCTGTTGGTCCCTGGGCCTGCGGGAGCTGAATTTGCCGCCTGTCTCGATTTACTGCAATGCAGGACAATGGGGGCCCATGTGGTTGCTTGCGGCCTGCCAACACGTGGCAATTCCAAAATGGCCACTGGAGCTCCGATCGCGCCTTCCCAGGGCGGCCGCTACTTGATTAGCGCGCCGCGGCTCTCCTGCGCTCCTCCAAGCTGCCAGCGGTTGTGACTTGAGAAATTAAGGCGCCACGGCTTGTCTTTGAACGCCGCGGCCCCTTTGAGCTAGGGTGCCGCCGTATAAGGCAGTGGCTGAAGCCGGCGGCAAGGCAGAGCTGTTTTTACTTTTGTGGGCTTCCTTCACGCCGGCAAGCCTTCTCCCTTCCTTAGCGGGTTTAGTGAGGCTCGGCAAATTCCGAAGGATGCTTCTCGAAGCCCGTCACCCCCGCTGGCCCGGGGGTATGAGCAGGGCTCCTGGCCCATGGAAAGGGAGGGGAATGCCCCACGTGGCTCTCCCAGTCCGCACGGGGCAGCAAGGACTGTCCCTTGAACCGCAGCTGATATAATTTAGAATTTGGAATATCCAATCAATCGAATTTCACAGATAAATTATTTAATATTTTGAATTTTCCTACCTAAGAGCTAAAGCAGTGCTTGGACCAAAAGACTGAGAGGAAACTGGGAGCCAATGGGAAAGGAGCAGTATTTAAGAAGTTTTCCCTCAGTCTATGGACCAATCAGGCTGTGACAAAACCCGTGTGTAACCCCTCCCTCGAGTCCACTGGAAAATCTCCAGCTCTCAGTTTAGAGTCTAGACCAGCAATGGCGAACCTTTTTTGGTTCGCGTGCCATAAGTGGGGAGAGCGCAGGGGGGTCATGTGCAGGCGTGCTGCACCCATAATGCAATGCACGATCCCCAGTGCGCATGCGTGCACTACAGGCGCTCCCCCCCCATTTTTACATGCTTTTTTCGCCCTCCCCAGGCTCCAGAGGCTTTATAGGAGCCTGGGGAGGACGAAAACAGCCTCCTCCGCCCCGCCCCCCCAGACGCCCTCTGGAGGCATCAGGGAAGCCTCTGGACAGTCCCTGAAGCCTTCGGAGCGCTCAAAACGACCCTTTGCTCGGAGGTTCATTTTGAGTGCTCCGAAAGCTTCAGGGCCTGTCCAGAGGCTTCCCTGACGCTTCCGGAGGGCGTCCGGGGGGGCGGGGGAGGCTGTTTTCGCCCTCCCCAGGCTCTTATAAAGCCTCTGGAGCCTGGGGAGGGCGAAAAATGGCTTTAAAAAAGGATGAACTTAGCTGGCCAGTGCGCGCATGCACGCTGGTCAGCTGACAGGGCAGCGCCTCACGTGCCCTGACAAATGGCTAAGCATGCCACCTGTAGCACGTGTGCCATAGGTTCGCCATCACTGGTCTAGACCGGACTATTTGGCTCCTAAGCAATTTATGCCTATAACTCTTCTTTGCTTGAGGAGTTATAGACTACTGTATGAAGCAGGCAGACAGATGGCTACAGCAAAAGTGATAAAAATCCAAAGTAACTATGATCACATAGTTGGATTTGTTTACAATCTGGCATTGGGGGTTAAAAAAAGAGCTTCTTCTCCTTTGTCATTGCATCTGCAGAAAATCACCAGATGAAGCTATTCTGGGTAGTTTGGATGCTGATAGAGACTGTAAAAATTGCAGAATCCTTCTTGAGTCCTTGGAGGGAGATCTGTGAACGTTCTGTAAAATGTTTTGCAGATAAAGCCAGCCATATCAACAATCAGATGGAAGATACCATTAATTACGACAACATGGAGATAGTCAATATACTTGCTTGTCAATTTGTTTTCTGCCCTTGAGTATTTGGAAAAGCTGCTTGGACAACGTGAGTATTACTCATCTAAACTGAGTTCTGGGTAGTTGAGATTGTGAGGTATTCATTGAGGGAAGTGATATATTCTCTTATTAACACTTTCCTCTGTCAGGTGTTATACCATCTTCATTAAAGACAGCAGCAGAGTACCTCCACTGAAGAAAAAAAAATGTGTTTAGATCCTTCCCTATTTGTGAACTATAAAGAATGATGTTACTGAGCAACTCTTGATGCTCCTGATTATCTAGAGCTCTCTCAGTCTGCTTTTAAACCAGTGACATGGAGATACTTTTGGTCACTCTGATGGTCAGTATGTTGGGAGTGTATGGGCTTGTGTTCCTCAATCACTTGGCCTATGATACCACTAATAGTATTTTATAAAATTGCCTAAAGCATTTGAAAATCAAAGGCATGCCTTTCTTGTAGTTCCACTCCTACTTTGAAGGGTCTAGGTGCAAATGGTAATTTTGGCCACCCTGCAGCCTATCAGCTGCAAATTTACATATTCATACTCATCAATATCTATATGAAGCGACTGGAGAATATCTATTTTATTTTATTCTTTTATTTATTACATTTATCAGCCATTCATCTTACCACAGGGTAACTCATCATCAGAGAATATGGAACTGAGTAGAATTTTTTATCTAGATAAAGCCAAGATCTTTTTTATTTTCATCATCCTCCAGTGTGCCAGTCTTCATAATAATGATCCTGCTTGGACTATGTAGAGGTCTGATGAGAGGCAACAAACTAAAACAATACCCATACAGCTTTGAGTGAGTTCTTAAATCCAGCCTTTCTTCTATCAACCACCACTCTGTGAGGTGCGTTGGGCTGAAAGAGAGAGACTGGCCCAAGGTCACCCAGCCAGCTTTCATGCCTAAGGTGGGACAAGTACTCATGATTTCTAGCCATGCACCTTAACCGCTCTATTGAGTACAGCAGTCTCCCCAAAGATGGCATTCTTCAAATAAAGACTATATATCTTCAAAGTTCTCCTGCAAGATAGGATGGAATTGATTAGTAAGGTGATGGGTCATTGATGCTCTCTGAGTTTGGTTGTGGGCTTTTTGGCAGATATTTCATTACCCAAACTAGGTAACATGATGAAGTAACCTAATCTGCATAATGAAACATCTGCAAGAAAACAACGCAACTTGGAGAGCACAAAAGACCCCTCATTTCAACTGAGCTACAAACATTCTCCTCCATCAATTAGTAAAATGTTGGAGATGTTAGTGGCTTTTCAGCAGGAATGGGAAGTTTCAACCAAAGGCTTGATTATCTCCTCAAATATATATTTTAGTGGTATATGACATCTGTGGGAAAGGCATCCTTCTTTTATATATCCAAATTCAGAAGCATAAGTACACAGAGAAATGAGCTGCTTCCTATTTCTTTATACACAGAGGTGAATAGAGAAGTACTGGTCTGGAAAAAGCCCTTGAGACTTCTCTATCATCAAACCAGTGTTTGCTTGAGAACTCTTAGAAAGTATTTCATCTGACTTTCGTGATGAAAGTAAACGTGCTTTTTTCCTCCTGTGATACCAGTAACAGGAAACATTTGTGTATGCTTCAAAGAGATTAATAAATATCACATCCATGAGAATGTGATATTTCTAGTGCTATCAAGTGCTCTCATTAGGTTTGGTTTCTCATACTGTGAGTGGAGGGGGCTGGGTTGGAGAAGGAAGTACGTTGTATATGCAATAAAACTTGGCCTATGATTACAGAAATTCCCAGGACATTTAGAAAAAGAACAAGAAGTCATTGGAAACAGTTGCTAAGTAATATTTCTACCTAAGTAAACAATACAAAGCACTGTTTCTCACATACACACACTTCTGAACTTTGTCACTTTCTAAAGACAAGTCAGTAGAAAAAGCAGTTCCCCCCCCCCCCCAAAGTTATGAACCCACCAAAGAAGAACTTTCCAGAGTTATAAACTTACCAAAGAAAGCCTATTTAAGATCATATGGGATAGAAGCTCTTTTTGTGCTAGAAGGCAAAAGCTTTCTCAACAGATGTAGACATCAAAGATCAGCTCCCTGAATAGAGTGGATATTCTCATTCACTCTATTCAGCCAGGGTTTTTTTTTTTTTTTTTGTAGAACATTTCCTCTTCCTGTTCCATGAATTCAGCATATGGCTGTCTTTAAACTAGTGCAGGGGTCTCCAAACCTGGCAACTTTAAGACTTGTGGGCATCAACTCCCAAAATTGGCCGGCTGAGGAATTCTAGGACTTGAAATCCTTACGTTTTAAAGTGGCCAAATTTGGAGACCCCTTCACTAGAGAAATTGAAACAAAATACACAGGATAATATCTCAAAAACATAGAGTAAACAAATGAGGCTGAATGTCCATTCTTTCAGAATAGACAGGGTTTTCCCCCCAGTGGATATATGCAGGGATAAAACTGGGGGAAAGGACACTGTGGCATGGTAACAAAAATGAAAAATACAAATTTGTTTGGGGGAAAAAACATTTTCCTTGGCAAAATTCAATTTCAAAGCAAATAACAGGACTTTGATATTTTGTCCACTGAATTAAACAAAGGGGACTTGAATAGAATTTGGTGAACAATACACAGGGTCTAAAAACAGAATGCTGAGATAGACAAGGAAGCGACAGCTTTTCCAATAGGCTTCTATCACATGTCTAGAAGTCAAGGTAGAAGGAGCTACAGTACAACTACAACTTCTGGGTAATCATTCTGAACAAAAATGCTCTATTAGGACAGGGGTGTCCAAACTTGGGAACTTTAAGACTTGTGGACTTCAACTCCCAGAATTCCCCAGCCAGCTCTGCTAGGAAAGTATTGAGTTGAAGTCCACAAGTCTTAAAGTTCCCAAGTTTGGACTCCCCTGTATTAGGACAATAAACTATTTGCAACAAATGCCTTTACAAGTTGGCAAATATACCCAGAAAAAGTTCAGCAAATCATGACAGTTTGACAAGTTAACATTTTTATAAGTTGTTTATCCACAAGTGCTGCTATTCAAAATGTTTTGGCCTTGTAAAACAAATGAATAAATGGAAAACAGAACCTGGAAGAAAGCTTGAGATTATAAATAATGAGTTTAGTAATCAATCATAAACAGTTTTCATTTTTTCTTCCCTTCTAGTAAGCCCTAAACACTGACAAGTCTTGTATTTTTTGGAGTACAAGATGCACCAATATTTTGAAGAGGCAATTTTTTAAAAAAAAGTTTTAAAAACGGGCCCTCTTTTGTCAAAAAAAAAGGGCAGGCATAGCCTTTAGGAGGCTTGCATAGTGCTCCTGGGGGCTGGGTGGGCAAAAACAAGAAAAAAAACTGTCTGTTTTTCGCTCATTTTTGCCCTCCCCAGCCCCCAGGAGCACTCTGGAAGCCTCCTAAATGCTATGCAAGGCCATTTTTGCAAAGGGGGAGGGGTTTCGGGAGGCCAAAAATGCTGTATTCAGTGTTTAAGATGCACCCAGATTTTCACCCTCTTTTTTGAGGGAAAAAGGTGCATCTTATACTCTGAAAAATACACTAATTTCAAATAGGCATGATAAAGTTTTCAAGAAAGGCACCAGATACATAGATGCAACCAATTAGTACAGTAGGCAGTTTTCTGCACTAAAACCAACTTTTTAGAAAATCATCCAGCTGGCAAATTAAGCTGCCTAGCTCAAGGTACACACACACACACACACACACACACACACACACACAATCCTCAAGCAAAACAATACAATCAGTCCACCGACGCACGTGCGAAGAACTATCCTAACAGTTATTTTCATTTTGCATTTAGGAATATTAAGAAAATCTTACACCCAATCATAATATTTGTTCATCATCCCAAGCATTGAAGGTATTTAATTTATTACAACTCTTCAACATCTCAGATGAATGTGTTTTCAAGGGTTTTCTAGATGATCCTTCCAGCTAAAGATAGAAAACTACAGAATTTGCTTATTGATCCTGTATTACCTATGCAGGATACAATTATTTCTTCTTCAAAGTCAGATGAAGAACATCCATTTGCTGTAGGATGGAAAGGTGTCAGAGATTTACAGACCAATGAATACGCAACCTACAACATTCCAGAAATTGTTGGAACTATAACTTGCAGCAGCCTCCTGCTAGCATGGTCAATGATGAAGAGTAAGGGGAACTGTAGCTCAGCAGCATCTGGTAGTAAGACACTTGATTAAACTAGAATTGTGCCAAAGAATGGGATAATTAATAAGAGAGTGTTTTACAAAAAAAGTTGTTTTCAGGACAAGAAAAAAATGACATTTAGCAATAGCCTAAATTCATCAACTTACCTCTCTGGCAATGGGAATGACTCCAACAACGCTCAGTGAAATCACCATTGACCACAGTCTGAGGACAGTTGCTTTTCTCTTGCATTATTCCTGGGCATATATCTCCACACTCATTATTATCTTTGTTGGCAACAATATAATTATCTTCTACGGAGTCCAAAATCCGAGACCAATCAATGGTTGACAAAAAGCAGAGCTCAGGATTCTTCTCAATTCGTACGGACCCTCGGGTAATGTTCATCAGGCTGTAAAGGCCAATCTCTTTCAAGTGAACCATCTCAAAGATGACCAAAGCATAGTTGAAAAAGAGATGAGTCCCACGAATCACAGTCAGATTGGGGAAAAGCTTCCTGAAGCTCTCCACACCATAGACCCGGAATAGCAAGACGTATTCGGTTACCATCGTCAACATAGGAAAGCTGAGATCTCTAAAATCCTCAGCTTTAGTTCTGAACAAAAGCAAGATCTGCAGATGTCCCTCAATCACAGTACAATTCTCAAGCATGCTGAAATTGGTCATGTTATTTCGGATGTCTATACTTGGACAAACTGGAAGAAAAGAAAAGAAAAGTATTATTTTCAAACTGATAAACATTCCACTGATTTGTCAATTTTCAATGTTACAGTCATCTTTATAACTAATCACCCATCCAAACGTACTCATTTAAAGTCTTCTTTGTAAGACAAGGTATAGGTAGTCCTCATCTTATGACTACAATTGGGACCTGAATTTCAGTCGTAAGTCATGACAATCGTATGTTAAGGCACCTACATGATTGGATCCAATCTTACAATCATTTTTATGGTAGTTGCTAAGCAAATCATGTTATCGTAAGTCCGAATCCATTCTCCTGATGGATATCTTTTTACTGGAAATTGGCAAAAAGATGGAAACCAGCGTAAAAAAAACATTGCAAATCACAGTCATAGGATAACAGGATGCTGCAACTAAGTAAAAATGTGAGCCGGATTCCAAGTGCTTGAAATGCAATTATGTGACCACAGGCGTGGAGGAGGTGAACAGCACCTTATGACGCCTGGAAGTGCTTTACAAACCATAAATCATCCCCTCTGCAGTTGTTGTAACTACAGGTAGTCATTAAATAAGCAGTCGTAAGTGAAGGACTATCTGTACTTCAAATACAATTTTTCTTGTAAAAACAAGAAAATGGGAAGTTCTTAAATAAGATAGATGATAGATAGATAGATAGATAGATAGATAGATAGATAGATAGATAGATGGATGGATGGATGGATGGGTGGGTGGGTGGGTGGGTGGGTGGGTGGGTGGGTGGGTGGGTGGGTGGGTGGGTGGGTGGATAATCAGGATCCAGATTACAATGACAATAACTTTTTCCAATTTAAATGTACAATTTTTTCAAATTTGACTGTTCAAATTTAAATATGGTTTTCACATAGGTTTGTATAGTACGTCAGTCATACGTGTCCCTACATCAGGGGGCTCTGCTAACTGGCATTTATTCCCTTGTTGCCTCTCATTTGAATGTCTGTAATGCTGTGATTCTCCACCCTTTTACAATATAATACAATAGCAGAGTTGGAAGGGACCTTGGAGGTCTTCTAGTCCAACCCCCTGCCTAGGCAGGAAACCCTATACCGTTTCAGACAAATGGCTATTCAACATCTTCTTAAAGACTTCCAGTGTTGGGGCATTCACAACTTCTGGAGGGAAGCTGTTCCACTGATTAATTGTTCTAACTGTCAGGAAGTTTCTCCTCAGTTATAAGTTGCTTCTCTCCTTGATTAGTTTCCACCCGATTATATTGACGTATTCTACTCACTCAGATAGGGAGGGTATATTACGGATTCCATTGGTTAAAAATTTTGAATGGTGAGATCCATTGTGACTGCCTTATGAAATATTTTACCCCCAGAGATAAGCCAGGCCTCCACTCTTCTTGCTTTCCAGAAGAGCATCAAGAGTTGGTTCGGTCAATTTTCATGGGAGTCTAAAAGTGAAACGCAACCCTGGTGGAGGTTGGACACTTGAAGGCATTCCCTTCACCTCTTTTACCTTTTTTTTAACGTCTTCATTTTAACCTTGTTCCTCATTCTGTTTTTATCTTTCTTTTTTAAACTATGTTTTTAATGTATATATAGTATATACATAACTGTATGTCTTTATGGCAAACTACCCAGAGTCTCTTACATGTAGAAATTGGAGGGAGCGATGGAGGGAGAAGGGATAGAAGGATAAAACAAAAACAAAAAATAATGAGCTCTACATGGGGCTGTCCTTGAATTATATTTGGAAGCTTCAGTTGGTGCAAAATGCAGTGGCATAATAATAATAATAATAATAATAATAATAATAATAATAATAATAATAATAATAATAATAATAATAATAGCGCTCAGCTGCTGTAAAAAAATCACGCAGACTGATTATAAATTGCGGCACAATTCAGTAGCACAAATGATCCACTGGAATTTGTGCAAAAATTATAATATTAAAACAACAACAAACTGGTGGGAACATAAGCCTGAAAAAGTCACCGAAAATCAGATGGTCAAGATCCTGTGGGATTTTCATATACAAACAGACAAAGTACTAGCGCATAACACACCAGACATCACACTGGTTGAGAAAAAGAAGGTTACAATCATAGACATCGCAATACCAGGTGATAGCAGAGTTGAGGAGAAGGAACATGAAAAAGTCGCGAAATACCAGGACTTAAAAATTGAAATCCAACGATTATGGCACAAACCAGCAGTGGTAATTCCAGTGGTAATCGGCACACTGGGTGCTATTCCAAAAGCACTGGAATTACATTTAAAACAGTTAAAACTTGACAAAATCACCATCAGTCAAATGCAAAAAGCTGCACTGCCTGGATCTGCACGTATATTACGAAAATACGTTACGACGTCCTAGGCCCCTGGGTGGGGCCCGACTAGTAATCAATGCCAAATCCGGCGAATCAACTGGCCGCTGTGATACAATCGTATAATAATAATAATAATAATTATTATTATTATTATTATTATTATTATTATTATTATTATTATTATTATTATTATTATTATTATTATTATTATTTAATTTATAGACCGCACCCTTTCCTAAACAGGACTCGGGGCATGAGCAGCTATGTGGGTCTCTAAGGTGGCACATGTTACATCTCTGCTTTGTGAGTGGCACTGGTTGCCAATTTGTTTCTGGACTCAATTCAAGGTGCTGCTTTTGATCTTTAAAGCCCTTCAAGGCATGGGACTGAGGGACTTCCTGTCCCCAATTACATTACATCTGCCTGCTCCATCTGGTCTGCAAGAAAGGTATACTGCGGGTCCTGTCTGCCAGGGAATTTACATCTGGTGTATTCCAGGAAGTGGGTCTTCTCTGCCTTGGCACTCACCTCCAGGAATCTTCCCCCATCTCCCAAGAAGTGAGATGAGCCCAATCCCTCGCAATATTCCACAAATCCCTCAAGACATGGCATGTCATCAGGCCAGAGGGTCCCAGAGGAGCAGGGAGATTTTGCAATAGCTATGATTACTGTGCTTAATATGATCCTCTTCTGTGTTGTGTGCTTTTATATTTATTTCTAAATTGTAACAATACTGATTGATATTTTTTTAATTAAGTGCTGTATGCTGTCCAGAGTCGTTTTCATGTAAAGTGGGCAGCTATACAAATATGATAAATAAGTAAACAACATGAGACTTCCATGTGTGCTTACTAACTTGGATTTCTTCCTTAGAACTTGTGTGAAGATGGCCACAGAGAGCTAACTTTGCAAGAGAGGGAGTCACATTGGAACTCTTTTCCTGACAAAAAATAACTCTAACCCGTGTACTATATTTGGATGCAATTCTGAGTCTTCATCAATTTCCAAATATAAAAACTATATTCAAACTTACGAAGGCATTTAATCTCCAACTCAACTTACAAGCAACTTAATTCAATAAATCAACACATTTCTGCTTCTCCACAAATGCCTCAGATAACGTGGAATGAAAGAGCATAGTGCAGTGATGGCGAACCTATGGCACGCATGCCACAGGTGGCACGCGGAGCCAGTTGTCAGGGCACGCGAGGCGCTGCCCTGTCAGCTGGCCAGCGCGCATGCGTGCGCTGGCCAGCTGAGTTCATCTTTTTAAAAAGCCATTTTTCGCCCTCCCCAGGCTCCAGAAGCTTTATAGGAGCCTGGGGAGGGCGAAAAGAGCCTCCCCCGCACCCCCCCGAGGCCCTCCGGAGGCTTCAGGGACCATTCGGAGGCTTCCCTGAAGCCTTCAGAGTGCTTAAAACGACCCTCCAAGCAAACCGGAAGTCACTTCCGGTTTACTCGGAGGGTCGCTTTAAGCGTTCCGAAGGCTTCAGGGACTGTCCGGAGGCTTCCCTGAAGCCTTCGGAGCGCTCAAAAGGATCCTCCGAGCAAACCAGAAGTGACTTCCGGTTTGCTCGGAGGATCGTTTTAAGCGTTCAGAAGGCTTCAGGGACCGTCCAGAGGCTTCCCTGACACCTTCGGAGCGCTTAAAACGACCCTCCAAGCAAACCGGAAATCACTTCCGGTTTGCTCGGAGGATCGTTTTAAGCGTTCAGAAGGCTTCAGGGACCGTCCAGAGGCTTCCCTGACACCTTCGGAGCGCTTAAAACGACCCTCCAAGCAAACCGGAAATCACTTCCGGTTTGCTCGGAGGATCCTTTTGAGTGCTCCGAAGGCTTCAGGGACCGTCCGGACTGTCCCTGAAGCCTTCGGACGGTCCCTGAAGCCTCCAGAGGGCCTCCAGGGGGGCAGGGGAGGCTCTTTTCGTCCTCCCTAGGCTCCTATAAAGCCTCTGGAGCCTGGGGACGGCTAAAAAAGCATGTAAAATGGGGGAGGGCGCATTGTGCGCGCATGCGCACTGGGGGGTCACGCATTGCATTATGGGTGCAGCACGCCTGCACACGACCCCCCTGCGCTCCCCCCCATGGCATGCAAGCCTAAAAAGGTTCGCCATCGCTGGCATAGTGCATCTGTTTGTTCTAATGTACTGCCCTAACTGAAATAGCCTGATATATCCAGGCAATTTGCACTAACATGAAATATTTATATTTTAATAGGCAATATTATTAATATTAATTACAGAATGTGAGTGTGGCAGTCAAAAATCTAAAAAAAATCAATTTTCCTTGATTTGAATAAATGGATTCAAATATTATACTAGGATTTAATTTGATTTGCTTGGTTTTGTCATAGTGTTAGTGGAGCTCTAACACTGTGGTTTAGAAACCATTGCTTATGGCTAAGTTTGTTGTAGGGCCTTTAAATACCTATTTGGAACCTATTTGTGCTTCATAAGGATGTTTTCGTTGTATCATAAAATAAGAAAAAAATCTTATTATCTGTTTATAATTGTATTCTAAGTTTTATTTATCCTTCTGTACAACCGTGTCCAATTCTGAGAGACTATTTGAACACGTTCCTGCAGGTTTCTTGGGAAATTTTTTCAAAAGTGATTTGCCATTACTTCTTCCTAGGTTTAAGAGAAACTCAAGGTCACTCAGTTGGCTTTGGACCCAAGACAGGACTGGAACTCACGGTCTCAGTTTCTAGCTTGGGGACTTTAACCACTACAGCAAAATACATCTAGACTGAGCACTTTATTACCTTCTTGTTTTAACTGCTACTCACAAATACAGGGTGCATTTGAGATTTATCTCTATAGCCTTATCCATTTTTCAATTTAAAATACACACATACTGCAATGCCATAATAGGCAACTCCACGATGCCTGGCGTAGAAAGCCCCCCCCCCTCCCCTCAAGAATGAAATATTCTGGGGAATATTAAAAAAGGCAAAATATTATATTTCCCCAAAGGAGAAATGGAGAATAATCTTAACAAAGGCAGAAAGCTGACCCAGTCTTTCTGTCGTAGCCTCAAACAGAAGCCTCACGTTTTTAGAGATGGATATTCTGTACATATTAAGAAAGACTGGGCAAATCTATTCATAAATGAAACGTCTTCAGCCACAGCTCCCACAGAAGACTGGAGCTGATGGGATTCAGAATTTACATTCCCCCCACCCAAATTCTATGGACAGGACAGGACCTTTAGGTAAGGTGACCAACTTTTTTACAATGAAAAGGAGGACAAAACATGTTCTATTGTCCAAAATGCTAAGGTGACCAACTTTTTTACAATGAAAAGGAGGACAAATAAATTGGAAAAAATATATCGTAAATAAAAGAAATATTTTATTCATTGCAACAATAATACACTAAAATATGATATATGCATAATGAAAACATTTGCAACGTCTTATATTGTAATTATGCTTACATGCCTGTTAATTATTATTTAAATGAGTACTTTTCCATTGAATTAATATTTTTTGTCAATGTATCATCTTCTAACAATATATTGGAAATATCTGAACAAGAAATATCCTTCATATTGAATTTTATGGCAAGTGCTGCAGCTAGAGTATCAACATTCAATCACGATTTCTCACTTGTCGAAAAATCATTGGCAATTGAAAAAAACTCCTTCAACTGCTGCATTAGTTCCAGGGCAGCACAACGTAAATTGAACAAGTATAAATAAATGTTCACATGGAATATGTTCATTTTTGAAATGGCTGAAAATATCCACCCATCTTTTATCAATTTCAACATGTTGATTTTCCCATTGTATTAATTTTTCAGAATTTAAATATACATTCAGTCTTCTAATTTCTTCAAAGAGACAATTGTCGTCTATTTTAATGTCTAGCATTTCTTTAGATAAAAATTCAACACAAGATTCAATATCTGTCCAATATACTTGCGATGAAGTAAAAAAAACACCATTAAAAACTGTTTAATAAAATACCGTATATACTTGAGTATAAGCCGAATTTTTCAGCCCACTTTTTGGGCTGAAAAATCCACTTCGGCTTATACTCCAGTGAACAAAAAGAAAAAAAAGAACACCGAGGCTTTGGTGCTTCCGGGATCGCTCCCACCCCCTCCGCCACCTTCCTACTGGCTCCCACGGCCTCATGGCTCCTCAAAAGCACGGCGAAGAAGGAGGGGGCAGGGGTAACACACCCTTCCCTCCACGCTGCTGGCGCCCTTGCTTTATTTGAGTGCATCGCTGCTGCTTTCCTTTCTCGCCCCCACTTATGCCATTCTGAGTCCTCGCTTTCCTTGCCCTGTGTGCGTTTTGTACTTTACGCCGGCCGCTGCAACGCCACCGTGTCCTCCCGCTCCGCCTGGAGCGCCCCGGGAAGCCGGCGGCGCTGCGCTCCGTCTGCCCACCGCTGCAACGCCACCACGTCCTCCCGCTCCTCCCTGGCTTCCCGGGGCGCTCCAGGCGGAGCGGGAGGACGCGGTGGCGTTGCAGCGGCAGGCAGATGGAGCGCAGCGCCGCCGGCTTCCCGGGGCGCTCCAGGCGGAGCCGGAGGACGCGGTGGCGTTGCAGCGGTGGGCAGACGGAGCGCAGCGCCGCCGGCTTCCCGGGGCGCTCCAGGCGGAGCGGGAGGACGCGGTGGCGTTGCAGCGGCCGGCGTAAAGTACAAAGCGATGCACTCAAATAAAGCAAGGGCGCCAGCAGTGTGGAGGGAAGGGTGGGGGACACAATTGCCCGGTCTTATCGGTGCTCCCGGGGAAGAAGGAAAGATGGGGCAGGTGAAGAGGGATCTACCATGCCATGGCTTCCCAACAGTGCCCTTCAATACCTCCCGTCTATCTGCTAGCGGCCGTTATCCACGCCACTTTCCCGGCCCGAATTTGGCCGGGCGGCGGCCAATCCAAAAGCAAGCTCCTAGGCAAAGCGTTCTGGGAAATGTAGTCTCCCTCTCGTTATCCCTCAACACGCCGCCTTTCTCCGTTCAAGAGAGAAGAGCTTTTTATTTGATGATCTGTATTACGAGAGGATGCATGAATAGCACCCCCCACAGCCAGCACTGCCGTGAGAGAGAGTGAGTGAGCCTCTTTTCCACATGCCTCAATTAAAGCAATTTTATTGTTATCTACCTGTATTTTTATTTTTGAAATTTACCGTGAGCTGCTGCATTTCCCAGCCTCGGCTTATAGTCGAGTCAATAACTTTTTCCAGTTTTTTGGGGTAAAATTAGGGGTCTCGGCTTATACTCGAGTCGGCTTATACTCAAGTATATACGGTATGTCACATAACGTGCAACAGATTAGCCTTCAAATATCGAAAAGGAGGACATGTAGGAGGACACTTTTCGAGGGAGGACAGAACTTACAAAAGAAGGACTGTCCTCCCTAAAGGAGGACGGTTGGTCACCTTACTTTAGGACATAATAGGATTTACCCACCATCATTAGAATGGCAAAAGACACAAGGCTCACTACATTGCACAATCCCCTGGAGCATCTCAATCACCAAACTCCAGAATCCTATAAAAGTCCAACCACTCACTTAGCCATGTTGTCAGCCACCCCAGAAGCATGCTGCTGTCACTGAAGTTTCTGGAAACCAAATAAACAGAGACCTTCTTTCGTTGTAGCCAGCCTCCATTTTATTTCCAGCAACTTTCTCCTGGCTTAGAACCAGATTGAATTTTTCCTCCAACACTGGTATCTATGCAAAAGCCATAGATGGCTTTCTGAGCCTGGGATACTGCAACTATCATAAATATGTGCTGGTTACCAAGCACCCAAATTTTGATCACATGACTTGGGGATGGTGCAACAGTTGTAAGTATGAGTCCTCATACTTTGTAAGTGTGAGTCACTTTTTAAAGTGATGTTGTAATTTCAAATGGTCTCTAAATGAATTATTGTAATTTGAAGACTACTTGTATAATGACGACAATGATCCCTAGCCTTAACAAGGATAATAGGGAATGACTGGGTTTGCAGGATTTTGCTGGCAAAAGCCATCAAACAATCTTTTGTACTAGCAAAACATATTGGAACATGCAGAAAACATTTAGATGTCCAGCATACCTCATTTGCTACCTTGTGGACAATTTGTCTGTCTGAATAGAGAAGCAAGATTACCACACAGACTTTGATTTCAATTAATATTCTACACAAACATATCAGATTTGGGTAATGCAGTTTGGAAAAGCAGCATGTAAATAATTAAAATGCTGTTTATGATTAGGGTAAAAGGTTATTTAATGATTTACAAAGAAATAACATAATTAATAACTGATTGGCTTAAAAATTAGGAAAATCCATATGTAGAAGAGATTTTTATAGGACTTATTTTTTGCGGTATTATTTTAAGAAAGTAATGAATTTGTTGATTTGATATATATTATCGCTTCATATTTTTTTTACTGCAGTAATAAAATAAATAAAAAATAAAAGGGCCCAAGTCTTACATGTTCTCTCAGTAGCTAAGTCCAAAGGACAAATCATGGAATGCAAAAAAACAATTTGACTGCTTTGAGCTTCTCCTTTCCGCTTCACTTACAGGGGTGGGGAATGGAAATCACCAGTCTTGTGTCCCCATTCTTATTGTGATCATCAGAATGCCAAACTTCAGCCCAAGGTACAAAAGATTCGGGAAGCTCATGTCTTTCTTAGAAATTCATGCGCTTTTGTTAATAATTGGGATGATCAACTAATCTTCTTTCTTAAAACACCTAATAACCCTAACAAACATATTGTCATATTTCATAGCATGGGGCTTACTTCATTCACGCACGGACACCCATGAAAACTTCTGATCCAATGCCCTGTGTTTGCTTTTCTATGTGGCACATTGTAATTGAATTTAGGCACATTCATCTGTAGAAGGTAGAGGCATTTTTAATCAGAGACTAAGATGATGGTGTCTTGCAACCCTATAGCAAGTAGCATGTTTAATCACACATGTGGCATTTTTTCTTAAGTTCTTAGAAAAATGCCTGCTTCCACAATATTTGTGTCCAGAGGGGATAGAAGAATGTGGTTATTTGTGCTATAAAAGCCAGCTCAATTAGTGACAATTTCACAAATAAACACACATCCCTTACTTGCCTCATCACAAGAATGAAGCATTCATAAACAATTATTTTACAATTCTGGGATTACTCAGACTATTATGTTCACTTGTCAAAATAATCTCCACTATTACAATTACTTTGATTGTGCATGTATTCATTGTAGTTGAGGTAAAGTATATAGGTCAAACCATGATTCTGCGGTATTGCTTGAGGTTATAATCTTTCAGTAACAAAACCACAGACTTTTGTACCATTCGACTCATGAAGCAGCAAGATCTACACTAAGCAAACAGAACAGATTTGATGTGAATTTTATTTCATCACATGCAATCAAACAAATGAGAGGGATTACTATTTCCACAACATCCATTTTAATGCCTAACAAAGCAATGTCCATAATTGCTCTTCTGTAAATTAATATCTCAGTTAACAACCCTGTATGCAACTGAGATGTATCTAGCTCTATGGCCCATCTAAATGAATTCAAAAAGCCTCAGCACTTTGAACTCACTTTTCCATGTATGTGTTTCTGTAATATGGCAGCCAATCAAAGGCAGCTATGCAACAATTGCTCAGTCTCTGGTGCTATCCATTCTATCACTGGTGGAACAAAGTGCCCTGCAGCCATTTGTCTGAAATGGGAGAAGGCTGCAGGGCATTTCTTAAGCAGCTAAAGGAGGATTTTAATATCTACATTACTATGAGCAACACATCCATTTGTCATATTAGCCTCCTGTCATCTTAGGGAACAGAAAGCACTGCAGTTGCTTGCCTAAGAGCAGTCTGGAGCAAAGGAACACCCATTTCAATGACTAAAAAAGAGAACTTGCATAATTAGTTTCAAAGCTAGAATTACATGTACCAGCAGAAAATGTTAAATTATATCTAACACTCCGGGTCTCTTTTTAATGTATATCAGCCCTAATACAAATCTCATACCAGGGACTAGCAAAACATATTAAACACTCAGTTCGCATGTTCTTTTAGTTAGAAGTGAGTCCTACTTAACAGAACACCAGAGGTGGCATTCAGCAGGTTCTGACCAGTTCTGGAGAACTGGTAGAGGAAATTTTGAGTCATTCGCAGAAACAGTAAATACCACCTCTGACTGGGCCCACCCCCATCTATTCTCTGCCTCCCAGCTGATCGGGAGGAAATGGGGATTTTGCAGTAAACTTCCCCTGGAGTGAATGGAGATTTTACAGTATCCTTGCCCTGCCACGCCCAACAAGCCATACCCACCAAGCCACGCCCACAGAACTGGTAGTAAAAAAAATTGAATCCCACCAATGCAGAACACACTATTGATTAAACACATATAAGATAAATGTGCACACTCTTTTGACTCCAAAACCAACTTCTAATGATATACAAGTTAAATTAGAAAGGGAAATAAAGGCGACCAAACACCCTAATATCCACAAAAGCCATTTATACTTAGTCCTGACAAATGCCACCGTAGTGATCAATGCCAACACGATCTAACAAGCTGGACTACTGTCCTAGGAGCTCTTTTCACAAATGGGGGGGGGAGGGGAAGCCACATAAGAAAACAATACTTTCCTAGCAGAAATTGTCCCATAAATTCAATCACTGCAAAACATTTAGCAACCTGGTTTCTTCAGTGCTGAGTCTGCAATTTGGGCCAGATTTAGACTTTGTTCCACCACAGGAGCCCTACTGGCACAAGACAGAATGTACAACCTTCTTATCAATAGTCTTAAGTATGTGTTTCTGAAGACTGCAAAGCTAGCTTCATAGATGCATTCTAGTGTAATTAAATTACAAATGCCACTTTGTGAGTAATCATTTAAGACCCATTAATTAAAAAAAATATTAACTTGGCAACATTACTGTGAAATCTGGAACAATATGGTTGCTCAACAGGATTCTTTTGGCATTATAGCTAAGTTGTCTCATAAATCATCAATGGAATTTTTTTACTCTGCTTTAAAGCAACACTGCATACTTCTAGTGCCTTAAAAGGTAATACAGGAAGGGTCTCAGGACAAATAACTATCTCTGCTTTAACATTTGTGAAGATCAACTTGGAGAGAACAAAATAGTAATTATTTTATGGATTTCCTATACTACAAATAATGTATTAAGATAAAAACTGAGTAATATCCCTGTAGTTAAATAATAAAACATTTTAAGTCTTAATGTGATCAAATTCTAAAGCCACCAAACAACTTCAAGTCCTTTACACACAGAGGTGGTATGCAGCTGGTTCGCACCGGTTCAGGTGAACCAGTAGTGGCGGCGGTGTGAGGCTCCGCCCGCCCACCCACCCTGACATCATCATGGACCTTCTGCGCATGCCCAGAAGCTCCCACTACCAAACTGGTAGTGAAGAGAATAGGATATCATTACTGCTTACACAGCATTAAAAATAATTTAAAAATAAAAATTAGAAAACACCAATAACAAGCAATTGTACTGGAGAAGAAATAACCACTCTAGCACCACAGTTACTGTTAGATACTTGTTCTAACTTCAGTGGTTTCCACCAAGGTCCTCTATTCCGGCGGGAACAGAGATTTAATCCTATTGGTCGAAGGGTCTGACAGCTCCCTATAAAATGGATGCTGTCGGACTCAACCTTCGCTGGATTGTTCTCACTTGTTGTATTTAATAAAGAGCTGTTGTTACCGTTAAGCCTGTGTGTGCCTAACCATTACCCAATCTAAGAGTTACAATAGAGCTAACAAGAGCTCCTTCCATACTCTATCCAAGCTTATCTAAAGCTGTGAGAAACAGCCCTGTTCTCATTAAAGAGCCTTCAAAGCCCTTTTAGAGGTCAGCATTATATTGCCTTTTTGACCAGTTGGATGCTTCTGAAGTTCACAAGTAGTCACTGCAGCTGGCACTCACAGACATTATGCCCACTGGATATTATTAACCTTGCCAAATCCTGGTTTAAAGCATCTATATTTTCTTAATGGAAAACCTTAAGAAAAATATTTTAATAAACCTATAACAAACCACCTATACTTGTCAATTTCATCCAAAGTATTTGCTAAAGTACCTAAAAGCAAGACTAGGTATTTCTCTCTAAGAATTTATTTATAAAACAGGAAAGTTAGTACAGAGTTGTTGATAGGCAATAGATACAGATGTGGTTTTCTTTTCTAGCATCCTTTGGCAGCAGCATCTATGATTTATGGTTCTCTCTAAAAGAGGTTGGGACAATCAAGATTGTAGCTAATCACTGTTACTGCAGAATATTTCCAAACAGTGAATACTAAAGATTACACTGGAGATAAAAGGGGGGGGGGGCTCCCTGATGAACTACTGTATGTGATACAACTTACATAAATACACCAAAAAAAAAACAACTACCACCAAACCCTCCAGATGTACTAAAGCTTGCATAATATGACTTGGAGAAAAGAAATACACCATTCAGCAGTCCACTTGGCCTGACAAGAAAAGGCGGCATTGGAAAATGTAATACATTGTAAGTTTTGCTCACCTCATCCTTCGCAATGCTTTTCTTACAATCAAAAAGATGGTAAAGAATTAGGACATCAGAACAGCTAAACGTTCAATTAAAGGAATTTTAAATAATTAGGGAGAGATGTTGTTGGCATCTATTCCACTAGCGAAACCAAATATCTTGTTAGATAAAAGGAGTGTGCTTTCTTCAAGGATTTGTTCATCAAGACAGTTCTGCTCAGCTTTCAAGGATAATAAGTTCAATGTTTTACTTTCTTTTTAAAGTTTATAAAGGCAACTAGTAGAAGGCCATAAACAAGTCTGATACTGGATTACGAAGCATGAAAGAAAAGAAAAGAAAAGAAAAGAAAAGATGATTTTTAAGAAAGTGATGATCGTTATTCAAGAAATCCTTATGAGAACAGGCAATTCTGATAAACTCTGCCTTGACATAAAGGGCAGTGAGCTATCAACCATTTCATTCTTCTTTCTTTGGGTCTCTCTATACAGGTACTCAAAAAAAAATCATGATCTGCTTGTTTCTCTTTCAGGTTTCATATCCAACTCAGCCCAGCACAATTTGTTTTATGTGTTTACAGAAGTACAACTGAAAGCTAAATTATATAGAAGAGGTGCTTGGTTAAATGCTATATGACAAGATTACCTTTAAATTAAGTTAATCTTTAAGTTAAGTGCTGCTGAGTCTATAATAGTTTATATATTTGTACTAGAATCCTGAAAACCTGATTCCAAGGGGTGAGTTTTTATTTTTAAAATGTTTTAACTTTACATAACTTTTTACCTATGACTGTAATACCTTTTTAGATTCTGTTGTAATTATTTTAATGTGATAATACTTTTTTTTTACATACTTGGACTTCGTTATGTATACATATTAGAAATGCATGCATGATCAATAAATAATATAAGTACTTTGGATCAATGGTACATAATGTTTTCACACTGTATATATAGCTACAAAATTAAATTAGTCCCATAAGAGATCCTCTAATTTGAAAAAAAAACAAAAACTTCCTAGTGTTGTCTTCACTATCTTTGCTAATACTAATGTGAATACTATCTTTTAAAATAATAATTTTTAAAAGGAAATGAAGATATTTCTAGAATTACTTGGCAACACAGATTTCTCTTAGTGTGCTCATATTCCTGATCAATCCCAATGCTTGCTTGTTATTTGGCTAGGGTGCCTTATATCAAAACCAAGCTATTGCAGTTCAAAATGAGGTTTAACTTACATTTCCCATCTGGAAAAAAAAAAGATGGATGAAAATCCCTGTATCTGTAATGTATGAATTTCTTATTAAAATAATTTCTTATTGAATTTATACACAATCTATTTGCGTAAACCAGGGGTGTCCAAACTTGGGAACTTTAAGACTTGTGGACTTCAACTCCCAGAATTCCCCAGCCAGCATGGCTGGCTGGGGAATTCTGGCAGTTGAAGTCCACAAGTCTTAAAGTTCCCAAGTTTGGACACCCCTGGCGTAAACTCTTTGAATTAGGTATACAGACCAATTTCATGAGTCTTCCAAATTTACAAAAGTTTAAATGAGCAAAAATCTAATTCACATATTGACGGAACCAAAGGACATCAATACAGGCTTCCTGTCCTAGTGCAAGGAACAAGATAGCCACACAACAAAACCCCAACAATTCCAAAATGCCAATCCAATTCAAATAGCAGAAATAACAATATGCTTGCAAAATACCTCCGGTTAACTCGTCTAATGCAAAGTTCAGCTTAGCTCACTTTCTAAACCTTGAGCAAAACCTATTTAATTTCTTTACAAGTTTGTCTCTGTGCTGTATAGAAATGTTGAACTATAAGAACCAAATGAAGCAGAATCAGCCACACAACATCTCTGCAGCAAAGACAACAGCAATTACCAATATTCCAGTCTTGGGTATAAAATGAATCCAGTTCAAAGTCTGCCAATACAGCTCAACTATAAGAAGTAAATAGCCCCAGAAAATCATGGAATGAAACCAGGAAAGGAGGAGGGACACAATTTATTATATAAGCTAATTTAATAGTATACCCTTCAGCTATCAAAGAATAAAGTCAAAATAGCACTTTGCTGGGGCAATTCTGGAATGTAAGTGTATGTTTACAGTAAATAATCTGAGTAAGAAACCTTCATGACTCACATGAAGCTTTGGCTTTTTTATGGGGAGCACTGGAGAACAGAACAGAAGACCTCAGGCCATGAACAGAAGAAAGATGTTGATATGGAGAACATAAAGTTGCAATACGTCTCAAAGCATACCTTTTATTTATATTTTAAATATTCTGGGAGAAAGATATTTATAATTTCATTTGCCAGCAAATACCATCATGTTAAGCTGCATATCCTTCAGTTAATTCAAATAAAACCAGGGCAAGTTCACTGGTAATCCAAAATGCTTAAAATAATAAGGAATTATTTTAAGAAAGCAAGTTGCCTATCTGATCATTTATACTTTCCTTCTGTAATCTGAAAATAATATCTTCTTACTAAACTACACTACAGCTACAAACAAATACACTAGTCATTAAAATCTTTGGAGAAGCATACTGCCTGACTGTTATCATTTTTTTCCATTAACATATTTCAAAGCCTTAATCATTAAAACCCTAATATTGGAAGAAGTATAAGTCAGCTGAACTCAAATTTAAGCCCAGATCTATCAAGACTTTTCTCCATACACAAGGTTTCAAAAGTCTTTTTTTTGAAGTTGGAAAACATCTTATTATCTAAATTTTTATTTAAAGAATTACATTTATGATATTATTGTAGAAACTAGAGAAAGGATGTTGACTAGTTTAGGCTTTGAGTTTTAGAAAGAAATTTAATATTTGCTTGGGGAAAAATACCAAACTCCAACATAGAACAGATAAATCTAATTCAGTTAATAAACTGCCATCAAATGCTGCAGCTACAGTAGTACTACTATTATTTTCTGCAGGAACTTGTTTAGGTTTCTTTCATTTACCTCATTTTGCTTAAATGCCAATGCCTACCCACAAACATATTTTGTTTATTTAAAGGTAATACTACATTAAAAAGAAGTTACTTTGTACCAGCTAGCAAATGCTGTAAAATATTTGTTTTTGTGTATGTATTCACAGAGAGATAGACAACCCTCAAGATGGAACTGTGTGTTTTCTTGGCACAACTCAAAAACCCAGAATGCCAACCAGCACTTTGCATAAAAGAATACTAACATAACCTCTCTGGCAAAGTGTCATTTTGACTCCCTATTTTATATATAGCCAGTTCTGAATATATAGACAGGGATTGTACAATTATACCTCTGCATGTTCCCAATGCCACATTTGAGAGAAACCATTTTAGAACCTGATGCAGAAGGCAAATTAAAAACACTGGGAAGGAGAAACTAGGACCCATTTCAAAATATTTGTGGCAAAACATTAAAAGTGGTAGATCCAAAAAGCCTGGTTAAGCACAGAAATTATTGTAGTTAACCTTAAGTGAAATGTTTCAACAGCCAACATAAAATGTAATGTCTGTCTGTCTGTCTGTCTGTCTGTGTGTGTGTCTGTGTGTGTGTGCATGTGCGTGTGTGTGTATACATACCCATACCCATACAAATTTGGGTTTAATATTTTCCTTACATTGGGGACAAAGTGGTTCCCTTACTGAAATATGTCAAAGTGCCAAAAGAACTGCAGTCATATCATATTCAAATGCCTTTTGGACCTTGAACTTTCTCTCCATAACTCACAAAGTTTTTTTCTTTAAGGAAAAAAAAATTCATCTTGAAATAGTAGGCCTCTCCATGCAAAAGGCCATGTTTTATTTTTTACCCAATGCAATTCACAGCATGCAAAAATTCTCTAAGTTAAATTTGTAGAAGAAATAGCTTTAGTCCCATCTAACATTGCCAAATGTATTTCTCATAGAAAAATGGTTCATTTTTCTAAACACAATGCAAACCAAGGAAACTAGAAAATGGACGCAATATTTACCGGTAGAGAAATAAAAGCCCCATAATACGTATTTCTTACACCAGTGATTTAGGTTTACAATAGTTGATATTACAAAAGGTAAAGGTTTCCCCTGTCCAGACATGTCAGACTCTAGGGTACACTGCTCATCTCCGTTTCTTAGCTGAGGGAGCCAGCATTGTCCAAAGATATTTCAATGATCATGGGGCCAGCATGACAATATGCTGAGGTGCATGGAATGCAATTACCTTCCCACTGAAGTGGTGCCTATTTTTCTACTCACATTTGTATGTTTTCGAATTGCTTGGAGGGCAGTAGGTGGAGCACGTAATGTGAGCTCACCCTGTCAAGCAGCGCTTAGCTCTCTAACCTGGGCTGTCAGATTTCCAGCTGACAAGCTCATTGTCCTTAACCGCTGAGCCACTGTACCCCCTTCCTTTATTTGGGGGACAAAATTTGCTGCTCCATTGTGACAAGCAAATCTACCTTTTCCTTCCTCACAATAGAACATTTATAATCATTATAACAGGAAAGGAAGCTAACTAAGACAAAAAGAGGGTTGCAGACCCATAAAAGAACAAGTTTTCAATGGAATAATTCCATGGCTTTATGGAAGTAATCCATTTCAATACTATTTACTTTTACTAATCCTTGAAATATTTATTGGAAAAATGGCTGGAAAATAGTCAATAAAACCGCAAAAGGCTTTACTTCCATTCACAGGCGCAGTACATGTGCACACATCATCATACTCACAGCTATTAAAATAAATTTAATAATTTCACTACTTCACAGAAAACATTACTGAACTCTTAACCAGTACTGCAACTTCACACAAATGTAATTTTCTACTTCTGAGCCACCTTTATGTCCAATCTGCAAAATGGGGACCTCAGCTTTTGTTTAATATATATCTGTGCATTCCCACAATTTAAAATAAAATTCACACAATTTAAAGAGCTATAGATGTATCTTATATTCTTGCTTCTTCCTTCCTGATGTTCAGAGGAAAGAAGAAGAAAAGCAAGATGTGATTTTGCTACTACTATAATTTAATTCTGGTTTATGTTTACCAAGTGGACACAAAGGTGCTTTCTTTCATAAGGCAACTTGTTTGGCTTGAAGAAAGTCCAGTTACCTTTTGAAAGAAAGCACCTTTGTGACAACCATGACCCTGACGACTGAGAATCTCCATAGACATTCACCAAGTGGATCATCAACTATGTTCTTCAGCAGTAGAAAACGATAGAGAGATGCATGCTTCACCCCCGTAGCCAGTTTTACCCAGAAAATGCAAGAGCCTGGGCACAGAGAATGCTCCTTTACCATAAAATGTCATAAATATTAATGTCACCAAGTCACTATCAACAATAGTACAAACAGTACAGTTGTTAATGACAAATATATTGCCTGCCCCAAGTGATCTACCCTGGACTATAATGTAACATTTAAAAAATTATTTCATTTAAGCCAGGATATTACTTGAAAAAAAAAGGTAATGCTTGAACTAGATACCACTGAAAGGCCCAAATATGAATCCTAAGAAAACACTTAAGGGTACAAATGTGATTAAATAAGAGTAATATTAATAATGTTATGTGAAATTTACAATAGTATATATAGCATATAGCATATCAATGGACAAAAATATTCAGAATAAAATGTTACATGCAATTTTATTTAGTTTATCTAACTGAGGATTTAGTCTGGTTTTAAATGATCCTTTATGTGTGTAAGACTAATGTTTACAATAGTTAATACTTAATAGTTTTATGGAGGGTAAGCAGAACATAAACATATTGAAATAAATAAGTATACTCACACATCCAGGGTGTTATCCAATAAACACTTTTAAAAGTTCTGCTTATTTTAATGTAGCAAAAAATACAAAAGGAATTCTTTTACAGAATTCAATCACAATTTTACACAGTAAAGTTTTTATTTGATAGAAAAAAGATAGAATACACTTTTGTCTATCTTGAAAAAGTTTGAAGGGGATTCACACTAAATAATTCTTAGTAAAAGACACTAAATTATAAAATATAAAATATTATTATTCAGGTTAAGACACCTTGAGTTGTTTGAAAATTTCTATAAACTGCATGGAATAGAACTACTATAAAGTACAATAAATTAGCTATCAAACTGTCATAAGATTTTTTTACTATAAAACTCACAAATTGAGAATATGATATCCATGTTACTATCACATTCTACTTAGGAAGAAAAAAAAAGAGGCACACATAGGACTCATCCAGTCACTTTGGTAAGTAATACTAATTGCCAATACAATTGTTACAGTTAAAATGATCAAAATAATAACAATATAAAAGATCCTCAGAAGCCTCAGAGCAAATACTTCTGGAGAAAAAACAGACTAGAAAACCCAGCCTTAGTCTCTCATTCAATAAATCCTCCCACTTTTGTAACTATTTGTACCATTGCACTGACAAAACACTTCACTGGAAAACGCCAAAGCACACTCCCATTAAGGAAATTGTCTACTATATTCACACATGTGTCTAGTTTTTAACTTAACTTAACTTGACTTAGCCTTCCATCCTTCCGAGGTAGGTAAAATCCTTCCTAGACTGTTGGGAGCAATATGCTGACTCTGTAAACCGCTTAGAGAGTGTAAAAGCACTATGAAGCGGTATATAAAGTATTATATTGCTATTGCTAAATCTGACTGTAAGGAAAAACTCCAAAGCATCCCTCTATACTTCCCAGTCCCAGAGTCACTTAGGTAAGATGGGAGAGGTAAACATGCGATAGGATGGGCTAGATGATAGATAGATAGATAGATAGATAGATAGATAGATAGATAGATAGATAGATAGATAGATAGATAGATAGACAGACAGACAGAAAGATAGATAGATAGAGATATACAGGTTAGATAAGAGATAGGGCTAGATAGACAGACAGACAGACAGACAGACAGACAGACAGACAGATATAGATTGATTGATTAGAGAGAGACAGACAGACAGACATAGATTGATTGATTAGAGGGGACAGACAGACAGACAAGACATCCCTCAGACACCGCTGAGATCATTTGTTCTTGCACCGACAAACAAGTTATTGACCAAAAGACATACCTTTGGCAGCCCTAGGTAAGCGCTTTCAAATAACCTCACCCCAAGTAAGTGATATGAAGGCTGCCCCACAGCAACGCAAGACATGCATGCATATTGCTGCCTCCTCTCCAGCGCTGTTTCTACTATTCAATCTAGGGCTTTTAAAAAAAAGCGTCACCCCGAATCACCACGACCCCCTTTCCTCTTCCTCGGCACTCACCCTTGGCCAGGCTCCAGGTGCCCATCCCAGCCAGAGCCACGGCCAAGGCCAAAGCCAGGGCTGGCCCGGACCACCACCGCGAGGGACTCATGGCGAGGCGGCGGCGGCGGCTGTGGGCTGCGCTGTCAGGAGCAGTGGAGGCTCCGGGCCCGCTTCTGCGTCAGGCTCTGCAGGAGCGCCGTTTGTGCTGCTGCTGCCGTTCGGCGGGGCCTTCTCATACCCGCCAACGAGGGCAAGAAGGAACCCGCCTCCTACCCGCGCCCGCCACCGACTGACAGGAGCGCTGAACGGCGTTGCTTGAGTCGGTCAGCCGGTCGGTGGGTCCGTCGGCGGTGAACAAAACAGCCCCGCTGCCGCGCCTCCTCCTGCCGCCGAGCGCGCCCGGCCGTATGTAGCCTTTCCCCCGCCTTCTTTTCCCTCACGGTTCGCGGGGGACAAAAACAACAACAACCAACGGAGCCGCCCGCTAGAGCCAAGGCCACCCCCGCTAAACAAGCAGCAGCCGCGGCGGCGGCGGTGGTGGCGGAGCGTAGGGCGGAGAAGCGAAGAGCAACGAGGCGCGGCGAAGGGCCGGGCCTGATGGGTCCTGGTCCTCCTCCTCCTCCTCTCCTCCTCCTTCTCAACTATGAGCCGGGCAGCCCTGGAGACGGGAGGGAAAAAGCGGCTCCCGGAGTCCTGGACGGGAAGGCAGGCGATGGTGACAGTCGCAGGCAGGGAGAATATCCGCGCGCTCTTCGAGGGGCTTCAGCCCCTGACTGGGAAACGGGGGTGGGTGGGTTTACATATATACATATAAATATGCATATGCATATATACATACATACATACATAAATACATAGATGCATAAATAAATAAATAAATAAATAAATACATACATACACACACAAGGCGTGTTTTTTTGGGGGGGGTCTTTTTGTCTTTTGGGCGGACGGGGGCTGGGGGGGGAGCAGTGAGGGATCATTAATTGACGTAAGGACTGCTTGATTCAGGCAACGCTGCGCCGCCTCCCGTTTTTTTTTTTTTATGGCGGGCAGCGGGTGGTTTGGAGGCACCCGAGGGGTTGTTTATTAACCGGTTGATGGCCTCATCCGTGAATAAATGCCGGGCTCTTCCGTTGTGTGAGGCGAGCCATGGATTGCTGAGGGGGAGGCTGAGGCGAGAGATGGGGCAGCACTCTCTTCCCCTCAGGAGTGGGAAGGGTTAATACGGCACCTTATGGCTGATGGGAAACGAAGGGCTAATTCGATAGGTATTCCTAGGAACTGCTACCCTGATAAATAGCAGGGGCTGAGGTTGAATAAGTAATGCGTTGCCAGCGCAAGGAGAGTAACGCATTTAATCGTAAGAGAGGCAGGTTAATTAGAGATGCATTTAGAGACCAGTCAACGATTTTAATAGGCAGTAATTAATGAAGGGGGGTGTTAAATTGGTAATTACAGAGAGGGGAATAGCAAAGGGTGTGAAAACATGAATTAAATGGGTTTGAGAGGATGGCCAAAAGGGTGGTTAAACTAGAACAGATTAAAACAAGTATAAGAGATTATTAATTAAAACGGGAAGGGAAACACTATTTTAATAAGAATACCATGAATATTACAAGTTAATTTCTATGGGAAAGTTACATTTCTGAATCCACAGAACATAATGAAAGATGCTATCTATTTGTTTAGAGATGTTCACGATACTAATTGTACTTCCCCTTAGAAAGAAAAGCAATAGAATAGGGATTTTTGTTTGTTTGGATTTTATCTTTTTCCGTATTTGCCACTACCCTTCAGCCTCTCCCTTAATTTAATGCTACATTTTATAAACTCAAACGGAATGGAAATAATAGGAAGTTCCTCCCCACATTGCAAACTTATATCTCAAAAAAATTCCCTTGACATTTATCTTTCGCATTCCTAGTTGTTCAGATTAAATTCCCCATTAACTGAGATTAATAAATGAGATTATTCCCATTGTTAAAGTGCTATTATATTTCATCCACTTTGCCCTAATAATTGATTTGTTGAGCAACTGTCCTCATGAATCTTGAGTGTTAAGGCTAGATGCCCAGGTACTGATGTTTGGGGAAGTTAGTACCCCAATATTTCCTCTAATTTTAGTAAGGATATTCACTAAACTTTGATTTAAAGATGTTAGAAACTCTCATGCTCATTTCTAGGACAACATTTTGAACTTAACTAAGAATTTACAACTGAAATTTCATAATTTATTTATTCAAAGAAACCTAATCTGACCATTTTATTGTAAGCTTTTATGCCGTAGCATGGCTTTCCAACACATCAACCATTTTGACCGTATTGATTTGCTTCTCTCTCTGTTTATTTTATGGCAGGCTATTATTGGCTCTTCTTTCCTCTCAATTGACTTCATCTGATGTTGAATCTCCTGAGGGGCTGACAATGGCTTTTAATTTGGCCACTTGAGCCATGTTGATCTTTTGATTCCATCCTTTGAAAAATCAACTTGAAAAAATAATTCTCATCCATGGCTGATACCGAACTTATAAAATTTTCAAATTCATCTTGATAAAGTAGAGCAGAAAAATAGAAAATACTTATCTGCTGTCAATAGTGATTCCTTTCATAAAGCTGCTACTCATTTTTTGCCATATGGGAATAAGCCAAAATTTCATATGTGTTCAAGCCAAGTCCCCCGGACATTTTTTGCGATGTCTTGGCCTCTTGTATTTACTACGTAATGCTATTTAAAGTTCCTCTGTGTTTAATGCAATGATTTCCGAAGAAATTAAGCACTCTAGGCTTCTGTTCCTTTCCAAGGCTTACTGGTACTTGCTGTTTCTGTTACCCCAGATTTTTCCAGGGGTTTTTTTTTTTCAGTTACTGGTAACCCGGTAAGTTTGAGAAGTTATTTGAAACTTTTTCCTTCTTTCCCTTTAATAATTTTTTTCCTTTTCTACAATTCTTAACTAGACTTGTTCTCTTACGACAGTCATTTTTCTAAATTCTTTGAAATGTACCTCTGAAACATACCTAAATCTTCACTATCTTTTAAAATCCCTTAATGTGATGCTTTCATTTGTTCTAATTCTTATCTATTATCTTCTGTTTTATTTTGTCCTATGTTATTGGGTGAGTTGTCCTTTCTCAGTTCTTATTTACCTAGCAGTAAAGAATCTCACTGGCCCATTTCAAGCAGGATTTTGTGCAGGTCATACTACTGAGTCAGCACCGGTTTGGGCTGTCAAGTGATTAGCAGTGACTATTAAAACAAAAGCAATACTTTAAAATAAATTTAAAAAATAGAAGCAAAGTTAATTTTTTTAATAACAAGAAAAAACCAATTTCGTTGTATTTAAGTACAATGACAATAAAGATCATACTTAAAAAAGAAATAAAAGACAGACTTGTAAATAATCTGGTCTGGGAGTACAGGTAGTCCTCGATTTACAACTTCAATTGAGCCCAAAATTTCTGTTGTTAAGTGAGACATTTGTTAAGTGAGTTTTGTCCCATTTTACGACCTTTCTTGCCACTGAAGTGGCAAGTGGTAAGTGAATCACTGCAGTTGATAAGTTAGTCACTCAGTTAAGTGAATCTAACTTTCCCATTAACTTTGCTTGTTAAAAGCTTGCAAAAGGTGAGAGATAGCAATGTCATAAGCATGAATCAATTGCCAAACATCTGAATTTTGATCACATGATCATAGGAACACTACAAAGATTGCAACCATGAAAAATGGTCAAAAGTCACTTTTTCAGTGCCATTGTAACTTTGAACAATCACTAAATGAACTGTTGTAAGTCAAGGACTATCTGTATTTGTTGTCCACTTACAGCACTTGTTAAGTACCTGGTGACAAGAATGTTCTCATTTGTTTTCCAAAAGTGGACAGCTGAACTTCTCTTGGAGAGACATGCATAATTGTCATGGTGGACAACTGAGCCCAACATTTCCAGTGTTAAGCAAGGCAGTTGTTAACTGAGTTATGCTCCATTTTATGATTTTTTTTGCCACAGTTGCTAAGTGAGTCACAACCAGGGGTGATTCACCCGAACCAGTAGTAAAAAAGCTATCAGTTCGCCCAAACCAGTAGTAAAAAAATGCTACCCGTTCGGGCAAACCAGTATTTGCAACGATCAGCTGTGAAACGTGATTTATATTAGCTAGAAAGCTGCTTTCTAGCTAATCTAAATTGTGTGGCACAGTGGATTCCCACCTCGATGTTCTCCTTACCTTTGCAGGCGCTCGGTAGCAGGTTCCACCCACCTGCCCAGATGTCATCTCGTCCTTTTTTATGCTCTGCACATGCACAGGGGTAGTGCGCGCTCACATTTGCAAACCGGTAGCGAAGGTAAGTAGATTTCACCCCTGATCACAACAGTTGTTAAGTGATTCATGCAGTCATTAAGCTAATCTGGCTTTCCCCCATTGACTTGTTGGAAGCTGGCTGGGAAGATCGCAAATGGTGATCACATAACCCAGAGACAGTGCAGCTGTCATAAATACATGTCAGTTACCAGGCACCCCAATTTTGATCATGTGATCATGAGGATGCTGCAACAGTCATGTGAGAACTAGTCGTAAATCACTTTTTCAGTGCGGTTGTAACTTTAGTCATTAAACAAATGGTTGTAAGTTGAGGACTCTCTGGAGTTTGTCTAGATCAGCAGTGCTAAGCTAGCGGCCCATGGGCCGGATGCATCACACTCAGGCCATGCCCACCCCTGCTCTGCAAAGGCAAGATATATCATAATACGTCACATGATTTGATGAAGTTTGACACCTGTGGTCTAGATCCTTTAGGCTGTACAGACTAATATCCACATCTTGGTTGTGCCTGGTAGTGCAATACTCTCTAAATTAGTGTTAACGAGAAAACTTTAACTTTAAACTTTAACCATAGTGGTGGTGAACTCCAGAGTTAGTACATCTGTTTTAGGATTTTAAAAACTCTCAGTGTGTTTTAAAAAGAACTGAAAATTCCAAATACCCCTTGATCAATGTATCTCCTGCAATCCTTGAAGGTCGCTTTTTAAAAGGGAGAAGATATCTATATTCCACCCAGAAAAAGTTGGACATTTTGTAGCGATTTACAAACCAAGATTTACAATCTACAGTGGCAATAGTTACAGTGTTCCTTTGACATACTAAATCAAAAACAAAGCAGCTCCCTATTATTGTATTTAACAGGATCCTTAGACATTTATGCTCCATTTGGTATGTTATAATTTATTTTCTGGCAACTAATGGAAACAGTTGCCATATCTTTATTCTCCTACTTCTGTATTCACATTTGTAGGCCATAACAGGATGATTTGTTAAGTAACGTGTTTTGTTCAAATTCTTAAGAGTATCGGTTTGAATAGTATGCTGTCAGCCAAGAACAGGGGTGTGGGAGAACAACTCCCAAGGTTTAGCTGATCCAAATGGCATTGAAGCACGTAAGAAAGAACATCTATAACTATCACTATAACCTTTACTGACATAGACAGGAAGTCTATGGCATTCTCATCTATCTTTCCAGTCGTTGGAACAAGAAACAATGCTGCAAATTGATGGCTAACTTTATTGTATCAATGGGAGAGATCATTGAGGACCAATCAGCCTGTGGGAAAATCCTGGAAAAGGCAATCAAGCAGCAGGTTTGAGCACCTAGAAGTGAACACGGTGATTACTAGAAGTCAGCATGGGTTTAAGAATAGGTGATGCAAAACAAATCTTACTGTCTTCTTTGATAAAGTGACTAAATTAGTGGGTGAAGGAAATGCTGTGCATATAGCACACTTGGATATCTGTAAGGTATTTGATAAAAGCAAACCACAGTCTACTTCTTGGCAAGATAGAACAGTATGGAACCAATATGAATTTGCAGTTGGCTAACCAACTCTTGAGGGAGGTGGTCCTTAATGGAATTATATCTATGTGGAGAGAAGCATGCAGTGGAGATCCTCAAGGCTCTGTCTTCAGTGTAGTGCTCTTCAACATCTTCATAAATAACCTAGATGAGAAGATTGAAGAGGTGCTCATCAAATTTGCAGATGACATAGAGCTAGGGAGAATTGCTAGCACTTTGGAACATAAGTTTAAGATTTAGAAGAAACCTAGCAGAGTTTACCATTGGGCCTGTTGGAAGAAATGTCCTTCTGGGTTCGGCTCCAAGTGGGGAAAAAGACACTGGAGACATGGAGGCTGCTTGGAAAGATGGTTTTAATGGTGGACAGGACCACATGGCTTGAGCTCCTGAAGAAAAAAGGTGATCACATGCTTCAATGTTGGTGGAGAAGAAGAGAAGGAAGAAAGAGAAGGCGCTTGCTAGGCTTTTTATAACCTGTTCAGTCCCACCTCTGTTTCCTGTTCCTGTGTAAGAAATGTATTCTGATTGGTTGTCAGATTCACATGGGCCCATGCAGGGGCAACTCTCTAGGCTGAGTCTAGGTTTGGTTGAATTCTCAGAGTTCTCAGATGCCATGTGGTCAGTTGAGTAAAGTGCCAATATTATCATGCCTTAATCCCATCCCCCTGGAGCTGAAGGGGAGAACTCTTTATTATGTAAAGGGACTGGGTCGGGCTTTAATGGCTCATGGACAAAAGGTGGGGGCAGGAAGCTGCAGGGAGAGTTACCTTGTCTTTTTGAAATGTTTCTTTTCACATCCAGAGAAATATTCTGCCTTTTCAATATTTCCTAGTGTTGGAAGAAATGTCCTTCTGGGTTCGGCTCCAAGTGGGGAAAAAGACACTGGAGACATGGAAGCTGCTTGGAAAGATGGTTTTAATGGTGGACAGGACCGCATGGCTTGAGTCCTGAACAGTAAAGGTGATCACATGCTTCAATGTTGGTGGAGAAGAAGAGAAGGCAAAGGAAGGGCTGAAGGGCTTGCAGGGCTTTTTATAATCTGTTCGGCCCCACCTATCTGTTCCCTGTTCCTGTGTAAGAAATGTATTCTGATTGGCTGTCAGACTCACATGGGCCCATGCAAGGGCAACCCTCTAGGCTGAGTTTTGAATCCAGGTTTGATTGAGTTCAGATGCCATGTGGTCAGTTGAGTAAAGGCTTATATTATCATGCCTTCATTCCCATCCCCCTGGAGCTGAAGGGGAGAACGCTTTATTATGTAAAGTGGACTAGCTTGGCCTTCTTAATGGCCCATTGATAAAGTGAGGATGGCCAGGAAGCTGCAGGAATTTACTTTGTGTTTAAAATGTGTTTCTCCCTTTTTCACATCCAGGAAAATATAATATTCTGCCTTATCAATATTTCCTAGGATATTTCATTTTTCTGGGGGAGGGCTGGGTGATAACTTCCTACAGGCCTAATCAACAAGATGCAGTCACCCACTTAGGCATCCAAAGCCAGGTGCATAAGAACATTAATTGATTGGCAGTAATTGGGTCAACAGTAATGCCGATGACAAGGATTTATGTATCCTGGTGGACTGTTGCTTAATTATGAATCACAGTGTGCTGCAACTACCAAAAAGGCTGCTTTATCCTGTGCTGCAATAACGAAGTGATAGTATCAGCCTCAAGGGAAAGGATAATATTGCTCTGTATGGCACTGGTGGGACCACAGAGAACACTGCACCCAGTTCTGGTCACAGTTGAGGTAGTCCTCAACTTACAACAGCTCATTTAATGACCAAAGTTACAACGGCACTGAAAAAAGTGACATCATTGTTCACACTTGTGACCGTTGAGGCATCCCCATGGTCGAATGCTTCACACTCGGATGCTTGATTACTGACTCACATGTGTAACAGCTGCAGTGTCCCAAAGTCACATGATCCCCTTTTGTGACCTTCTGACAAGCAAAGTCAGTGGGGGAACCAGATTCACTTAACAACCATGTTACTAATTTGAGAACTGCAGTGATTCACTTAACAAATGTTGCAAGGAAAGTCACAACATGGAGCAAATTTCTCACTTCACAACGTACATTTTTGGGCTCAACTGTAAGTTGAGGACTACCTGTACAAAAAAGATGCTGAGGCCCTAGAAAAACGTGAGAAAGGCAACAAATATGGTAATAGAGGGATTGGGGGCTAATTCCTATGAAGAATCGGTAAAGGAAATAAGGTATGTTTACCTTAACAAAGACTGATGGGAGACCTGATAGCAGTCTTCCAATACTTGAAGGGCTGCCACAGGAAAGTTAACTTATTCTCCATAACACCTGAGGGTAGAATAAGATGCAATGAATGGAAGAGCGAGATTCCAGACCACCTGGAAATAAGGGGAATTTTCCTGACAGTGAGGGCTGTTAAGCAATGGAACACCCAATGTTTGGGAGATCCATCCCTGGAGGCTTTAAAAGAAAAAAGATTGGGCAACCATTTGTGTGAGACGGAATGAGGACTTCTGCCTTGGGCAGGAGGTTAGCCTAAGACCTTCAAAGTCCTTCCAACACTGTGATCCTATATTTGTTCCTGGAGTCATGGTCTGAATTATGTGGCTGTTGAACTGCTGACATGAAATCAGTTGCACTTCACAGAGTAGTAAATTGTGATTAGCTGAAATTTGACAAGCTTTAATAAGATTTCAAACAATCCTAGGGTCTAATATAAAGATCTCAGATAATAGCTTGTACATTTTAGAGGAAAACAAGAATAGTGCTGTATTTTCATCTAGTGAAGTATTGAAAAATAAAAATGAACATTGGCAGAGTTTATAACTTTTATTTGACTATCCAATAATGCTCAAGAGTATGAGAAATAACGTGAATTTCAGTTATTAGTGTACAAAGGAAAAATAATAACTGTAGCAGAAACCAGCAGCTGAAAAATACAAGTTGTTTATAATAAACAGAAGAATTAGAAAAATGAAGAACATGTGGTGATTTTTACTATGAATAAATGGCAGATCTTTTAAAGTGTGATAAAATTTTTCCTTTATGCTGATGTATGTTGGGAGACAAATTCTGCCAATTTACTTCATCCAGGAAATTCCTAATTTGTCTTGATACTGTAAATTTCTTTCAAAAGGTGAAGGAAAACAGTAAAGGATAAATATTTTTCATCTTTTTTTTAATATTCCATATGGAAAATGTAGACAAAATCACAACAAATTTAAGCTATGGGAAATTAAAGCTGAGTAAAATGGAGTGTGCACCTCAGACCTAAAAGTAGTTAATTTTAAATACTCAGAGCAACAATTGTAGGACTCCTGACCTGGCCCATCATCCCAGGGCCGGGACATATAATATTTGTTAATATTTTGAATGAATCTTAGAAAATGAGCAGTTCAATAGTATACACTAGACCAGGGGTGTCCAAACTTGGGAACTTTTAAGACTTGTGGACTTCAATTCCCAGAATTCCCCAGCCATGCTCGCTGGGGAATTCTGGGAGTTGAAGTCCACAAGTCTTAAAGTTCCCAAGTTTGGACACCCCTGCACTAGACAATTGCCGAAAGTGGTTTACTGACTTTGGATTCTTGAATGGATCAAAGTAGTTGGATTCAATGACCAAATGATTCATAAAATCAGAACTGGCGGTCATTTAGGCAATCACGTCCCCACCCCCTGCCTTAGTACAGGAATCCGAAATATAGTATTCCCAACAAATAGCTATCTAATCTCTGAACATACAAAATGAAAGTGGCCCTGCCATTTTTAGTTGCACTGTTGAGCAGCTTTTACTTTCAACTCTGATTCTACAACAAGGAATATCATTTAGATGGGTTAAATTTTTCTTGTTTCGGGTAGCATGAATTGAGGCTAGCTTTAGTAGTGAACTGCAAGCCATCCCAGTCCCCTAGAAAACAAGCACATGAGAAATAACAATATTTTTGTCAACGTGCTTAGGGTCTAGGAATCTGCCCAAGTTTCATGATACCTGAATTTCCACCGTAAGATTTCTCGCTCTCTTTTCTAAAATAACCCATTATCCATCAAGCTGACCACCACCCTTGAGATTTGACACTGTTATCCGTTCCCACTGTAACTAAGATCACACAAAACTATTAAGAGTTTTCAAGATAACACACTATACAATGGTTTGGAGCCAGTAGCTACTGAATGTATGAAACTGATTCATTTCATTGCTATTAAATCCCATGAGGTCAGATGTAATGGGCTGTCTTGGCAGTAAGGAGGGAAGAAGGCAATTGCCATGCCTCATCTAATAATAACTAACATTTCCCCCTGTTTAGGGCGGTTTCATTTTTTTTAGTACAACTATTAAATCATGGAAGTAACAAGGTGCTTTTGAGATTTCCCACTTTTCTTTTTCTTTTGATTTATTGCTGTTTCCCTCATCAACGTGAAGTTTTTGTTTCTTATTGAATGCCCGACTTCACCCATTTAATCAGGAATCTGATACATGCAAAACTTTCATTGCCGTCCTTCTGCCTGTTGCATGGTTAAGAATCTACAAAGGTCACTTTTACAACCATGGTGCAAAATCACCAGATTAAATCTGGGAGGATCAGTTGGATTTCCACAAAATCTCAATTCAAGATAATGATACATGATGGGCGGACTTTGCAAAGACTTGACTTTCTTTCAGTATTGAGGCAAGGATGCCTCCGGAAAGATATAGCAATATTGATGTTCCAGTTTTGTGTTATATCTGACATCCACTTTCTAAATCTAACACCCTAAACCAGAGAATATCCTTGTTCGTCACCAGTTCTATAACTGAAAGCTTGGAGCATAATGTTCCTCTGTTCCCAAATCTCCTGGCAAGCACTGAACCTGGAAACACATTGCATCACCTTCCAACTTCACCCTTCCTAGCTACTGATAGGAACCAGCAGGAAGGATGGAGATCCTGGTCTATTATAAAAGAAGGAAAATCTTTCCAAAAGCTTCTTTGGCTTAGACAGGAAATATCAGATCCTCTATTGTGACAGTAATAGCAAAAAGGGAAATGGCAGAAGCCAAGTTGCCAAAGCAAACAAAATTCTGGAGAATCATCACACAGCAATAGAGCACATGGTGGCATGTAGGTTTCATGATCAGTCCCCGGTAGGTGATGGCGATTGACCTCTCTTCTGCAGGCCTAGGGCACGGTTTCTAATCTTAGCCATTTTAAGAGGTGTGGACTTCAACTCCCAGAATAACCCAGGCAGCTTTTACACAGCCTGCAGAAGGGATGGGTACATGGCTGGCTGGGGTATACTGGGAGTTGAAGTCCATACCTCTTAAAATAGCTACATGGAAAATATTGCCCTAGAAAACGGCCGGTCCAGATACACATACAGGCTTTTTTATTAATTTAAATGTATTGGCTACCCAACTGCAGTGGACCAAGATTTGATCTGGCGTCAGGTTCCTTTTATCTTAGCGAAGGCCCAAAGTTGCATTCTGATCCAGCGGGTTGACATTTCCATGATCTTACCATATGTTTATGACACTAGGAAAGTTGCAAAGCTCCCTTCTCAAGGTTTACAAGGCTCAGCCTCTACCTCAAAGAGTCTCTTGCCTGCAACTTGCAAGAGAATAAATACATCAGAGTTACCACAATTTAAAACTGTGCAAGTTGTGACATGGAAGTTGACAACGCAACAAGCATAAAGGCAATTCGGGTTAACTTGCCAGCCTCATCTACAGCTTAATGAGCCGACTCCAAGTCAGCACTTCTTCACTGGGGAAGTAGGGGGTAGGAAACAGGGGAAACAGGCTCAGAAATTAAAGCACAACAGCAGTAGCAGCTTCTGTGTGAACAGCAAAGGCGGCCGACACTCCTCTCCCTGAAGGGATTGCACTTTTTTGTGCCCATCCCTTCTGCTGTGTAAATGCCAAGTTAAAATGCTGAGGCCCAATTGTGGGGGAGTTGCTGTTTCCTACAGATTATTAACCACATTGCTGGTGCGGTACTTTCAGGATGGTTGTTAATGAAAAGTGCCCATAAAATACCTCCACTTGCCCACTTCTTTGCTCTATCATTTCTTTGGAATGTGCAAAGGAACAACATCCACAGTCCAGCGGTCCATGAATTCATACTTAAGCGTACATTTAGATGAGGCCCAATCTACCTTCAATTGGCAAATCTGAATACTTCACTTACAGCCTCCTCTGAGTCAATATATCAAATGGAAAAAGGGGATGCCCTCAGCCTTATATTGCTGCAACAGCCAAATTTGGGGAGGCCCCCAGAGAGGTCAAACTTCCATGAAGGAGCACTGACTCCAAAGACTTGACAGTGCTACCTTTTTCATTTGTCAAGGTCACTTAACTGCCAATCTGTCTTGAATGTCTCCCTAGAAATGCAACCATGTCCCACAAAGAACACAGCCCCCAGAAACAGGTGGGGGGACTAGCAAATATATTCATGAAGGAGTATTTCAGCATTCCAAAGCAAAAAAAATTGGGAAAGCTTCTACAGCCCAGGGTTGTTGTATTGCTAAGGAGCACTTTGTCAATGAAGCAGATGATCAAAGCAATATTGTTGAGACTGGTCTGTGAAAGAGAAGTCATTAAGAACAGCTCATTATTACCTCTTTCTGTCACACACCCCTCCCCACACCCCAACCTCAGTGGGTGAAGTGACCTTCTATTTTCATGAGATTTCAATTGACCTAACTCTATTTCTTGCCAGCAGCAAGGAGAAACCTTTGTTGAATTGTAATTCAGAAATGGAAAACTTTTGCTAACCAAGAGATTTGTTACTATTTTGCCCCCCCCCCCCCCCCCCCCCCCCCCCCCCCCGTGGGTCACCACATTCCTTGGAGGATTATTTGCTTCTAAATAGATATGTTAAATTCAGAAGCTCCACTTCTATTGCTTCCCCCCCTCCCTTTAGCTTTTGTTGTTTAAAATAGGGTGGCACCTCTTGGGGGCTGCAGGCCATAAAAAAACAGGAACTTCTGGGCTGTTGCAATTGTCCCATAAATTGCTCAATCCTGCTATAACAATGCAAAAGGAGCTTTCCTATTCAGTCTTTCAAGCAGGAGGAAAAGATTTCAGCTTAGATTCTATGAAGTTGCAACCAAATTATTCTCCCATTGAGCATTTTCACCAAGTTACAAAAGCCCAGCAAAGGTTTGATGGGTTCAATGAAGAAGGTAAGAGAAGCTAAGGTGCCAGGCTGCTACTGTTGATACCAGCCCAGAAATCATCTTAGTTTTGGGAAGATTCTAATGAACAGGATCATGCTGATGAAAATGAAACAGACAACGATCAACATTAGCCAGAGAAGCCAGTTGACAGATTTCTTGGCATGCTGCTCCAGGCGATCCGATTCATCCTTCAATTTCTCAAAGTTCTGGTCAGCCAGCTTGAGTGACTGCGTCAAGGTCTGAAATAAACCATAAAGTGCCACTGTTTTGAAAACCGGCAAAATGCGGGCAGGTCCATGAGAAGGTACAAAATGTTGCTTTATTCCACATCACATCCTTGGAGAAACTCCAACCAAAAATGCGTTTTCAGGAAAGGGGCAACTTAATAGTGCTCGGGTGCCATGCCAACAAGTGCTGTTTTGCTCTGCCAAGGACAAAGCACTTTCTCACAATCGGACACAATTACAAAATAACTGTACAGAATTCACACTTGGGGTAGGGGGGGAGGTAGTGTCAGGCCGTACCTGGTTATCTTGCTTAATCACATTCTGTGCCACAAGAGTGTTGTTCTTGAGATTGCGTGCCAGGTGCAGCATCTCTTCAGCTAACTTCTCCTGGATGGTGTGATGATGCTGCAGGACTGCATCCAGTTCAGCAGCTGACTGCTTCTCATCAGGAACTGGAGTCCTGTGGGGGAGAGAGAGAGATCTCTTTATTATTGGCAGGCCTTAAAAGGACAGCTTATGTACCATCGGCTTTTGGTGCCAATTATGCATGTTTCATAAAAGGCCCAGAACACGAGAAAGGATAAGAAGATACTACATGCCCATGTCAGGTCAAAAGAAAAACTACATCACGAGTGCAGGATCTATGTGAGGCTGTTTCATGCAACTGTTTTGCATCTTGAAGAAGAATACTCAAATATATCTTTTATATACTACTAAAACTCTTGTCATGACCTTTAATTGGGTGAAATGGTGCACTATAAACTAACAAATTTTGAACCTATTCTGGTGCTAATTTACAGAATGTGCCCCAAATCCAGAACTCATGACTCCCATGGGAACTTTCCCAAAGTTGTGTGGCTTGTTCAATGCTACTGATTGCTGTGGTCAGTTTCCCAGCCAGTCTTGCAATCCCTTGCTCCCCTCACCCATCCAACAGAAGCCACTTAACTGTCAGAAGGGAAGGGGAGGGAAGATTTTGGATACTCTCTACCAGATTCCTACAAGGAAATTCAATGGGAAAGCCAGCGGGAAGTTGAAAGTCACTCCTGTTTCACTGCTTTTTTGCCCACACTTGGTCATTCTGTTTTTCTTTTAAGTAAGAAAATAGGCATGGGTTGACTAGCTTAATAGGTTGTCTACAAGTTGCATCTAGAATGGTGAGGGGGTCCACAGAGAAGCATTTATCTCTATATTCCACAACTCAAGGTATAATGTGATTGCAAGCAAGTAATCACATACCCACGCACTCCATTCAAAGCTGGAAATGGCAAAATAGTTGAGGATTTTTGAGGAACAGAACTCTCTGGACATTTCCATCCCCCAACAGAAATAAGACAAAACCAGGCTTTTTTCTCATGTTTTCATGTTTCTCATAGTTTACTTTGAACTCTAAACAGGGCAAAATTATTCTTAAGTATTACCCCTTTTCCCTTACCAATTTCCATTTCCCTGAAACTTCTAAATATTTATATAGTCTGAACAAAATGATTGCGACTCTTTTCCCCGATCCCCTTTTCTTGAAACCGCCAAATACTCACATGCGTTTCCTTAAATTTTTCTCTTCCAAATCTGTGAAGGGAAAAAAAAAATATTTATACTCATAGCTATATTTATATCTATAAGCGGTGAACAAATGCTCTTGACCTGGAAATCAGCTTATCTAGTAAATCTATGAATTGATGCAAAGATGCAAACAGAAATCACACCACTTTTTAATGCATAAGGAGAAGCTAGCAGTAAGGGAAGAAAAGGCTAGCTGGCAGAGAATCGGGGATGAGGAGGGGCATAGAATAACTTAAAATGACATTTTCCCAGTATTTGCTGATGAGCCAAAAAGATGACAGCAGCAGGCATATCTGGCTTCTGGTTACAGATAGGAATTTTCAAGACAATCGTATGGCAACTCGGCATAACAATCAGTTGGGAATTTACAGTGCTACAATCGCAGATGAGGAAAAAAATGGGAAATCTAATGAAGAGTGGGATATAAATAATCATGTATTATATTGCATAATGCTGGGGAGTTTAAATACTTTGTCCTGTAACCTCCAGGGTCCTTTTGTGTATCCTGCATGATCAGCAAACACTTACCATTAATATAGGAAGGGTCCTGGGAAGGCAGAAAGAGAGGAGAAATAAAGAGTTCAGTAATAAATGGGGTCAGCCCTGCAGCCTCTTTTCTTTTGGATCTTTGGCCTGCCACTTTGGCCTGCCACTTTCTGTTATTCTACTATGCATTTTCTATTGTGGGGAAATGGGAGGGGGGATTGTACGGAGTTCGATGCTATGTAGCCATAACAAAATTCTTTCTAGAAAGCCAAGGTCATCCTTTGTCTTTGCACCTCTGCACCTGACCGGAACTGGATGGGTGGAACTGCCAGCACGGCAGTGGGAGATTGGACCATGTGATGGACTTGTGGGTGTGGGGGCAAGTTCTTGAACTTTCAACTTGGGTGGGGAAAACCGGGAAGCTTTCAGATTCGGGTTTTCCCAGATGTGCCAACATGGCTCTTAATAAATTGAAACTTTGAGCAATACTTTGCCTTGGACTCTGATTTACTTTTGGATGCTATTTGGAACCCTGACAAATGGCATGAGAAAGAGTCTTTGCGATTTTGAATCTTTTGACCTCTGCCAAATAATTTCAGGTCCTCTAGATCCATAAAAGTGAGAGCAAGATACCACTTCATTCCATAGATCAAGAGACAACTAACTCCACCTATATAAAGGAAACAAGGTCCCTTGGTTAATTATTTGACTCTGATATAAAAGATAAGAGCTGTGGTGGCACAGTGGTTAGAGTTCAGTATTGTAGGTTACTTCTACTGACTGCCAGCTGCCAGATGTTTGGCAGTTTGAATCTCACCGGCCCAAGGTTGACTCATCCATCCATCCTTCCAAGGTGGGTAAAATGAGGACCCAGATTGTTGTGGGCAATAGGCTGACTCTTTAGACCGCTTAGAGAGAGCTGTAAAATGCACTGTGAAGTGGTATATAAATCTAAGTGCTATTGCTATACCACCAAAAAACAAATAGTTTTAAAAGGGGGGGATGGGCAGAGACAGTTAGAATGAAGGAAACAATATTACAGAGACTGGGACAAATGGATGCCCAGAAGCAAAAATTTAAGAGGGACCGTTTTAGCATGTGTGATTGCACTATTGGCTAAGAAGACATACTGTACCAAGCAGCTCATTCCTCATCTCGCCCATAAAGCGGGCCTTGGTCTGTAGATGCACGGTTTTCGTTGCTGGGGTCCTCTCTTTAGCCGTGGTAGGAGTTCTCCCAGGAGCCAGAAACTGGTTTGCCAATGCTTTCTCAGAAGATGATGACTGGGGAGGGGGGGGGGACAGAGAGAGAGAGAGAGAGAGAGAGAGAGAGCAAAAGGTATCTAATAATTGATCCTCTCCCAATAGAGCAGGGGTATCCAAACTTGGGAACTTTAAGACTTGTGGACTTCAACTCCCAGAATTCCCCAGCCAGCCATGCTGGGTCCACAAGTCTTAAAGTTCCCAAGTTTGGACACCCCTGCAATAGAGGGTCACTTCAGCAGGGGTACTCAGAAATGGTTTAAAAAACCACAAGGGAGGAGAACTTACCAATTTCTCGGCTTCCAGCAAGCCTTTTAAAAAATCCACCTTACGAGAATATTCATTCAGTACTTCAGGAGCCAGTTTGCTGAAAGGGAATGACAAATCTGAGACAAGAACTAATGTAGAGAGAAAAAATGCTCCTCATACTGTCTATGGGGATTATCAATCACCCGGGGTTCATGGTTGTCCCAAAAGTGCATTTTCAAAAAAACAACTGTGAAGGTCTCTCGCTTCTCATCCAAGGAACTTCTTCAGAACAGTTTAGAGCAGAACCAAAGAAGCTTCTTGTGTGAGAAGCGAAACATCTTCAAGGAAAAAACTTGAAGTCCAGTTGCCTCTTGAAAAAGCACCGTTGGGACTCCTCATACATCTTCCTCTCATTTCTCATCCTCATGAAGTGGAGAAGGCCACCAAGGATTAGCTAGGAAGGTCTAATGAGGAGTGCAACTAAGTTGTGGTTCAATTCAACAGCAACATTAGGGGAAAAGAAATAAAAATAAATAAAGCTGATATTCTATATATTTGTGGTTTCCAACCCCATCTCCTTACCCGGCATTGCCAAGGGTCAGGGATGATGGGAATTTAAGATGTACATCTCCTATCTATGATATAGTGATTCAGGATTTTCCTTAGAGGCAATGAAGAATTGCCACCAATTCCTGTTCTATACTGTCATTTTCTGGCTCATTTCCTACACCCGGTTCATTTCCAAGAATATTTTGCAATATATGACACACAGAAGCTAGAAGCAAAATCTGATTATTACTTGGTGCTTGTCAAAATAACCTAATTAAAATGGAATTGATTACCAGCAAAGGCTAATATTCCCCGCAAAGACAGAATTGCAAGTGGCCTGGCATTAAAACGCCGAATATAAAATCCCAGTTCATGTGACGTCTATCTATCCATTCTATCTCACCTTCCCAAAACTATAAATTGGATTGGATCAGTAATAAAGCTGACTCATAGAAGCTAAAAGATACTGAACTAAAATTCATATGTGGTTGGAGAAAATGATACAAAAACACAGACTTTAAACCAGAGATTTTTTTATTGGGAATCATACCAGAAACATATAACAAAGATCTGAAATATTTGATTGTAAATGTTTTAATGGCAGCTAGAATTGTATTTGCAAAAAATTGGAAAAATGAGAAAATACCAACGCAGGAGGAAGTTATTCGAAAAATAATGGAATGTGCTGAAATGAGTAAATTGACATTTGCAATTAGAGAACAAGAAGATGAACAATTTTATAAGGTATGGGATTTGTTCTAATCAGTGGTTAGATTAAAAAAATATGAAAATGAAAAAATTTGGAAAAGTCTTTCATATTGTAATAATAGAATGAGATAGGTGATAACATAAAGACATATTATTATTAAATAGATTTAAATGATGCATGGAATATTGGTATATATATGAATCAAATATTTAGAATATTTTCTTTAAAATGAAGGAATAACAATTGTAGTTGAACATATGATGTACAATGATAACAACGCATCTATGTATACTTGATGGATAATCTGTGACTTTATATACAACTGAAAGTGATGATGCACAAGTACAAAACGTTGGAGAATTTTTTCATATTGCAAGAACAATAGGTGATACTAGAAAGACATATTATTACTAAATAGACTAATAATGACGCAATGGAATGTTGGTATATTATTTGTTTAAAATGAAGGAATAACAATTGTAAGCTGAACATATGATCTATAATGATAATAACATACCTATGTATACTTGATGGACAATCTGTGATTTTATATATAATTGAAAGCGGTGATGCACAAATGCTTGTAACCAAACGATATGCTATATGGATATGTAATTGATGATGGTTTTATGTTTCATGTTTTGTTTGTCTTTGTGGGTCTAAAAATAAGAAACTTTTATACAAAAAACAAAGCTGACCCATCTAAATCCTAGAAAAAAAGAAACTCACCTGGACTGTTTCTTCAATGTGAGTAACATCTCCTCCAGAGCGGCTACGTACTAAGAAGAAAACAAAATGGCACATTTTGAATAATTAGCACAAATTTGCCAAATGTGGCCTCCAGTAATACAAGCCAAGTCCAAAAATGCTAGAGAATTTCTAGAAGCTTGGCACACTGATAAATTAATAGCTATCAGTTCAAACAATAGACACTTAGACTTAAACAATATTTACATACTATGCAAAAAAGACAATTAACCCAAAAAGGGAACAAAAAGACCAAAACACCTCCCCACCAGCAATCAGCACCCAAATAAGCACAGATTAACTCCAAGGTTAACATCAGACCAACTATCAAGTAAACAATACCCCAATCAAGGAACTACCAAGGAACTACCTAATCAAGGTTACCAGGCCAACAGTAAACAGCCCAACCAAAGAACCTCCAAGACCACCAACACTGAAAGGGCAAATCACTAGAATATAAACTGAGAGCAAACACCACTCCTTTACTAGCACTGATGATGTTACCTAGTTTGGGTGATGAAATGTCTGCAAGAAAACAACAAGCTAGAGAGCACTCAGGAACTCCCCCACCCCCCATCCCCATTTCCACCCTGAGCTACAAATATTTTCCTTTACTGGCTCCAGTAATACCATTAAAACAGTGCTTCTTAATCCTGGCCACTTGAAGACTTCAACTCCCAGAATCCCTCAGCTTCAGAATTCAATTCCGAGAGTTGACTTTAAGCCATCCAAGCTGAAAAATATTGCATCAAAGCATGAAGCTTGAAAGTAGCCTTGATTGCGTTGCTGTCAGTTGTAGCCTTACCTGCCAGGACTATAGTGAGGACAGAACAAAAGGCAGCCTTAAGTGGGCAACTACCAGTGGTTTGAAAGGATGAGAAACCTGGGGGAGTGAGCAGGGTCTCTTACTCCTAAATAACTCAGGAAAGGCCAACCCTAATTAGTTTTCCAAAACTTGATATGCCTGAATTTGGCAGACAGATAAGGGGGGAAATGATAAATGAAAGCATGTACCTCAAATTGTAACAGAAACCCTGCCTTTTCCTCTAGCCCTCCACCCTTAAGAGGTGAACAGGAATCCACATGTCTTCCCCCCAAAAGAAAAACAAGGACAAAAAATGTTAAGCTATGGGGCATCAACCCAAATGCCACACTGAAGCCAATGATGTTTCTCCGAGAAGTGGAGAGCAAAAGGTAATGCCTGTAAGACAGAGGTGGGTTGTTCATAGCTAGATCCCTGTCTGGGAGCTTCGTTGTAAAACTGAAAATCTGCTTCCTTCCAAGGAGTACATCAGAACAAAGAAGCGACCCTTCCTCAGTTCTGGTAGAGCCAGTGTGCTGCTCTCTGGCAGTCGTGAATTATGATAGCCATAGCACTTAGACTTATAGACAGCTTCATAGTGCTTTTACAGCCCTCTCTAAGCGGTTAACAGAGTCAGCCTATTGCCCCCAACAATCTGGGTCCTTATTTTGCCCACCTGGGAAGGATGGAAGGCTGAGTCAACCCTGGACCAGTGAGATTTGAACTGTCGAACTGCGGATAGCAGTCAGCTGAAGTAGCCTGCAGGACTGCACTCTAACCACTGCGCCACCTCAGCTGAATCTCCGGCAAAGAGAATCCTTTTCTGATTGGAACTAGGCCTATTTTAAGGCTTCATAGAGGAAGCTAATGGTGCACAATAGATTTCTGCAAATGTTTTCAGCCTGGGGATCTGTATTTCAATCTCCAAACAATACAGGAGGCTGCCGGGATTGTTGATAACACTGTGATGTTTTGAGTGCTCTATGACCAGAAATTGGTTATTTCTTTCTTCACAGAAACCTTGCCACCAAATTCTAGTGGTGGGATCTCCAAGCACTTTAGGTCAAGTGAATCAAAGTCTTAGAGCAGTGTTTCTCAAACTTGGCGACTTTAAGTCCTGTGGACTTCAACTCCCAGAATTCCCCAGCCAGCTATGCTGGCTGGGGGATTCTGGGAGTTGAAGTCCACAGGACTTAAAGTCGCCAAGTTTGAGAAACACTGTCTTAGAGGTTATCTTAACTGAACTCCAGACTGAAATGACAAGAGAAGCCCACAGATAGCCAAGTAGTGGCACTCATAGTAAAGGTAAAGGTTCTCCTGGTACATACATGCTAGTCATTCCCAACTCTAGGAGGTGGTGATCATTCCCGTTTCAAAGCTGAAGAGTCAGCGCTGTCCGAAGACTTTTCTGTGGCCGGCATGACTAAACGCCGAAGGCACACGGAACACTGTTACTTCCACCAAAGGTGGTTCCTATTTTTCTACTTGCATTTTTACGTGCTTTCGAACTTCTAGGTTGGCAGAAGCTGGGACAAGTCACGGGAGCTCACTCTGTTACGCAGCGCTAGGGATTCAAACTGCTGAATTGCTGACCTTCTGATCGACAAGCTCAGCGTCTTAACCACTGAGCCACCGCACTCATAGTAGCTACCCCCTAATGAATCAGACCAAGGTTGGACCAGGAACTGGCTATAAGATTGATAGCTACTTCCCTTTAATTCCAGTTTTTGAAACAGGGAAATGGCCTCTGAACAGAACATTCTGTCAATGTTAACAGCAATCAGTATGTTTTATCTGCTAAGAATCTACAATGTATATCACCTTTGTTTTAAAAGCCACCTGAGCTTCTTACTATGTTCTACAAGTTAGAAAAACTAAGGGCGCAATGCCAACATACACACTAACTCCGAATGCATTCAGTTGTTTCTGAGTAAACATTCATGGGATTTCTAGAGATGTAGTTCTGTTAGCATGCCACAGTAAAAATAACTAGGTCTTGTGACACCTTAAAGTTGTAGTAACTAACAAATACACACTCTATGTAATCAGATGTAAGGTAAAATTTACTGTATTATGGTTCATAAAAGCTTACACTGTTAATATGTGTGCTTATTTTTAAATTGCTGTAAGACTCTCTCGGTTTAAGAACATCAATCTGTAAAAAAAAAAAAAAAGAGGGAGGGATTTTTAATGTAACTATCTAGCTAAACTTCATCCCGTATGATTAAATATTATTCCTATGAACTAAGCATAGTTTGCTAATAACCAATCCTATATTTCACATCAAATCCCTTCTCTGCATCAGAATGTGAAGTGCCGCAAAGAACAAAACAGGATTCTCTTTTAGCCTCACAATTATGACACTGTGTTTTGACTGCTACCATCTGATCTGGCTCTCAGTTAACCAATGACTTCATAATCATGTTTAGTTTGTGAGCAGGCTGCAAAAACTCTTAAATCATGAAACCTGAGCCTGGGTCAATGACAACTAAATTAACAGGCTGTGGAATACTGTACACACGTATGTTATATAGGACATTTTTTTTCTTCTTCCATGCTACGTTCTGAAATAGAAATCAATATTTGAAAGGATTTAGGGTTAAATATTAATAACAGAAAACAATATTTTACTGGTACGCTGCTCAGAGTTCCTCTGTGAAGAAGATGGGTGGTTTCAAAATTTGATAAGCAAACAAACAAAATAAATATAAATAAAGGGAATTTCTTCCTTTACTTGTAGGGAAACAAACGATGGTCAGCTGATCATTCCATTCCAAGCAGTCAGTATTAAAATTATGCCTTGACAATTTGATGCCTGTATCTGGCTGCTTTCCTTTTTCTATTTTCAGCTTGCCTTTAGACTGTGGGGCAGAAATTGTCTGGCTTTTAATCGATTTTACATAAGCCATGCTCAGAGCTTTTTTTTCAGTAAACAACAATTTGTAAAGGCTTTCCTAAATGATAGCAATACATTGGCACATTTACATTTCCCAAGGAGGATTTAATTAAGAGTAAGTCTCTTCGCACTGCCTATCCTAAAATTTCATAGCAGGTAACTGAAGGGGGGGGGGGTGTTGCTAATTCAAGGCCAAGACCTGCACCACCCTGACACTCCGTGGACTCCATGACGTGGCAACCTGATATTGTAAAAGGCTCATTTCCTGCCATCTCTTCCATCACAAAGTAACAGATGGGTTATCAGTGGTTGGACTGAGGGAGACACCCAGTGGAGAGTGGCAGTCTAACCATCATACAGCGCGCACAATATCAGTTTATACATGTTCATTTATCTCATGATAGAAAGCAAAGGAACACATATACCAAAGGAGCAAATTTTTATAATGAAAACATTTACTGCTGAGTTATTCTATTGAATCGGCTGGGAAAATTAATGCACTTTACGAGTAGGAACATATTATATTCAAATTACATTTCTTTAAAAGATGCAGAAATCGCCTGTAATTTGCTAACCTTTTTTCTCTGGGAAATAATCCTTTTGTACTAAACACCTCTGAGGAGTTAAATTAAACATGAACATCAAACAGAACAGCAGCAGCAGGAGAAGTACAGTATGCTAGTATTAAGGGGACAACAGCCTTTCAGACTTTCATACTGAAAAGCAGAGACATCACCCTGCCAACAAAAGTGCGTATAGTCAAGGCTATGGTTTTCCCAGTTGCAATGCGTGCCTGTGAAAGGTAGATCGTAAGAAAGGCTGAGCGCCAAAGAATTGAGGCCTTTGAACTATGGTGCTGGAGAAGGACTCCTGCGACTCCCTTGGACTGCAAGGCGATCAAACCGGTCAGTCCTAGAGGAGATCAACCCTGACTGCTCTTTAGAAGGCCAGATCCTGAAGAGGAAACTCAAAAACTTTGCCCCCCCCCCTAATGAGAAGGAAGGACTCACTGGAGAAGAGCCTAATGCTGTGAATGACTGAGGGCAAAAGAAGAAGGGGATGACAGAGAATGAGGTGGCTGGATGGAGTCACTGAAGCAGTCAGCGTGGGCTTAAATGGACTCCAGAGGATGGTGGAGGACAGGAAGGCCTGGAGGAACGTCATCCATGGGGTCGCGATGGGTCGGACACAACTGCACAACTAACAACAAGCCTTTCAGAACATTTAATAACATAATGCAATCCCACAATGTCACGTACACGAATATTCCTTATTTGATATCCATTATATTAAATTATTTGCTCAATGCACTTACTACTAATTTAATCATGTGCATCTACAAGAGTATCATGTCTTAAATACTGACCTATTCATATAACATAATGTAGTTCCTTGGCTCAGCATTTTATGTGAACTCAGGTTTAACTATAATTTATTGGATGAATAAATAAGACAGAATAACAGTATCGAAAGGAACCTTGGAGGTCTTCTAGTCCAACCCTCTGCTCAAACAGGAGACCCTTTACTTATCTCTTCTTAAAAATCTCCAGTGATGGGGCACCCACAACTTCTGAAGGCAAGCCATCCCAACAATTGTTTTCACTGTCAGGAAATTTATCCTTAATTCTAGGTTGGATCTTTCCTTGATAAGTTATTACCCGTCTTATTTTGCCCTCAGGTGCTTTGGGGAATAGCTGACCCCCCCCCCCCCTTCTTTGCAACAGTCCCTCAGATATTGGAAGACTACTATCATGTGACCCCTGGTCCTTCTCTTCCTAGAGTAGACACAGATCCTCGCAACAGTGCAACTGTTTTAAGTTTCCCTCCTCCCAATCATCTTTATTGCTTGGCTGCATTCTCAACATGAACAGCAGGCAGCTGCACTTAGTTAAGCAAGCTTGATTTTCAACAGCTGAGCAGTATCAGATGGAGCAGGTATTTGGATGGGGAACCAGGATATTCCAGAGCCACAGTTAGATTAGGAAATTAGGAAAGGGGGGAAAAAACTGGAAGAAGCTTTTAGCAAACTGTTCCAAAGTTTCAGCCAAAGCCAAAGAGAGGGTGTCCATGTAATTGCCAGGAAACACTTCTGACGTGTTCCAAAAACCCTGCCAGAGGCTACTGAACGTTGCAAATGTACAGGTTCTGCCATAAAATAATACAATGGTAGGGGCCGCTCTCTTATTTAAGAACAGTTTTTTAATGTCATTTATTGAATTTTAATTTCATTACTTATTTAAGTTTGCAAGTTTAATTTCCTTTCATTTATGAATATATTTTATATTTCCTTTCAGTTTATGAATGGTGATGAAATGTCATCTCAAAAAATCTGGAGCTCAAGAACGCTCCACGTTGTAAATGTACAATGAGGACATTATTGATTTATGTGGCCACCTGTAGGTGAGGGGGCCCATACTAGTCCTATTCCAACACTTAATACAATACAATAGCAGAGTTGGAAGGGACCTTGGAGGCCTTCTAGTCCAACCCCCTGCCCAGGCAGGAAACCCTATACCGTTTCAGACAAATGGCTATCCAACATCTTCTTAAAGACTTCCAGTGTTGGGGCATTCACAACTTCTGGAGGCAAGCTGTTCCACTGATTAATTGTTCTAACTGCCAGGAAGTTTCTCCTCAGTTCTAAGTTGCTTCTCTCCTTGATTAGTTTCCACCCATTGCTTCTTGTTCTACTCTCAGGTGCCTTGGGGAATAGTTTGACTCCCTCTTCTTTGTGGCAACCCCTGAGATATTGACTGAATAATCTTCTTGGCGGCCCTGATTAAAAGCAAATAATTCATTTGATAGCACAGGTCGCAATTCAGTTAAATAGTGCAAGCCATGCAGAGAGAGAGAGAGAGAAAAAAACACGCCTGGACAAATGTCTGCCTGCAGCCATGCCAAAAACGCGCCGCCACTGATCTTGTGCATCAGAAAGCTCGGCAGTTCAAATCTTCGGCCTCCTGCGTGAGCAAGGGGATCGGACTAGATAACAGTCCAACTGTTAACTCTTTACTGTCATTTCCCAGCCCTCCGGACCTTCTCCAATCGCCACTCATCCGGGTTTCGTTTATCGGCCGCCATCGCCTCGCACCGGCTCAACAGTCGAACCAGCTTCAGTTCTGCACGGGGCACCGGCATCGGACCCAGCCCAGCCTCCATTGTCACCGTCTTCATCGCTTTCGCCCAACCCGGGATGGGAAAAGCAATCAGCACTCCGCCATTTCCCCCTTTGAGCCCAGTAGCCGCTCTGGCTTCCTCTCTGTGGTCCTGGATGACCGCAGCGGAAGCGGGCTCTGTTGCGCGCGCAGCTTCGACTCTCCCTCTTCCGGCGCGGCCTTTTGCGGCAGAACTGGCGAAGGTGAGTGGGATCCCAAAATATCTGGGAAGATCCGCGTCCATCCGCCCGCCCAAAGCAGTCGGGGAGGCCTGGAAGTGCCAGGCAAAAGGAAGGAGGGTTGTCTTGTTCCGGATCTGGCTTGGGGTGGATGGGATGGGGGGGCAAAAGGCGTGCCACGAAATGTGGCTGTCGGGTCCAGTGAGACCATCTAGGCGTTTAAGACGAACAGAATAAACTGCTCTCGATCCGTTTCAGTTGGTGGATCTAAAAAAACCAAGACGTGCCTCATCGCAGGATTTGTAGGGAGACTAGCGGGATTTAAGATGGGCAGCAGGCAGAGTGGTCAATGCACAGCAATTTACTGGGAAGCTGCTTAACGTAAGTGGGGATTCCTTCCCCCTATGGCTCTATTAACGGGTCTCCAATCTTGGGCCACTTTAAGACCTGTGGACTTCAACTCCCAGAATTCCTCAGCCAGCTGGCTGAGGAATTCTGGGAGTTAAAGTCCACAGGTCTTAAAGTGGCCCAAGGTTGAAGACCCTTGCTCTATACTTCAGATTTACACGAGGTCCTGCCTGCCTCTGCTTCTTATATGTCACAGTCTTCTAAGGTGGGCATGATTTGTAAATAGCATAAGACAGAATGATAAAAAGCAGGAAACCATGACTCAAAAACAGTTGGGATGGAGTGTTTTAAAAGAGGGGGGGGGAGAAGAAACGTCCTTTTATAACTTTTGAAGTCAACAATCGTTCTTGTTTATTCCCAGCTAAAATATCTAGTGATTTGCAGCATGCTACATCACTTTAAAGAGTAGTCCAGCAGTGACCATTCATTACTATTGACCGTCCCCACTTTCCCCGACTTACGCTGCCATGTGATCAGGGAGAGACCATCCAAAAGCAGGGAGTTTGTCGCTTCCACTTTAAACCCCACAACAAACTTTCCCCCTTTGCTTAGAGCAAGTAAAGTGACCGAAAAAAACAACTTAATGCATCCACACAGTACATGTAGGTGGAATCTCCACTTACTACAGTGGCTGGGACGACTTTAGACTGCTTTTAAGCAATAGCTTAATCTGTACTGGTGATGTACAGAAGAACAGCTATGTTGGATCGGATCTGTGTTTCTCACTACCCTGGCTAAGTTGCATAAACTTCAACTCCCAGGTTTCCCCAGGGCTGTCTGGTCCAGTATACTAGTGTTCCCATGTTAACCTAGGTGTCTCTAGGAATTTTGTAAGTAGGGTACGAATGGAAAACGTCCTCTGTTTCTTAACTGATATGTTTCAGTGCTTTTTAATGACTGGCATTATTTCCTATACTCCCTTTATTATGAGGAAAAGTAGCTAATTGCCCAGGATGGTCTTATTTCAATATTAATGAGTGGTGAGTTGCAGGCAGTACGCCCCAGTACGGGCGTACCAGAGCCTGCCCAGAGCACCGGGTACCGTTCTGGTACGGTGCTCTGGAGGGCCCACCCACCCGCCCGAACTTCTTACCTGTCCTTCAAGCCTTTGGCGCTTCTGCGCATGGCGCATATGGCACCTGCGCAATGCTCCGCCGAGCAGCTGAAGCATCGTGGAGGCTTGCGGAAGCGTCGCAGGCAAGAACAACACAAGCGTCCATCTGGGTGACACCGGGGACCTACCACTGATATTAATGGTCTTATTTCAATATTGATTCTAGGAAACAAAAGTTTAATGAAATTAATCAAACATTTTATAAATATAAATGTATTTAATTATGTGCCTAGAAGTCAGGTATTTTGATCTAGCTCCTTTATTGGGGAGTTGTGCTGTTGGAATAGAACTGTGGGTCTTTCTACAATGTTATTGGAAGACTCATAAATGGGGAAAAAGTAAATGTACTGTGATTAGGAAGGCCTGTGCTGGGCTTTGAAAGCAAAAGGTCCTTAAGGCTAGCACCTGAGTTGCAGTCACATCTTCTCCTGAGGTTGTACATGTAGTCCTCGATTTACAACAGTGCATTTAGTGACCGTTCAAAGTCACAACGGCACTGAAAAAAGTGACTTATGACCACGTTTCACACTTAATGACCGTTGCAGCCTCCCCATGATCATATGATCAAGATTTGAATGCTTGGCAACTGGCTCATATTTATGACCGTTGCAGTGTCTTGGAGTCATGTGATCTCCTCTTGCGACCTCCTGACAAGCAAAGTTAATGGGGAAGCCAGATTCTCTTAATAACCGTGTTACTAATTCAAGATCTGCAATGATTCACATAAATTTTGGGCTCAATTGTGGCCGTAAGTTGAGGACTACCTGTATTGCTGTCCTCCGCTGCTATAGGATCATCCCAGGAAAAGATCTATTGATATATGGAGCTGCAGACAATTTACATTCCAAAGGACTTTGCTTTCAAATCTGAAATGCTGCACATTCCTTGTAGAAAATTTAACTGGAAGCAGAGAGGGATTTTTATTTATTAGATTTTTATCCCGCTTTTATTACTTTATAGCAGTAGCACTTAGACTTATATACCGCTTCACAGTGCTTTACAGCCCTCTCTAAGCAGTTTACAGAGTCAGCCTATTGCCCCCAACAATCTGGGCCCTCATTTAACCCACCTTGGAAGGATGGAAGGCTGAGTCAACCTGGAGCCTGGTGAGGTTCTATCTGCCAAATTGCAACCAGCCGGCAGTCAGCAGAAATAGCCTGCAGTACTGTACTCTAACCACTACGCCACCACGGCTCATAAATAACTCAAAGCACTGTACGCACTCCTTCCTCCTACTTTTCCCCAAAAAACAATCCTGTGAGATAGTCCAGGAAATACAATACAATACAATAGCAGAACTGGAAGGGACCTTGGAGGTCTTCTAGTCCAACCCCCTGCCTAGGCAGGAAACCCTATACCGTTTCAGACAGATGGCTATCCAACATCTTCTTAAAGACTTCCAGTGTTGGGGCATTCACAACTTCTGGAGGCAACTTCTGTTCCACTGATTAATTGTTCTAACTGTCAGGAAGTTTCTCCTCAGTTCTAAGTTGCTTCTCTCCTTGATATTCGTCAGTTGTTTGGCATGAGTAGAAGAGCATTCTGTCTCTCATCTCTTTGGACAATTGGTGGAACGAAAGAGTACACAACTAATTATAACTACTCCCTGCTCTTTTCTAGCCATGGCGATCCGATATCCAATGGCCGTTGGCCTGAATAAAGGCCACAAAGTGACCAAGAATGTGTCAAAACCACGACACTGTCGACGCCGTGGGGTAAGTTTGGATTTTGGAACAGGTGGAAAAAGTACCACAGCAGTCCCCAATCTTTCTGGCTCTATGGACCGGCAACAACAGGGGGGAGGGAGATGGTTTTGCGCATGCAACCCAGTTCCCGCACATGTATAAATAAAAGTTTGTGTGGCCCGGATCCCAGTGGGCCACAGACAGTATTGGTCTGCAGCCTGGAGATTGAGGGCCCCTGAAGTAGCAGACTCTGCAAGCCCTCCTTGTTCCTGATTCTGAATCACCTTAGGGCAGCGATGGTGAACCTTTTTCGCCTCGGGTGCCAAAAGCACGCATGCCCATACCCATAATTTAATGCCTTCCCCCCCCCCACCATACCCCCTGTGCATGCATTCATGACCCCCCCCCTCGCTGCCCTGTGCGTGCACACACGGCTTTTTTGGAACCTGGGGAGGGGGGGAAAGGGCCTGCCCCACCCCCACCAGAAGCTGGAAATGGCCCATTTATTGATTTTTGGTGGGCCCAGTAGGTCCGTTTTTCGCCCTCCCCAGGGTCCAGAGATTTTCCTGGAGCCTGGGGAGGGTGAAAACGGTCCGTCCGTCTGTCCACACCCCCCCCCCCCCCCGAGGCCCTCCAGAGGCTGAAAACACCCTCCCAGAGCCTCTGCGAGTCCTGTTCTTACCTAGCATTGCATGGAGACTCCTGGAAAGGGAAGGGCAGCAGGAGTGGGCCAGCCGAAAATCAGCTGGCCAGTGTATGCATGGTGGTGGAGCTGAGCTAGGGCAACGGCTCATGTGTCCGTTGATATGGCTCCCCGTGCATTAGGGTAATTGGAACAGTTCTTTGGGTTTGCCCTCATTTGAAGGTTGCCATGAAAAAAGAAATGGCTAACAAGATTCTGATAGAAAAAGGCTGTGGCTTGTACCCAGGTGTTATATTCAGTCCCCATCAACTCCAGCAAGAAAGGGCCTCGGGTAGTCACAAACCTAGGAAGAGTGCTTTCAATTATTCCAGAGCTTGGTGAAGTTTTCTCAGAGTAGGCGGCCCCGAGAAAATGGGCAGTCTGATCTGTTTCAAGACCATTTCCAAATGAAGACAGGATGAGTTATTCTAAAAGGAGATAATGGACGTCAGGGTCACACATTCAAATAACGCATAGCTATAGCACTTAGACTTATATACCGCCTCCCAGTGCTTTACAGCCCTCTCTAAGCGGTTTAGAGGGTCAGCTGCAGAGTCAGTTTACAAAGTTCCATGTTTTTATGATTAGCCAAATGGTGCTGTGAGGGGTTGAGAACAAATCCTCTTATAAGAAGTTAGGCAAATTCAAAATCATAAAATATATTATTTGCAGTTGGCCATGTCCCCAATGCCAAGCATTGAATAACAATAACAATATCGCTTAGACTTATACACCGCTTCACAGCCCTCTCTAAGCAGTTTTACAGAGTCAGCCTATTGCCCCCATCAATCTGGGTCCTCATTTTACACCCCTCGGAAGGGTGGAAGGCTGAGTCAACCTTGAGCCAATGAGACTCAAACTGTAGGCAGTCGGCAGAAGCAGCCTGCAGTACTGCATTCTAACCAGTGCATCACCAGAGCTCTCTTCAAAGAGCCCTCTTCCAAAATCAGTGCAGAGAGTTCTCATTTAGTGACCACTCATTCAGCAGCTGTACAAAGTTTAACAGGATTGAACAAGGGGGATTTATGACTGGTTCTTGAAGTTGCAGCATTCCCACAATCATGTCATCGTGATTCGGGGCACTTGCCTATTATTGTCTCAATCATCCAGGTCATGGTTGTCCCAAAAGTGCTTTTCCAAAGGCAAGTCCTCAAGAAAGTCCTGTTGCCTTTTGGAAAAGCACCTTTGGGACTATTTGGGTACTTTGTCATGCCTGGTTCTGAACAGGCCATGGCCTGGAGGTGGGGGTGGGGTGGAGTGTAAATCACTCAAGATTTGTTCTTCCAATGCTATCTTGGAGGACGCATTGCAGCATCATACATTTCTATCACAGCATGTTAAGATGGTGAGAATTTGGAGCCGTCTGTCACAATACCTCTGGATGAAGAGAATGCCTAGGACAGCAGGCCTTTGACTTACCTCCTTGGTTCTTATTTTCTTACTGTTGTAGTTTTCCTATCCTGATGCTACCTTGGAATTCTGAAAGTTGTACATCTGGCTGGCACCATCTTGTTGTTCGTTGCGAAGTTGTGTCTGACTCATTGTGACCTCTCGAACAACGTTCCTCTAGGCCTTCCTGTCCTCTGACAAACTCTGGAGTCCATTTAAGTTCACGCCTACTGCTTCAGTGACTCCATCCAGCCACCTTATTCTCTGGCGTCCACTTCTTCTTTCGCCCTCAGTGGTTCCCAGCATTAGGCTCTTCTCCAGCGAGTCCTTCCTTCTTCATTAGGTGGCCAAACTATTTGAGTTTCCTCTTCAGGATCTGGCCTTCTAAAGAGCAATCAGGGCTGATCTCCTCTAGGATTGACTGGTTTGATCGCCTTGCAGTCCAGGGGACTCTCAGGCACCAGCTTAGGGAAGGCTTTAAAGACATGCTTCTATGTCTGTGCATGCTAAAAGTAGAAGGCCCCCATGTGGGAACATCTCTTTCTAATAACCAGTGCCGCCTCCTTATAGAAATCTGTTGCACTTTTTTTCTCTCCCAACAGCGGCTGACCAAACATACCAAATTTGTACGGGACATGATCCGAGAAGTGTGTGGTTTTGCGCCGTACGAGAGACGAGCAATGGAGTTGCTCAAAGTCTCCAAAGACAAGAGAGCTCTGAAGTTCATAAAGAAAAGGGTGAGTGTTGGCGCAGAGCCAGGTGGTGGGTCTTTGGGCGTCTGTCAGGTTGTCCATCAAAGGCAGAACCATCAGAGGAAGGTGTTTCCTTTGTGCTGTGTGGGGGATTGTGTTCCTGCCCTCTTTCATTCATGGCCACAGTGAATAAAGCACCTGGAAGGAGAGGTCACACCATCCAGTTCCAGTTGAGAAAGGAGCCCATTTCCCCCTGTGTAGTTAAGATTAGCCTGGCCCGTCTCAGCATGAAGCCCTATTGCCCCTTGGATGACAGGCCTCTAAAAATTGCCAGGAGGCCTGTTGGGCAAAGAATCCCAGAATTGGACATTGTCAACTTGCTTGTATTGCTCTCGAGAAAATTGCATGGATGTGCCCATTTACGTCATGGGGAGTTGAGCTTAATTCAAGAGCTCCTTTCCTTGGTCCAGAAATAACTAAGATCTGACAGCTGTTGTAAAAGTGGCTGGGAGGCCATCCAAAACAACCAGGATAATTAAGTCATCTGGCACTGGTGAAGACTAGCCATGTTCCAGTCTGGCCTAGCGTCTCTTAAAGCCTGGCCTTTTGTTACTCTAGAATGTTTCCCTTATCCTGGAAGAAGCAGGGGAAGAGGATCAGGCTGGATCCCTGACATAATGGCCAAAATGATTTTCCCCCCCTTCTAATCAGCATATTCTCCAGACAGTTTCCATCACACAAGTCTGTTTTTTCTGCCAAGTTCCTAGCTCCGGATGCCAACACGTTTTGCTCCTTTCACCTCACAGGTAGGGACTCACATTCGGGCCAAGAGGAAGCGTGAAGAACTCAGCAATGTCCTGGCAGCAATGAGGAAAGCCGCAGCCAAGAAGGACTGAATTCTGCATCCTGGTTCCCAATAAAGCTTATTTCAGAAGCCCAGCAGAGTGTGGAATATTCTTTGGATTAGGAGGTTATAAATTCAGAGGTGAAAAGATCACCTTGGGGGTGGTTTAGCTGGTAATCACCACCCTGAAATTTACAGGGTGATGGAAGGGCTGTTTATGCAACATTAAACCATGCAGACTAACAGACTTTTATACCATGTGTCTCTAAAGGATACATTTAGACACAGTGAAGTTTTATTTGTTTGAGCTTTAGTATGTCATATGAATGCAATTGCTATATCCTTTTACTTGATGTATAATTTAGCATATTGTGCCAAATTCAACAGTGTGTAACAGATACTGTATTTTTGGAGTGTAAGACACATATTTCCCCCCTCCCTAAAAGTGGGTGAAAATTTAGGTGTGTCTTATAAACCGAATATGGACATTTTTGGCCTCCCGAACCCGCCGTGTGTTGCATTTTCACCCTCCCCAACCCCCAGAAGCACTCTGCAGGCCCGTTTTTGGGCTCCCAAGCCTTCCGCATGTCGTGTTTTTGCCCTCCCTGGCCTTGAGAAACACTCTGCAGGCCAAAAACAGGCTGAGCGGAGCACTGCAGAGTGCTTCTGGGGGCCTGGGAGGGTGAAAATCTGTTGCAGAGGTCAAAAACTATTTTTTTCTTGTTTTCTTCCTATATTTAGATGCATCCTATAGTCTGAAAAATACGGTAATTCGGGTGACATCTTCCAGATGGGCAGCATTACCAACTTGCTGGAGGGAGGGGTATCCTATTAAAAGATTGGTGGATTTTGAATAGTCAACTTTGTTACATTGACATCTGTGAACAGGATAAAAGTTTCCCCAACCTATGCTTTGGCCCTCATCAGTGGTTGTGCTGTCCAGAGGTGATCTAAATATGCCTCCACTTTTATTTCATAAAGTGCTAGTAGAAAGTACCAAGAGACAACGGGATCTGGATTTTATAAGTTCTAATAAGAAAATACATTTGAGAAAGATGAGTAGACTTCCTCACAGATCTTCAGTCTAGTCCTGTAGTAGCCCTGGGTCACAGGAAACATTTTAATTGGTTCATAATTCAAATTGGTTGGAGTAGAATATATTAGAGTGACTAAAGGAACAGGAAAACGGCCATTATGGGCAGCCGGCCTCCGCAGGAGTCCAATCCTTCCCCCTCAACTGAGCCTGCACATCTTGCTTCCAGAGTAGAGCGGGTGGGTAGGCGAGAGAGAACCCCAACAGCCGTTCACCTTCCTGGAGAATCAGACTTGGAGAAAACGATGTCAAAGATTTCCTTATAATGTTCAACAAAATGTACTTCAAGTCCTTCTGTGATAAATTCAGCAAGATCACAGTAATCCTTTTTGTTCTCTAATGGGAGAACGATACAGGAGACGCCAGCTCTCTTGGCCTAGGGGGGGAAAGGGAGGAAATGTTGAACAAGCTCTTCCCCATGACCTCAGGTTTCTGCCCTCCCGTGGTCAAGTCCTGTGCTGTACTCTTAACCCTGAGACCAGAATAATAAAAAATATTATTGAGAAGATATTCCAGGCTATGAAAGTTACCTGGAAACAGCAAACACTTCTTTACTGTAATCTACAATTCCTTAAGTTATTTTGGTAGCTAAAACTGTTAATACTTAAATGGAAATGCACCCTATTGTTCATGATAAAAGGAGAAAGAAAAAAATACTGAATAGCTCCTAACTAGCAGCCACCATCCGATGGATCACGGATGATCAAGAATTTATTATGTAGCACCTGAATGACCCAATTCTCCAGTGCTCCATCCTTCCTTGGGCCTTGGATTGTAGGTCACGATGCTTATAAAAATGGAGTATTTTTAACAAGTAAAATCCAAGTGAGCCAATTGGGTCCTTATGAATCAACTCTAAAAAGTGTATTCAAGAACTCTTAAGCAACTTGCCAATTGCTATTAAATGATTGAGTTAATGTTCTAAAAGTACACAGTAAAAATCCTTGCTGGATCAGATAAGGGCTCTGGCAATCTCATCCACCAGCAGATACACAGCAACCAACTAGAAATCTGATACCTTCCTAAGCAAGGGTTCTAATCTTAAAGGTAAAGGTTCCCCTCGCACATAGGTGCTAGTCATTCCTGACTCTAGGGGGCGGTGCTTATCTCTTTCAAAGAGCCAGCACTGTCCGAACATGTCTCTGGTCATGTGGCCGGCATGAATAAACGCCGAAGGTGCACAGAATGCTGTTACCTTCCCACCAAAGGTGATCCCTATTTTTCTACTTGCATTTTTACATGCTTTCAAACAGCTAGGTTGGCAGAAGCTGGGACAAGTAACGGGAGCTCACTCCATTAAGTGACGCTAGGGATTTGAACCGCCGACCTTTCTGATTGACAAGCTCAGCATCTTAGCTCCTGAGCCACCTTATCCTAATCTTGTTCTGATCAAAATCTCTGGCAACAGAAGACCACCCACAATGGGAAGAGGGTTATATCCCTCTTCCCATTGTGGGTGGTCTTCTGAACAGATGGAAGAATAGAATAGCAGAGTTGGAAGGGACCTTGGAGGTCTTCTAGTCCAACCCCCTGCCCAGGCAGAAACCCTATACCGTTTCAGACAAATGGCTATCCAACATCTTAAAGACTTCCAGTGTTGGGGCATTCACAATTTCTGGAGGCAACTTCTGTTCCACTGATTAATTGTTCTGTCAGGAAGTTTCTCCTCATTTCCAGAATTGCTTCTCTCCTTGATTAGTGTCCACCCATTGCTTCTTGTTCTACCCTCAGATGCCCTGGAGAATAGCTTGACTCCCACTTCTTTATGGCAACCCCTGAGATATTGGAAGACTGCTATCATGTCTCCCCTAGTCCTTCTTTTCATTAAACTAGACATACCCAGTTCCTGCAACCGTTTTTCATACGTTTTAGTCTCCAGTCCCCTAATCATCTTTGTTGCTCTTCTCTGCACTCTTTCTAGAGTCTCCACATCTTTTTTACATCGTGGCGATGTAGAAGCAAAGATTTGAAGAGATTTGCTCTTCTCCCATTTTATAGATTTAACTGTTGCTTGGAAACCTGAATGCCATATTACCCACTTGCATAAAGTGCAGGAATAGATAACTGTCTGTAAACTTTAGAAACAGGGAAGCCATCAAGTTTTCTGGAACCAACTCCTAGCAGGGGAAGGACTGGGCAGTTTCCACTTACGGCAATGGTCTTCTCCTTGATGCCTCCCACGGGGAGAATCTTCCCAGTCAACGACACTTCCCCAGTCATGGCTACGTTTTGCCTCACAGGCTGGTTTAATGCCAGTGACAATAAGGCAGTTACAATTGTGCAGCCAGCACTGGGCCCATCTTTCGGGGTGGCACCCTGTGAATGGAAAGAAACAGACAGCTTGTTTGTAGACTTGAGCACAACAATATTAACAGATATGCGGACTCCAAAGGTAAGCCACAACAGGCACACAGCTGCCCCAAATTCAACACAGTATTAACTAGTTTCTAGAATTTAAAGTCTAACTGGGAGGATAGCAAGGAAGGAACAATTTGCTGAGGTGCACTTGGGAAACTGAATTGGTTTATCTTGCATTGCAACTGCTTTTGCTGTGGTTCCATAGATAAGTGCAAGCAGCACAAATGTTGTCCCCAAAACTGGGCTCTTGCTTGGTGTCGAAGCCGGTAAGTCACTGGACACAAGGTGTGATACAGAATTATACTTTTATTTTGATACCAAGATATAACGACCCTGGTTCGAAAGCTAACCAAGGAGCCCTGATTAGAATCTTACGGCAATTTTTATAGTCAAGGGGTGATTATATTCAACCATTTGCCCTTCCCTTAATAATGCATGCATAACGGACAATATTGATTGGTTATTTGGATTTCAGCCTAACCCTAAACCCTTACGCTTGTTATGCTAAATAGCTAAATGTCCCTCACCTGTTTTTCACCCCAGGTCACAGGTATCTTGCAAAGTGTGCCAGCTATGCGGTTTTTGGGGGGATTTCTTATAAGCGAGCTATTCTTGTGTCTAATATCCTGGCTAGTGGTTTTCTAACAGGTAAGATGCTATTGCAGAGCAGCTCAAGGCAGCATCCCCCCCCACGACCCCCCCTCCTTCCGCAGAGAAAGGTAAAAGTAGTTTGAAGTCTTTGTCTGAGGCCCTCACCTCCTTCTGCAGTGAGAGAGGACAGGAAGGAGCAAAGCTCTTAATTGTCAAGGCAAAGAAATGACAAGACGAGAAAATATTTTATCAGGATTCATGTTCCTCACTCTCATGTCTATTCCATCCATACCTGGGTCCTATCTCCACATATGACCTTCCTCTGATCCCCAGGGCCTCACCTGTGCATACATTCCATCATCTGATCCTTCATAAATGCCAATTCCTTCCTCAACAGTATAAAGATTACACTCTTGATAAACTTCCTCACCCCTTACCTATGTAGTTATCTTAACAGAGTAATCAATTCAGATAAAAGATCTATGGACAACCTACATTAAAGAAATCCAATCAAATAAAACAACAAAAAAGGGCTTCTCTCCAAACTTCAACTGCAGTTTAGCAAATTTCTGAACTGCCTTTAGACCTTTCAATCTACCCTTCCTGACTCTACAATTTTTATACCTTAATACTGCTCCAATTTCCCTGGGTTCTAATTTTTTTTTCTCAGTTGCAACTTCATTCCTGAGTTTGTTCCCTCAATATTTTTTTAACTTTGCCCTCTCTGCTTTTTCAACCCTATTGTTCCTTTGCACTTTTTCTCAACCTGAAAGTGTTTTTAACCTGATTATCAGATTAGTGTGTTCAAGAGTGAACTATTAATCTGCACTACAAAGGTTTTTTTATGTTTCAGGTTAATAATTATTAGCAATGTGTTTATAAAGTTCTTTTGACAGAAATGCACATTTTTTTTGCTCATGTTCATAAAGAACTGATCCACGGACTAAATTAAATTGGTTAAGCCCTTAAAAGCGCCATAAAGCAAAACGACAACACTTTCTATTATTTTATTTATTATCCTGTTTTCTGTTCTGTTTCCCACCTGGTTCTCAAGAGTACTTCTCCCAAAGTTATTTATTATTCATTGGGCAAGTGATGGAAGGGGAGAGGGCAATCTGGGAGGAATGGATGATTATAGAAAGTAAATAAAACTGTAACTTTTGTTCAGAATAGCTATGCATTCTGTGATCAAATCAAAACTTGGAGAGAGAGCAAGCAAAGTTTCTTATTACAACTATTTTGGAACAGACTTGTGAAATTCAAAGTGTACAGGAACTGCCATCAGGCTCCTGAAAGCACACTATATCTTACAGTAAAGGGAAAACTCCTGCGACCTCTACTGGTACGCAGATGAATAACAGCTATCATGGGGAAAATGGGAAGGCTTATGCAGATTTCAAACCAATCACAGTCAGAATACTCCAAAATGCATATAAGTGAATTTTTTTTCAAAATTTCTGACATTATGTTTTATAACAGATGGCTATTTTCTTTGATAATGTACATAAGAATATTCACAGAATAAGTCTGATAAGATTACAAACAATATCCACTATAAAAGGGGTGAAATGCTCAGCAGCTTGAATTTGCTCACCGTTACCACAATGTTGCTTGGAAAAGATGGGCTTTTGCCTTGGCCCTCTTTGGTTTATCGCTTCTCGGCCTTTTGGCTAAGATCAAGTGTAGTATCTGTTCTTATCAGTTTAATATCTGATATGTTCTCTATTTGAGAACTAAATATTAAATGGATTTTTGGAACTGGGAGATGGACTAAGGGCTTGCTCTATCCACTCCAAGCATCAACCTGGTATTGCAGTACTTCCAGGAATGGTGCACCTCCCCTTGGGGGGAGGAATATCAAGTGTTTAAAGAATAGAATGCAACCTCTCTCTTAGAGAACTGTCATGTGACCACTGCTGCCACCTTAATGTGCTGGCTGATTGGTTGGGGAGAGGGGGCAGTCTTAGGTGGCTCTGCTGCACCAGCGATTGTGCAGTCAAGTAAGCCAGGATAAAAGGGGCAGTTCCTCATCCAATGCCTTGCTTCGTATTGCCTCACTGCTCTGCTAGCTCCTGTCACCCTGGCTGAAGAAGAGGACGGGTGCCTGAATCTGTGTATTATAGGAGCCAGCCAACTCTCTTCTCCCTCCCTCCAAGCAAAGCTAAAGAAGCAGAGAAACAAAGAGATGAGACAGCTGTTTGCAAGGTAAGTGAGTCTTATGGCCAGGAGGGAGAAGCATGAGGTATGCTAAGTTGGGGAGGCCTCATGGGCCTGTTCTATCACTAGGCCACCCCATGGCCTTCCCCATCCTGAGATACCTCATGGGCACATTGGTATTCTTCAATTGTGAGCTCTTAGTATCCCTGCCTCCGTGTTTTGCAAACAGCTATTTCCAGTGGGGAAAACAGGACAAGGAAAGAGGGGAAGAGAGCAAGGAAGGAAAAAGAAGAAAAAGTAAGGGAGGGAGGGTATATTGAGAGAGTGTGAGGGTAAATCCTGCCTTAATACTTGACTACCAGCAACCCTGTTGCCTTTTGCCATGCCCTTGTCCCCTCCTAACCTCTCCTGGTGGCCTCCCATCCTATCACTGAGGATGCTTTGGTTACAAAGCCCGGTTTCCTCATAAGGAGATGGAGTGGGCCTCCCTCTGACCCACAGTTTCCCCTCCCGCATACACCACCAGCAACCTGGCGTGAGTTAGCACAGCAGCAGTGGGAGCTGCCCACGCCCTGAAGTCAACCACAATCCTAATGCGTAAAGCATTACGCCCATTACATAAGAGGAATTCTGTCATCCAAAAGTAACATCCTTGCCAGAACCATGAAAAGTGTATCCCTTAGTTAAGGTATAGGGGGAAACTGATGGTTTGCAGCAAGTCTAGGGTCCCAGGGCTCCAACATGATACTAAGAAAAGTTGCAATAACAACAATTTCTCAGCTTCCCAACAGCCTAAGGGACAAAAAAGTTCAGTGGGGATATTTAAGGTCGGAGTTCCATAAGTGTAAACGAACAAAATGAACAAAATTCACTACTGAGAAAAGCATAAGGAAGCAAGTTTCCATGCAGAGCCAAATGCTAGGACCGGAAGACAAGATGAGTTCCTTGCCTGTTTGAATACAAACTTATTGCTATGAAACTTCAGAATATATTCAGGAAACAGGTGCATCTCAAGCTCTTAAATCTAGAAACAAAGTAGGCATAAGCATGATTAAAAGAGAACTACTATATTTTTCTGAATATGAGACGCTCCGAAGTATAAGACACACCTAGCTTTTGGGAAAGAAAACAAGGAGGGGGGAATCTGACTCTGCCTGCCAGCAACAGCTCGTTTCACTTTCAGCACTGAAACTGAAACGATCAGCAGTTTCAGGCTGCAGGGATTGCCATAGCCTATTGCTGCCTCCATGCACCCTATTTTTGGCCTCCGCATCCTCTTTTCAGCCACTGCATGCTCCATTTTCCATCCGTTCCGGGCAGTGGGAATCAGAATGGGCAGAAAATGGGGCACGTGAAGGCTGAAAACGGGGTGCGCAGAGGCTGAAAATGGGGCATGTGTAGGCGGCAATAGGCAATGGCAATCCCTGCAGCCTGAAACAGCTGATCTTCGGGAAGCTGATCCAACTGACAATCAGCTGCTTGTGCTAATCAGGCTATGCTGAAGCTGAACAGGCTGTTAGCTGTTTGCTGCAATGAGGCAAATTGCTGGGAGGCAGAGGCCAAAAGGCAGGGGCCGGCGGGGCTACATTCTGTGGATAAGCCGCACCCAAATTTTCTCTCTTTTGGGGGGGGTGGGGGGAGTGCATCATGCTCCAAAAAATACGGTAGTCTGGTGTGATTTCAGGCTTGAAACCCGAAACTAGCTTTAGGCAAAAAAATCCTAGTCCTCTTTTAGGAACAAAGCCAGCTGGGTGACTCTGGGTTAGTCCTCCCTCTCTCTCAACCCTAGGAAGGAGACCAGGTCAAACCTCTTCTGATAATGTGGCCAGGAAACCAGCACGGACCTAACCAGATAGTCACCAGGGTGGGGATCAAGACTGACCTGAAGGTAACCACCACCACCCATAAAAAGTTGTCTAGATGTGCATAACGAAAAATTCCACCTGCTCTGTGTAGGGAAGAGGGGAACAAGCAACTTGCTCAGTAACAACAAACGCTGATTGTTGTGCAGTTGGGAATGGAGTTGAGCACCATCAGGGTCGCCAATAAATTCCATTTCACTATGAAATGCACGTCATGCTAAATAGAGAACAGAATAGAAAGATTGGGATGTGCTGAGTACCTCTGGCACGTGTACATGGATGTGGGAGGTCACCAAGAAGTCATTGCTGGGCACCTTCTCCATCAGAAAAGCCCGGGCAAACGTGTATGCAATCTTGACACTCTCCTTCATGACGTCTCCCAGTTGACCTGTCATTTCAAGGCTCCCATCTTTGCTTTCCTTCTCTTTGGGACGCCGGAGGGAGGTCTCTATGAACAAGGTTGAGCCGCCTGGGGAGAAAAGCCAAACCAAGCATGAAATCCATTCTGGACTCAACTCTACCACCTAGTAAGCAAACTGTTTCTTGGGTATAATCCAATTCACCAGCTTAATCTTTTGTCTTGCAACCAAAGCAAATGAAAACTTGATTTATAGTGTGACCCCATTAGGGCACGATCTAACGAATCAAAACTAAGACATTGGAAAGAAGCAACGAATGGGTAATGTTTGGGAAAGGGTGGTGGCTATCGACCAGGAAATTCTGCAAACAGGCCTCAATGTAGCCTCCTCCTAGCTTCATGACTGTGGAATAAGTTTACTATATGGAAGTACCAGGAATCTATACAGGTACCGTGTTTCTCCAAAAAGTCGACCCACTTTGAAAAGAAGCCCTATCACATTCTTGAGCCGCATGCAATCAAATTAAGCTCCACCCACAAAATTAGCCCTAATTAAGAACCTGCCCACCCTGGGGTGGGGCGAGGCACAGGTAAAAAAATAAGCTAGGGTGGGGATGGGAGGGTGAAGCTGTCCTACTTACCAGGACTCGCACATCCCGACACCTGCCTCGCCTTCTTTTGCAGCCCCTTGCCGCCACTCGCATGCTTCGCCCCGGCCTCCACTTCGCCTTTAGATGCCTGCTGGAAGGCATCTGCAGCCGATAGCAGAGCTGAATCCAGACTCTGTTATCAGCTGCATATGCCTTCCAGGAGGCATCTGAAGGCGAAACGGAAGCCGGGGTTCACAATGTGTGCGAGTGGCAGCTAGCAGCTGCAGAAGGACTGGGCCAGCAGCGGGCTCCTGCTGGGTGGGGCTGTGGGAGCCACTGCTGCAAATTGAATCAAAAATTAGAACCCTCTAAAAAGAAGGCCTAGCCATTTTTGGGGGAGTCAAAAGAAAATAAGACCCGGCTTTCTTTTTGGATAAACATGTTATTGAATTATGACCGGTTGCTTAGCGACCATTCAAAATTACGACAGACCCCCCCCAAAAAAAGATTCAGGTAATCCTCGACTGAACTACAGTTCATTTAGGGACCGTTCAAAGTTACAAAGGCATTGGGCAACTGGCATGCATTTACAGCCGTTTGGAGCAGCCCATTTTCACGTAACTCTGATTTATGATTTTTTCTGGAAACGAGCATTTATTTCTGGTTTCTGGCAACAAATTCCCCGTTGCAAACAATGGCTCCCACTTAACGACTGATGCAAAGAAAGTAATAAAAGAATTGGGTTGGGCATATGATGACCCACTTAAGAACTGTCATGACTTATGACTGGGCTCAATTACCGTTGTAAGCGGAGGACTACCTCTACCCCTCAAAATCCCATCTCCTGTCAAAGGATCACGAGAGGCTAAATATCCACTCTTCTCTCCATAAACCTGAGTTTCCTCAAAAGGTATCCAAGCTATGACTGTCCACATTTTGTATCAACAAATTCCATAGTATTTGTTTCTTTCTTTCTTTCTTTCTTTCTTTCTTTCTTTCTTTCTTTCCTTGTCTGCCTTTGACTCTCCAGGCGTATCAGTTTCATTGGGGGATCTTGAGTGCTAGGTAAAGGTAAAGGTTCCCCTCGCACATATGTGCTGGTCATTACTGACTCTAGGGGGCGGTGCTCATCTCCATTCCAAAGCCGAAAACCCAGCACTGTCTGAAGTCATGTGGCCGGCATGACTCAACACTGAAGGCGCATGGAACGCTGTTACCTTCCCACCAAAGGGGGTCCCTGTTTTTCTACTTGCATTTTTACATGGATGTGTAGATTGGCAGAAGCTGGGACAAGTAATGGGAGCTCACTTTGTTACATGGCGCTAGGGATTTGAACTGCCGACCTTTCTGATTGACAAGCTCAGCATCTTAGCCACTGAGCCACTCTGGCCCTGTCCCGTTCCCACCCCCACCCCCACCCGGCAGCACTGTGAAAAGAAAACATTTCCTGCTTCTTCCACTTTCTGTACATGCTTGCTTTACACATATGTCCATCACCCCTTTTCCTGGCCTAAGTTGACCTTCCTAGCCCCTCACCCCCCACCCCCAATTGTCCACCTGAATATCAGAAACAGAAGAAATGAGCATTCAATCAAGACCGGGGCCCGTGCTGAAATTTGAACCATCCAATGGCGGCCTCACCCATTGCTGTCCACGCAAGGCCCATGACCACCCCGGGAGGAGTCACATCGTACATCCGCTCGACCGTGAAAATGGGCTTCCCAACGAAGTCCTGGAGGTTTTCGGGCGTTACGTCAACTTTCTCCTTTTCTCCACTGACAATTTTGTATGCAGATTTCCGAAGTACCTGAGCGTGGAGGGTGGAAAGAGTGAGGATGGAGCCTGTGAGACAAACATGCACAGACAGTCTCAATGCCTCTCCCTCAAAAGGTACGGTTGCCTCACCTTCTCTATTTGCTTCTGGAGGTTCCTGACGCCACTTTCCCTGCAGTACTGCTTAATGAGGAGGGTCAGGACATCCTGCGTGATGCTGGTCTTGCTTTCGTCCAATCCACAGAGTACACGAGCTTGAGGAACCAAATATCTCTGGCGGGAAAGAAGAAGAAAGAGCTAAGGTATCAAATCCAAACTTCAGGGGGATTTAGGAGTTCATAATAGAAATAGCACAGACTTATATAGTGCCCTCTAGTGGTTTACAGCCCTCTCTGGGAGGTTTATAATGTCAGTCAGCCTATTGCCCCCAACTATCTGGGTCCGCATTTTATTGACCTCAGAAGGAGGGAAGGCTGAGTCAACCTTGAGCTGGTCAGGATCGAACCACAGACTGTGGGGAGAGTTAACCTGCAATATTGCACTTTAACCACTGAGCCACCAGGGCTCCTCCTTCTCAATGTGCAAGTTTCAACAAGCCCACTCCAAACTAATTGATGGATCATCCTCGTCGCTCTCCATTTTTATGTATAAATAAGTTGATAACCCAGAGTTGCCCGGGTATTTATTTGTAGAGGGAAAATGTCTGGACCAAACGTAATTTGAGAGTAAGTCATCTGTGTACCATGTTTGGTTGAAATTATTCGAGGCGTTCCAGAGTTATTATGCTGGAACACACACACACACACACACACAGAGCCATAGTCATTTTTATATATATGGAAGAAGATATCTCTCATCCTTTATTTGATGATGCTTGGATATTCTTACTAATACAGAATAGAGCAAAATATCAACGTATATTATCCATGATTACAATTGATAAGACTGTACCAAGTTTCCCCTGCCCTGGTGCAAATCAGGACTCACCCATGCCAAATCTAAATTGAACAGAAATAGATGCAGCAGATAAAAACTAATCTAAAACCAAGCTGGTGGGATTACCTCTGCTATTGCCAGTTTCTCTTGGGCGACGTATCCTGAAATGTTGATCATCTCCATCCTGTCTCGCAGGGGCTCTGGGATAGTGTCTGTCACATTGGCTGTGCAAATGAAAAGCACCTGGGTGGAAGGGAAAGAAAAGAAGAGCAAGCCAATAAGATCTGCGTCTAGGGCGAAAGTCTTCTGGTTCAGGGCAAAAGTCTTTCTGGTCAAGTCCCAAAGAGGCAACTGGACTTTCCGATTTTTCTTTGAAGATGTTTCGCTTCTCATCCAAGAAGCTTCTTCAGCTCTGACTGGATAGTGGGGAATGGAAGGGTTTCTGCAAGGAATATAAATCCTTCCATTCCCCACTATCCTGCCAGAGCTGAAGAAGCTTCTTGGATGAGAAGTGAAACGTCTTCAAAGAAAAAACAAGTCCAGTTGCCTCCTGAAAAAGCACCTTTGGGACAATCATGACTTGGATGACTAAGAATCTCTGTAGACTTTCTGGTCCAGGGTTTTCGGCATTATATACTGTATTTTTGGAGTATAAGACACTCCGAAGTATAAGATGCACCTAGCTTTTGGGGAGGAAAATAAGAGGGGGGAAAATCTGCCTCTGCCTCCCAGCAGTTTGCCTCCTTGCACCAAACAGCAAACAGTTCAGAAGATATACACTGTTTGTGGTGTTACGTTTCAGACTATACTTGTACAGATGCTGTTAAAATTGATGTTGCTTTCTGGAAGTATAGTTATTCTCTGCTATTTAAAAAAAGATACAATAGCACTGGGCCTCTTCAGATCAAGCATTTATTTTTAAAAGCTTCTTCATTTTGTTAACTTGTCTAGAACATTAATAAAGCAATCTTTAAAAATTAAGTCTAATAATTTGAACATTCTATAGGCATTTATAGTTAATGACTTACCTTCTTGCAGCAAAGAGCAAACAGCCTGTTTCAGTTTAGCCCAATTAGAAAGAAAAAAAACTCTGCCTCTGCCTCCCAGCAATTTGCCTCCTTGCACCAAACAGCAAGTTTCACTTTCAATTTCAGCACCCGCCTCCCTGTTTGCTGCAAGGAGGTAAATTGCTGGGAGACAGAGGCCAAAGGGTGGGGGCCAGTGGGTGGGGCTACATTCAGTATATAAGACGCACTCAAATTTCACCTTCTTTTAGGGGGGAAAAAGGTGCGTTTTATACACCGAAAAATATGGTAGCTAACAAGAAGGCTCTGCACATAAGCAGAACTGGAATTGGAAGATTGGAATTAGCTCTTACTGGCCAATTTGGTCAGTTGTTCAATTTCAATCACAGTTCTTCAAGTAACATAAATAAAAACATATAAAAACTAAATCAAGGAGATAGTAAAGTCAACAGAGACAGGTCCTTCCTAAAAACTTTTAAATCCACAATCTTGTAAATAATTAAAAAAAAAAACTAGTTCCCTCTAGGAGAATTAAACTAATCTCCTTTCAATTTTTGAAAAGAAAATAAGTTAGACCCTGAGCTAGTTTATTCCAGTTACCATGTTTCCCCCGAAAATAAGACCGGGTTTTATACGGCACTAATTGCACCCGTCTGTCTGATGATCTTAACTGGAGCTTATTTTGGGGGTAGGGCTTATATTACGAGCATCTTGAAAAATCATGCTAGGGTTGGGTCTTATTTTGGGGGAAACAGGGTGGCAGAAAGGATCTTCCTTATTCCTGGCCTGAAGTGTTTAAATAGAGAAATCATGGATCGAGGTCAAATGACCTACAGCCCCTCCTGGTGCCAGAAGGAAAAAACAGGAGTCATCTACGACATACAAGATAAGAACTGCAACAACCTCTATGTAGGACAAACAGGCAGAAGACTGGAAGAACCAGGGGGAATAAAAATTGATTTTTTAAAAAAATAATAAACAACATTAATTTTTTTAAAAAATTTAAAACAGATTTTTTTCATTCAAATCAGATTTTTTTTAATCAAAGTTATTTTAATAAAATGCCTTTGGAATAAAAAATATATCTAAAGGTAGTTTTCTATTTAAGATACATTAATAATTTAGTTTATTCAGCATGAAAAGGAGCTTAGTTATGTAGCCTGAGGCTGTATATTCTGCAATATTGGGGCTGTCGGTGAGTCAACCGCGGGTCAGAGGAAAAGCCGCTGTGGGACAGAGATGACAGTTGCTCTTTAAAAATTATGATTTAAATCGAGTTGATTTAAATCAAGCCTTTTTATTGATTTAAAATGTGATTTAAATTGACTTGATTTAAATCAAATCCATCCATGAACACCAACATGAACACCAACAGAGTTGGCCTCCTTAGGGTGCCGTCGGCCAGACAGTGTCGGCTGGTGACCCCCAGGGGGAGAGCCTTCTCTGTGGGAGCGCCTTCCCTCTGGAATGAGCTGCCTCCGGAGCTTCACATAATCCCTGACCTCCGGTCCTTCCGACGCGGCCTAAAAAGTTGGCTTTTCCAGCAAGCCGGCCTGGCCTGTTCATTTTTAACTTATTTTAAATGTCTTGTCTTTTAAATTCGGTTTGTTTTTTTTTGGATATGGATTTAATTTTTTAAAAAAACTTTTGGGATGTATGTTTTTTAATGTTGTACGCCGCCCTGAGTCCTTTTGGAGAAAGGCGGCATATAAATCCAAATAAACAAAACAAACAAAACAAACAAACAAACTGGAAGTCAGAAGACGTGACGAAAATTCTTTAATTTCGCAACACGGAGACAAGTTTAACCATAGGAAACCAAGTGGGAAAATGTGTCAATCCTTGACCAGGCCAAGTCCCAAAATGCCAGGGAATTTCTAGAAGCCTGGCGCTCTAACCAATCAGTGATCAATAGACACAGAGACATTAACAGCATCTAAAGACTATGCAAAAGAGATGATCAACCAGCCCAAAACAGAACAAAGAGACTCCAGCACCTCTCCATCCGTAATCAGCACCCAGTTTAGCATAGAGTCATCTACAGACCAACAATCAACAAAGCAATACCCCCAATCAAGAAACTGCCAAAGACCCATCAGTAAACAGCCCAACCAAAGAATCCTCACACCACCCACCCAGACAGGCATGACACCAGAATATAATCTGACAGTAAACAGTTACTAGCACTGATGATGTTACTAATTAGGGTAATGAAACGTCTGCAAGAAAACTAGCAAGCTCGGAGAGCACCAAGGACCCCTCGTTTCAACTCTAAGCTACAAATATTCTCCTTTATTGGTGCTAACTCTTCTTTCCCAGAGGCTGGGAAATCCAATGGGGAAAACCATACCTTGGAGAGATCCACGGCCACATCCAGGTAGTGGTCCAGGAAGTTGGCATTCTGTTCTGGGTCCAGCAGCTCGAGGAGAGCGGAGGAAGGGTCTCCTTGATAGCCTCGCCCTATTTTATCCACCTGCATCATGGAAAGAACAAATCCGTCGCTGTCACCCAACAGAATAAACAAAAAACCAAACAAAAGGGAGCCAAATAACTGCAAGGCTGGATTTTGAAACCGGCTAGGGAGGGGTTTCGTCTGTCTGCCCTCCTCACCTCATCAATCAGGATCAAAGGGTTTTCCGTCTTGGTCTTCTTCAGGCACTGGATGATTTTCCCCGGCATGGCTCCCACGTATGTCCGTCTGTGTGGAAAGAAGTGCAATGTAAGCATGCAGACCGGGTAGAATTCTTGCTTGTTTTTAAAAGTGCCCTCTTGAGAGTCCGTGGGCAAGGATTAGCAATAGCAATAGCCCTTAAGCCCTACACACCACCAGACTTTATAGCACTCTCTCCGTTTGCAGAGTCAGCCGCTCTGGGTTCACGTTTTACCCACCTTGGAAGGGCGAAAGGCTGAGTCTACAGTGGGGCAAAAAAGTATCCCAGGACCACACGGGGGGACCTAGTGAATGACCTGCAGAGAGCTGGGACCAACGTAACAAAGGCTACCATCAGTAACACACTACTCCGCCAGGGACTCAGATCCTGCAGTGCCAGACGTGTCCCCCTGCTTAAGCCAGTACATGTCCGGGGCCGTCTGAAGTTTGCTAGAGAGCATTTGGATGATCCAGAAGAGGATTGGGAGAATGTCATATGGTCAGATGAAACCAAAATAGAACTGTTTGGTAAAAACACAACTCGTCGTGTTTGGAGGAGAGAGAATGCTGAGTTGCATCCAAAGAACACCATACCTACTGTGAAGCATGGGGGTCGCAACATCATGCTTTGGGGCCGTTTCTCTGCAAAGGGACCAGGACGACTTATCCGTGTACAGGACAGAATGAATGGGGCCATGTATCATCAGATTTTGAGTGCAAACCTCCTTCCATCAGCAAGGGCATTGAAGATGAAACGTGGCTGGGTCTTTCAACATGACAATGATCCCAAACATACCACCCGGGCAACGAAGGAGTGACTTCGTAAGAAGCATTTCAAGGTCCTGGAGTGGCCTAGCCAGTCTCCAAATCTCAGCCCCATAGAAAACCTTTGGAGGGAGTTGAAAGTCCGTGTTGCCCAGTGGCAGTCCCAAAACATCACTGCTCTAGACGAGATCTGCGTGGAGGAATGGGCCAACATACCAGCAACAGTGTGTGCCAACCTTGTGAAGATTTACAGGAAACGTTTGACCTCTGTCATTGCCAACAAAGGATATATAACAAAGTATTGAGATGAACTTTTGATATTGATCAAAGACTTATTTCCCACCATAATTTGCAAATAAATTCTTTCCAAATCAGCCAAAGTGATTGTCTGGATTTGTTTTCTCATTTTGTCTCTCATAGTTGAGGTCTACCTATGATGCCAATTACAGGCCTCTCTCATCTTTTTAAGTGGGAGAACTTGCACAATTGCTGGCTGACTAAACACTTTTTGCCCCACTGTATATTTTCAACAAAAATGACTCTTAGGGAACCACTGCTTTGCTTAACCCTGCTGCAACAAAGGTTGTAAAAATTCATGTGGGTGAGCCAAGGTAGGGTCATGAGTTACATTGGGCAGGCTCCATTATGGTTATAACTTGAGGACTATCTGTCTACAGAGATTCCCAGTCATCCAGGTCACGGTTGTCCCAAAGGTGGCTTTTTTAGGAGGCAACTGGACCTCCTTGTTTTTTCTTTGAAGACCTTTTGCTTCTCATCCAAGATGAGTCCGAGGACACAGATAAACCTCCAGTGCTTCAACGACCCTTTAAAGCAGTGTTTCTCAAACTTGGCGACTTTAAGTCCTGTGGACTTCAACTCCCAGAATTCCCCAGCCAGCTATGCTGGCTGGGGGATTCTGGGAGTTGAAGTCCACAGGACTTAAAGTTGCCAAGTTTGAGAAACACTGCTTTAAAGGGATGTAAATGACCAGCTGTCATTTACGTCCCTTTCGGGAGTGGGGGCGGTCTATAAATATGAATAATAAATAAAATAAATAAAATAAGGAATAGAAATCCTTCCGTCCCCCACTATCCTGTCAGAGCTGAAGGAGCTTATTGGATGAGAAGCGAAACATCTTCAAAAGAAAAAAACAGAAAGTCTAGTTGCCTCCTGAAAAAAGTACCATTGGGATAACAGGACCTGGATGACTGAGAATCTCTACAGACTTTTAGCTATACAATTTGGGATGAACACCCTTTGAATGGGGTGGGAGTAGGAATGGATTTGCAGAGAAAAAAATTGCAGACCACAGGAACCAGGAGCACTACTTCAAGTGACTCTGAGGACACAGATAAACCTCCAAGTGCTTCAAAGACCCTCTAAATCAGTGTTTCTCAACCTTGGCAACTTGAAGATGTCCGGACTTCAACTCCCAGAATTCCCCAGCCACTGGCTGGGGAATTCTGGGGGTTGAAGTCCGGACATCTTCGTTGCCAAGGTTGAGAAACACTGCTCTAAATGAATGCAAATGACCAGCCGTCTGCAAAGAATATAAATCCTTCCATTCCCCACCATCCTGCCAGAGCTGAAGAAGCTTCTTGGATGAGAAGCAAAATGTCTTCAAAAGAAAAAAAACAAAGTCCACTTATCTCCTGAAAAAGCACCTTTGGGTTGTGGCCTACTTGTATTGCAAATTGTAAAACAGATCATTCCAATGATTTGTAGTTCCAGAAAAAATAGATGTGATTATGGACAAGGAGCTGTTAACGGTCTAAAAATTATGCAAAATGTTCTCCATCTCAAGCAGAGTCAACTTCTCCTTACTTGCCATTCAGGTCCCAGGAGAATTTATATTACATAAATATCCATGCACAGGCGAGACACACCTTTTCAGCTGGAGAAAGTAGGTGAGTGTCCAAGGTGTGGCAAAAAAAAAAAAAAAGCCAACAGGGCATCCATGACAGCATGATCTATGTGCATGGCAGTGCTTCAATTGCTGCATCACAAATGCGCTCTTTTTGATCATGCTCTGTAGATAGCCCTGCACACCTGAGAGCTAAGCTGCTCAGACCAGAAAGAGATGGATTAGTTAGTCACTCCCCCAACCGAGCATTACAGCTCTAGTCCTTTGGACAAGCCCTGCCAAGGAAGCCCGAGATGCACCGACCTGTGGCCCTTGATTTCTGCCACATCCGTCATGCCGCCGACGCTGAAGCGGAAGTACTCCCTGTTCAAGGCACGAGCAATAGAGCGGGCAATGCTGGTCTTCCCAACCCCTGGAGGGCCGTAGAAACAGAGGATCTTGCCTTGCGTGGAGCCTCGCAGCTGGCTGACAGCAATGAATTCCTGGGTCACACAAGCAAGAGGAACAGAGCGTGTGAATAAAATAGAATAGAATAGAATTAGAATAGAATGAGAATTAGAATAGAAATAGAATAAGAATTAGAATAGATTAAGAATTAGAATAGATTAAGAATTAGAATTAGAATTAGAATAGAATTCTTTATTGGCCAAGTGTGCTCTCAGTGTACATAAAAAGATACATTCATGAAGAATCGTAAGGTACAACACTTAATAATAGTCATAGGGTACAAATAAGCAATCAGGAAACAATCAATATCAATATAAATCATAAGGATACAAAGCAAAGAAGTTACAGTCATTCAGTCATAAGTGGGAAGAGACGGGTGATAGGAATTGATGCAATGTTGCTTGTCCAGCTTTGGCTAGAGAGGTTGGGAAGACAACCCAGGCCTTTCTTTTTCAACCTGCTGGTCAGTGAAAGGCCTGGGGGAGTAAGACCAATAGGTGTTTGTTATGAGCCTTAGGTCACGGTCCGAGCTCTCACCTCCAGAAACAACACAGTCTCATACAAGTCTTGGCCTGAAGCGTTTTAATGCAGGCTAGAACAGCCATGGCAAACCTTTCTGCCATTGCGTGCCAAACGCGGGGAAGCACGGGGGGGGGGGGATGCACTGGCGTGCCACACCCATAATGCTATGCGTGTGACACCCCCCCCCCACGCAAGCGTGTGCAACCCCTACCCTCCTCCCATTTTTGGCACGCACGTCAGGCCTGTAGTCATATTCCCTTTTAGGATCTTTGGCCTGCCACACTCTCTCTTATTTCATTATGCTGTTTCATTAGTGTAGTAATTGGGAGGAGGAATGGAAAGGAGTAGAATTGTGGAATGTGTTGTTGTCATTCTTTTCTAGAAGCCAAGGTCATCTTTTGTCTCCGCACCTCTGCACCTGACCGGAACCAGCTGGGTGGCGATGCCAGCGTGGCCGAAGAAGATTGGACCATGTGACGGATTTATGGGTGTGGGGATAAGATCATGAACTTTCAACTGGGCGGAATCCCAGGAAGCTTTTAGATTTGGGATTCCACAGTTTGTGCCAACATGTCTGTCTTATTAAATTGGAACTTTAAGGATAGCTCTGCCTTGGACACTAATTTAATTCTGCATGATATTTGGAACGCTGACAGTGTGATGGACACGTTTTTCACCCACCCACCCCAGGCTCCAGAGGTCCGGGGCACCTTGTTTTGCATGCCCAGCTGGTTAACTCCCCCGGCGCCACCAGCTTCTGTAGTGTACGGTGGCTGACGGTCGTGTGTGTGAGAGAGAGAGAGAGTCCTGCCAAAGAAACTGCTGCTGCTGCTACCTGTATTACTACTACTACTGAGGCTGCCGGACTGCCCGCAGTTCTCTTTCCTCCTTCTCACCCGTCCTCCTTCAGGGACTTCCCACCCTCTGCTCTGCATACGGCTTTGCCCGGCTGCCTCTTTCCTATGCTCCCTCCCCCCCCCCAGCGATTCCGCTCAGCAATCGACCCCTCTCCGCCCGCCTGCCCCGTGTCTCTTGGGAGCGGAAAACTCAGGGAGCGGGTGTAAATAGGGCGAAAGCTGCCAGGTGTACTTTTTTGAATGGAAGGGAGCAAAGGGATTTCGGAAAGCTGGGGAAATTGGGGCGTCAGGACGGTGCCCCTGCATTGAGGAGCTTAACTTGATTTCACCTCCCTGACGGCGGGATAATATTAACGACGGCAAGCAGTGGGTTCCTCCCCCCCTCCCCCCCAGCATGAAGTTCTTCTGGGATAACATGGAGTAAGTCCGAGCTGAGGATGAGACAGTCAAGTGGCCGCAGCAACCCCATGCCAAGTCAAAATGCCTGTGCTGAGAACCGTATGATTCTTATTCCAAAGAACTTGCTTTCCAGGCAGCAGGATTGGCTCTAGCGATCCGAGCCAAATTCCGCGTTCCTAAAGGAGCTTTTGCGCGCTCTCTCTTTCGCCGCCTGCAAATCCCACCCCCTCACCTCTTCTCCTTCCTCCCGGCCCTGCCAGTCTAGTCTGCAAAGCTCCCACCCCCCCACCTCTCACTCCATGCTGCAAAGCTCGACAGCCCCCCAAACGCTGCAGAGCTCCACTTTGTTTCTCTCTCCTCCCCCCAACACCACCGCTTGCCACACTCCACACGGCAATCAGCGGAAAATTCAGCTTTCCTCCTCCAGGTTAGGGAGGGAAACCCACTACTCAGGCGCCCTGTGGAAAGCCCCTGTGCGAGCGAACACGCCGAGCAGTTACATTTGACTCGCAGATGTAAACTAAACCTCCAGCTGCTCTGCTCTCACCTTCAGCCTCATTTGCCAAAACCTCCCCATTGATAAAATGTTCTCTTTCTCTCTTCCATTAAGCCCTACAGAGGCTCAGTCCAATAATGCTGTTACTAATAACTCGATTCTATGGAGCGTAACTATCTCCCTGAAGCCTCCGGAGGGAGAAAAAATGCCCCCAATGTCCAAACCGCACGTCCGTTCCCGAACGTCCAGTTTGTGCATTGAGTTATTTTTCGCCCTCTGGAGCTTCAGGGAAGCCTCCGAAGAGCAAAAATGAAGGCCAAAATCAGCTGGCCAGTGCACGCATGCCCAAGAAATGGCTCCTCGTGCCACCTGCGGCACACGTGCCATAGGTTTGCCATCACGGGGCTGGAATCTCGGCACGAAGGGAACTAAAGTTTAAGTCAGCGCTACTTGTTCGCGCCACACAGCTGATTTTCAAGGGTTGGAACACCCCCCTCCCTTTCCCAGCTGCTTCCGGACGTTGGGAAACGACAGCTGTGAACTTCGTCGCTTCTCCGACTGCATGCCGGCTCTGTTTCTCCAGCTGGGATTTGCGTTCCTCTGTCCGTGCCACTTGCACACCCTCCCATGAGTTCAGTCCTTGTATAAGCACACCCTCCCAACCGGTAGAGCGTCCCCTTCCTCCCTCGGGGTGTTTCCCCCCCCCCCCCATATATGGCAACCCAGAGACAGCATGCTGGAGGCTCGCCGTTTCGGGGGTTGAAATCTTATGCCCATGATGGTGAACCTATGGCACGCAGAGCCATCTCTCCAGGCACACCAGCCGTCGCCCATTGCTCTTCCATGTTCCGGCACGCTGATCTTTGCGGACGCGGGAGCATCGGAAACCAGAAGAGGAGCGGGCGACAAAGCTTCCGGTTTCCAGCGCACACATGGAACGCACCAGTTGGTCTTCGCACGTGCATGCATACCAAAAAACAGAAGCTCAGCTTCCCTATGCGCACATGCGCACTGGGGAGCTGCTCTTCCAGTTTCCGGCACACATGCACGCTCCCATTTCAGCGCATTGCTGTAAAGGTTTGCCAACACTGCCTTATGCCTATTCTCTCCACCAGACTTCTCCAGTTTTACATCCTTATGATATACTTTAATCTGCTTTTCTAAGGAATGGGGGTAGCTCTCTAAAAAGTCTAACATCGTTGACCTGGGAGCAAGATATTAAACCAACAGAAGAGATCCAGAGTCCTTACCAGCACTCTTTTCTTCACGTCCTCCATGCCATAATGATCCTCCTCCAAAACCTCTTGGGCCCTGGCCAATTCCAGGTTCTCCTCACTGCATTTGCCCCACGGGATGGAGGTCAGCCAGTCCAAGTAGTTGCGGGTGACACTGGCAGAAACCAAGAGAACATTGACATCAAAAGAGCACAGGAGAAAAGCTGGCCCAAACCAAACTGAAGGTGGCATTTGAAGGTGGTCTGTGCTTTAAGAGATGGGCCAGGTGTAACTGTAGCTACAGGTAATCCTCAATTTACAACCAGTTCCTTAGCAACCCTTCAAAGTTCCAACAGATCTATCTGGGGAGCATTTAACAGCCTGCGTTCAAAGTTCTGACAGCTGTATGATCCTCCATGATCAAGGGCTGCGCTTCAGGCACTCAGCCACTGGGCCACGTTTATGGCCATCTGTGACCATCTTTTACAGAGTCTGGATCAAAACCCAGAACTGACTTCCAGTTTGTAGCAAAAACACACCCAAAGTAAACTACTGCTTTGCTTAACAACCAGGGGTTCACTTAATGACCACAGTGATTTACTTAATAACCATGACGGGTAGGCCCCATTACTGTCATAACTCAAGCACTGCTTGTATGTGTGTGCATGTGTGATGAACAACAGTGTGGACTTTCTAGTACTCCTTTTGTATCACAGTAACACTGCTATTTCGGAATGTACAGTGCTATATTTTGGGATGTAATCACTGTATGATGGGCTGTTAGTTTTTGTGTGTGTGCGTGTGTGTGTGTGTGTGTGTGTGTGTGTACATGCACACATACATATATACTACAAGCAGTGCTTGACTTATAACCGTAATGGAGTCTGCCCATCCCGGTTTTTTATACACACACACACAAATAAATAAAACTCCTAACAACCCATCATACAGTGATTACACTCCCAACTACATATCACTGTTAAAAGGTAAAGGTTCCTTTCCTAGGTAATGTGCTAGTTGTTCCTGACTCTAGGGGGCAGTGCTCATCTCCGTTTCAAAGAGCATCTCCGTGGTCATGTGGCTGCCATGACTAAATGCCGAAGATGCACGGAACGCTGTTACCTTCCCACCAAAGGTGGTTCCTATTTTTCTACTTGCATTTTTTTACATGCTTTCGAACTGCTAGGTTGGCAAAAGCTGGGACAAGTAACGGGAGCTCACTCCGTTACGCGGCGCTAGGGATTCGAACCGCTGAACTGCCGACCTTTCTGATCCACATGCTCAGCGTCTTAGCCACTGAGCCACCATGTCCCATGTCACTGTTACTGTGATACAAAAGGAGTACTAGAAAATCCACACTGTTATTCATCACACTTATTTTCCGGTCGTTAGGAACGACAAAGAAATGGCAGCTATGATCCAAAGTCTGGACTTACTTGAATTCCGAGGAGTGATTATCTAAAAGGCCTAATTTGTTCAGCTCCTCGTCGATCACGTCCATGACGTGTTTTGGAACCACCAGGCCTTTCAGGCGTTCTCGGAACTTCTCCTCAATGGCATCTTTGTCTTCCTTTTCCAGGCCCAGCTCCTTCTTGATGATCTTGAGCTGCTCTTGCAGGAGGTACTTGCGGTGAGTTTGCTTGATCTTTTCTTCCACCTGGAGATGGAACCAAATTGTAGCTTTAGACCAGGGGTGTCAAACTCAAGGGGGCTGGATCCAGCCCGCTTAGATCCACAGGGCTGCCCTGGAAACAGCGAAGGACTGGCCTGCGGTGCCTCTGCCAGCGAAAACGGGCTCCCGAGCTCTGTTTTCAGCTGCAATGGCCTCTTGCAATCCTTTGGCAGCACAAGGGGCTAGGGAGGGCCGCAACCTCCTCTTCTCTGGAGTCCACATACTGCTTAGCATGAATGAGTCATTTTTAAGTATGGATGTAATTTTTAGATATGAACAGCAACAGGATAAAGGATGACCCCACTTTGATTCAACACAGCCAATAAATATGTCTGCCTGTTTATTTATTTGGGCTTTTTAAAAGTATTCATTTATCTATTTATTTGTAGGGGGATGTGGGGGGGGGGACGCAGAAGCCAACAAAACCATGGGGCTGGCTCACTGGCTGAATTGTTAGTTCTGTACTGTTAGAATTCCCCTTCCTGGAATTCTTCAGCTTCTGGAATTTTTATACTCTTGTTTTGATAATTTTAAAACTTTAAATCCTAAATTATTCTGATTTATTGATGATATTCTATATCATCAATACCAGACCCCCCCCCTCTCGGAGGGAGATGGACAGTTAAGATATTTGAAGTATAAATAAATAAGCAAAGCAAGTAACTCAAAGCAACAAAAATACCTAATACTCCTTCCTCCTCCTCTTTTCCCCACAATCACAATTCTGTCAAATGGGCTGAGCTGAGAGAGAAAGAGGGAGGGAGGGAGGGAGGGAGGGAGGGAGAAGGAAAAAGAGGGAGGGGGAGAGAGAGAGACAGACTGGTGCAAACTGACCATATGAGTAAAGGGCCAATATTTATATTGCTGTTAAACACACATCTGGTATTCCAAAGGCCAATTCCAGCAGAGGTTCAGAAGAACTACTAATCCCAATATTAAAAGAACCACTGCAGGGTAGACTACGGCGGTCCGGGTTTATATCCCCATTTAATCAGAAAATTATTTAGGTACCCTTGGGCCAGTTATTCTTAATTTGTTTAATTTGAAAATTAAATATCAACAACGTTGTTTCTAGCCAAATCACAGAGGTCACCTATTTTAGCCCCAACCTGGAAGGAAAAGAAGCAAGCTGCACGTATTTTCAATCAAAACAAATTCATCCTTGACCCAAACTTTCCTCGTCCAAAGCCCGCTAATTTCCATCTCACTACAGAGGAAGGATAACCAATTCTTGAAGAAGACAAGAAGAATCTCCATTTCCCCCCACCCCCACTTTGCGAGCCTCACCTCCCGCCCGAGTCGCTGTTGAAGCTTGCTCAGCTCGTATTCTTTCTTGAGGAGAGAAAGTGCTTTGTAGAGGCGTTTTGGTATCTGGGAAAAGAGAAGCAACAAAACAGGTTCACATTCACTGGGCCAACCAGTGCGGTCTGGGCAGCTGTGCCACCCAACCGTCACTGTTTAAAGCAGGGGTGTCCAAACTTGGGAACTTTAAGACTTGTGGACTTCAACTCCCAGAATTCCCCAGCCAGCCATGGCTGGCTGGGGAATTCTGGGAGTTGAAGTCCACAAGTCTTAAAGTTCCCAAGTTTGGACACCCCTGCTTTAAAGGGTGGTGAATTATTCCCCATTGCTGAGTCTCATCAAACTCAGCCTATTGGTGGTGTGGCAGTCTCTTCCCCCTTACGTTTGTTTCTTCGAGGACGTCCTGAAGCTCATGGGATTCCGCTCCGGTCAACGCTGCGCCCATGTCACTCAAGTAGATGGGATTGTCAACCACCCTTTGTCCTGCCTGCATCATCTGAAGCACAGATTCTCTGCAAGAACCACATTGAAGCATGTGTCAAAGGAAGGATGCATCTAGCATGGAGATGTCAAGCTCAAGGCCTGCAGGGTGCTTAGATCTGGCCCTCAGGGCCACCCTGCAAACAGCAAAGGACCGGCCCGCAGCGCCTCTCACAGCAAAAATGGAACTCGGGAGGGCCGTGTGCAGCCCTCCCAAACTCCATTTTTGCAGGCAGGGGGTTGCAGGAAGCCGTACCAGCCGAAAACGGAGCTCGTGAACCTGTTTTCGCTGGCAGAACGCTCAGGCCACCACAAGCGCACCAAACACGAGTGACGGCAAGCTGGTCACGCCCACCCCAGTCCCCTGACGTCAAACATAACCCTGATGCAGCCCTCAATGAAATTGAGTTTGACACCCTTGGTCTAGCAGAACATTACAATGCTTTCCTGTCCATACAAGAACCCCACACAAGAGATCAGGAGCCTTCTCACAATCCACCTTCCTTGCTTTATCTCCGCATTTCCACTTAGTACGTCCGTAGTTTCATTTGGTGGTTGCACAAAACACACATATTTCCCCTCTCGTTGTTTTCCAAGTAATAGTAGGAATGTTTTGGGGATGAAAACCGCTCCATAGGCAGCGCTCAACTTAAACCCACAATTGGGACCACAATTTCCCTTTTTGCTAAAATAAGTTGCCTGATAAGTTAAGTAGCTCACACCTGATTTCATGACTTTTCGTGCCCTGGTCGTTGAATAACTTAAGTGATTCGTCTGGTCATTAAGCGAATCCAACTTGTCCCATTGACTTTGCTTGTCAGATGCTGACTGGAAAAATGGCAAGCAGTATTCACATAACGTCGGGACATTGCAACCATTGTATAAATGCATGTTAGTTGCTAAGTGCTCAAATTTTGATTATGTTACCACAAGGGTGCCTCAGCGGTCATAAGTACGAGGACCCAGTCGTAAGTCACGTTCTTTTCAGTGCTGCTGCAACTTTGAATGGTCACTAACAGAATGGTTGTAAGTCGAGGACTACCTATACCCTATATATATTACAGGTGGTCCTCAACTTACGACAAACGGCCCTGGAAAAACGGACTTATGACCGTTTTCTCACACACCACCATTGCAGCATCCCCTATCGTCATGTGATTGAAATTAAGATGCTTAGCTACTGACTCCTATTTACGACGGTTGTGATCCCCAACAGGCATGCATTTATGATGGTTGGAGTACCCTGTGGTCTCCTTTTGCGACTTTCTGACAAGGAAAGCCAATGGCGAGGCCAGATTCACATAACAACTGTGTTGCTAACTTAACAACCGCAGATTCACTTAACAACGGTGGCAAGAAAGGTTGTAAAACGGAGCAAAGTTTCACTTAGCAAAAGTCTCACTTAGCAACAGAAATGTTGGGCTCAATTGTGGTCCTAATTGTGGGAGTACTTGTATTATCAGCCTGCAGGCAATAGCTACGGGCAAGGAAGAGGAAATGCCTCCAGATTAAGGAACGGAGAAGGGGTTTATGAGGCAGGAATCCACTTTAACTCAAATTGCTGCTAAATCCCATGTTGGGTATATAGGACACGGTCCCCTGTTTTGTGTGGATTTCTTTGCTGGGCGATTTTGCTGTTATTTACAAACCCCCAATTACTAAGAAGCAGCATGCCCATCAACCCTCATCTACAAGCTACCCAGGAAAAATGATTGCTTTATAAACTGAGTTTTACCTTCCTAAGTTTACGGTGGGAAAAGATCTGAGGGACGCACAACAGGTGCCCCTGCATCTGCCTGGATCTAGGGAGGAGGGTAAGCGTACCTGTAAAGTGGATTCAAGGCAATGATGTCCCGGATGGTCTTAACAATTTCTGCCGTCAGAGCCTGCAAACAAACGGTACAAACAGAATGAATACTGGAAGGGAATCTCCAAGTCTAAATCTATATTTGCCCATCTCACACATGTCTGCAAGAGAGAATCGTGTGTGTGGTGTGTGTGTGTGTGTGTGTCCCGCTTGGCTAAGACAGGGTTAATACATGCAGAAGAGGTTATCCTTTACATTCTCAGCTACAGCTTCAGGTGGTTTCCTTCCAGAAAGAAGTCCTGCTAGGTCCCCTCACTCACTTTGACCTCTTCGGAGACCTGGAAATCTTCATGGGCCACGTTCTCCACTTCCACCATGAGCACCTCGCCTGGAGCCGCCTGGAGCGGTTCCAGCACCAGTTCAGCATCCTGTTGCTTTGTCTCTGGCCGCTCATCCACTTGCTTGGAACGCCTCTGCTTCTGGCGGGGTTTCTTCTTGGTCTCAGCCTCTTCCAACTCCACTTCCATCCGCTTGTTGATGCGAATTCTGAAACCCCAAAGAAGGGAAATACTGAACGGATTTAGTTAAGAACAGGGAACCCACGTAAGAAAAACGTATTTTTTTCTTTATCTTCTAGGCTCCATACGAAGCGTGGCATTTCTGTTTGAAATACTAACATGGTTTAAGGATTAAAGGTAAAGGTTCCCCCGCACATGTGTGCTAATCGTTCCCGACTCTAGCGGCCGGTGCTCATCTCCGTTTCAAAGCCGAAGAGCCAGCGCTGTCCGAAGACGTCTCTGTGGTCATGTGGCCGGCATGACTAAACGCCAAAGGTGCATGGAGCGTTGTTACCTTCCCCCCCAAAGGTGGTTCCCATTTTTCTACTTGCATTTTTTACATGCTTTCACACTGCTAGGTTGGCAGAAGCTGGGACAAGTAACGGGAGCTCACTCCGTTACGCAGCGCTAGAGATTTGAACCGCTGAACTGCCGACCTTCTGACTGACAAGCTTGGCGTCTTAGCCACTGGGCCATCGCGTCCCCCTGGTTTAAGGATTAGGGATGTGCTAAACCTTCTACAGATCCAAAGACAGATTCAAGTGACCTTTTTTTTTTTAAAAAAAAATGACCGTCTGCCGTGATCCAGAAGACATGCAAAGTTACTGAGATCTTCTTCATCAATATAACCAGAGGTGGGCTGCTGCCGGTTCGGACCGGTTCAGACAGACTGGTAGTTCTGACCACTGGCTGGGCCCACCCACCCACCCAGCACTAGACTGTCCTATTTATCCCACTCTCTGGCTTTGTTCCCTGCCCACGAAGCCCAGCTGACTGCCGCACCTCACCTGCTCTATTCACCATGGCTTCCTGAGAAGGTTTGCGGTGTGTTATTGTGTGCAAAAGCGACGCAGGTGCTCCCATTTGTGGCGAACCGGTTGTTAATGTATGTACAGCCCACCTCTGAACATAACGTCAAGTCTCTATGGCTGAATGGCATTCCATCCAGCAAGCTGTAGCAACTACACATTAATGAACAAGGAAGAAAATCCAAGAATTGCAGAGTGTATTTACCTCCGGTGTCCCATGACAATCATGCGTAATCTGTCACCCAGGTCCTGCATTTCATGGATCTGGACAAAAGTCCCCATCTGATAGATTTCGTTTAGGTTCTCCACCACATCTGATTCATTGCTGACAAAAAAACGTCAAAGTAATTTACTCAAGAGACATTTGCGGAGAAAGAAGATAACTCAATTTCAGAAAAACGGAGTCCGTTTTAATATTAACTTTGAAGCAAAGGAATCTGCTGGCAAACTCTTTTTTTTTTACATCTTATTTTGACACGTAAAACTTTAAGCGATAGTAAAGAATTTCCAGTTTTAGATAGCATTCTCCGATTCACTAGGGAATCTTTGAAAAATAAGACATTACGGGAAATGGGAGATTCTTTGAAATTTGTCATCTTATTGTGATATCTAAATGTACTATCAATAATCACCACACATCCATAGAACATAAAATAATCCCAGTCAGGATAAAGACAGTATTCTGGATTAAATAATAATTTTGGTAATTCTAAACATTCACTCCATACATAGTTAATTATCATTAGATAAATATAGTATGCCCTATTAAAAAAAGAGTTGACAGAAGCAATAAAGCAGAATATTCAGCTAGACAGCAAATCACACAGAACATACCTAGAGGCACCAATGTGCTCCTTAATCTGATGGCTTATTTATTAAAGTCTCTTGGAAAAAGTATGAAGATCCATGTTTTTAAATGGTGCTGGGAGTGTGTGTGTGTGAATACAGGTAGTCCTGGACTTACAATCATAACTGAGCCCAGAATTTATTTCGCTAAGTGAAAAAACTGTTAAGTGAGTTTCTGCCCCCATTTTACAACTTTACTTGCCACATTTGTTAAATGAATAACTTCAGTGGTTAACTTAGTAACATGGTTGTTAAGTGAATCTGGCTTTCTCATTGACTTTGCTTGTCAGAAGGTCGCCAGAGATGATCACATGAGCCTCAGGAGGCAGCAGCCGTTATAAATATGAACCAGTTGTCAAGCATCCAAATGTAAATCATATGACTATGGGAATGATGCAACGGTCATAAGTGTGCAAAATGGTCATAAGTCACTTTTTTCAGTGATGTTGCAACTTCACACGCTCACTAAATGAACTGCTGTAAGTCGAGGACTACCTGTAAATCCTATATAAGAAGTTAGGCGAATTCAAAATCATAAATATATTATTTGTAGTTGGCCATATCCCCAATACCAAGTACTGAATGCTGGTGTTGGAGAAGACTCCTGAGGAGTCTTGGACAGCCAAGGAAACAAACCAATGGCTCATTGAAGAAATCAATTTCAGGTCTATTATGCAAAAACCCAACTCCCTGGAGAAACCCCCCCAGTGCTAAGAAAAGCAAAGGAAGGAAGAAGAGGAAGACGAGCGGGAAGGTGGGTGGATTATAGTGCTGACAGAAGCACCCTTGGGACAGCTGAAAGACCAGGCTAGGGATAGATCATCATGGAGAAAAATTTATCCATGAGGTCACTAAGAGTTGACAATGGCTTGATTGCGCATGATCAATCAATCAAGTCCCGAATGGATGCTGGCCCTTGACAGCAATTTTGTGATCATCAAATTTCACAACTGATAAGGGACCCAAACATAGAGATACTAGAACTTAGAACTACAGGTAGTCCTCGGCTTATGACCACAATTGAGCCCAAAGTTTATGTTGCGAAGTGAAAAAATTGTTAAATGTGTTTTGCCTCACTTTACGACTTCTCTCGCCGCGTTTGTTAAATGAATCACTGTTCTTAAATTAATAACACAGCTGTTAAGTGAATCTGGTTTTCCCGTTGACTTGTCAGAAGGTCGCAAAAGGGGATCATGTGACAGAAATGTGAGTTAACTGTCAAGTATCCAAATGTAAATCATGTGACCACGGCAATGCTGTCATAGTCATAAGTGTGAAAAATGGCAGGGTGGCTAAAAATCGATGATTTTTTAAAAAAAAAATCAAAAAATCAGATTTTAAAAAAATGTAAATCCGATTTTTTAAAATTTAAATCGGATTTTTAAATTTTTTAATCAAATTTATTTTAATAAAATGCTTTTGAAGTAAAAATCTACCTAAAGATAGTTTTCTATTTAAGATTCATTAATAATTTAGTTTATTCAGCATGAAATGGAGCTTAGTTATGTAGCATGAGGCTGTATATTCTGCAATATTGGGACTCTTGGTTGACTCAGGAGGGGGTCAGAGGAAGAGCTGCTGCTGCGGGACACAGACGACAGCTGCTCTTTCAAAATTATGATTTAAATCAAGTTGATTTAAATCAAGCCTTTTTACTAGTGATTTAAATCGTGGTTTAAATCGTGATTTAAAGCAACTTGATTTAAATCAAATCCACCCTGAAAAATGGTCATGTTACTTTTTTCAGTGCTATTATAACTTCGAATGTTCACTAAATGAAGCTGTAAGTCAAGGACTACGTATATTTCATATTATATTGTATAAGTGGGAATTCATGTTTGCAAAATTTCAGATTCTGGAACTCCAGCAACACAACAGTAGAAGCTGTATTTTAAAACACAGTACCGTATTTTTCGGACTATAAGACGCACCGAGTATTAGATGCACCATGATTTTGAAGAGGTAATTTTTTTTAAAAAAAGTTTTTGCACTCTGCAGGCCTTCCAAACCCTCTGCACACCTTGTTTTTGCACACACACTAAGAAAGAGCATGCAGAGGCTTTGGGAGGCTTGCAAAGTGCTCCTGGGGGTGGGGCAAAAATGAGAAAAAAAACACCCTGTTTTTTGCTCGTTTTTGCCCTCCCCAGCCCACAGGAGCACTTTGCAAGCTTCCCAAAGCCTCTGCACGTCCATTTTTGCAAAGGGGGTGGGGTTTTGGTAGGCCAAAAATGCTGTATTCAATATATAAGACGCAACCAGATTTTCACCCTCGTTTTTTGGGGGGGGGGGGGAAGGTGTGTCTTATACTCTGAAAAATATGGTAATTTACAACAGTTCTGCAATGGAACAAGTTGTCTTTTTATTTCTAAAATGACACAGAGAACGTCTCCTTTTAAATTGGCCTTCAGAGCCAATGTAGCTGATCTTTAAGAGAAAACATGATGTAAGCATCTTAAAAAATTACAACTTACCTGTCATCCTTCTTGAGAAATACACCTGCATATGGCTGGGCAAGACTTACTTTTCTCCTCAACAGATCAACCAGTTTTTTGTTTTTTACCTATGAATTAAGATAGTCTTAATGAATGAGACATTCATTAACATGTTTTAAGATAAGACTTAATGAATGAGACATTCATTAGCAGAAGAGGGGTCTTGATGCTGAACCCCAATACACCAGCCTTCAACCAGACCCTTCAAAAATAAATTATAAACTGTAATTTATCCATATTATTATGCTCAACCGGGAATGCAGGCTGTACAACAAGCTCTCTCCCTCTTTTCCATGGGTCTTCCCATTAATCAAGAATACCAATCCGGGTTCAACTATTTAGCAGTCTATGCTCTTTACTCAGATAAATGTTCCCCTCGCACATACAGGTGAAACTCGAAAAATTAGAATATCGTGCAAAAATTCATTTATTTCAGTAATGCAACTTAAAAGGTAAAACTAATATATGAGATAAGACGCATTACATGCAAAGCAAGATAGTTCAAGCCGTGATTTGTCATAATTGGGATGATTATGGCGTACAGGTCATGAAAACCCCAAATCCACCATCTCAGGAAATTAGAATATTACATGCAATCAATAAAACAAGGATTGTACATAGAATAATATCGGACCTCTGAAAAGTATAAGCATGCATATGTACTCAAGTACTTGGTTTGGGCCCCTTTTGCAGCAATTGCTGCCTCAATGCGGCGTGGCATGGATGCTATCAGCCTGTGGCACTGCTGAGGTGTTGTCCGTGGTCATGTGGCTGGCATGATTAAACGCCGAAGATGAACAGAACGCTGTTACCTTCCCACAAAAGGTGGCCTCTATTTTACTACTTGCATTTTCCGTGCTTTTGAACTGCTAGGTTGGCAGAAGCTGGGACAAGTAACGGGAGCTCACTCCGTTACGTGGTGCTAGAGATTCAAAACACTGAACTGCCGACTTTTCTGATCGACAAGCTCAGTGAAATCACCCCAAGGCATCCACGAGATCTCTAACAATTTTGACCCAAAAACATTACACAAACCCATCCAAGAGTTTGTTTTGCATACATTTCACACATCTGGCCCCAGGATAGATAGATGATAGATAGATAGATAGATAGATAGATAGATAGATAGATAGATAGATAGATAGATAGATAGATAGATAGATAGATAGATGATAGATAGATATCAGGCATATATTCCATATATAGTTTTTACCATATATCTTCATATATGGAGTGACTACCTTCTCCGTCCTTCTCCACCTCCCAAAGTATCCCTCCTGACACAGTAGTCAGCTAAAATTGGTTCCTGCTTAGTGTGTGGTATCCTGGTATGTACCAAAGGAGCTTTTATTTTAAAGGCAATGGGACTTCCTGAAAGTCAGAAAGTTCAGTTGCCTTTAAAATGAAAACACCTTTGGGAAAACCATGACCTGGATGAATGAGAACCTCCCTAGACATAGCCTGCAAAATGTAAAAGCATGGAGGGTGGGGACAAAATAGATCAGTCTTAAGATAGATAGAGTCTTAAGACATTTGCAACAATTATGCCAAAGCATAATTATCTTATGGAACTTAATGATGGCTTTTAGATGAGAATATGCACTGGCTTCCTGTGGCCTACCGGGTGCGCTTCAAGGTGTTAGTCACCATCTTTAAAGCGCTCCATGGCACAGGGCCTAGTTACTTGCGGGATCGCGTCCTGCCCCACACATCCCTGCGACCTATTCGCTCGCACAGAGAGGGACTTCTCCGGGTGCCGTCCTCCAGAGAGTGTCAGAGGGCGGCGCCCAGGAGTAGGGCCTTCTCTGTGATGGGCCCTACCCTTTGGAATGACCTCCCCCCAGACATTAGGACAACAACTGACCTCCGCTCCTTCCGTATGAAATTGAAGACCCACCTGTTGCGACTAGCCGGCCTGGCTTAAATTTAGAGCTTCTCCACCTCTGGGGCATTTTTAATTGTTAATTTTAATTTAAATTTTAACTGTCATTGGGATTTTAATTGTTTCAAAGTACTGTAATTTATTTATTTATTTTCTACCTCCTCCATATTATATTGTTGTGATTGTTATTATTGTACGTTGCCCCGAGTCCCTGGGGGGGGGGGGGGAGGGGGCGACTAAGAAGTCAAATTAAATAAATAAATAAATAAATAAATAAATAAATAAATAAATAAATAAATAAATAAATAAATAAATAAATAAATAAATAAATAAATAAAATATTTTTCCCATGAAAAGTAACATTGAGATTACTGCAATCTGCAATCTTACTATATTTCGGAAAGCTCAGGCCCTTTAAAAAACTTTTTTTGAAAACTATCTAAAACAGACATTTTCTAAGTCGCTGGTAAGGTCAAGGAAAAGCCAAATATCAAGGTTGGTGATAAATTCTAGTTTTAAAATGAATGGCTTCACTCAAGATGATGAAATATGCTGAAATCTGAAGCAACTGGCAAACCTGTTAGTCAGATCCTTCAGTCCAGTAATAACTAGAAACCATGAAATTGTGTTTTGATTCTAACATTAAAAGCTTACATATACTATAAGAATCTATTTTCAAATCTAAGTAAGCCTACTGTGGCTCTACAACTGAAAACATGGTAGAAATAAATATATATCCTGGATATAATTCCTTGAATTTGGGATATCCCCCTTTCTAGCAGATCATTTTCACATGTTACTGTTTGTCAAAGTCTCGCTGATGAGAAAAAGCTAAGAAGAGCTGCCAATTGTGGTATAACCCTGAACATACTTGAAAACAGAGTTTGGAAGCATTGCCAAGGTCAAAGCTGTTGCTAGATTTGCACAGAAAGAGAACAAAACCAAGGTTTACAATCTGATTCAAGGACTGAACTATCAAAAGAAATTTAATACTGCTACATAACTGCAATTTATGAACTATCTCAAGCTAAAGCAATGGCTCAATTGACAGAGGAAATTAGATTCTTAGAATTTTAAAAGCCCTAAAACAAAAGTAAACTACAACACAGTCAAACATATTGAATACTCAAAACAAATCATCCTAAGAAATCTATTAAAACAAATCTGTCAAAATACAATCTATTAAAATTATGGAATGGCTTTCAAAATCTTTCAACAGCAAGAAACAGATGTTTGACAGAATAGAATCCACAGTTAGAATCATGCTTTTAAACTTTTTGAATGCAATTTTTTAAAAATGGAATTTGTAACTCACTTAATGAAAAAGAAATATGCAGCAGTTCCAAATTTACAATGATTTGAATGGACAATGCAGTGGGAAAAGTTCTTTCTGGCTTGCTAATAACGTACCATACTTCAAAAATTAGATCTCCTGTTTTAGTTACTTTTATATGAATGCACTTTTTTTACAACCAAATCAAATTTCAGGTCAATCCAGCTGAAAAACCTAAGAACTCAACTACTCAACAAATAATTTTTGTTTCTTTTCCTTCAGATGGTTTAATAAGGCTATCCTTGTTTTATATTTTATATCTAGCAGTAATCCTTTATGTCTGCAGGAGAAACAAAATTTGCCCACTCCAGTAACAGTACACAGAGAATGGCATCTGAGACTTTCAGAATATCATACAAGGGTGGACTATTTGTGGTCTCGAAATAATCTTTTAGGGACCCTTAGAATACCCTCTGACCATGGCTATTGGTCAGAATAAATTGACAGTAGTCTTCTGCCACCTTGGGGTGAAAAACATTTTTAAAAACAGCCTTACAATAGGCATAGTGCACTTTTTAAGAAAACTACCATACCCATTTTGCAACCCTCAAACACTGAAAGCTTGTCTACTTCTAATGTAAAACATGTGCTAGATTACTGAGTTATATACTGCGTGCTTAAAATTACTGTTTCATGTTAAACAAGACCACTGACTAAAACAAGCTAAAATAGGCTAGTCATGGCAGCAGCTCTTCTAAACACTTCAACAAAGCCTTTGCTCCTAGAGTGTGAATTAGGAATGTTCCCATTCAAACATTGTGGTTTACTAGAAAGCAACAAATCTTTACAAGAGAGGCCCCTTACCTACTACTTTATTATTGTAGTTGTTATGTCTTTGAGTCAGTGTTGACTCCTGGTAACTGCCTAGACAAGTCCCTGCAGTTTTCTTGGCAAGGTTTTTCAGCACTGGATTGCCATTGTGTCCTCCCTAGAGTTAAGAGAGAATGGCTGGCCCAGGGTCATCCAGCTGGCTTTACACCTAAAGCTGGACTAGAACTCAGTCTCCCAGTTTCTAACCTGCTTTAAATCACTACACCAAACTGATTCTCTTCCCATTAGTAGACCCCTCTATAATATAGAGCTAAATCTGAAATCTCGATATGCAGAGCCATTGTTTCCCCTTCATTATTACCACTATGATTATTTCAACTAATTATAAAACTCACTCAAGGTAACAAAATTAATTGCTAATGTCTGTCTGTCATTATAACTCGCCTTAGCATGAGTCTTCTCACAGGTGCATTTAGTTGGGAAGACAGGAGATCGTTAAGAGGGTCCTGCCCAGATTTACTTATCTGGATATACAGATAGTCCTTGACATATGACCACAACTGAGCCCAAAATCCATGTTGTTAGGCGAGACATTTGTTAGGTGAGTTTTGCCCCATTTTATGACTTTCCTTGCCACAGTTAAGTGAATCACTGCAGTTCTTAAGTTAATAACACTTTAAGTGAATCTGGCTTCCCCGTTGACTTTGCTTAGTGAACAATGTATTGTCTGGGATAATTTAATGACAAATACCTATGTTAAAGATAATATCTTTAAAGATTATATCTTTAATATTAAAGATAATATCTTTAACATAGGTGCTTAGTGAACAATGTATTCAGGCGCTTGACAACTTTCCCATTATATATATGTGTGTGTGTTTTCATAGATTTTCACGGGTGCAGGTATGCTGGTCTTGTTGTATCCGGGTCTTTTCCCGTGTAAGATTGAGACTGTCTTGGCAACGTTTCGACGAGGTCTCACTCGTCATCCTCAGGCTGGTGTTTTTGGCCCCACCCACCACCCTGCCCGTTACAACACAAAACAACAACGGACATACAGTCCGCACCAATCAGCACCAATCATGATACAACCACACAACCAATCATTCCACTTACTGAAACAAAGCCAGCACTCCACACACCCCCACCAAGATTTATCGAAAGACAGCAGCTCTGACCACGCTTTAAGCCCAAAACCCAGCCTGAAGATGGCGAGTGAGACCAGCATATATAAACAAGAAACAAGACCAGCCTAGATAGATGATAGATAGATAGAGAGAATAGGAAAGTTGTCAAGTGTCTGATCACATGACCATGGGAATGCTTGCATGTTGTATGAAAAATGATCATAAATCACTTTTTTCAGTGCCCTTGTAACTTCGGTCAGTCACTAAATGAACTGGTCCAAGTTAAGGACTACCTGTACCAGCGAATGAACTAGGATTTTTGTTGCAAAGCAAAGCAGAGACTCATCCCCGCTCTCCCCCCACAAAACTATGAGCCCCTCCCAGGGAAGAACGGCTTCTTCCTCTTCTCCCCATTTCTCTTCATTCTCTGAAAATACCATTGACGTGGATCACCTCGATTATCTTGATAAAGCGCGGGAAGACAGGGTTCCTGGAGATGGGGATAAGGGGCACATGGGGGACGTGCTCAGGGACCATGAGCGGGGCCAGCGCTGTCACCATCGTTGGCCCTCCAGAGTCTGAGCCAGAGCTGTCGCCGGAGCCGGGAAGGCCTCCGTCGCCCTCAGAGCCCTCCAGGTTGTCTTCGCCATTGCTGCTGCTGCTGCTGCTGCTGCTATACCCGCTGGAAGAACGCCCGCCCAAGAGAAAGAGCCGCTGCTCCTCTGCTTGCGGCGCTCCCGAAGGCACCCGGGCCACCCAAGGTCCCGCCACGGAAGGCGCAGAAGGGAAAGGCCGCCTCAGCCCCGGCGAGGAGTAAACGCGGCCCCGACATCGCCAGGTCCGGCCGGAGAGCCGCAAAAGTAGCAGCGAGCGCGCCGCGCTAGCCGCCATCCTACCGCTGCGCACCGATGACGCCATCATCACGAGTCCGTCCTGTCTCCGGCACCAGCGAGGAATCTTTTGCACATGGCAAGACGGGGCGGAAATAGTAGTGTTTTGTGTCCCTCCTCTTCCGGTGAGGAATTTTCTTCCATTCATTTTTAATCCTGGATCTTGAGTCCTCTTGCGTTTCTATGTGGTTCGCGCTTACCTGTGCATGGCTTTCATGTTTATTTGCCTTAATAGCTAACTACTAAAATTACACATTTATATTCATGACCCAAGTGGATTTACTTAATAACTAACATATTTAGCGTGTATTATATGAAGTCAGTGATGGATGTAATTTTTGCCAAGTTATATTTCAAAATATTCAAAAATATTTTCAAACTATTCAGATATGTATTTGAACTGCTATTGTAGTAATTATGATGATGACGGTTCGTCCAGATATTCAGGCTAGATTTGGCATTTTTGTTCGCCTAGCCCAGTGGTGGGCAACCTTTTTTTTCAACTGATCCAAATTTCGCCAAAACCACGATTGAAATTTACTTTGAGAGCCACATTTTTAAAACCGAAAATACATAGGGTGGTACACTGTTTTTAGTTTCAATAAGTTTTTATTGAGAATATTCTGCATGCAAGTATCCACATAGGTCGGGAGGATACAAATAACACAACTAATAAAACAAAAACTTTAGAACGATATTATTTATCGATAACTTTAAATTCCGTAAAATTTGCCTTACAATGTAGAGAAAATTACATCCTGACATTGACTGACAAAGTCACAACCACTAATGTGAACATTGGCCTTGCATTTCCTTGGATAGTTTGAGTAAGTCAGGTTTGTATGTTGTTGTTTTTAATTTCATCTCTCTCTCCCACTTTCTTTCTTTTTTTCTTTTTCTTTCTCTCTCTCTCTCTGGCTCTTTGTCTCTCTCTCCCTCCCTCCCCATCTCTGTCACTCTGTGTGTGTGTGTGTCTGTCTGTCTCTCACTCACTCTGTGTGTGTGTGTCTGTCTCTGTCTCTCCCTCTGTCTCTCTCCCCTCCCTTCCTCTCTCTCTGTCACTCTGTGTATGTGGGTGTGTCTGTCTCTCACTCATTCACTTAATCACTCACTCTGTGTGTGTCTCTCTGTCTATCTTTCTCTCCCTCCCTCCCCCTCTCTGTCTCTCTCTGTCTCTGTGTGTGTGTCTGTCTGTCTGTCAGTCTCTCTCTGATTCCCTCCCTCACTCCCTCTCTGTTCCTCTCTCTGTCTGTCTTTCTCACTCACACACACACACACACACACACACACACACACACACACACACTGTGGTCACCTTGTTGAGTGTTCCAATCACATTTGAAACACTCAACAACTGGCCTGCATTTATGGTATTTTGCAGCATTCTGCAGTCATAGGACCAAAATTGGTTGTCACTCGCCCGGGCTTTTGCAGAAGCTTCCCTCCGAAGCCCGAGAGGAGGGAGGGGAGCGGGCACCCGGCACACAGAAGAGCCGCATTAAAGGGTGTAAAGAGCCGCATGTGGCTCCCGAGCCGCGGGTTGCCCACCACTGGCCTAGCCCTAGGGAGTCGTTCCCAAGGACCTGGAATAGGCAGACAGGGATGTTTGATGGGTGTTAACAGATATTGTTGCAGAATGTAAATTATTCCGAGTAAAGCCGCCTTTTGCATTTGCCGATTCTAGGCAATGATAAGATTTCTGATTTGGGTATGTAGTTTACTGAAAAGGACTATGGATGACATTGTTGCAGAAAATGACAGGACTTAGACATCTCGGAATCAAGAAGTTTATTAGCAGCCAGGTTCAGAAAAACTAGCCAAAGGTTAGCATGCAACTTCTGAACAACCCTTCTCATCGAAGCACACATTCTTATATGTTCTCAAAAGCAGCGCAACACGGAAACACTTAACCCATTTCTTATTTTAATTCACATTTTATCCTGCTTTAACATGATAGTGTTCCAATATCTCAGGGGCTGCCACAAAGAAGAGGGGGTCAAGCTATTCTATAAAGCACCTGAAGGCAGAACAAGATGCAGTTGGGTGGAAACTAATCAAGGAGAGAAGCAACCTAGAACTAAGGAAACATTTCCTCACAGAACAATTAATCAGTGGAAAACAACTTGCTTCCAGAAGTTGTGAATGCTCCAACACTGAAAGTTTTAAAGATGTTGGATAGCCCTTTGTCTGAAGTGGTGTAGGGTTTCCTGCCTAAGCAGGGGGTTGGACTAGAAGACCTCCAAGGTCCCTTCCAACTCTTGTTATTCTGTATTCTGATTTTTCTTCCTTTCTCAGATGTTAAAGGTAGTTGATTTTTGGGGAAAAGAAGGGCATCTATAATTATTTGACAGTTGTCTCACCCAATGTCCCAGCTAGGGGGTAGTTGAATTTGGCAGATCTAGAAAACTCAGTAGGGTTGAATAATAGCAGTTTGATGGGACCAGTGGGCATTCCAGGCTATCAGCTAGAATGGGGGAAAAACTATCTTGATTATAGTGGAAAACCATTTCCACATTTCCATTTTTTTATCAGGAGTTGAGTTTAATTGGAAGGTGACAAGTTTTGATTTTTGTGTCTACTCCAAGCAAACAAAAAGCAAAAGCAGAGGAAACACAGATCATTTTGTCAGGAAAGGACAAACATACAGGCAAAAAGACTAGTAAGAAAATAGCAAACTTCCATGCTCCAAGGGTATTCATAGGCGTGAGGGGAAAAGATAAGGGTTATCAGACATCCATCCAACTTGGGGTGAAGGAAAGGAACTGATTCAGAATGGACTTGAAGACCATTTTTTACCAATTAATCACCAATTAATTGTTCAGCTTCCGCCACTGGTGGTGGTTAGCACTCTTGGTTCCTTATAAAGAACTCTGCTTTGGGGTGTTGTAGCTGCCACTAGGGACGTGGTTGCTCAATGGCTAAGACGCTGAGCTTGTCAATCAGAAAGGTTGGCAGTTCGGCGGTTCGAATCCCTAGCACCGTGTAACGGAGTGAGCCCCTGTTACTTGTCCCAGCATCTGCCAACCTAGCAGTTCGAAAGCATGTAAAAAATGCAAGTAGAAACAAAGGAAAAATAGGGAAGGTAACAGTGTTTCATGCGCCTTCGGTGTTTACTCATGCCGGCCACATGACCATAGAGACGTCGTCGGACAGCGCTGGCTCTTTGACTTTGAAACAGATGAGCACCGCCCCCTAGAGCCTGAAACGGCTAGCACACATGTATGGGGGAACTTTTACCTTTACCTGCCACTACTCTGCTAAAGGATAGCAATCATGAACTACAACTACAATCTTGTTTTGCTGTAATTTATCTTATGAGTGATGAACAATTGCCTCTACTTGCTTTTAACAGCTGGATCAACAGGTTATAAGAGGGAGCACATTAATACTATAACATTCATCGTGCCCAGTCCCAGAACTGGAATGCTATCATCTTATCAATAAGCCTGGGAGCCATTGTGCCAAAGCATCATGTGGTCAATTTGGATTTTGCCTTAAAGCCTGGGAGCTAACTAAATGTGATCTAGCCCTCACCATGAATAAGCAAACAATTGCTCGGGTTACTGCCCCATCTGTACCAAAAGACCACAAAGCACCTCCTAAATGATATATTTTTATTTATTTCATTTAAAACATTTATTATATAGCTGCCCTTCTTCAAAACCGACTCTGGGCAGCTCCCAAAGTGTTTAAAAAGCATATCAAATCCATATTAAAACTATAAAACTACACACATCGAAACATTAAAAACAAAAATTCTAATCTTCTATTGTGCGGTTTTTTAATCTGATCCCAGCATTTGAGGTGTGTGTGGGGGGGGGGGGGAACCAGGTCTTTAAAGCTTTACAGAAGTTTAAGAAGATAGAAGCCTTGACAAATGTCAAGGGACAGAGTATTCCATAGGGCAGAGGCTGCCATGGAAGAGGCATGCTTTGTAGCTCCCATCAGATAGCAAGATTTGGGGGAAGGGACTGGGAGTGTCCTCATCCATACAAGAATCACAGTACACATTTTGCTCTTTCCTAACAATGACTGTTTCCTAGGACAAAGGTTTAAAATTCACAATCCAACAGCTGCATATTGTTTTCCAAGTCATCCTGCAGTCCACCATACTTGATAAGTATAGCATGGATGGAGGTACAGGCTGGTCATGAGAAGCATTCCAGAGAGCCATCCTGGCAACTCGACTCAAAATAAATCTCCTAGCAAGAGTTATTTATTTGGCTTCCTTTCAGCATCATGTGCCAAATAGCACTATTCTGGAGAAATCCCCTCCCACTCTTGTGTTTCGTGGCAGTGATTCTAAAGCCCTAGGCCACCTGCAAGACGTGGCCAGACATGATGGGATGGGAGATTCGGGTAGAAGCTGTCTAGGAGAGGGAAGAAAAGCAAGTGGAGGAGATGGGTCTGGCTACCGCACTTCAAAGGCAAGGACTGGGCAACAATTAAGCATGCAACAAGCAAACCTCTAGGAGAGGGAAAGAATTTCATTGTCATGCAATGAAAAAAGGGAAGTAACCAGGAAGAGTAAAGGAAAGCTCTAGCAAAAAAAGAAAGAAAAGAGAATAGATCTATTTATAGAAGAGGGATAGAATCAAGTTCACCAAAATGTTAATATAGAGGGATAGCATCAACATCGCGTGAAGTGTTAATACCACTTTATAATACCTTGGTAAGGTCATACCTGGAATACTGCATTTAGTTTTGGTCGCCACGATGTAGAAAAGATGTGGAGACTCTAGAAAGAGTGCAGAGAAGAGCAACGAAGATGATTAGGGGACTGGAGACTAAAACATATGAAGAACGGTTGCAGGAACTGGGTATGTCTACTTTAATGAAAAGAAGGACTAGGGCAGACATGATAGCAGTCTTCCAATATCTCAGGGGTTGCCACAAAGAAGAGGGAGTCAAACTATTCTCCAAGGCACCTGAGGATGGAACAAGAAGCAATGGGTGGAAACTAATCAAGGAGAGAAGCAACTTAGAACTGAGGAGAAATTTCCTGACAGTTAGAAAAATTAACCAGTGGAACAGCTTGCTTCCAGAAGTTGTGAATGCCCCAACACTGGAAGTCTTTAAGAAGATGCTGGATAGCCATTTGTCTGAAACGGTATAGGGTTTCCTGTCTAGGCAGGGGGTTGGACTAGAAGACCTCCAGGTTCCTTCCAACTCTATTGTTGTATTCTATTCTAAAAGAGAACTCGAAGAGTGTTGGATTTGATCTTAAAAGACATTTCCTATCAACGCCCGTAATAAACACAAATACTTTTCTTCTGATTAATAAAACATTTTCCCAGCTAAGTTGCCAAAGTAAAATTGCTGTTTCTTAGCTCTGCTTTGCAGATACCTGTTTGTAGTACATTGAATATTGATGGTTGTGATACATTCCACAATCTTTTTTCACACATTAAGATATTTTTGAATCCATCTATGAAAAGGCAGGAGCGTAGTGGGTTCTGGAGTGTGTACTGGTCCTTATGCCGTACTGGAAGTCCTGAGGTTTGCATAAGAGGCAACAGGACCTTATCTTCAGTGGCTTTCAAAGGATATGAGACAACTGGGAGAGCAGAGATCTATCAAAAGCCATGAGTCACAATTCAAGGCTATGTGCCCTGATGCTATGAGCACTACAGAAGAGAGGCTCCCCTTCTTAATTGTGTCTGAAAATAGTTACCAATGTATTTTAAAAAAAACAAGAAGATACTGAGCCATATGCATCTTGGGTTGATAAACAAAGCTACTGTGTTCTGAACAATTAACCAATAAGGAGACAAAAGCAAATAAGCATTGACATGATACTATAGTTCAAGCAGTCCTCATTTAGTGACCACAATTGGGATTGGCAACTCAGTTGTTAAACAAACGGGTTGCTAAGTGAAACCGCAACTGTACCTATGACCATTACTTCAGTTTTCCTTTGTGCTTACAATCTTTACTTCACCTTTACAAAGGTAAAGGACCCCTACAAAGGTCATAAATGTGAGGACTGGTCACAAAGTTAGTTTTCCATCACCACTGTAACTACAAAGAGTCGCTAAGCAGTGACTACATGTAACGTTCAATTGTCATAAAGCAGCAACAAGTTGCACATATCACTTTTTTCTAAAACACAGGCTGTACATAATTCTCCACTTTAATGATCCTCATAAATAAACATTTTCCATACCAATATAGCATCATATGTATATATATATATATTATTTGGCCGCATTTTTTTCAAGTGCTAAAAAAATAATAATTCAAAAACGAGCACAATCGGTAAAATTGTAGTACAAGATTTAAATTAGTTGGTCTTTATGGCACAGCACAAGATGTTCAAAGTTTATCTTCTTGGCAAGGAAATGTGGAGTTGACTGTGGTGCAGGATACCACCAGCTGTGGTTGAGAGGCGGGACAGGCGAGGTCGAACTCTTATTGTCAAATCGCGATCACCGTTCTAGAAAAAACATTCCTTTTTTTCTGGTGACAGGGAACGGGGGGGGGGGGGAAACGAAGTTGCTGAGAGTTTGTGGGAGGACTGTGGCTGGCTCTTGCTTCTCTAGCGCTTCACAGTTGTGACATTTTACAGATCCTATCCCGACAACCCTCCACTCCTCCGAGTCACATTGGTGTCTCACTGTTGAGGTGCTTGTGGGTGTCGTTCTCTTGGTATATTAGATGGTACGGTTTTTCATTCTCTTCAAGGACTGAGTTGCTGAGCTCGGCATCCTGCATCTCCAGCTCATGGCGGGACAGATGCTCTACAACCCCAGCACCCAGTGAATCCCCCAGCACATTGATGGTGGTTCTGAGACGGTCCCTGAAAGCAGAAGGAGAAGGAACTGTCAAGTCAAACATTGCTTGGCAGAGGACTGCAGCTTTCAATGTTAACAGAAGCAGGGAGAAAAGAAAAAGCTATTTGCAATTAGCGAAGAAACTATACCAGAAGGGGGTGTGGTTCAGATGGTTGATGCCTGAAGGTATGCTAATATTCTGGGAGGACACAAGAGTTAGAATTAATACACCCATAGAGGCGCAGGCCTTTATGGAAAAAAATAAAGCACTCCTAGAAAAACCAGATGATCCCACAACAGACATACAGGACACGGGAGGGGCCGGAGCTCTGCTGGCGGGGGGAGATGGGGCAATACCGAGAAAACTCAGATCACAAAAATGAATAAGAAAATCTGCTTGACATAAATTGATCGAAATTATTAATTGAACTCATATGCTGACTATATATTACTATTTAGTAATGAATTTTGTGTAAATGTATATTATGAGTATGGAGGGAGGGGGCACCTACCGCACATCGCAACTGCCAAAATTTGTAACCTTTCCACTACCTTTTTCCTTGTTATTTTTCAAAAAACCCAATAAAACTTTGTTTAAAAAAAAATGTCAACAGAAGTGTACCTTCAGTCTCACGTGGATATTGCTGGATTATTATTATTATTATTATTATTATTATTATTATTATTATTATTATTATTATTATTATTATTATTATTATTATTATTATTATTATTATTATTTCATTTATAAATTTTATATTGCCATCTACTCGCACAGGGTTGCTTACAAGGATATAAAAACAGCATATAAAAAGAAGAAAAAGAAAAATAATAAAATAATAACCCCCCATCCCATACAACACACATTCATACTAGCCACTGAATGGCCTCCATCCCTCTCTGGGTGATGGGCCCCCAGGCACACTGACATAACCATGTTTTTAGGACCTTCCGAAAGAGTATTAGAGTGGGGGCCAGTCTAATCTCTGGGGGTGGGGGTGGGGATGATGTTCCAGACAGAGGGAGCCACCACGGAGAAGGCCCTTCCGAGTCCCACCAGATGTATCTTTTTAGGGACGGGACCAGAGGTGGACTGCTGCCGGTTCGGGCAAACTGGTAGTTCCAACCACTGGCTGGGCCTGCCCACTCGCCCTGGTGCATTTACATTTACAGCAAACCGTTTGTTAATGTATGTTCAGCCCACCTCTGGACGGGACCCACAACATTCCTTGTCTCCCTCTTCTAGTGGGTCAGGTAGATGCAATCAGAAGAGTTCTGCTAACGTTAGAGCAGGAGACGGAACTAAATCAGCCCTCCTGTTTCCTACAATGGACCTCTGTTTAAGGTTTCCAAAAGACCCGATCTTCCAACTACCATGCTTAATGTAAAACTGTGACTCCATCTTTACTTTCTAGGTACTTGGTTGCCCTCTAAATTAACAGCCGTCCCCATCTTCTTTAAATCTGTCTTCGTTTTTTTTTTACCACAAGCACCCAAAATGCTACAGGGAGTTCTCTTTCAGCGACTGTCTAAAGACGGCTGAAGTCATACTGTAAGCAGAGTTGCAGTTTCCCTTACTGACTGCTTGGCTTAACAACCAAGGTGCCGGTCTCAACTGCAGTTGCTGAACGGGGACTACTTGTACTCAATGTCATCAATGCAAAAGGACACCAGATCCCCAGGGTTTCTCATTGCCCGATCTAATGATGCTGGAGAGTAGATACAGTTCTTTCTACAGGCAGAGCAGGTGTTCCATCACTGAATGTGGGTATTCTCATTTTTCAATGATAGTTGGGCAGGAGAAATTCTGCTCATCTCCATTACAATGATATGGAGATGGGGAGGCAGAAAAGAGGTCTATTTTTCGGCTATATCTATTTAAAGTGGACTTAAAACACAAGCATAAGACTTAGCCCCAACCAACTTACAGGAACCAGTCCACAGTCATAAGCAAAGTGATATCCTCCGTTGGCAATCCGACAGACGTCAACACGATTACCATGGTCACTAGGCCCGCCTGCGGAATACCAGCAGCTCCGATACTGGCTGCCGTGGCAGTAATGCTGTGGTGAAGAGGGCATTGGTTAGATTGGAGAAACGTTAATAAGATAGTGCCTCGCTATAGGACTCCTCAAAATCTGGCCTCGCAGATTTTGTTCATCCTCTTCTCCAAATTGGTGTTCTGCAGGTAGTTCTGGATTATGAATCTTATAGGCCAAAGGACTGTGGAAATTATAATCTAGAAGACCACCGATAGGGCATCAGTTTGGAGAAGGCTGCATTAAAATCTGCAGTTTGCCAGCTGGGAAATAATTCTGCAGAATTATTTAGCTTGGCCTTGTTGGTCTAACTCAAGGATGAGGCAACAAATCAAGTTCTTTGACTGCTGATGTCAAATGCAGCAAGCTTTAAAAATTGAATTTTAAGATAAGACGACGTAAGGAAGTAAAACAAATGCAGACGGACACTATCCATATATCCAAAATCTCATAAGGCAAATATGTACTAAACCAAGGGTCCCCAATCCCCGGCTGCGGCCCCGTGAGAACCAGGCTGCGCAAGTGTCAGGCAAGCACACAAAGCTGCATTTGTGGCATTAGGTTGTGCCCTTGTGAAACCATCCCCTCTGCCCACCGCCACCGCTGCCAGTCCATGGAGCTGGAGAAGTTGGGGACCTCTGTGCTAAGCAGCAGAACACACCTGGCAAAGCAAACCAGCAGAGGTGTCAGGTCCCCATAGATCCCTATCGGGACGCTGCCAGCTGCCATTCTTGCGGGGAGGGCCTGGATGCCAGTTTACAACTTTTCCTTGTCTCTGGTCTTTACTTTGATGTACCATCCTGGGAAGGGGAGGGGGGAGGGATTGGCCTGGGGTCATCTATTTTGTATCAGCTTGGAGGGAAGGAGCTGAGAATAGATTCTTATCACCTTCTGAGCTCCAGGTTCCCATAACAACTTCGCACCTGTGGATTGGCTCATTTTCAGACTGGACAAAGGGGAAGGGTTTCTGCAACTTTTAACCTAACTGTTTTGAGTGGGAACTTCAGATCCTGCCTTGCTCTCCTTGCTATCACTATCTCCCAATAAAAGTTCATTTTGAAATGATGCTAGTTTTAAGAGTTCTGCTTTCTTGAGGATAGGAGAGGCAAGTCCTTACAGGTAGTTTATCACCTATGTGCGCCAGTACCCACCTAATAGTAATGATCTGACCGAAGTCAAGATGGTAGTTGTTGACCTGTGCAATGAAGATGGCTGCCAGAGCTTCATAAAGTGCAGTGCCATCCATGTTGATAGTTGCTCCCACCGGCAGAACAAACCTGGTAACTCGTTTATCCACCCTGTTGTTTTCCTCCAGGCAACGGAATGTGACAGGGAGTGTGGCTGAGCTGGAAGCAAAACATCTCATAACTTGCGAACAAGGCCAAAAGGTACCTAAGATGGCTCCTCTCAGCCTAATTCAAACACAAAGCTTAAAACCGACGCAAAGCCTTCGGTTTGGTAGCTGAATATCTGCTCCAACATTGGATTTGCCTGCTTTTTGTGATCTCTCTAAGAGACTCTGCTCAAATCAGTGCAAACTGGGCCTGATACAAGAGAACATTTGTTGCTCAGAGTTGAAGTGTGTGGCCCTTGGTGCTTTCTGAGCTTGGCTGTTTTCTTGCAAACTCCGTTCCCTGCTAGCTACTGATGATGTTACCTAGTTGGGTAATGAAATGTCTGCAAGAAAACCACCAAACTCAAAGAATACCAAGGACCCCCACAATCTGGCTTTTTTGATGTTGGCACCTTACACTCACCTGATGCTCACTAGGGCCTCCCTCCCTCCCCCGGCCCTCACAGCTAACTATGACACATTGTGGCAGCCTCTTTTTTCAGCCCCATCCCTATGAATGAATTCAAATTTATTCCTAGCCCATGAGTGAAACGGGCATGAACCGAACTGGATGTCAATTAGTTTTTCCTCCTTCCAGCATTGTCCAATAATGGCGTTAAGATATTTAAAATGTTTTACATGGTCATCCATTTCCTTGGAAGAACTTCAGAAAACTGTCAATGATTGCAAGGAGAGGAAAGATGAGCAAGAAAATTTCACATCCATATGTCTATCTTTGCCGATTCATAGAAGAATGGATAATACTACACTTTTGCAACAAAGAAAGGTCCCTACACCAGTTTTTCTCAATCCTGACAACTTTAAGCTGTGTGGACTTCTTGCTGGCTGAGGAATTCTGGGAATTGAAGTCCACACAGCCTAAAGTTGCCAAATTTGAGAAACACTGCCCTAGACTGACCATTTTAGCCCAGATCAGAAACATGTAAACCTCCAAATGTTTTTGATGGATGGTAGATTTTAACCTTGCTATTTTTTCTACTTCTAATGCCATGTTCTGCTATTTTATGTTACATTTTTCATTTGTCCGTATTTATGACTGAATGTTAATTACCAGATTTTGCTAGTGTGCCTGTGGCTGTTTTAATCCATGACACCGCCCCGAGTCCCTTTTTGGGAGAGGGGGCGGTCTAGAAATCCAAGAAATAAATAGCAAGTATGGAAAATTTTCTTAGAAGATTTCTTAGACGATGGCATAAGCCATTTTAAAATTAACAGGGGGAAAAAAATCAGAAAAGTTCTTAACCTGAATGAAGAATCTTTCATGGCCTTTTAGGAGGCATTTTATGTCACAACCGTATATTCTCTCATACAAGCAGGAATGCAATTTGCCTGGGATGAAATTTGAGTAGAGTGGCTAAACAGTTTCAAGAATATTATATTCATTTATTCATTACTCCCATTTATATGGCTGTCTGTCCCTCAAATGACTCTATGGAGCAAACAAGATTCAAAACAATTTAACAAAACAACAGTAACTTTGAATTGTGTGTGGGTCTTTATTTTATTCCTGATTTTTGTCATTCTTTTAATGTTTTTTTTTCCAGGTTTAAATGTTTTTACTTGTAAATTGCTCAGAGTCATTGGAGATTGGGCAGCATACAAACTGAAATAACAGCAACAAGGTTACAGACATAAACCCAATTGATAATAAAAAAACCAACATTAACAATTAATTCCTTTAATTAATTGTGATTGCTGGAGCAAATTAAGGCTTACCAGTGGCTTCCAAAGGAAAGAAAAGCTTTTTTCTCTCTCTATACTTCCAAGCCAATATCCTTAACTCCTGCTTCTCCCCATCTTGTTAAGAGCTGCTTCTTCCAACTGTGAACAACAAAAGGGCCTGGCAACTAATCCGACACACAACACACATACGCTACTTGTGACTTAAGATCCCCAATCTGTTGGCTTGGCTGGGAGTTACATTTTCCAACAGCGAGTTCCAAAAAGGCTTGGAAACAACACACACACACACAGTCTCCTGGGAGCGGTCCCCAGATGGCTTGCCTGCCTGTCCCATTCCTTTGCGAGAGACCATCACCTGGAAGACGTTCCCAAGGCCGTAACGAGGGCTTGTAGGAGGCCAGCCATGAAGATCCAGGGGTTTTTGCGCGTGACAATGAAGTAGATGAGTGGGAGGACACAGAGGCCATGGATCAGGAGCCCCAGAATCACTGTGAGTGTATACAGGCCTAATTGGCCTCCCATCACTGCCAGGTCCTCCATCTCCAAAATCTTACCAGCGATCAGAAAAAGGATCCCAATAGGGGCGTACCTGTTATGAAACATGTCAGAATAGTGCTCAACTCCCAAACTCAGCTCTGAGCCAACATGGAAAACAGACAATGTTTTATGCTTTCAGGAAAGACAGTTGACAAGTTACTAATTTTTTGTGCTGAAAGATCTCAAAGTTCTCCCAAAGACAATTTTTCCAAAAGTTAACTGGACTTTGGTTGTTTTTTGTTTTCCTTTGAAAACATTTGCGGACAAACCTAAATCAAGCTTCTAAGGATCGCTACCAGTCAGAACTCATTGTAATTGCCTGGGTGATCAGCAAATGCTGATTTAGTTAAGGCAATTTAAATGCTGAAATTTAAAATTCCTGCTAGTTAAAAAGTTTCAGATTTGCTGAATTCCAAAATTGTCAAGCAACCTTATTGGTCATCAAGCAATTCTGCTAAAACAGATAAATTTACTGTAATTAGCACACTTTAAGAAAGAAAGAAAAGATTAGTCATTATCACCCAGGTTTCCCAATCTGGTGCCTTTCAGATGTATTGATTCTACAATTCCAACGAGGCTTGGTCAACTAAGCTATGAGGTTGAGGGATTCCATCCCAGTGCCACCCATCCTCTTGGCTTTTAGTTCTCATTAATTCGCATTAATTTTAATTGTTTTCATGTTTTTAAAATCATTTTGTAAGCCACCCAGAGTTACTTCAACAGTGAGATGGGCAGCATATAAATTTAATAAATGAAACAAACTAACGGACTAGCCCCGTGATGGCGAACCTATGGCATTCATGCCAGAGGTGGCACGCAGAGCCCTCTTTGCTGGCACGCGTACCTTCACCCCAGGTCAGATCTCCGTGGAGTTTCTTTTGTGAGCTTCTGTTTCCCTGCAAACGACGAAACAAAAGCTCACGAAAGAAAAAGATCTTACTGCTTGTTGCGCTGCCAGTGTTGGGATGCCCTGCCTCCCGCCAGCCAGCTGGTCTTCAGCAGTGGTGAAATTCTCTGAAGTCTGCTACCGGTTCTGTGAGACTGCTACTGAGTGTGTGCATATGCACGCCTTTGGCGCACCCGCGCAACGCTAAAACAGGAACATTTTGAAGTCTGCCAACTCTGCAAAGGTAAGGAGAACAGCGGGGGGGGGGGGGGGGGGGGAATCCACTGTTCTAGATTAGCTAGAAAGCAGAAAAACCAACGAGTGTAGCTACCGTATTTTTCGGAGTATAAGACGCACCTTTTTCCCCTCAAAAAAGAGGCTGAAAATCTGGGTGCGTCTTATACACTGAATACAGCATTTTTGGCCACCAAACCGCCGCCCCCTGGTCACAAAAATGGCCATGCAGAGCCTTTAGGAGGCTTCCAGAGTGCTCCTGGGGGCTGGGGAGGGCAGAAATGAGCAAAAAATGGGCTGTTATAGAGGAGCACTCTATAAGCCTCCTAAAGGCTATCCATGCCCTTTTTTTTGACAAAAAATGGGGCTGTTTTTGCGAAAAACCGGCCATTTTTGGGAGGTCTGCAGAGCGCAAAACCTTTTTTTTTTTTAAATTTGCCTCTTCGAAAACTTGGTGCGTCTCATACGCCGAAAAATACGGTAATATAAATCACGCATCACAGCTGATCGTTGGAAATACCAGTTCGCCTGAACCGGTAGCATTTTTTACTACCGGTTTGGGTGAACCGGTCCGAACCGATAACGTTTCACCCCTGGTCTTTGGGTCTCTGCTGCGCATGCCCGTGCATATGTCAGTGCATGTGCATGTTTGCATGTGCGCGCCCGCACCCCTTTCAGTTTGGGTATACTCACACGCGCAGTTTGGGCACTCGGTGTCTAAAAGGTTCGCCAACACCGGACTAGCCTAACAGCTAAAAATCCTGAGTTGTAATCCCAAGACATGTGGAGGACACCAGGCTGGGGAAGGTCCTTCATTGTTTATGGATAATTCCATTGTTCCTATGCATCAAACTAAGGGTATCAAACAGCCTTTGATACTTTAGGGGGAAGCTCCTAAGCAAGGCATGAAGGCATAAATAGCACTCTTTCATTTGTCCTCCAGCAAATTATGAGAAAATTTATTTGCCAACTGCCAGTTGCTAATCTAAGAAGGTACCTCCTGCATCAATGATTGCATTTATTGCAGTTTTAGAATCTGCCTAGAGAACTCTTGTTAGGCAGGATTAAAACTGCAATAAATACAGGTGGTCCTTGGCTTACCACGGTTTGTTTAGTGACCGTTCGAAGTTCCAACAGCACTGGAAAAAGTGACTTATGAACGTTTTTCAGTTCTGACCATTGCAGCATTCCCATGGTCACGTGATCAAAATTCGGCCACTGGGCAACTGACTCATATTTGTGACGGCTGCAGTGTCATGCAGTCGCCTTTTACGATCGTCTGACAAGCAGAGTCAATGGGGAAGCCCGATTCATTTAACAACCAGGTTGCTAACTTAAGAGCTGCGGTGATTCACGTAACAACCGTGGCAAGAAAGGTCGTCCAATGGGGCAAAGCTCACTTAACAAACGCCTCGTTTTAACAACATAAATTTGTGGGCTCAACCGTGGTCGTAAGTCGAGGAGACCACCTGTACATTACATATAGAATACTTGGGAAATTTTCTGGCCTTAAGCTGATCCTATCCTTGCCTAGGTTTAACCACATCAGCACAGAGTATTCTGGAAAAGCATCTCTTTGCTTATTAAAGATATCACAGCCTGCTGGGCCTAGGAGGGACCCTCTCCTCACCATATGATGACTGCCACCATCCGCAAGATGGCTTCATTGAGGCAGTCAAAAAACTCCCGCAGGGGGTGTCCCTTTTGCTTCATGTTGCCAATCACCAGGCCGAAGCAGATGGAGAAGACAACGAGGCCAAGGGCGTTCACCCCGTTGACAGAACCTGGGCCGGGGATGACCTCCTCAAAGTTCAGCACTTCCGGGAAGCTCCCTAGAGCTTTAGTGACATTATTCCAGACTCCCAAAGCATTTTCAAGTGGCAGGAGAGGCAAACTGGCCATGGTGGCATTGTAGTTGAAACCGCTGCTGTTGGTATCCTGGTTTGGGTGCTGTGGCAACATGGCCGCAGAAGAAGTGTTGCTCACAACCGTTCTGTTGATAACGCGGACACTGTATTGAGTCTTATACTGGAAGGGAAGCAGAAGGAAGGATCAGCTCGGGCTCTTATGAGAGAAACAACATCCAAATGAGCAACTCTCACAAACTCTGCAGACGAGAAAGGTCTCGAGTGGTGAACAGGTCAGTCATCAAATCATCCGAAATGAACAGGGAATGCTTGAGCCACAATTTCCCCACTGACTAACTTACCTGGGAGCTGTAGCATGCACTGTTTATATGAAAAGACAGTTTTGGTCCTATGCTGAAGTGTTGATTATTAACATTGCTGTAGTGTTTGGTTTTAGCTTTAGTTACAAAAGTTGAGGCCTACTCAGAGTTGGTCACAATAAGCAAGTTCCCAATTAGGATCTTCAACTCTTCTTACCTGTCTAAAGCAGGCTTCTACAAGGTTGGGTGGAAACATATTCCTACAAGAGACAAAAGCACAAGGGTATCAATGACCCAGTTTGAAGATTTTTAAGATGCTGGATTGTGGCTTTATCACCGTACAAAGGCCTCTGAACCGAAACTCTCCTGACTGAGTTAGGAATTTCACTAACAGGAATTACAGAGTTCAGTTGGACAAATCTAGCATAAGAAAGCACTGCTCACTTCCTGCTGGAGAACATTAGCTTAGGAAGCACTAGAAAATTACTTCCTGGGTCACCTTGCCACTTCCGTCGCATTGCAACGTTAACAAATGAATGACAGCTTCCCCTTCCAAACATTCCCCTTCCAACCATTCCCCTTATTGGCATAGTGGTTAGAGTGCAGTACTGCAGGCTACGTCTGCTGACTGCCGGCTGCCTGCAATTTGGCAGTTCAAATCCCACCAGGCTCAAGGTTGACTCAGCCTTCCATCCTTCCGAGGTGGGTAAAATGAGGACCCAGATAGTTGGGGACAATAGGCTGACTCTGTGAATCGCTTAGAGAGGTCTGTAAAGCACTGTGAAGCGGTATATAAGTCTAAGTGCCATTGCTATTGCTATTTTATACTTTCCATAACCAGCCCATTATCAGAAGATTCTGCCCTGGCTTAAAATTGCTCACCGGATGAGGTCCATGAAAGCATCAGTTGCATGGACCTGGTCAAACTTGTTCTCCCCTTGGAGACCTTTCTTGCTCCCTTTTCCTGGATGAATGATGAAGACCATAAAGATTCCAATGAAGACGGCGATGATGGTTGTCATCATATAGTAAACGACAGCACGCAACCCCATCTTGCCAGAAGCACTGCTGTCCAAGGATGCCATGCCTGAGAAGGGAGGAAAGGTCATAATTCAGCAATGGAATGTGGTCTACCGAGTGCGTTTCAAGGTTTTGATTATGATCTTTAAAGCGCTCCATGGCACAGGGCCTAGTTATATGCAGGATCGCATCCTGCCTCACACATCCCTACGACCAATTTGCTCACACAGAGAGGGACTTCTCCGGGTGCCGTCCGCCAAACAGTGCCGGGGGGCGACACCCAGGAGCAGAGCCTTCTCTGTGGTGGGCCCAGCCCTGTGGAATGACCTCCCCCGTGACATCAGGATTACTTCCGATCTCCGCTCCTTCCGTGTACAGCTGAAGACCCACCTCTTTCAATTATCTGGCCTGGCTCAATCGTAATTATTCTTATTCCTCCTAACTGGTTTTAAATTGTATTTTAAACGTTAAATTTTAATTCTATATGGGGTTTTTATAATTGGGGTATCTTAATGCGGGTTTTTTAACTGTCTATATGATGTAAATTGTCTACCTCCTCCGAGTTCGAGTCCGTGTTTGTGTATCTGTATGTATGTTCTGTATGTACGCCTATGTGTTTTTATATATTTTCTGTGTTTTATATGCCCCATTGTACGCCGCCCCGAGTCCTACTTGGAAAGGGAGCGGCTAATAAATTCAAACTTATTATTATTATTATTATGGAAGATCACAGGAGACCTTACTCCCAGCCATCTCTAGAATTGCCTTAGAAATTGGATGCTTCATCAGATGGACTTCTTTTTTTTTTTTTTTTTTTTATTAAAAGAGTTTTGTACAAACAAATTTTCCCCCTTTTCACCCCCCCCCCTCCATACAATATAAATCTCATACAAATGCTATACCCCCCCGCAAAAATTCACATTCAAATATTATACCAAACACTTTACCCCCTCCCCACCCCCCATCTTAAAATAGATTACTCATAACTCAGATGGACTTCTTGATCAAACCCAGGGCTGCATTTTTATGTCCTGACTAGAGATAGAAATGCCTGGAAAAACCCTGGAAAAATTGGGAAAAACCCCAGGGTTTTTTCCATTTTTTTCCAAAGCCGTTTGGAAAAAAACAGGAAAAAAACCTGTCTTTTTCCCCAAATTTACTGGGTTTTTTCCAGGCTTTCCCATCTCTAGTAGCCTCCCACCGTCCAGTACGATCCCACAGAGTTGGCCTCGTCAGGGTGCCGTCGGCCAGACAGTGTCGGCTGGTGACCCCCAGGGGGAGAGCCTTCTCTGTGGGGGCGCCTCCCCTCTGGCATGAGCTGCCTCTGGAGCTTTGCATAATCCCTGACCTCCGGTCCTTCCGACGCGCCCTAAAAAGTTGGCTTTTCCAGCAAGCCGGCCTGGCTTGTTAATTTTATCTATTTTTTTTAATGTTATTGTCATATTAATTGGGGTTTGGGTTTTTTGGATATTTATCTAATTTCCTTTTAACTTTTGTGATATGTGTTTTTTAATGTTGTACGCCGCCCCTGAGTCCTTTGGGAGAAGGGCGGCATATAAATCCAATAAAACAAACAAACAAACAAACAAACAAACAAACTAGTCCTGGCATGATCTGTTCAGTAGAAAGATGGAAACTAGAGAAGGTACCTTAGTTAGTCCCAAAGGTGCTTTTTCAAGAGGCAACTGGGCTTTCTGTTTTTTCTTTGAAGACGTTTCGCTTCTCATCCAGGAAGTTTCTTCAGATGCCTCTTGAAAAGCACCTTGGGAACAACCATGATCTGAATGACTGAGATTCTCCGCAGACATGTGCCTTACTGGGTTTGCTCCCTGAACACCCCACCCCACCCCAAAAGAAACAGACAATTGCTAATCCCCAAAATATAAAATTACAACCAAAAAAGAGAGGGCTTATCTAGCTGTCCTTGAAAGAGGTGGATCAGAACAGCAAGTTCAACAGTAAATGGGTCCTGCCCTTCTAGGTGCTCTGGGAACCATTCCTCCTGTGGCTTCTCCCAAAATTAAGCAACTGTACTGAGGTAATGCACCTCTGAAAATGGCAGCTCCTACCCCTGCTGTAGCACCAGATTGCCAGAAGCTGGACAGCACTTTGCTGATCTGACCTGATTTTAAGACAATGATTCTCAGTTAACCTGCTCATTCACCTGTGATAAGGCTAGAGACGATTAGTGGAAGAACCAACATCTGCAGCATTCGCATCAACAGCTCTCCGGGAAAGGAGAAATATTTGATCTGGCGATAGGTCATCCGATACGGCCGCAGGGCGAGGGCCAGAGTAATCCCTGTGAGACACGAGGCCAAGAAGGGGAAATGTTACCATTCCACTCCTGACAAAGAACAGGACTGTTCGGACATCAGTTGTTTCCAGTTTATTTACCTGCCCTGATATCCCACCTTTTCTCCAGGTGTTCAAGTCTGTAGACTCAGTCTGGTCCACCAGACCTAGAGACCCAACATGTGGTGGCCTCATTAGAAGGAGCCTTCCCAAAGCAAGGTGGCTTTCCCGCTGCTATCGTTTGTCTCAGTTTGCATTGACTGACATTCTACATCAGTGTTTCTCAATCTTGGCAACTTGACAGTTGTGTGGACTTCAACTCCCAGAATTCCCCAACCAATCAAATATGCGTATTAACCAAATGGAGAGCAGAACAGAAAATGCTTCTTATCACCCCATCAGTAAATGGAACTGAAGGTGGATATTTCCGGGGTGGGATTCAGCCGGTTCGCACCGGTTTGGGCGAACCGGATATTAATTTTACATCTGGTTCGCTGAACCGGTTGTTGCGAGGACCGGCTGGCCCCGCCCACCCCTCCCCTCCCAGGAGTCTCCACATGGCCCGTTCATCATGCCAGGTAAGTGCAAAGTCTGCGCAAAGCCTCTGGGAGGGCAAAAAACGGGCCTACCGGAAGTTCCGGAAACAAGCCTGTTTCTGGCTTCCAGAGGACCTCCGGAACCTGGGGGAGGCCATTTTTGTCCTCCTGGCGGCTCGAGGAAGCCTCTGTAGCCTGGGGAGGGTGAAAAACGGGCCTACCGGAAGTACCAGAAGTCCAAAAACGGGCCTGTTTCTGACCTTCGGAGCCTGTGGTGCAGGAGGCCGAGTAAGCGACGCCCACCATGGCCATGCCCACCCAGCAGAGAACCAGTTGCTAACATTTTTCAATCCCACCCCTGGATATTTCCCTGTTTAGCACTTTTGGTTGTGGGAATTGGCCTCAACAAGTATCAAATATTACTCAGTCTTATTATGAGTTCTTTTACGGACAAACATCCCCCCCCCCCTGCAATTGTATAGGAAAAGTGTCTCTATTATGAAAATAATAGAGACACCTTCTTAGAAGTTGGGTCAAAGCAGATTAAAACAAGCAGCACACATAGCATGGTCTTGAATTCAGTGACTTGTTTAACCATGAATGCCAAATAAATCAGAGTGGCTCATGCACAGTTTAGTGCACAAGCCAAGCAGACTACTTTAAGATATGGCCCAAGCAGTGTAATTCCAGCAATCTTGTCTGTAAGCAATCCAAAGCATGCCTGTAAATTGGGTTTGCCCACCCCTTTGGGGAAATAACTCTCACTTCCAATTAAAATGGAACTGCACATTCCCAGTGTATCTGGAACGCATGAGATTTGGGATGCCTGAACTACATTCTTGTCCACGCTTCACTATTTCAATTAATTCCACATCCTCTCTGTCTACAACACTACTGTGTACAATGAACTGCATTTAATAAGAGTGAAGAAAGACTATTAAATGTAACACTTTATATCACATATATCAAGGAAGGAAGGAAGGAAGGAAGGAAAGAGAAAGAAAGAAAGAAAGAAAGAAAGAAAGAAAGAAAGAAAGAAAGAAAGAAAGAAAGAAAGAAAGAAAGAGAAAGGAGAAAGATTAATCTGTTCACTTCTAGCTGCTTTTGCTTTTAAGAGGTTTTCTTTTTTTCTTTTAAATTAGAAATCTGAAAGCACAGAATTGTTGGCCTGATTTCAATCAACATTCCAGCCATGTCAAACTGAACTGACGCATGACTATTTAATTTACTTAATCTCCTGGAGTTTTTTTCTTTCTTTTATGTTTTTGGAAAACAAACGGCTTTTCCCCAACTGTGTGCTGTTAATCAACTTCCAAACCTCCGCAGGATTGTGTTAGTACACGTTCGAGCATATCACAGATCTTAATTTGCACAGGGGAAAAAAAGGAAGTTGGGCAGCCTAAGGGTTAATTCCCACTTTTGCTCCTCCTAGTTCCTCAGCTGCAGTACATCTGGCTACAACCCAATGCAAGTTGGAAACAAAGGGAAATTACCAACCAATCTTAGAGCCAGATTCTGTTGTAGGAGATAATCACTTATCTAAACTGTCAGATGCCAGTCCAGCCATCCACCAAGACCACAAGGGAAGGATCTGTCTAGCTATTATGAAAACAGTGACAACAACTCTCATGGAGAGCTTACCTTTTAACGAATTCTCATTAATATCCCAATTACAGGTAACAATCACTCATATAAACTGTCAGAAGCCAATCCAGCAAAGGCAGGCACCAGAGGTTATAAAAATGGTGGAAACGCCTCTAGAGGAGGGCTTATTTTTGAATCAACGTTCATTAACACAACGACCGCACTTTTTCAAGAGCAAGAGTTTGTAGATCTTTTAATTTCAGTTCCCGAACCAGCAAAGCATGGCAAAAATTCAGCCCAAAGCATATCAAATAACAAGAAAAAAATAAAGATGTCCCAGATCATGCTCAAAATATATTTAGCATTGAGGATAACCTACCTCTAGGTCTTAAGGATGTAATGTCACGGGACACTTGGGCCTCCAAGCTATTCTCTATAGACACCATCAGCATCTCAAGGAATATCCCCTATGCTTTGCCGTTATTCACAACAAATTGATTGGCATGTCCCCTTATAAGGAAACCCTGCCCAAAAAGTCCTTTTCAGGTTTCTGTACCACAAGAAACCTTTTCTCTTTTGAAAACGAGCTCTAAAGACTGGTATGGAAAATGACAAGGGGTTTTCTAATGAGGGACTTAATGCCTTCCGATTACCTCCAAATGTTTTGCAACTATCAGAAAAAATAATTAGATCAGGTCTTCTCAATCTTGGCAACTTTAAATTCTGTTGGACTTCCAACTCCCAGAATTCCTCAGCCAGCATGCTGGCTGAAGAATTCTGGGAGATGAAATCCATGCAGCTTAAAGTTACTAGAGAAACACTGAATTAGACTGAGTAGATAAAAGGGACTTTGTGAAGGGACCTGAAAGCAAAACTGAGAGGCAGAAGTAACAAAAGTCAGAAAAAATAGTCTCTCACAGGAGAGGATCCAGCTGGCAATTTTTAAAAAAAACATTTTTGTGTTCCTCCTAACTGATACAAAAACCCTCTCTTTTAAGCAGCTACTATTCTTTCCCATTTCGTTAAACTCAGGAAATGCACCAGTTCAAAAAAGCCTCGTTTACTGTAACTACTGTACAGATTTTTAACTGGTTTTTCTAAAACATCGTTTGAATAAAAAATCAATGAAAACATTGAAAGCAAGAAGTTGATATTTCTCAATTAAAGGTGGGGTGAGTTACAATTTCACTTGGATCTCTGCACAGGCACAGAGGTGCACAGTTCAATGGCTCAAGAAGATCCCTCCACACCCTCCCTGGCTTTCCCATGCCTTGATCTCTCAAAGGCCCTTTCTCTCCATACCCAGCAGGACGGCCAAGATGGTGAGTAGCACAAAAGCATTTCTCTGGAAGAAGCCCTTGACGCTCTCTCGGGTGATGTTGTACATTTGCTTCCTGGCATGTGCTGCCCGCTTCTCCAGGGTATGGCGGAAGCGATGCACCCGGCTCCCCGATTCAAGCGGCTTAGATGTCTCCTCATTCAGGAAGAGGCTGTTGATGTGGGTCTGATGCTCACCCATAATGGGACTCAACATCCAGAGAGTCAGGAGCCCCAAGAACCTGTACAGGGAAAAGCAGAGAGAGGATTTAAGAGGCTGGGAAATATGGGCATGCCCCGTCTCCAAACATCAGCGCTGATCAGCTGTTCTGGCTGTGTCGCCATCAGTACCGGTCAGCTGTTTGGAGACAGGGCATGCCAATCCGAAGCAGTCAACCATCGGGAGCACCTGGGATGCCAGCCGCTGGAGCCATACTGTTTCTGCAGCCATCACTGCTGTTCCCCCTGCCATTCCACCAGGTATGGCAGGCTAGTCAGGGCTTGACAATATGGCTCTTTCCCCATGTAACCACTTCAGTCGTACTGATTTAACCATCTACCATATTTTTTGAAGTGTAAGACGCCTTTTTCCCTCAAAAAAGAGGGTGAAAATCTGGGTGCGCCTTATACACTGAATACAGCATTTTTTGCCTCCTGAAACCCTTTCACCAAAATGGCTGTGCATAGCCTTTAGGAGGCTTTCAGAGTGCTCCTGGGGGCTGGGGAGGACAGAAATGAATGAAAAATGGGCCATTTTTTGCTCATTTTTACCCCCTCCCCAGGAGAGTCATCTGGGACCTTCTGCAAAACAGCAGAGCAACAGGCCTCTTCCAACTTAGCAGGAATATGGCATAGTCTCAAAGCACAATTGTTGCCTATCTTCCCCCCACCCCAAGATGGTGCCAAATACCTCTTGGCCACAACTTAGCATCAAAAGGCAGGTTAGGACTGGAATGTCAAACCATCTGGCTTTTTTTCCCCTCTCCCGGTTGCCTGCCAAGTCCTTGAGCATCTGGCTAATTATCCAAGAGCTTCCCACCTCCTCATTCACCTGAAACACCAAAGAATGACAATCAGGACATTTGGGAGATGTCAGTGGGGGGCACGCCGTGTTTTGGAGATTGCAACACCGGAGAAAAGAGAACTTCAGGATCTAGAAACAATCCTTTCCTGCAGAAAACTTAGGTGACTCCCAGATTCCTCCATCTTCCAGTTGTTGCCAACTCGTGTGGCTTGATGGACTCATCTCAAAGCATCAACAATGAATTGACTACCTACCTACCTAGCTATAAACCAACCAATCCACCAACAAAAAGGTCTCGGACTGATCAATTACCTGCTTTCTTTTCAATCTATTGCATATTGATTAGATTCCCAGATGACATTAATCTGTAGTTTATTCAATCTTGATTTAATGAATAAATTCAATTATTTGGATTCATGCAACAGGATAAACTTTCAAGGATGGTTTATAAATACAATAACTCTACATCCTTTATTATGAAGGATAGTCCTTTATTTCAGAAAGCTGCCCTTCCTTTAGATTTTTTTTTTCAAAAACTCACTTTTGTCATTTATTTATTTTTTTGAAAAGTTTTTCTTGGTTTTGCTATTGAATTTTCTTTTATGAAGCAAAGTCATAAATGATTACAATTTATGTCTTTTAGATCTGCTCCTTTTTCATATTTGTCCTTCATTTTTTCCCCAAGGAAATATGATCACCATCTTTAGAAACTACTACAAAGAGATCACACAATATATTCAGCAACTGATCCAAATAATAAATTAAACGCCTTATGAACAAAATCAGCATATACTTTTGCTTGATGTCTCTACCTACATCATTTTTTTATATCCCTAGCAAATATATGTCCTGTGTGAACCTAATGGATCACAAAAACTATAATTAAAAAAAACAAGTGTCAAATTCATGAAAGACATACAAATCTAATCATCTTGAGCAAGACAAGGCGTTTTGAGTTCTCTCTTAAGGGCGGACTCAATTCTAGTAACAATTTGTTCTTTCAAATAGACCACAACAAGGAAAAAGCAAAATTTCTATTAGTAAAAGCACATCAATGGCTCAGTTAATGACCTAAAGCAGGGGTGTCCAAACTTGGCAACTTTAAGACTTGTGGACTTCAACTCCCAGAATTCCCCAGCCAGCTGGCTGGGGAATTCTGGGAGTTGAAGTCCACAAGTCTTAAAGTTGCCAAGTTTGGACACCCCTGACCTAAAGATATAAGGCAGACTGCAGTCATCCTTTCTGCACCATTGAGACTGCAGCTTCCAAATATTTCTTAGTCATCTTAGCCTGGGACTTTTGTGAGTGACAGGGCCAGCATACCTAGATGGTGCCTGGGTATGGAAGGCCTATCTATTGCAGATAGGCCAAGAAAGATGGAAGGGGGGAAAAAGCACATTATTCTATATGGTGTGCCTCTACAATCCATTCCATTCACCTGCTGACGTTTCTGTGTCAAATTATAGATTACTATAGAAATTTAGAGTTTTTCCCCCGAATGCCATCACTCTGCTTAACAACTAATTCCCACAACACTGTCAATAATCTACCAAGAATGTATTACTATTCTTCTTCTCTTCCTTCCTAGTATACGTCTCTCCCCACTTATAACTATAACCATGTTGCTTGTATCTTTCAATTTATATTGTTTTTATTTGTTTCCTAGTACAATTTGATAGCTTATTAGTAACCTTGACTATCACTAAGTGTTGTATCTTTTTATTCTTGATGAATGCATTTTATTCTCCTTATGTACACTGAGAGCATTTGCACCAAGACAAATTCCTTGTGTGTCCAATCACACTTGGCCAATAAAGAATTCTATTCTATTCTATTCTATTCTATTCTATTCTATTCTATTCTATTCTATTCTACTCTACTCTACAGACATGTCTCCTTCTACTAATTAACAACTTTGCACAACAGCTACCTGTATTCAAACACCAGGTTTGTAAATAAATGCAGGTAGTTTAAGTTTCCCTTCTCCTATGTTACTTCTTTATATTCTCTCTGATTTCTATCATTGTTGTTTTATCCAAGTTCAGAAAGTTGGTCTCCCAAGAAAAGTTAATCACTCATTTCTTACTTACAAACCCCCTTCTGTAAATTTACAGAAGGGGAAAAAAAGGGGGAACAGGGAAAGGAAGAGAGCAGAGAAGCCGAGGGCATTCAAGGACCCATCAAAAGGCAGCTTCAGCCAGCAAGGAAAGATGTCAAAAGCCCGGATATTTAAAAAGCAGCCTGGAAACTTTTATGTTTGCCAACGGGCAAACAGCTCCACTCCCCAGGTTTATCCTGTCCCACTTCTAAAAAAAATACACCTCCGGAAATGGGTGAACTCATTCTTCACCAGAGGGATCAGCCAACCCCCCTCCCGCCCCCGGTGCCCCAAACTTCCCAACTGCAGACTCCCTTCCCACCTGGAGCAGCAGGAGAAGCTGGCGGGCTTCCCCTGTGAGGCAGTCTTCCTGGGCTGGCAGTCAGTCGTCCACCACCGTGCTCTTTCTTCCCTGCCTGGAAATCTTCTGGCAAAAAAGAGGGAGAAAAGTGAAGTCAGAGTAGTCCGTTGGCAGGTACAGGGGAGGAGGAGGAGGAGGTGGAGAAGGAGGAGGAGACTTTGGTGGCTTGGGATTTGGAGCCTCTAGTCTCTTTCCAGAGGCTGCTCACCAACCACATTAAGTAAATGCAGCAGGAGAGGGTAGATGCATTACAGCACAATGTTCATTCATTCAGATGGAGAAAGACGTCAATAAATTGGAAAGGCTTTGGGATCAAACCAAAGACGTAGTCAATACAGTATCCTGGGGCCAAGCCATGGTCTACACCAGCAGTCGCCACCTGGTGGTCCGCGAAAAAATTATTGGCATTTTTTATATTGCACTGAATCAGGGGTCCTCAAACTATGGCCCCTGGAGAAGAATGGAAGGCTGAGTCAACCTTGAGCCACTCAGGATCGAACTCCTAGCAGTGGGCAGAGTTAGCCTGAGGCTCAGCCACATAGAGGTAGTCCTCAACTTATGGCAGGATGTTTAGCAACCTTTCAAAGTTACAATAAAATCAAGAAAGGTACTTACAACCCAGAGGTCCCAAAAGTTCATTTTTTCAAGAGGCAAATGGACTTCCTTGCTTTTTTTTTTTTAAGACGTTTCGGTTCTCATCCAAGAAGCTTCTTCAGCTCCGACTGGATAGTGGGGAATGGAAAGATTTATATTCCTTGCAGACAGATGGTCATTTGCATTCTTTTTAGAGAGTCCTTGAGGCCACTTGGAGGCTTATCTGTGACCTCAGGGTCACCTGAGTAGTACACATGGGTTTGGAGCCTTCTTGGAAATCTTGAAAGGGCTCTGTTGTAGACTGGGAATAGATGATGTCATATCTCTTCCCCTCTTTTGAGAGAGGGCTATTCAATTGTGACATAAATGGCCTCTTTGACCGCTCTTCCAAGAAGCTTCTTGGATGAGAACCGAAATGTCTTCGAAGAAAAACAAGGAAGTCCAGTTGCTTCCTGAAAAAAAGCACCGTTGGGACAACTGTGGCCTGGATTGACTGAGAATCTCCATAGACCAGGGGTGTCCAAACTTGGGAACTTTAAGACTTGTGGACTTCAACTCCCAGAATTCCCCAGCCAGCATGGCTGGCTGGGGAATTCTGGGAGTTGAAGTCCACAAGCCTTAAAGTTCCCAAGTTTGGACACCCCTGCCATAGACATTTTCAACCCAGATTCAAAGTTCTAATCTAATGACTGGATTCTCCTCTCCTCCGCAGTCATGTATTTGCATTTGGGGGTGCTTGGTAACCCACCACATTTATGACCATTTGCTGTATCCCACAGTCATATGACCACGATTGATGATAGTTTCGTGCCCGTTGCAGACAATGCATTCAATTCATTTGGCTCGCATGTTCACTCAGCCATATTGTCAGCAGCGACTAATGGAGTAAAATCTGCAGGGAATTTACCTTTTACTTCACATGTCCACTTAACAACAGTCCCCCAAAAGGTCATACAATCGGCCATGGTCACCTGATGACCCACTTAACAACTGACGTGACTTATGACCATAATTCTGGGCTCAATTACAGTTGTATATGGGAGTTCTATTTAATTCTCAGGGCATCGGGAGCGTTCCATTCCCCTGTTTTCCTCAGGCCCAAATGGCGAAGAGTTTTAACAATTCCGTTCACTCCTAGGCAGATTCAAGATTCATTACGTGTACCAAGTATACTTCCACACACCAATTTCTGTCCCCATGGAAATGGGAAATCTTCCAATGTGATACAGCATCAGGCTTCTGGAGCTGAAGGAGACCAGATGCTACCACCCACCAGTCCCACCATGTATCTTCTAGGATGCCGCCGCCACCGTTCCTACGTGTTGCAGACAACATGGCACTCAAAGAACAGGAAGGAACAGAAACTATGAAAGCTAGAGAGTTCACATCTCTAAAGACCTAAAGACTGGATAATTGGGTATAGCAATCACAAGAACTCTTAACTTAAACCTCCACTAAACCTGTAACCTCTTTGACTTAGGCCAGCCAGAGGTCCCAGGAGTGGAAGATTTTTCTGTCATTTAGGAAGGAATGCAGAACTTCCATTGTCAGATGCAGCCTACATTTAGGGGGCAGTCCCTAGGATTTTACATCTGGAGTAGACTGCCTGTAGAAGCTCCATTACAACAGTGATGGCTAGCCTTTTTGTTGTCGCTTGCTGAAAACACCCATAATGCAATGCGCCCCACGCACCCTCAGTGTATGCGCACGCCCCACCCACCCACCCACAGCCCCATTTTGGGCCTACTAGGCGTCCCTGTAGCCTCCTGGGAGCAAAAACAGGCCATGGCAGGGATCACGCCAACCCTCGCGCCCCGTTTTGGGCGTAGTAGGCCTCCCTGCAGTAAAAATGGGCCACCGCAACCCTCGCCTCCCACGCATGTGCGCATCCCCGTGCATGCACCCTGCGTGCGCCCAGCCCGACGTGAATGTGCGGCAAATCAGCTGGGTGGCAGGAGGTAGGCGCACATCAGTGGTGGGTTTCAAAAATTTTTAGAACCTCTTCTGTAGGCGTGGCCTGCTTTGTGGGAGTGGCTTGCCGGCTATGTAACCGGGTGGGAGTGGCTTGCCAGCCATGTGACCAAGTGGGAGTGGCTTGGCAGTCATGTGACTGGGTGGGCCTGGCCAACTTGTAAAATGTGGTGAAACTCACTTAACAACGCTCTTGCTTAGCAACCAAAATGTTAGCTCAGAAACTCTGGCATTTGAAGCACGCAAGTCTTAAAGCTGTCAAGTTATAAGACCCTTGCACCCCTAAGCCTTTAGAAAAAAAAAAAACCATGGGTGTTCAAACTTGACAGCTTTAAGACTTTAAGGTTTAGATAGGACTCTGAGAGGCGGGTAGGGCGATTGGTGAACCAGCCAATCAGTGAGCAGCGGGAGGGGAAGCCTGCGGACGAACGGGGGGAGGGAGCTGGAACCGGTTCTAAACGGCACGGTAGATTTGTGGAACCTCTTCTATAGAAGAGGTTTGAACTGGCAGGAACCCACCCCTGGCGCACATGCACAGTAGAGCTGAGCTGGGGCGACCGCTCGCGTGCCCGTAGAGAGGGCTCTGGGTGCCATCTGCGGCACATGTGCCATAGGTTCACTATCACGGCACTGTAGGATTTCTTAGTAGCTTCTGATGGATTTAGAGTTCTCCTAATCGTGATTTGGCAAACTATCCTGACCAGGATTCTGGAGGCAATATAAACACAAGCGATATACGCAACACGCTGCGTTATACCAGAATCTAAAAGTCTGCCTCATCTAATAACTTGCAAAGTTATTAGAATGAAGCTTTACCATAAAATAGAATGAGCTAGAATTAATTAGTTAATTAGAGCAGGTTATGTTCCCTACCTTCTCTTCCTCATAAGACTGACAGTAGCCAACTACATTTTAGCTTGATATAGCCACTTTACAGATCTTGTACCCAAAGCTATTCTAGAAAAATTGAACCTGAGCCTCCACGTGCTTTGTTTCAATCCTCCTTTTTGTCCTAATTCATTTAAGGAATCAGAAGATTCCCCAATTTCCTTTTTTTTAATGCCTAAAATGGAATTAACCTTCACTGGCTGGCAAAGAAGTCTAATAGGGTTGTACCAGAAATTGTCCTTGTCCTTGTGCCAGAAAAGACTTCAAGGAGCATAGCTGATGGAAAGGAAGTAGATGAGAACTACCAAGTTGGGGGGGGAAAGGATACCCCCACTGAGATAAACATTATTATCCCTTCTCACAGCCAATTGCTTAGCAACACTGCACTGCACAGCTGTGTCTCCAAGCTTCATCCGCCCACAGCTGTCTGGCTGAGAATTAATCCATGCACTTTTGTGAGCCTTTTCCCAACAGAAACCTCATGGAGGTCCACAGGATACGTACCTGATACTCTGTCTACCCTGCAAGGCTTTGCCATTCATACTCGCACATTTTTAGTTCAGTCTGTCAACTCAATTTTCCTGGAGACACATACAGGCTGAAGACCGAATCCACCAGTGCTGCATCTCCAGCCTCTAGAGCAGGGGTCCTCAAACTACAGCCTACAGGCTGGATACGGCCCGCCCAAGCCATTAATCCGGCCCATATGAAACCATGAGGCTGCCCCACCCACATCGCCCCACCTACCCACCGGCCCCCATCCGACTTCTAGAGGCTGAGGAGGCCAAAAACGGGCTTGTTTTTTTGCTCCCCATCCTCCAAAGAGGGGAGAGGGTGGGAGACACACACACACACAAACACACACACACAGAAGTCACACACACACACACACACACACACACACACACACGGCAGCCACATCCCTTCATTTACTTGCTTTCCACCCCCAGGAGCATAACAAATTAAAGTTTTATTTGTATGTATTGTTTAATGGACTGCTAAATTGGCCACACCCACCCAGTCACATGACCGCCTAGCCACGCCCACCCAGACAGTCCGGCCCCTCAACAGTCTAAGGGACCGTGAATTGACCCCGTTTAAAAAGTTTGAGGATCCTTGATCTAGAGCTTCTGCTGACAAAGCAGCCAAACCTCAAGAACCTAACTCATGTTACCGTGTGCACATGAGGAAAGCGGGGAGATGTTTTCAGCCTGCTCAAGCAGCTTGCAAGGCAATCAACTAAACAATAAGTGGTACATGGAAGAAAGTATTCTGTTCCACATGGATCCTCACTCCATGCATCCCCTTTGCTCCACGTATAGTCTTCAAAATCTGAAGCTGGCTGGGATCACACAATATATGAAGCCTGAAATAAGCCCAATTGTCCTGTTCACATCACATCATAACATGCTGACACAAATGAACCACATCATAGTTTAATAGCACTTATAGACTGCTCCACGGTGGTTTTACAGTCCTCTCTGAGCTGTTTACAATATCAGCATCTTGCTCCTAACAATCTGTCTCCTCGTTTTATCAACCTTGGAAGGATGGAAGGCTGAGCTAACCTTGAGCAGGTCAGGATCAAACCCCCAGCAGTGGGGAGAGTTAACCTGCAATACTGCATTCTATCCACTGGATGTAAGGTAAGGGTATAGTTTTCAAAAGACAACGACTGGGTTCCCACAACATTGAAGTATGAACTACCCAACCAACCATGTGTAAATCTAATGTTTTGGTGACCCTGTCTTAATCAGATGCCCCAGGAAATGATTTATTTCAATCATAAAATGTGTAATTAGAAAAGGCTTTGGGAGGCTTAGAGATATAATAGAGAAGCATGATGAATTTTAAACACTTAAAAAAGAATAAAACATTAAAGGTCTAGATTGGATAAGAATGTTTTGAATTGCTTCCTGAACTATAATAAAGTGCGAATTTGCGTCAATTCCACTGTCAGTATGTTCCCTAATATGGGACTTAAGCCAAATCAAACAGAATTAGCTGTTAATTTTATTTATTGCAAAATCCACGAAGGCGCCCGACTGATGTCTTTAGAGTGAGGGCCAGACTGAAGAGTGATCCTGTGACTAGCTTAGGCCTAACCCACTTATAACTTTCTATACTGTTGTCCGGTATAGAACCCAGACAATTCTTTGGATTGCAAGAACTTGGGAAATACATAACTGTTTTAATGAGATGGATACAGGGCTGCATTCATGCACCTTCTTATCTCAAGGATGCTCTTTTAGAAATGAAACTGAATCAGAATAGAGCTGGAAGGGACCTTGGAGGTCTTCCAGTCCAGCCCCCCTGCTCAAGCAGGAGATCCTATACCATTTCAGACAAATTACTGCCCAGTCTCTTCTTAAAAACCTTAAAAATAGGTTGACTTCTTCTTTGTGGCAGCTCCTCAAATATTGGAACACTGTTATCATGTCACCCATAGTCTTTTTTTAGTAGACTAAACATACCCAATACCTGCAACTGTTCTTCATAGGTTTTAGTCTCCAGGCCTTTGATCATCTTAGTTGCTTTTCTTTGCACTTTTTCCAAAGTCTCAACATCTTTTTGGAATCACTCTACTGCTCGCCTGCTCACCTATATATTTCTCCCCCACTCCTTTTATTTTTTGGATTGCCAGAAAATAAAAAAGATGCTTCCCTACTATTGTACAGTAAAAAGGTCTTTCAGAAGGAAACAGCTTGCACTTCCAAGGCTGAAAGTTGAACTACAGAGATGGCTTTAGGGAAGGAACTGGCAGTTAGCAAAACATGATTTAATCCTAGAAAAAGAATATTAAAAAGAAACTTAATCTGACTCCACCTTAACTCTCTTGTGCAGAAGGAGGGAGGGAGGGAGGGAAAATGCAGTTACTTCTTCAAGGCCATCTTTGTAATTTTCTACCCTCCCAAAACTTTTCATTGTGACCTATGGAGTTTTCTCCAACTGTGCTGAATTTCTGAGGCTTATTGTTTTGAGGAAAAAAAAAACCTATTTTAAACTAAAATAAAATAAAATAAAAACTATTTTATTCTCCCAGTAAGGCTCTAAATCCACTCAAATCTCATGCTTGTTCTAAGTGTGTATCCAAGGATTTTGCTATGATCCCAATCACTTCACCCTTTGACTTCAAAAATAGTTTGTTAGGGCTGCCCAAAACTGCAAGGGATACTTGGTACTTTGTACCAATTATGTTACTGTAATTCCGGAAAATGTTCCTTAAATCTCCTAAGAGCCACAACGTTTTCCACACAGGACACAAGCAACCTTATTTCATGTGGTCCGTGGTTTAAGCTGTATTGCAGAATCTTAGCTCCTTTGTCATTCTTTTCTGAAAACTAAATCCCAGACTGTTTAGAAAAAAAACTGAGATAATAAACCAGTTTGGCGATCCAGAACATGTCCCATCCTGAATACTATCCAGTGCTATTTATTTTTTTGGCATTTCAAGTTAAATGCAATGTCTGGTTCTGATTTTTCCACATCTCTACAATAACCCTGAGAAGCAGAATCTGAATATTCCCATTAGAGGCTGTGAGGGGAGAGGGAGAGGAAGAGGAGAGGAATTCTCCAGCAGCAAAAGAATAGTGTACAAAGGGCACCTCTGAGCATGTTAATATGAGAGACAGAAAGAGAGAGAGAGACCCATGGGATCTAAAATTACAGTATAAGACGCACAGAGCTGCTGGAGCTTGCCAGTTCTTTTTGCAAAAATTAATCACTAGCAAATCCCTTGCCAAAGGCAGCCTTTAACAGACTTGAAATGTAACACACACCTACTTGGCTCAAGGCCCACCTCAGACAGATATTTCCACTCTAAAAATAAATAAACAAACACAGAAGCAGGGATTGTACTCCTGCTTTGCCAAACCAAGGCCCACTTACTCTGCCTGTCTGGATACAACCCCCTGCATCAATTTCTCTCCCTCCCAATTAGACTGAAACTGCCCGAACAAGACTATCTTTGGTTACTGGAATGATTCAGAGCCTTGTATCAGTTTGCCCCATACATCCCTGCGACCAATTCGCTCTCACAGAGAGGGACTCCTCCGGGTGCCGTCCACCAGGCAGTGTCAGAGGGCGCCGCCCAGGAATAGGGCCTTCTCTGTGATGGACCCAGCCCTTTGGAATGACCTCCCCCCAGATATCAGGACAACGACCGATCTCCGCTCCTTCCGCACGAAACTCAAGACCCACCTGTTCCAACTAGCCGGCCTGGCTTAACTAGAAATTTCTAACCTCCCTGGCAATTTTAATTATTTTAATATTTTATACGTAAATTTTGGGGTTTTTAACTGTTTTAATTGTTTTAATTTATTGTTATTTATTTGAACTTGACTGTTAAATATTGGTGTTACCTCCTCCATGCCACATTTGTATTTTGATTTAATTGTACGTCGCCCCGAGTCCCTTTGCGGAGAGGGGGCGACTGATAAATCGAAATAAATAAATAATAAATAAATAAATTTGCAGAACACAGCCAATTCTATTATTACAGCAAATATAACACAATTTCTGTGCACATGGTTGGTTCTGGGGTGTTGTTGTTTTTTTTGCCTTTGTGCAACTGTAGCTTCAAGCTTCCGTCCACAAGGCCAGAAAGCATTCTTCACTGAAGATGGGAGGGAAAAACTTGATGGTCAGGGCAGGCAACACTAAGGCACAGGTAGTTTTAGGGTTTCCGAAACTTGGCAACTTTAAAATGCATGGACTTCAACTCTCAGATTTCCTCAGCTAGCATGGCTGTCTGTGGAATTCTGGGAGTTGAAGTTCACAGGTCTTAAAGAGGCCAAGGTTGGAAACCATGTTTTAGGGGCTCCTCTTATAAGCCCATTCTTGCCTCTATATGTTTGCACTTACAATATGCATTTTAGGTAGAACAGGGACGGATAATATGTCACCCCGTGTAGTTTTCCACAATACTGGTGGAATTTTCCACAATACTGTCATTAGTGACAAAGGTCCAAAGAAGGCCACTGCAGGTTTCAGGTAGAATAGAATAGAATAGAATAGAATAGAATAGAATAGAATAGAATAGAATAGAATAGAATAGAACAGAAGAATGGAATGGAATAGAATAGAACAGAACAGAAGAATGGAATGGAATAGAACAGAACAGAAGAATAGAATAGAATGGAATAGAAGAATGGAATGGAATGGAATAGAAGAGAAGAGCATAGAACAGAACAGAACAGAAAAGTGGAATGGAATGCAATAGAATAGAATAGAACAGAAGAATAGAATGGAATACAATAAAATAGAACAGAAGAATGGAATGAAATAGAAGAGAAGAGCATAGAACAGAACAGAACAGAAAAGTGGAATGGAATGCAATAGAATAGAATAGAACAGAAGAATAGAATGGAATACAATAAAATAGAACAGAAGAATGGAATGGAATGGAAGAGGAGAAGAGAAGAGCATAGAACAGAACAGAACAGAACAGTGGAATGGAATGCAATAGAACAGAAAAGAAGAATAGAATGGAATAGAATAAAATAGAATCAAAGAATGGAATGGAATGGAATGGAAGAGAAGAGCATAGAACAGAACAGAAAAGTGGAGTGGAATGGAATGGAATGGAATAGAATAGAATAGAACAGAAAAGTGGAATGGAATGGAATGGAATAGAATAGAATAGAATAGAACAGAAAAGTGGAATGGAAAGGAATAGAATAGAATAGAACAGAAAAGAAGAATGGAATGGAATGGAATAGAATGAAATAGAATAGAAGGATTTAATATACATGTTCTGAGACCCAGTTTGGTGTAATAATTAAGGCATCAGAAGAGAAACTGATAGACTGAATTTTAATCTCGCCTCGGGCACAAAAGTGACCACCGGGTGACCTCGGGCCAGTCACTTCCTCTCAACCCCAGGAAGGAGGCAATGACAACCCGTTTCCGAAAAACCATGCCAAGAAAATTGCAGGGATTTGCCTTGACAGACTTCAAGAATTTGGCATGGTTGTATGGAAAAAAATAATAATGTACATGTTAAGGAAGGAGGGGAAAAAACCCACTTCCCCCAAAAGTGGGGGGGGAGCCTGGCTTCTCTGTAATGATATCATTACATCATGCTCAGTTTCCTGCAAACCTTGTCACAATGTAAAAAATAGGGGGAAAATATTCTGGATTCCAAATGGCTGCTTGTCCCTGTTCAGGTGCCTTTACAGTTCTTGTTCAGTGATGGAAAGCCTGTTTTGCTTGTCAAAAGTGTCACAATCCATCCCACATTAGCGGTTACAGGAACTGGGCATGGCTAGTCTAGTGAAGAGAAGGAGCAGGGGAGACATGATATCAGTCTTCCAATATTTGAGGGGCTGCCACAGAGAGGAGGGGGTCAAGTTTATTTTCCAAAGCACCTGAAGGCCAGACAAGGAATAATGGATGGAAATGGACCTAGGAGAGATTCAACCTAGAAAGAAGGATAAATTTTCTGACGGTGAGAGCAATCAACCAATGGAACAGAAGTTGCCTTCGGAGGTTGTGGGAGCTTCATCACTTGAGGCTTTCAAGGAGAGATTGGACTGCCATCTGTCAGGAATGGTGTAGGATCTCCTGCTTGGGGGGGGGGGGGGGGGGTTGGACTAGATCAGGGTTCTCCAACCTTGGCAACTAGCACGATGGACTTCAACTCCATCAGATTTAAAGTTGCCAAGGTTGGAGACCCCTGGACTAGATGACCTACAAGGACCCTTCCAATCTGTTAATCTGTCTGTAGTGTGTTAATCTTGTTTGCTTGGTTCTGTGTTCAGTCTTAGGAGTCACCTTCTTGAGGAACATCAATTCCCACTGCTGGAAATGCCTTGGAAAACATACAAAACTTCCCCAATTTGGTGCTGTCCTGCTGAGAGGTATACAGGTAGTCCTCGACTTACAACAGTCCATTTAGTGACTGTTTGAAGTTACAACATCACTGAAAAAAAGTGACTTATGACAGTTTTTCACACGACGGTTGTAGCATCCCCATGGTCATGTGATTTACATTCGGATGCTTGACAACTGACTCACATTTATGACGGTCATGTTATCCCGGAGTCATGGGATTGCCTTTTGTGACCTTTGGGCAAGCAAAGTCAATGAGGAAACCAGACTCCCTTAACCACAGTCTTACTAATTTAACAGCTGCAGCAATTCGGTTCACAAATGTGGCAAGAAAAGTCATAAAATGGAGCAAAACTCAGTTAACAAATTTCTCTCATTTAACAACATCATTTTTGGGCTCAATTGTAGTTGTAAGCTGAGGACCACCTATATAGGTAGTCCTTGAATTATGACTACAATTGGGACTAGAATTTCTGTTGCTAAGCAAAATGGTTGTTAAGTGAGCCGAACTTGATTGTACAACCCTTTTTGCCATAGTTGTTAAATGAGTAAATGCAATGGTTAGGTGAATCATGAGGTCATTCATCGAATCCGGCTTCCCTGATTGGCTTTGGCCTGACAGAAGCCAGCTGGGAAGCTCACAAATGGTGATCATATGAACCCAGGAGGCTGAAACTTGTGGAAGTAGGAATGGATTTCCAGAGGGGGGAAAAATTTCAGACCACAGGAACCAGGAGCATCACTCAGGTGACCCTGAGGACACAGATAAACCTCCAAGTGCTTCAATGACCCTCTAAAAGGGTGCAAATGACCAGCTGTCTTTGCAAAGTATAAATCCTTCCATTCCCCACTATCCTGTCAGAACTGAAGAAGCTTCTTGGATGAGAAGTGAAATATCTTCAAAGAAAAAACAAGGAAATCCAGTTGCCTCCTGAAAAAAGCACCTTTGGGACAATGTGTGTAGATCCAATTTCTACAACCTGGGAGTTGGAAGCTTCCACATCTGGAGAAGACCAGGTTGAGAATGTCAAGAGTAAGAAGTAAAGGGTTGGCTGGACTAAAAGCTCCAAATTAATAGAAGAGATGCATGGCTATTAGCCTTGATGGCAGGGTGGCTGCTTCCAAAGGCCATCGGCTAGGAGACTAGTGGCCAGTTGTATTGACCACTGTCAGAACAGATGGAGCAGAGAGCCAATCTCGCACTGCTCACCATCATATCGTCTTTCACAAGGGGTGGAAGAAAGTGGCCATAATGGGAAGGGGACAAGGACTGCAGTCCCTTACCATCAAAAGCGACAGAAAGGGAAACACACGCACAGAGAGAGAGACACACACTTAAAACCCTACCAGCCTTGCTATCCGGGCTCCCAGGCGTCCGATATAGAGGAAGCCCCAGGGGGATAATACACAATCATAACGAAAACCCACTTGCGAGCAGAGACCGGGGTGATCTAAATCGAAAGGGAGAGGAAGGCGAAATCCCTCTGCGTGCCTCAAAGGAAGCGTGTGCAAAATCCAGTTGCACTTTCTCTTGGGAGAGGAATTTTATTATTGGGGGGGGGGAGCTCGGGTGCCGCTTGCGTTCCCCATTCCGGGGCTTCTCCGAAGGCTATTCGCATCGCTGGACGGAGAAAGGCCCCCTACCCATCCATAGTCCTATCTGCCACCTCCTTTTTTCCCCCGAACCCAGCGTCTCCCTCGCCCATTCCATATGGAGTCTCCACGCGGACTTTCGCACCCCAATACAATCGGTCCCGTTCCCCCCCAAAAAACCCCCCGATGAAACACGGGTTCCCCCACCCTCCTCCTCATCCCTCTCCCTCCGCAACGCATTTCGCCACTTGCCTTAGCAAACGTGTGAAGGGGCCTGGGGGTTCCGCACGGCAGCAGCAACGGGGCTGGGAAAAGAAGGGGAGGGGGCGGGATGGCTTCCCCTGGCCTTTTCTTACAGTGGGGAGGGGGCGCTTCACCCAGATCTAGCGGGGTGCGTGTTGGGTGGGTGGATCAGTCTCCGCCGCTGGCCCGGTTGCTACGGTTTTCGCGGGTTCCGGCGGCGTGCCTCCCTGCCAAGCTTTCACTCGCGCTCCACGCTTTCCACGTGGACCAGCCGACGCCTCTCCGGCTCTCCAGATCGGTGTGCCGCCTTAGATCGCCGCCGCAGCCGCCTGAGCGCTCGCTTGCCCACGTCTGCCTTCGGTTGCTCTTCCACTTGCTTGGCGACCGGGATCGCGGCTTGGCCAGCGCGGGGAGAATGATTCGATATTCCGGCCCGTCATTGGCCACGCAAGGCGGGCGGGAACACGAGGGCGGCGATCGCGGGCGATCTCTCTCTCTCTCTCTCTCTCTCTCAGCGCAAAGCGGCTTAGCCTCTCCCACCCACCCCCCTGCGCGCCTCCGCCTGGCGCAACCGGGAGGATTGCAGGGCTCGAATGGAGCCGCAGCGCGAAGACGCTGGAGGCGATGGCGAGGAGCCTCTGAGTGTAAGCAGAGCGCCCTTGCTCCGAAGCCGCAGGAAAGATCCTCCGATCCCCTCCTTCAAGAAAAAGGGATCGGCCCACTCCGAGGCCAAAGGTTCAGGGGAACAAGCGCTGCCTCTGTTCCCGTGCATCCGGGTCTGTTTTCCAAATGTTGAGACACCCCCGCCCCTCTCCCCTTAAGAGCATGTGCCTAAAAAAACCCACACCGGCGCCACAGGCGAGTGTCCGGATTTGGGGAAAAATATGGCGGCGGCCTCGAAGCTGTTCCTCTCAGCCTTACGAAATCCCGGCTGTCCGGACGAAGTGCTGGAGCATCCTCTGCTTTGTCAGTGAAGATTAACACCTTCATCCTTCCGTTTTAAAAAAAAAAAACGGGATTGTGGAGGGAAGTTTGAGGAATTCTTGCAAGTCGGTGCGTTTTGGGTTGGAACATGTGGTTTGCCTTCTGGTCCAAGGCTTAAGGTGAATGGTGCCCACGCATGTCTGCCTGACATGCGGCAGAACATTTTGTGCCCGTATAGGCCTTACCAGCCACCTGTGGACACATCGTGGACATCCCCACAAACTGTTAGATGTCAAGGGCCTCTTCGAGCACGGTGGATGAACGAACATCATCATCAAGCTGAATGATATAATGGGACATAGTTTTCTGAATCACACTTAGCTGGGTGTATCACAATGTGGAAAGTTATCACCCAGCCCTCTCCCAGAAAAATGAAATATCCTAGGAAATATTGAAAAGGCAGAATATTATATTTCCCTGGATGTGAAAAGGAAGAAACGTGTTTTAAATTGAGAGTAGCTCCCTGTAGCTTCCTGCCTCCATCCACTTTCTCAATGGGCCATTAAGAAGGCCAAGCCAGTCCCTTTACATAATAAAGAGTTCTCTCCTTCAGCTCCAGGGGGATGGGATTAAGGCATGATAATATTGGCCCTTTACCCAACTCCCCACATGGCATCTGAACTCAACCAAACCTGGATTCAAAAACGCAGCCTAGAAAAGTTGCCCCTGCATGGCCTCATGGGAATCTGACAACCAATTAGAAGACAAGATCAAAGGCCAGAGAGGGCATAAAACCAGGAACTTTCAGCATCTCAGTCCTTCCTTCTCTTCTTCTCCCCAACATTGAAGCATGTGATCACCTTTTCTGTTCAGGACTCAGGCCATGTGGTCCTGTCCACCATTAAACCATCTTTCCAAGCAGCCTCCATGTCTCCAAAGTCTTTTTCCCCACTTGGAGTCGAACCCAGAAGGACATTTCTTCCAACAACAATAAGGGATGAAAGTATGTTTACAAAATATACTTCCTGGGTTCGCACACTAAAACACAAATGCAAGATGTACTTTTGCTTGCCGTCTTGTGTGAACTCAGCCATGGTGGTTTACTCAACAAACCACAATTAAACCAGCCATGATCAGATATGTGCATAAGCGTGCATAAGCGCACCACCGTGCCTAATGTCCCTGTCCTCCTGTCCCCATCTATTTGTATTCATTTCTTTCAGTTATATCCATGTTTATATTTATACCTGCTATCTTGTACATGTTTGGCAAACTAATAAATACAAATACAATTGTGAGCCAAGTCAACAAGCGATTCCTTTGAAATGCTTGATGACACGAGCTTTTTGCAAAGTTTCCTAGAATCTGAAATGTCACAGAGGAGAGAGAATCGGAATTTGCAGACGTGTTTTTTTCAATTTCAATTTTATTTGATTTATAGACCGCCCCCTCTCCCCGAGGGGACTCGGGGCGGTGTTCAGGCAAAAAGGATTTGTTTGCTTCCACAGAATTTCATATTGTAAGAGACTCCCAAGAATTTTTTCCATCAGAGAAAGTTTTCTGATCCTCTTATTTTGCCATCCAGCCATGGGCGGGGGGAGGGGGGAGTGTATCTGCTGGCAGTCCCTGAACAAGTACATTATGATTGGTTATCACCTACATTATGGTTGCTTATCTCCGCGCACAAAAGGTTCTTGCTCAATTCAAATCTTGCAGCAGGCCTCCCTCTTTTCAAAACAAATAGAGCTGATGCAATTTCCTCTTCCTTAACAGCTCTGCCCAGACAATCTAGCCAGGGATAGGGCTGAGCACTCACACCCCAATAAGTGAGGATATAGTGGAATGTGTTGAAGAGACTTTATCTAGAGTTGATTATCGGTACCTCTGGGAAGTTCTTGATGTTCTCTGAACTTCACTGTTTGCTTGCCAATGTTTCATAACCCAACCAGGCAACATCGGTAAGACTCTTATCTACTTCCAAAGAGAGGCAGATTATGAAGTGTATAGAACAAGTTGTTTAATCACTTTTGGGGGGGATGGGCCAGTAGAGCACACTTTTTAATGTATCCTCTGGTACCGTGATGGCAAACCACAGGTGGCACGCGGAGCCGTATTGGCTGGCACTCCAGCCATCAGCTGATTTTTGGGTTTCCAGGGGAATCCGTTTTCACTCTCTCCAGGCTTCAGGAAAGCCTCCAGAGGCTGTGGAGAAGGAAAAACGGCCCCAACGAGCCAACCGGAAGTTTGGGAACAAACTTCTGGTTGACCCATTGGGCCTGTTTTTTGCCCTGCCCAGCCTCCGGAGGCTTCCCTGAAGCCTGGGGAGGGCAAAACATGGCCCCAACAGGCCAACTGGAAGTTTGGAAACTATTTGTTTTCGGGGGGGGGCATTTTCACCCTCTTCAGGCTTTAGAAAGCCTCCGGAGTCTGGGAAGAGGTCATGCGTGCATGTACAAGGGGGGGGGGCTGCGCATGCATGCGCAGGTGGACAAAGAGGATTGAATTGGTGTGGGCCCACATGCATTCGTGATAGCATACACAAGCACAATTTTGGCATGCCATAAGAAAAACGTTCACCATCCCTGCTCTAGTAGAAGGTACAAGGTAGTCCTTAATTCACAACGGTTCGTTTAGTGACCGTTCAAAGTTACAATGGCACTGAAAAATATGATTTATGGCTGTTTTTCACAGTTACAACCTTCATAGCATGTGATCAAAGTTCAGATGCTTGGCAACTGGCTCATACTTCTAATCGTTGCTGTGTCCTGGGGTCAGGTGGTCACCTTTTGTGATCTTTCGACAATCAAAGTCAGTGGGGAAGCCAGATTCACTTAACAACCCAAGTTCCAAACTTATCATCTGCAGTTGATAAGATTCGCTTAACAACTATGGCTAGAAAAGTTGTAAAATGAGGCAAAATTCACTTAACAGAGGCCTCAGTAGAACAACATCAGAAATATTTGTGCTCAATTGTGGTTGTAAGTTGAGGATTACCTGTAGTATCTTAGGTGAGGCATTCTTTGTGTCAAGAAAGGGAAATTCCTATTGTTAGAAGTTGCTAAATGATGGCCTCATTTAAGCATCGTTTGTTGATCAAATCAATCAGTCCAGCAGGTAAGTAATTTCTGTTTGCTCAATTTCAGATATCCTCCTTTTTCGTCCAGCTGCTCTTTCTTGCATCTCTTGACTGAAAGTTTCAGTGGGACACACTGTGCTAAGTCACACTTTCAGTTCACAAACCAGGAACAAATTTGGTTTTAAACGACGATTTGCTACCCTTAAACAAACTCAACCTTCCTGACTTTGTTTTTCCATTACGCTGAGGCCAAACCGAGTGCATTAAATGCTTCATGTAGTGTGTGACCCAAGAGAGGGGAAAACCCTTTTAGTAAGTGGATACAGTTTCAAAATAAATCATTATGCTCCTAAAGCAGACTCAGCTATGTCTGGTATTAACCATGGGTAGGTCAGCCGTAAAGCCAGACCAGATGGCATAGCCAATAGAAGCTCACCCTGCTTTTTTATTTATGGATCTTTTGGTGGGCATTCCAGTCATGTGTGCAATGAATGCCTGGCTGACTTGATGCTTCCTGAATTTTGCATGCGTGTGAGAGAAGGAATATGTATGCTTTTGCAATCTGGGTTTAAAAAAAGTCAAGTCGCTGTAATAGTTTAGATGGCATCAGAACTACGGTACACATACAAGGAGAAGATTAAGCCCAGTCTTTCCTATTTCTCATATATTTCACTTGCCAGAAAAAGAAAAAAAAAATATAGAAGAATGTTGTACTGTGTTGGCCCAAAAATAAAGACAAGGTCTTATTTTCTTTTGATCCCGAAATAAGCATTTGCCCCATTATTATTTTTGAGGTGCAGGAGGCGGTAAGCATGGCGGTAAACAACAGCTGCTGTGTTGCAATATTTTGGGGGGAGGGCTTATTTTAGTGCATCCTGATTGGTCTTATTATCTGGCGAGGTCTGATTTTTGGGAGAACAGGGTACTTGGAAATGACCCAGTTTTGCAATCACCGCAAACCACTCCTGTCTGTCTGTCTGGAAGCTGAGATCATCCTGAGTTTAACCTGGCCCACATACTACAAATATGTATAGAGCTAGTTTTTTTTGGGGGGGGGGGAAATGTTTCAAACTATAGTTAAGGGACCTACCCCAACCTATAATTAAAGTGTAGATGATGCAAACTGACCATGTTTGCAGGACTGTAACTTTGCTGCTTGTATCCTTACACTTTATATTGATAGTTTCCTGATTGCTTATTTGTACCCTATGACTATCGTTAAGTATTGTAACCTTATGATTCTTGATGAAGGTATCTTGTCTTTTTATGTATACTGAGAGCATATGCACCAAAGGCAAATTCCTTGTGTGTCCAATCACACTTGGCCAATAAAGAATTCTATTCTATTCTATTCTATCGTTGGTATAACCTGCAGTACACGAAAGTTCCTGACTTTTAATAAAATTTGCTAGACAGGAAAGGCATTATCAGACTTAATCAGTGTATCAATTAAGAAAAAGAAGGCACATGCAAAGGAGACTCCAAATTTCAGGGAGAAGGGATTATAATGTTGGTGTCAGCAATCCACTGGAGTCACCTTTTACCTTCTTATTCAAAGTCAGGATGACTTCTAGGTTATGTCCCCTTAGAGATTCCAAACCTCCGCATGTCATACATCTTGAATAAATGAAGTCCTAAAATAGATGCCAATCTGCCACAGGAGAGATGGCATGTTGGAGGCACACTTCCAAGTAGTGTCACTAATTGCCAGAAGCCTGGGAGGAAAGGAGCTTCCACTGTGCTTTTCTAGTCTTGTGTTTTCCAGCTCAAGAAGAAAGGCAGTGCTATTTTCATAACTACGGTATCAAAAGTATGTCATGCTGACCCTTTTCCAAAGTAATCGCAAAGTTTCAACATTGCAGTAGTTTTTCAAACAGGAAATGGAGAGGTAGAGCAGCTGACTTGAAAGATTCAGCTGGAGCAGAAAAGCTGAAGTGTGTCTTGTTCTAGAAAATAGAATAGAATTAGAATAGAATGAAGAAGAGGAGGTGGAGGAGAATAGAATAGAATAGAATAACAGAGTTGGAAGGGATCTTGGAGGTCTTCTAGTCTAACCTTCTGCTCAGGCAGGAATCCCTACACCACTTCAGACAAATGGTTATCCAACATCTTTTTAAAAACTTTCAGTGTTGGAGCATTCACAATTTCTGAAGGCAAGTTGTTCCACTGATTAATTGTTCTGTCAGGAAATTTCTTCTAGGTTGCTTCTCTCTTTGGTTAGTTTCCATCCATTGCTTCTTGTCTTGCCCTCAGGTGCTTTGGAGAATAGCTTGACTCCCTCTTCTTTGTGGCAACCCCTGCGATATCAGAAAACTGCTACCATGTCACCCTCTAGTCCTTCTTTTCATTAAACTAGACATACCCAATTATAAGAGACTTGCATATCCTACACAACACAAAGTTTGTTGCACTGTGCAAGTTAGCTATTTTTATTTCCTTAGAAGCAAACTTAGAAGTTACTTTGAATGGGTTTGCCATTAAAAGAAGCCCCAAAGAGAGATCACCCGTCATAATAAGCTGTAGTTTAATCATGCTTTGTTGAATAAACCATTTAGGGCCCTATTGATTTTAAGTAGCATGTTAGTATTAGTAAAGCACGCTAGATTTGCATACCATGATAGGCCAGAAACCATGGCTTATAAACCAGAATGGTTAGTACTATATCACTGGTTAAATCACAAGCAAGTCAGTCACGCTTGAGAGGTACCTAATTTGTATAAAACAATATACTCAGGAAAGCTAACAGTTAAAACTAGTTAAAGGGAAAAGTTTCCCCTGTCCAATCATCTGCATCTCTAGGGGGCACTGTTCATCTCTGTTTCCTAACGGAGGGAACCAATGTTGTCTCAAAATTCTTCCAAGGTCATGTGGCTGGCATGCAATACAAAATGTAAATATTTTACAAGGAAAAAAACTTACATAAGAAAAGAAGGTGGTGGCCGATACATTATTCAAGTAAAAATTACACTACGGGGCAAATAGGGACGTGGTGGCTCAGTGGCTAAGAGGCTGAGCTTGTCGATCAGAAAAGTCGGCCGTTCGGTGGTTCAAATCCCTAGTGCCGCATAACGGAGTGAGCTCCCATTACTTGTCCCAGCCAACGTAGCTGTTCAAAAGCATGTAAAAATGCAAGTAGAAAAAATAGGAACCACCTTTGGTGGGAAGTAACAGCGTTCCGCGCGCCTTCAGCATTTAGCCATGCTGACCACATGACCACGGAGATGGCTTTGGACAGTATTGGCTCTTCGCCTTTGAAACGGAGATGAGCACTGCCCCCTAGAGTTGGGAATGACTACCACATATGTGAGAGGGGAACCTTTGCCTTTTACCTATGGGGGTGAATGCTATGCTAAACAGGAAGACCTTAACTAGCTGGGTTTAAGAGGTTGAACATGGCCTTCCCACATAGGGGAGACAAATATGAAACTCTGAGGAATCTCACTATTCCCTATTAAAACCAATTTCCAAGCAAGACCTGGAGCCACTGGAAAATGCTACTTTCTAAGCCCATGTCTGCCAAGCAATCCAGAAGGATACCACGAATGCATCAAATGTTGAGAGATACAGCAGAACCAAAAAGGACACCTTCCTTGTCTAAGGTGCACTGTATTTTTTTCTAATTGGATGACTCTAGTCCCAAAACCAGACCTGAGGTCAGATTTTAATGGGTTTACATAACATATTTAATCAAGGAAACTTTGACACTGAAAATATCAGACGTCTGGCTTAAGAAGAGCAAACCGAAGACCAGCTAGGTCCAGAGAGGACTTGTGCATTAAAGGTTTCACTCCAATTACAATTAAGGTTAGAGGGTTACTCCTTTCTCCACTGATGCTTTGGTCTCTCTGGGCCAAATGACATCTTCCTTAGCCACTTTAATCAATGAAGGGTGAGGGCTGAGCATATGGCATGGATTGTATTAATTGATCCCTATTGATAATGCGTGGACAAAGAAACAACTGAGGAATCCAACAAAGGAATCTGAAACAGATCAAATGTAACTTTTGTCTATATTATGTCACCAAAAGTTAGAGGAGATGACAAACAGAACAGAATAACACAGTTGGAAGGTACTTTGAAGGTCTTCTAGTCCAACCCCGTTCAGAAGAAAATCCTATTACCATTTTAGACATATTGTTGTCCAGCCTCTTCCTAAAAGCCTCCAGTGTGAGAACATTCACAACTTCTAGAGGCAAGTTGTTCCACTGATGAATTGTTCCGTCAGGAAATTTCTCCTTAGTTTTAGGTTGCTTCTCTCCTTGATTAGTTTCCATCCATTGCTTATTGTCCTGCTTTCTGGTGCTTTGGAAAATAAGTTGACCAACTCTTCTCTGTGGCAGCCTCTGAAATACTGGAGCTAAGATGTCTTCTTTATGAGATCTTTTACAACTTAGATCAGGTCTTTTGGACAAATTGCTGCAGATAATGGCGGAAACAAAGTACACCTTTGCTGCCTTTACCATAGCATAGGCCTTAATATGGATTGCTTCTTATTCGTGGCCAGCTTTACCCAATCTTCCTCTACCCATCAGATCTGCTGTCACATGATCCAGAATTCTTTGGAATTCAAAAGTCTTGATTGGCTTAATCAGATAGGAGAAAGTGTACTTTGAGGCTTCTTTTAATAGCAGACATTCAGGAATAATTATGTCAAGGACCTAAATTATATACTTATGCCAGATATGGATAATATAAACAGAAATAGGAATGGATATTTAACAAAATCTGTATGTAAATGTATCTTTCGAAATAATTTGGTCATGCCAGGGTATTTGAGAGACCACTTCTTCCCAATTACATCAGGTCAGGCAGGAAGAGCGTGTTACGAGTCTGCTATGCAGGGGTCTCCAACCTTGGCAACTTTTAAGACTTGTGGACTTCAACTCCCAGAATTTGGGGAGTTAAAGTCCACATGTCTTAAAGTTGCCAAGGTTGGAGACCCCTATGCTACCGAGTTCCATTTGACAAGACCCAGGGAAGAGAGTTTTCTGCCGTAGGACCCACTTTGGAATCTCAACCTTCATACCCACAAGGTGAGCCTAGCCCTAGTCCTCTTGACCTTCTGGAAAACTCCCAGGACTGTAGTTTTGCACCAGGTTTCTTTGCAAGCAGCCCATGAGACGGCATTGTTGTATTTAAGTTTTTAAATATTCCCCTCTGGCTTTATTCAATTTTGATTTATTTATTTTTCACATTTCTGAATTGCTCACCTTTCCTCAAAGTGGGAGGTAAATGCATGTTTACCTGACTGTAATGATGGTTTAAAATGTGTTTTTATTGTGTTGTTTCTATTGTACATCACCTGGGGACGCATGCATGAAACAGACAGCTATGTAAATTTGATAGCTCGACAAAACGCTTGAAACCATTGGTGAGAGCATTGTACTTAAAGACACAGGTAGCCCTTGATTTACAACCGTAACAGAGCTTGTCCATCAGTTGTCAGTCACGACGGTTGTAACTCAGGTCAGCCATGTGACTGTCCTAATACTATGACCTTATTTGTGGGGCTCATTAAGCAAACACAGTTGTTGTTAAGCAAACCAATGGTTTGCTGTGGGCCGTTTTTCCTGAAAATTGGAAGCAAATGCTGGTTTTCAGAAAAAGTGTCACAAACTGAAGTCATGTTGCCCTGGGAAGCGGTAAAAAGGCATAAATGAGGGCCAATTATTGAGCATCTGACAGGCAGTCATGGGACTGTGGGCGGGGGATAATTGTTGCAACTTTGGAACTGTGTTGTGAGTACCCCCCGAGAGAACTATCATAACTTTGAATGGTTACCAAGTGACTAGTCACAAGTTGAGGCATACAGTAGAACCTCTGGTCATGACCATAATTCGTTCCATAACTTTGGTCGCAACCCGATTTGGTCGGGACCCGAACCGAACCAAAATTGATGCAGTAGCGTAGATTAATTAATTAATAAAAAATTAATTAATACGTAGGTCGCTGTTGTTTGTAAACAAACAACAGGAAATTTGGCACTTACAAGAAAACCCCAATTTGGTTGTAGTCAGAAGTGTTTGTGATCAGAGGTTCTACTGTACCTGTACTAGTAACGATTCGCCTGAAATATCCAGCTTTCAGAATATGACAGTATTTTTTGATATGGATTTGATATAATTTGCTTCTACAAATTATTGCAGACTGTATAGCTACATATCAGGGGTGGGATTCACGTTTTTTTACTACCTTTTCTGTGGGTGTGGCGGAACAAGGATGCTGTAAAATCTTCATTCCCTCCCCATCAGCTGAGACTCGGGAGGCAGAGAATAGATGGGGGCAGGGACAGTCAGAGATGGTATTTACTGGTTCTCCGAACTACTCAAAATGTCCACTACCAGTTCTCCAGAACTGGACAGAACCTGCTGAATACCACCTCTGCTATGTATACTGCCTCTCGGCTGTAGAGCCTTTATGGCTAAGTGTCTTTGATTCTCAACCTGAACTTTTCTATTTATGTTAGAACTACAAATCCCATATTTTCTTAACAGGGATGCATTCTAAAGTCTCAGTTCTGGTCTACCTGGGAAGAACCAAGCTAGGAAATTCATGACTATATGAAATGCCCATGTGGAGAAGCAACCCAGTTCTGAACACTAGGAAAAGCAAGTAAAGGAAAAAGCTCCCAGTCTTATTGTGAGCTTCCAGGAAACGTATCTGAGTAGCACCTGTAGGAAACAAAACGCAATCAGTTGAGCCTTGGTCCAATTCAGTAGAGTCCCTTTCATGTTTCGTATGTCCAGTATTGTCATTCAGCTCAATCCCGAGGAAGCCGTTTTTAGGGGGGAAAGCTAAGCAAAGAAATGAACAAGAAACTATCCAAACACAATTATTTATTTGGATGTAAGTTACTCTCAGAACAGATAATTCACCACTTCATCATATGTACAAGTTATGTCGATATCCTTCAATTATTACTAAATATTTATATATCATTTGGAAGCCCCATGAGCTTCAATCGGTGACTAGCAACTGTACTTATGACAATGCTTTTATATATGATAAAAGACAGAGAAGGACATCTGCTTTTAGAATTAGGAAATCTATTTTTGTTACGTCATTTTTCAGGATATATTAAAAAATTCCAGCCTTCCTGTCTGGCAAACTTGACAAAGGATCCCAAGATACCAAGGCCAAGGCAAGATGAAGTGCCGATAAGAAAACTGTTAGCTGAAGAGGGAGAAAAAAGCATTGATTAGATCACAGGCTATAGATCAAGTCTTATAGTGATTAAGTGCAAAACCCAAAATCTCCATTGAGTACTTTAAAAAAGAAACAACCAATGCATGACCAATACTAACTTCTGGCTCCTATCATTATCCCCGATGCACATCCTCCAATAAAGTAGTTCATTGGGTCTTGTGGAGCATCTCGAAGCTCACCACTGATGCAAGATGTTGCCGCAAAAACTGCCCCTAGGGTGGCTATGGAGGGAAAAAAGCAGAAGCTAAAGCAGGAAAACGATTTGTCAATTTCTGCAAGTCCAGCGATTTCTTTTGGCTAACAGTCTTCTAACAATCAAAACAGCACCTCATATACATGGACATCACCAGGTGGGGCACAAATAAATCAAATTGATTATATTATCGGTATAGGGGGGGTGGAAGAGCTCAATTATAATACCGTGTTTCCCCCGAAAATAAGACAGGGTCTTATTTTCTTTTGCCCCACGAAATATGGCCTTGGGCTTATTATTTCTGGGGCAGGTGAGAAGCAAGGCGCGCCTTTTACCTTTCCAGCTCCGTCGCGTTCCTCGCCATTGTGCTCAGGGAAGTGGCTGGTGAAAAAAAAAACTTCTCGTGAGTTCAATCAAACATCTTGAAATCGCGAGAAGAGTTTTTTTTTTTTAACAGGGGCTTCCCTGAATACAATGGCGAGGAACACAACGGAGCTGGAAAGGTAAGAGGTGCGCCTCGCAGCCCAACACCGCCCACCCCGCCCCAATGGTAAAGGCAGCCTGCCTGGTTCCCTTCCCCACAGGTGGGGGGGGAGAAGCGAGGCGTGCCTCTTACCTTTCCAGCTCCGTCACGTTCCTCACCCTTTCGCTGATTGAATCCACTTGTAAAAAAAACCTCATGAGTTCAACTCGCAATTTTTTTTTTACAAAGGGATTCAATGAGCGAAAGGGCGAGGAACACGACGGAGCTGTCAGTCTCTGGTAGCGCTAGGACATGCGTCACGCTTCTCCCCACCCACACACCTCCCATCCCTCACTAAAGGGACAGCGGGGAAGGGAACCAGGCAGGCTACCTTTATCATTGGGGCGAGGTGGGCGGTGTTGGGCTGTGAGGTATGCCTCTTATCTTTCTAGCTTCGTCGCGTTCCTCGCCCTTTCGCCCATTGAATCCCCTTGTAAAAAAGCCTGAAAGTTAGCATCTCTATACAATACAATACAATACAATAGCAGAGTTGGAAGGGACCTTGGAGGTCTTCTAGTCCAACCCCCTGCCTAGGCAGGAAACCCTATACCGTTCCAGACAAATGGCTATCCCACATCTCCTTAAAGACTTCCAGTGTTGGGGCATTCACAACTTCTTGAGGCAAGCTGTTCCACTGATTAATTGTTCTAACTGTCAGGAAATTTCTCCTCAATTCTAAGTTGCTTCTCTCCTTGATCAGTTTCCACCCATTGCTTCTTGTTCTACCTTCAGGTGCCTTGGAGAATAGCTTGACTCCCTCTTCTTCGTGGCAACCCCTGAGATATTGGAACACTGCTATCATGTCTCCCCTAGTCCTTCTTTCTATTAAACTAGACATACCCAGTTCCTGCAACCGTTCTTCATATGATTTAGTCTCCAGTCCCCTAATCATCTTTGTTGCTCTTCTCTGCGCTCTTTCTAGAGTCTCCACATCTTTTCTACATCGTGGTGACCAAAACTGAATGCAGTATTCCAAGTGTGGCCTTACCAAGGCATTATCAGAACAGAACAAATTAAAATGCATTAATTATTTACTAAAATCTATCCAGCAGGCTTACAAATCCAATACAAATTAGTACCCGAACAGGGATTTAAGAATTTTTGAACTCCTAGGTTTGTTTTTATTATAAGAGCTCTGATTTAATCATAAGGTGTTTTTTTTTAGAAAAATATGAGTAAATTAAATTTGAAACATTTAAAAACAGAGATAGATGCGTAAATCAAACAGGGTCCAAAAGAAATGAAATGCAAACGAAAACGAAACCTTGAATACTTTGCACATTGTTTTAAGCCAGGCTCTATTCACGTAAGAGAATTAGGATCAAGCATGATTTACAACCACAGTGCTTTCATTCATATAACATATGCTAAGCCACAACCCAATAAGCCGTATTGATTTGCATTTGAATGCCACTAACCAAAGAAACAGGCCTTACCCATTGCGACAGTGGATTTGGCTACTCTCATAAGTCCTTCTAGGTTTGTGTCTGGAGAGTACAGAATTACATGGTAAGTTGAACCAATGAGGCCTACAGGAAGATTGAAAAAAAAGTGGATGACAAAGAAGGTTAGTGGTACCAGCAACAACAAAACCTTTTATTATTTTAAAATTAGGAAAGTAAAGAGATCATAATTAACTATTTTTTCTTCATTGCCAATCCCATAAACATAATACATATACATATAAGGAATACAGGCCATCCTCAACGTACAACCACAATTGAGCCCAACATTTCTATTGCTAAATGAGACATTTGTTAAGTGACTATTGTCCCGTTTTACGACCTTTCTTGTCCAGTTTCCAATTACTGCAGTTGCTAATAAAAAAAACAGTTAAGTGAGTCTGACTTCCCCGTTGCTTGTTTGTAAGAAGATTGCAAAAGGTGTAAACATGACCTCAAGACACTACAACCGTCATAAATATGAGTCAGTTGCCAAGCACCTGAATTTTGATCACGTGACCATGGGGATGCTAGAATGGTCATAAGTGTGAAAAATGATCATGTCACTTTCAGTGCCGTGGTTGAACTTTAAATGAACTGTTATAAGTTAAGGACTACCTGTACTGGGCCTCTTCATGTTACTCTACCAAAATCTAATTATTAATGGATAAAACCATGCTATTTTACGATACTGAACATGGATTAAAACAGGGCAGCACCACGAGCCTGCAATTGACAATTTGTCCTCAGATGGGGCTAGGCCAGCGATGGCGAACCTTTTTTGGCTCATCTGCCATGAGTGGGGGGAGCACAGGGGAGTCGTGTGGGGGTGTGCCGCACCCATAATGGAATGCGCACCCCCCCCAGTGAGCATGCACACACTACAGGCGCGACCCCCCATTTTTTGCATGCTTTTTGCCCCTCCCTAGGCTTCAGAGGCTTTATAGGAGCCTGGGGAGGGCCAAAACAGCCTCCCCCGCCCCCGCCCCCCCAGAAGCCCTCCAGAGGCTTCAGGGACCTTCAGGAGGCTTCCCTGAAGCCTCCGGAGCAGTCAAAACGAACCTCCGAGCAAACCGGAAGTCCGTTCCCAAATTTCCGGTTTGCCCGTAGGGCTGATTTTTTGCGCTCCAGAGGCTTCAGGGAAGCTCATGGAGCCTCCAGAGGGCCTCCGGGAGGGGGAGGCTCTTTTCGCCCTCCTGGGGAAGGCGAAAAAATGGCTTTAAAAAAAGGGTGAACTTAGCTGGCCAGTGCACGCCTGCTCGCGTGCCCTGACAAATGGCTCCGTGTGCCACCTGTGGCATGTGTGCCATAGGTTTGCCATCACTGGGCTAGGCTTTTCACGGCATCCTTCTCAATCTGATGTTCTCCTGAGCTAATGGTTCTTGAATTTAGGAACCAAGGAAAATCTATCAATCTATCCTGTGAAATTATCTTTAAAAACGTTAAAATATAAAAGGAACATTGAGACGAAAAATACTTGAAGCCAAAGGTAAAGAAACACATATTTATTTAATCAGATACACACAGAGAGAGATTATAAATCTTACTGGCATATATATGACTGCATATAATAGCAAATTTAATCAATATATGGAATTAGATTTGTTAAATGATTTCAGAGGAATCATAATATTTACCTATTTTGGAAATTAGGTATAGTTTGTATTGAATGCTAATAATCTACCTTTTAGGGTAGGGGTTTTTTTTTTGAGGTTTTGGGGGGGAAAAGCATTCAATGTGTTTTCATTTAAAACCTAACACTGCATTTTCAGTAAACCTTCATTGGCTTTTTTCAAATGTTTCAATATGATATCTGAGAAGAGGGATCTTTCGTCACTCATGGGGGGAGCAAAATAGATTGACTGGAGTCATTCCCACCTGGCTGAAATCAAGATTTTTATTTTTATTTATTTTTACCCTGCCTTTATTATTTTTTACAAACAACCCAAGGCAGTGGACATATCTAGCACAATTTCCTCCTCCTATTTTCCTTACAATCAGCACCCTATGAGATGGGTTGGCTAAAAGAGAGTGACTGGCTTTTGTGGCTAAGACGGTACTTGAACTCATAGTCTCTTGCTTTCTAGCCTGGTGCCTTATCCACTAGACTAGTGATGGCAACCTTTTTTGCCATTGCATGGCAAAAGCGGGGGAAGGGGTCGTGCATGTGCGTGCCCTCCCCTCGTGCATGTGCATGCGACCCCCCCTCCCCCTCACTTTTGGCGCATGATGGAATGGTGTATCAGTTTATTGCCCTCCCCAGGCTCCAGAGGCTTCCTAGGAGCCTGGGGAGGGCGGAAATGGCCTCCACTCCCCCCCCCCCCCCAAGAGGCCCTCTGTAGGCCAGAAATGGCTCATTCTTTTACTTTTGGGTTGCCTGTAGGGCCATTTTTCACCCTCTGGAGGGTGAAAAACAGCCGAAAATGAAGGCCGAAATCAGCTGGAGTTGACAGGGCAACGGCTTGCGTGCCCTAAGAAATGGCTCCGCGTGCCACCAAAATCATGTTTGTCAATGGCGTAATATGGCCCTTATCCTCAGCTAAGACCCCAAGTACGATGGGAAGCAGCAGCAGCAGCAGCATAACTTATAAGTTATGACTGGGAGCTACATCTCCTGCAATTCAGTATGTGGTGTGAAGGAGTTTACCAATGAGAACAATGACCTTGCAATGTACAGGTAGCCTTCAAATTGCAATCATAATTAAGCCCAAACTTTCTGTTGCTAAGGAAGACAGTTGTTAATTTTGAATTTCGCCCCATTTTATGGCCTTTCTTGTCACAGCTGTTAAGTGAATAATGGCAGTTAAGTTAGCAACACAATTGCTAAATGAATCTGGCTTTCCCATTGACTTTGCTTGTCAGAAGGTCACAAAAGGTCATCACATGACCCTGGGAGGCCGCAACCGTCATAAATATAAGTCAGTTGCCAAGTGTCTGAATTCTGATCACATGACCATGGGGATTCTGCAATGGTCATAAGAGAGTCCTAAGTCACTTTTTTTTCAGTGATGTTGCTTTGGACGGTCACTAAATGAACTGTTGTAAATCGAGGACTCCTTGTACCTGCATTTGCTCTTCCATGGATTTTTTTCTTTTAAAAAAATAAACAGATATACAAAAGGACAGAGTTGAACAAAGGATCTCCACTGTCCTGGGGCAGCTGCTGGGCAAGGACTACTGAACCCAGCAAATGGATGGGAGAGGCAGTCCCACCAACAGACCAATTGGAGCCCAGCAGGCCTGGAATGACGATTCTCTCCATGCCATACAGATCTTCAGCATGGAGATCTTTTCAGGAAAAACGTTTTTTTTTTCCTGTCGGGATGCCTAGGACCAGTTTCAGCCATCCTCTGGGATGGGTTGAGAAAGAGATGGAGGTTATGCTGTGAGGACATAAACCTTGTGTACCACAAGGTACCATCTTAGGCCTGGTACTCTTCAATATCTTCATAAATGACTTTGATGAGGGAATAGAAGGGAAACTCATCAAATTTGCAGATGACACTAAGCTGGCAGGAATAGCCAACATCATAGGATCCCAAAAAATCTTGACAGACTTGAACAATGGGCCTGATCCAACCAAATGAAATGTAATGAGGGGAAAAACAGGAATAAATAAAGCTACAAATACAGATTAGGCGAAACCTGGCTCAAAAACATGAACTGCAAGAGGGACTTTGGAGTCTTAGTGAATGATCACTTAAACATGAGCCAGCAGTGTGTGGTAGCAGCAAAAAAAAAAAAGCTAATACGATCCTTGGCACAGAATCAAAATCATGTGAAGTCTTAGTCCCGCTTTATAAATCCTTAGTAAGGCCACACCTGGAATATGCACCCAGTTTTGGTCACCCCATTACCAAAAAGATGTTGAGATTTTGGGAAAAGTGCAAAGTGCAAAGAAGAGCAAGTAAGTTGATTAAAGGAGACATATGAAGAACAGTTGCAGGATTTGGATGGTCTAGAGAAAAAAGGACACGGGATGACACGATAGCAGTATTTCAGTATTTTAGAGGTTGCCACAAGAAAAGGGGAGTCAACTTATTTTCCAAAAGCCCCAGAAGAGAAGGCAAGACAAGAAACAATGGATAGAAACTAATCAAGGAGAAAAGCAACCTGGAATTAAGGAGACACTTCCTAACAGAGCAATTAACCAGTGGAATGACTTGCTTTCAGAAGTTGTGGGTGCTCCATCGCTGGAGACTTTTAAGGAGAGATTGGACAACCATTTATCTGAAATGGTATAGGGTCTCTCACTTGAGCAGGAGGTTGGACTAGAAGACCTCCAGGGTCCCTTCCAACTCTTTTATTCTGTTAGTTCACACAGATTGTAATTGGCTCCAACTGGCAATGGTTCTTGTTTCCTAGCCCATGAATGAGAATATCTTATCAGAGAAAATATCTTCTCAGATATCGCATCATCTCAGGGAGCAAGTTTGGTTTAATGGTTAAAGCACCAGGCTAGAAACCAAGAGACCGTGAATCCAAATTCTACCTTAGCCATGAAAGCCAGCCAGCTGGGTGATACTGAGCCAGTCACTCTCTCTCAGCCCAATTCACCTCAAAGGCTTGTTGTTGTTGTGGATAAAATGGGAGGAGGTGTGTTGGGTATGTTTGCCACCTTGAGTTATTTGTAAAAATAATGAAGGTGGGTGGGATATAAACAAACAAATAATATTTCGGCCAGAAAATATTATTATTGCCTTAAGCATGGTTGGCAGGGAATTCTGGGAGTTGAAGTCCACAAGTCTTAAAGTCCCCAAGTTTGGACACCCCTGGCCTAAGCAATCAATACATATTTCCCACTGACCTCCAGGGGTCTCCAACCAAGGAGATGCATGTTTGGATAGAAGCATACAGATGGGACTCCTGACCACGCATGCAAATCCAGAATGGCCCAAAGGGTCTCCTTGAGTACAGGACATTGGAACATGATCCTGATCAAGGGTATGCAGCTTGCCTCCAGAAGTTGTGGGTGCCCCATCACTGGAGGCTTTTAAGAGGAGACTTAAGTGGGCAGCCACTTGTCTGAAATGGGTAGCCTGCCAGAGCAGGGGGCTGGACTAGATGACCCCCAAGCTCCCTTCCAGCTCTATTTCTGATTGACAGGTCCTTAACGGATATTACGTAGGACGTCCCCCAGGGCGGGGCAAGGAGGCTGTGTGGACGAGCCCACATGAAAGCTCGACGGCGACGGAGGTTCAAGGACGGGGGAATGTTTCCTGTCCTGATTCCCGGGTGGATTCGCAGCTAATTCCCGAATAAAAACAGCGAAGAGGAGCCCCACAGTAACGGCCCGCCTCAGTTCGGTTCTCACCGGTAAGGGCCCCGAGGCGCCCCGCAAGCCAGGTCTTGCGGAAACAGTTGGTGCCGTCCATAATCTCCCCGTACCCGCTCATGTTGACACCGACCGCGGCGACGGTCGCAAGTATCACGAGATTTCACCAAGGACGCTACCTAGGTCCTTGTCTCGCGAGATCATGGAGAGCCAAAGTTATACACGGGCCAATGGAAACTGGGTTCGTAAGGATTGGACGGGATTAGGGGAAAGTAGGCGCGGCCTTATTGACGATTGGGGGCGTGGCTCGTCCCGTCAGAATAATCGATTGATTTGGTTTGTGCGTGTGGCTTCGCATGATTTCTATTGGTAGGTGCTTGAGCGGTAAAGGGGAGTAAGGCCGCGTGTGCTTTGTTTCCCCTCCTCTTGCCCGCCTACTTAGGGCGGGGCGTCGTAAAGGACGCGCTTGATCGGCCCGACTGGAACCTCAAGTCTGACAGAGCTTCAGTCAAGGGACTGTAATAGGAGGCGTGGCCCCATTTGTCATTCTCTCAGGACTCATTAGTGTGGCCTCGCTTCTGATTGGTCAGCCCGAATGAAAGGCGGGACGAGGTTTCTTTGTGTGGGGGTGTGACCTGCCTTCCCATTGGCTACGATGCGCGGACGGTGGGCGGGGCGTCCCCGGGCGTCGTCGTCGTTGTCCATGATGTCTTCATCTTCGCCGCCGACGCCGGTCCAGATTCGCGAGGCTAACGCGCATTTGGCCGCCTTGCATGGGCGGGTTGCAGAGCTGGAGCGGCGTTTGGCAGCTGCGGAGCGCACGGTGCACGGCCAGGCTGAGAGCCTCATCCGGAAGGATGCCGAGATGCGCCGGGCGGTGCTCGGGCTTCGGGAGGGCAAGGACAGGTACTGACCTCGAAGAGGACTAGAACCTTGGTTAGAGTGACTTCGTAATTTGGGAACGAATAAAAGGTTTTGCAGAGAACTTATTTGATTGCCATTCGCCTTTTTCTCTATGAAGCTGGTCCTCTCAATGTTACTGAGCTTTCGGAGGGAGCTGCATAATATATATTTTTGGGGTAGGGGGCTTTTCTTCTCTCTCAATCTTGCTAAACAATCTGTCATGATTTCTCAGGATTTGGAAATCATTGGACTGTGAAAGCAAATAGCTGTGTGTGCTAAATTTCATGGTAGGAAATAGCTATCCCAGCTGGAACAAATGAACAGGAAAAGAGAGGCCAGTTTGAGTTTGGGCAGGCTGTGGATAGGAAGGCACTCTAGGCATCTTTTCCTGTTGGATAGCAATTGTGTAATTGTTCCTTTGTGCTTCAGGCGAGCTGAAAAATTCAACACTAGGTAGAAATCCTTTCAAATGCATTATTTCCAGGTTTATAACACAGGCAACCAAGGACTTCCTTACCACTAGCAATCCCGTCTGATAACATCTTGCATATGATCATCATCATTCTAATGGTTACTTTCCTCTCTAACTTGTGGCTCTGTCTTAGGAAAAAGGACTTAAACATAATTTTACCAGTCCTTTCTACCATCATATATTTATTTGTGTATATTTTAATTTAGACTCTGCTCATCTTACTCTCAGAGTGACTCTGATAGGTGTAACAGAAAAGTATAAAAACATAGAAGTCATGTATACTCTTTGACTTAATGACAGTTTGTTTTAGCAATAGTTCAAAGTTACAACAGCGCTGAAAAAAAAAATGACTTGCAACCAGTCCTTCACACTTAGAACTGTTGCAACCATGATCCCTGTGATCAAAAGAACAGAATATGGGCACTTGGCAACCAGCATGTATTTAGGATGGTTGCAGAGTCCTGGGGTCACATGATCATCCATTTTTGACCTCCCCAGTTGGTTTCCAACAAGTAAAGTCAATGGGAAGCTGGATTTGCTTAATGACCACATGATTCCTTTAACAATCACTGTGATTTGCCTAGTATAGTACAGTACAGTATAGTGTATAGTATAGTGTAGTCTTTATTGTCATTGTGCATCATGTATACAATGAAATTGTTGTATGGTGCAATCCATGACAACAAATACAAACAACATAAATAGTATAAAGAATAATCCCTATGCAAGTAAATGGGGGGGGGGGGGGAGAGAAAGAAAAACTAGTCAAACATTTCCATGTGTGCGTGGAGTGATTGTGATTGTGTTTAAGAATCTGACAGCCCAAGGATAGAAACTATATTTAAATCTATTTGTTCGGCTGGCCATAATTTGATGTCTTCTGCCCAATGGTAGAAGTGCAAAGAAACACTGACCAGGGTGTGAATCATCTCTGAGTATCTTCCTTACTCTGCTAAAGCAGTGAGACCTGCCGATGTCATCCAGTGGTGTTAGAGGGCAATCAATGGTTTCTTGTGCCGAACTGATCACTCTCTGTAGTGCCTTCCTGTCAACAGCAGTTAAACCAGCGTACCATTCTTTAATGCAGTATGTCAGGACACTTTCTATCGTGGACCGATAGAAAGAGGTCATCAGTCGTTGCTCCACCTGATTAATGGCCAAAGACTACAGCAAAAACAGCCATAAATGTGGGTGCAACTCACTTAATGGCTGCCTCGCTTTACAACAAAGGTTCTGGTCCCGATTGTATTCTTAATTTGAGGACTACCTGTGAAGATACAATATATCAATAGAAGGGAGCCAAGTCAAACAAGGATAAAAAAGTTTAAAGGCAGGGTTGAGGGGCTTCAATGCGCTGACCACCCCCACAGTTGTGAGCCCTTTGCAAGTTAGCAGAGCCGGTCTTCAGACTCTTTCAAAAAGGCCCACCTCACCTCTAGGGAACAATGTTTCAGACAGTGGAAGGAAAACAGCAGGGAAAGCTCTTTTCCTAGATCCTGCCAGTTGAAACTCTTTTAACTACTCTATTCCATAACAAGCCTTCTCTGCCTGATCAGGTGGGATGGGGCAATATGAGGTGGATAAGATGGTTCCTCAGGTAACCTGTTGTTGTTATTTTTCTCCAAAGGGAAATTGCCATCTTGGAGGAAAAGCTCCAGTCTTCTGAACAGCATGCACAAAAACTGTTAAACGTGATCCAGGAAAAAGACAGCTTGATAACGCAACTGAGGCACAGGAGCCGCCTGCTGACCAAGATCTGTCGCAGCCGCCCAGTTCTGGATAATCTCTTGGCATACATGGCGGAAGGAGAGCAGCTGAGTCCTGTCCTTGGGGCACAAAGTGACGCCAATTCACCAGATCACAATCTCTCACTGGAGACAAACTGTATCCCAGACCTTGATTTGGACACCAAAGACTTTTCACTTGGGGATGACGAACAGGATTCAGACAAGACTTTGTTTGGGACAACAGTGTAAACGGACAAGATACTTGATTCCCATATCTGAAGCCTCTTTTTTTTAAAAAAAGTTCCCTTTTGAGTAGGGTAATTCCACTTTTTTTAAAAAAAAACTGACCTGCTCATGCTGAAGATGACAAAGTGACTATTTTTAAACCAGCCATTCTAGTAATAGTTTTGTGTATCAGCAGATTTTTTTTTTTTTTTGGTTTGTGGCTTAAAAATCATGCCTTTTTCTTCCTACACCCCTTAATTGGATGTAGGGTGCCTGAATCTCTAGGACAAATTATGACAGTCCCAGCATCTTCCAATATTGGTTATATTTATACTTGTGGGAGTTGTAGGGTAGTACTCCAGATTTCCTAATCCCACTCTTGAGAATATTAGTATAGCCTTTATTGTCATTGTACATCATGTATACAACAAAATTGGTTAAGAGAAGCAGGTATCTAAAGGGAAGCTGCTAACTTAAATTAGCATTACTCTAAACAAGGTTGCCACCACTGCTCTCTCTTTCTCTATCTCACAATATTTTTTGGCTATATCCAGCCAAAACCAGCAGCAGTTTTTTGGGAGTAGGACAGGCTAAATTATTTAAAATATAAAATGCACAAGGGCAGCAAATCATGCCTTTGTTTGATAGGCTTGGAAATCCCACAATTAGAATGATAAAAAGGAGAATGTTACCTAGATGCCAGTATCTTTTTAAGAACCATAACTAAGGATGGAATCCTGGAGTCCTGTCCTGTTAATACAGGTAGTCCTCAACTTACAACCATTCATTTAACAACCATTTGAAGTTAAGATGGCTGTGGGGGGAAAAGGGACTGTCAATCGGTTCTTACGCTTATGACCGTTGCAGTATCTTTGCAGTGTTGTGATCGAAATTTGGACATTTGGCAATCAGCATGTATTTATGATGGTTGCCAAAATCCCAGGATCATGTGATCACCATTTTCAGTCTTCTAAAGGGACTTCCAACAAGCACAGTCAACGGGGAAAGCTGGATTTGCTTAATGACCATGGCAAAAAATGGGATGCAATTCACTTAACAACCCCATTACTTTGTGAGTGAGGTTGCACTCCCAATTGTGGTCATAGGTTGAGGACTTCCTGCATTCATTTATGCCAATTGTGGTAAAAAAATTACTTCCTTTCATTGAGCAATACAATACAATACAATATCAGAGTTGGAAGGGACCTTGGAGGTCTTCTAGTCCAACCCCCTGCCTAGGCAGGAAACCCTATATTGTTTCAGACAAATGGCTATCTAACATCTTCTTAAAGACTTCCAGTGTTGGGGCATTCACAACTTCTGGAGGCAAGCTGTTCCACTGATTAATTGTTCTCACTGTCAGGAAATTTCTCCTCAGTTCTAAGTTGCTTCTCTCCTTGATTAGTTTCCACCCATTGCTTCTTGTTCTTCCCCTCAGGTGCCTTGGAGAATAACTTGACTCCCTCTTCTTTGTGGCAACCCCTGAGATATTGGAAGACTGCTATCATATCTCCCCTAGTCCTTCTTCCTATTAAACTAGACATACCCAGTTCCTGCAACCGTTCTTCATCTCCCTTCAAGATTTACCCCTTAAACAATCTTACTGAAGTTAAGTTTTTCCAACGGAGTAATTCTAAGTCTAAATGCATCTTCTGCTTGTGTGTGACTGAATCCATCTTTAACCTGCATAGGCAATTTTTTTAGGGGGGGGGGGCAAAATCACAGAGAATAGGAAACTTCTTTTTCAGCCTGTTTGGCTAACCCACAGGAACGAGCACAGAATTTCAGCTTGGAAGTACTACGTCTGCTTGAGCAGGAAAAGGAATTCAGCCGTCTTTTATATATGGCCTCATTGGTGATTAGGCCTTCTCCATGGCGGGTATGAGCAATAGCACTTAGACGTATATACTGCATAGTGCTTTACAGCAGCGGTCTCCAACCTTTTCAGTTAAGCGGACTGGCGGAAGCGGCAGTGAGGGAAAGGGGATGTTACGCAGGTGTGCCCGTTTCACAAATGCAGCTTCGCACACGCACACCTCTTCCCAAGGCCCGGTTACAAACAGCTTGCAGACTGGCACCGGACTGCGTACAGGGGATTGGGGACCTCTGCTCTACAGCACTTTCTGTACGGTTTACAATGTCAGCCTATTGCCCCCAACAATCTGGGTCCTCATTTTACCGACCTCAGAAGGTTGGAAGTTCTTAGAGTAGGTCACTTGTCTCTTTTAAAAAGCACAAGCAATGACTAACTGTGAGAGCTTTTAAGCCAGTGTTTCCCAACCTTAGTAACTTTAAAATATGTGCACTTCAACTCCCAGAATTCTCTGGCTAGCTTGCCAGTTTCTTTCCAAGCCTATGAATCAGTCAGGAAAGATCAGAGCCTATGATTTTAGCTTCTCAGTGGGGGAGAAAAAAGACTGGTTTATTTTTAACACTAGTAATTTCGTGTCAGAAATGTTACCCTAAGCTTGCTAAAAAAATATTGAGAACTGTTGAGTTAACTCAGATGCATTTTCTGGTAAAAACCTGGAAGTTGCTTCATCTTTTGGATATTTTCCTTGTCTACCTTCCTGGCCAAGCACATTATTACTTCATAATTCAAAATATAGGAAACTGCAACCAATGTGTTTTTAATAGTCCCCCTACCCATCAGAATTGAACAAGCTTGCAGGGCTGCTATAAAAGCGAAATAGGAATAATTATTACTGACCTGGGGTGGAAAATTAAGGAGATTGTACCTTGTTTTGATTCTGTCCTAACAGAAAGTGGACAGAGATGCATAGAAGCTGTTTTTATGTGATAGGCCCATTCACTTCTGTTAAAGAGTACACTTTGGAAACAGTTTGCCCCTGTCATGTGCAGCTCTTAAATTGGGGGTTTAAGGATTACTTGGACATTCAGACCTGAAACTCATGCCAACTCTGATTATTGAAGAACAGGGCTGTATTAGGTTTGAACACCATAGTAAGTCTGAAGCCTCCATCAGTCAGCTACAGAAGGCAAGGGTAAAAAGCTGGCTCTGCTTTACAGTTCAATGTCTTATGTGAATCCAGCCAAACCTGGGGTACTTAACCCTCTTTAAACTCATGTTCAGTAAAGTGCTGTGCAATTGCCATGCCACAACATCAGGGGTGAAAGTCAGCAGGTTCTGACAGGTTCTGGAGAACCGGTAGCGGAAATTTTGAATAGTTCAGAAAACCGGCAAATACCACCTCTGGCTGGCCCCAGAGTGGGGAGGGAATGGGGATTTTTCAGTATCTTTCCCCTGCCACGCCCACAGAACCAGTAGTAAAAAAAATTGAATTTCACCACTGAGCATGTTGCATTCCTGAACTTCCAGTCAGCCATAACCACCTGTACAATATAGTAGTCCATTTCATACATATTTCTAAACCCGGGAAATGTGCTGATCCTTCCCTCATCTCCAGGAGATGATGTCTGTCCTATAGAGCAGGAGCAAAACCGTGAACCTCTCAATGCACTAACTCCTTTTCAGTTGGGTGGTCATTTAAAACAACAATTTCAGCTTTTAAAGGCAATGCTTCTCTACCTTGGCAACTTAAAAGATATGTGTGTTTCAGTTCCCAACTGGTTGGGGAATTCCAAGAGTTGAAGTCCACACATCTGCAAGTTGCAAAGATTAAGGAACACTATATTAAGGGATCTTGAGCTACAGAGGGAATAAAAGGGAAACAGCCCTGTGGTTCAGGCAATGTTGTGTGTATATTTCACAACGAAAGTAGAAATGTCTTGAGGGGTCCATTCAGGTAAGAGTTCACAAAATTCCACCAACCTAAACAGCCATGAATCTGCCTTGGTGTCCTCTTAATCCCGTTTCAGCCATGTAGCTTTCAAAATGACTGAAAAGGTGATAGCAACAACATGGTTTCCCAAGATTCTGGGGTTTTCTTCATCCAGTCTTCGCCTTTTATGTCTGCCCATATGGGTGGAGTTAACGCTTTTAATCCTCTTGGGGGGAGTTGCAGGTTTTATACTGGTATTTTGGCAACCCTTTTTGTTCTATAATTTGCTGTATTTCCACAGAATAATTGATTTCTTCAATGAGTAATTGCAGTCTTAAGCACTCTTATGAGGAACTATCAGGACTAAATTCTGAATACATATGTAAAGGATTGCTATGTTTTATTTAACACCTGTTACCTTTATTTTGAGTCATATATTTACTGACAACTGAAGCACCAGTTAAGTGCCTATGGAGATTTTGTTACACTAGGTCCTCAGTCTAATTTTTCTTGTTGGAAGCAAAATAATATTAAAAATATTTTGGTATACTTGATCTGTACTGTATTCTGGTGTTTTTCTCACAGTTTCTAAATGTTTTACATGGGCTAACTAAGATATGATTCCTAGCAGGAATAGAATGGGATGGGATGGAATATAATTAGAAATTATAATTATAGGGAAGAAAATGGTGAGCACCTGTCTACCCTAGAGGAGTTCAAATCAACAGGACCGGATGGATTACACCCCAGGGTTCTGAAGGAACTGGCAGAGAAGATCTCAGAACCACTGAACTATATCTGGGGGCACCGGGGAACTACCAGAGGACTGGAAAAGAGCTGATGTGGTTCCCATCTTCAAAAAAGGGAAAAAATAGATCCAGGAAATTATAGACCTATCAGCCTGACCTCAGTACCAGGAAAGATTCTGGAAAAGATAATCAAGCAACAAATTAGTGAACACCTAGAAGCAAACAAAGTAATAGCCAAAAGCCAACATGGGTTTGTCAAAAACAGATCATGCCAGACTAATCTTATTGCATTCTTTAACAATGTGACAAAATTAATTTACTTGGACTTCAGTAAGGCATTTGATAAGGTACACCATAACCTACTACTAGATAAAGTAGAAGAATGTGGGTTAGACAGCATCACCACCAGATGGATTCGTAACTGGCTGACCAACCCCACTCAATGTGTAGTCCTCAATGGAACTGCATCTACATGGAGGGAGGTATGCAGTGGAGTACCCCAAGGCTCTGTTTTGGGCCCAGTACTCGTCAACATCTTCATCAATGATTTGGATGAGGGAATAAATGGGGAACTCATCAAATTTGCAGATGACACCAAGTTGGCAGGAATAGCCAACACTCCAGAAGATAGGTTTAAGATACAGAAGGATCTTGACAAACTTGAACATTGGGCACTATCTAATAAAATGAAATTCAATGGTGAAAAGAGTAAGGTTCTACATTTAGGCAACAAAAACGGAATGCACAGGTACAGTATAGATGATACCTTGCTCAACAGTAGTAACTGTGAAAGGGATCTTGGAGTCCTAGTGGACAACCATTTAAATATGAGCCAGCAGTGTGCAGCAGCTTCCAAAAAAGCCAACACAGTTCTAGGCTGCATAAATAGAGGGATAGAATCAAGATCACGTGAAGTGTTAATACCATTTTATTATGCCTTGGTAAGGCCACACTTGGAATACTGCATTCAGTTTTGGTCAACACGATGTAGAAAAGATGTGGAGACTCTAGAAAGAGTGCAGAGAAGAGCAACAAAGATGATTAGGGGACTGGAGACTAAAACATATGAAGAACGGTTGCAGGAACTGGGTATGTCTAGTTTAATGAAAAGAAGGACTAAGGGAGACATGATAGCATTGTTCTAATATCTCAGGGGTTGCTACAAAGAAGAGGGAGTCAAGCTATTCTCCAAGGCACCTGAGGGTAGAACAAGAAGCAATGGGTGGAAACTAATCAAGGAGAGAAGCAACTTAAAACTGAGGAGAAACTTCCTGACAGTTAGAACAATTAATCAGTGGAACAGCTTGCCTCCAGAAGTTGTGAATGCCCCAACACTGGAAGTCTTTAAGAAGATGTTGGATAGCCATTTGTCTGAAACAGTATAGGGTTTCCTGCCTAGGCAGGGGGTTGGACTAGAAGACCTCCAAGGTCCCTTCCAACTCTGCTATTGTATAGAATAAAATATAATAGAATTCTTTATTGGCAAAGTGCAATTGGACAAACAAGGAATTTGTCTTGGTGCATATCCTCAGTGTGTATATGCTCAAGAGCCTAATTCTGGGAGAGATTGAGGGCGAAAGAAGAAGGAGACGACAGAGAATGAGGTGGCTGGATGGAGTCTCTGAAGCAGTAGACGGGAGCTTAAATGGATTCCAGAGGATGGCTGAGGACTGGAAGGCCTGGAGGAACATTGTCCAGTTTGGCCCGGATCAGGCAAATCAGTAGTGGTGGCAATGGGAGGCTCCGCCCATCCGCCTGGACGCTTCTGCGCAGAAGCATGGCACGCGAGTACGAGTGCGCTGGTAGTAAAAATAATGGACACCCACTACTGTCTTAGACCAGGGGTCTCCAATCTTGGCAACTTTAAACCTGATGGACTTCAACTCCCAGCTTTGCTGGCTGGGGAATTCTGGGAGTTGAAGTTCACCAGGCTTAAAGTTGGCAAGTTTGGAGTCCCCTGTCCTAGACCGTGTTTTTGAGTTATGGACTGGAGGTACTTTTCTATGGTGCTTCCAGTATTAGATGCAGGGAATATCTTAACAGTAAATAGGGTGGCTCTTTATGGACTGTGATGGGGGGAAGGGCTGATAGGTCATGGCTATTATTGGAGATTGCATTGACTTGCTTAACTAGCTGGCTGGGTTTCAACCTTATACTAAGATTCAAGGAATGCCCTTCTTCAGGTTTCCCCCAGGGCTTGGGGTCTGGCGCTTTAGCTAATACAGATTGCAATGATCGAATTGCTTGGCTATGTTCTGTACATGATAAGCTACCCTGCTGGAGCAACTAGTTTGGTTGCTAATTCCCTACCAAATCAGGTTCCCGATATTGCTTATGACACATTATACTCTAACTGACTTGATTTTACACATCGTCTTATCCAATAGGTTTGTTCTTGCCTTTCTCTCTGGGATTAATCTCCTGTTGGAAGAAATGTCCTTCTGGGTTCAGTTCTAAGTGGGGGGAAAAGACACCGGAAACATGGAGGCTGCTTGGAAAGATGGTTTAATGGTGGACAGGGCTACATGGCTTGAGGTCCTGAACAGAAAAGTGGGATCACATGCTTCCAGATGTTGGGTGAAGAAGAAAAGAGAGAAGAAGGGGCTTGCTGGTTTTTTTATACTCTGCTTGCCCCACCTCTCTGTTTCCTGTTCCTGTGTAAGAAATGTATTCTGATTGGTTGCTAGACTCCCATGGAGCCATGCAGGGACAACTCTCTATGTGTTTTGAGTCCCAAGTTTGATCGAGTTTCCAGATGCCATGTGAGTTTCTGTGGAAGGCTAATCCTACCTTTATTATGTAAAGTAGACTTTAATGGCTAAATGATGGTGGGTGAGGAAGCTGCAGGGATCTACTCTGTCTTTAAAAACACGTTTCTCCCTTTTCACATCCAGGGAAATATAACATTCTGCCTTTTTAATATTTCCTAGGATATTTCATTTTTTTAGAAGAGGGGATGAGTGCTAACTTCCTACACTTCTTTTTTATTTCTCCAGTATTTTGCTCATCTTGGAGCAAAAGAGTTGAAAAAAACCCCTAGACTCGTGACCTCTCTGTCTCTCAAACTCTTTTTCCCATTCCTTTAATTGCTATAAACTGTAAATGTATTATTAAATATACGGGTCACATTATCTTTGTCTTAATATATAACCATTAACCTGAATTGTTCATTTATACCTTATAATCCTTCATTTGGACTCACAAAATGTCACTATCTGCTTTTCTCAAAGTGTTGTATTTTATTCTCTACTTTTGATACTGCTTGCTAACTCTTAAGCCTCTATATTTTCAGATAATTCTCAACCTACAACTGTAATTGAGCTTGGAATTATGGTCACTAGTCATGGTAATAATACAATAATACAATAATACAATAGTAGAGTTGGAAGGGACCTTGGAGGTCTTCTAGTCCAACCCCCTGCCCAGGCAGGAAACCCTATACCGTTCCAGACAAATAGTTATCCAACATCTTCTTAAAGACTTCCAGTGTTGGGGCATTCACAACTTCTGGAGGCAAGCTGTTCCACTGATTAATTGTTCTCACTGTCAGGAAATTCCTCCTCAGTTCTAAATTGCTTCTCTCCTTGATTAGTTTCCACCCATTGCTTCTTGTTCTACCCTCAGGTGCTTTGGAGAATAGTTTGACTCCCTCTTCTTTGTGGCAACCTCTGAGATATTGGAATAATGCTATCATGTCTCCCCTAGTCCTTCTTTCTCTTAAGCTAAACATACCCAGTTCCTGCAACCGTTCTTCATATGTTTTAGTCTCCAGTCCCCTAATCATCTTTGTTGCTCTTCTCTGCACTCTTTCTAGAGTCTCCACATCTTTTTTACATCGTGGCGACCAGAACTGAATGCAGTATTCCAAGTGTGGCCTTACCAAGGCATTATAAAGTGGTATTAACACTTCACGTGATCTTGATTCTATCCCTCTGTTGATGCAGCCTAGAACTGTGTTGGCTTTTTTGGCAGCTGCTGCACACTGCTGGCTCATATTTAAATGGTTGTCCACTAGGTTGTCCACTGTAAGCAGATCATCACTGGGGCTGCTATGACATCCATATTATAGGTAAATATCACTTGAGTCTGATGATGTGCTGTCTGAGTCAAAATATAGTACAGGCAATGCAGTGACGTGCGGTGAGGTTTATGGTTGGTGAGGCTGGTGACGTCATCAGCGTGAGCCGCGGTCCCCTTCATGTTGACTCAGGAAGGCGGGGAATGGGACCATGTGTACAGGAGGCTGAAGCTGCCTCAGTCTCCTGCACATGTGGTCCCATTCCCCTCCTTCCTGACGCCTGAGTCAACATGAAGGGGACCACGGAGCACGCTCCCCGGGACCACGGAGCACGCTCCGCGGGACCACGACTCACACTCCACGGTCCCCTTCATGTTGACTCAGGAAGGCAGGGAATGGGACGTGTGCAAGAGGGAGGCTGAGGCTAGAGGAGCCTCCTGCACACGTGGTCCCATTCCCAGACCACGTGTGCAGAAGGCTCCTCGGCGCCTTTTCCCTTTTCCCTTTTTTTTATTTTCATGATGAGAGTGGTGAGGCTCTGCTGCCTCCCCTGACGCTGCCTCCCCTGACCGCACGTCCCTGACAATGGTAGAATAACAATAGAAATAACAAAGGCAGCTTTCTCCAATTTGCTAATTCCTAAATGTTTTGGGATCAGAACTCATAGAATCCCCATTTTAGAGAAATTTCAAGAGTTCTTGTTGCAAAACACCAGGGTGGGAAAAGTTGCCCTGCAAAACAGGACCTGTTGGATTGTCAAAAAACTGCAACAAAAAAAAAACCAATCATCTCTCGCTACATGGTAAAATTAAAATTTCTGGGCACGAAAGTTGCTGACAATTGCTAATTGACAGCAGGCGAGAGTCCTCCCCATCGGACAACAAAGAGAGATCTTGAGATGGTTCCAACCTAATCTTTCCCTCTGATACAGAGCTGTATTACTTACAAGTAAAAGTAAAATAAATAAGCAAAACATAACCATAAACACATAAAATGAGTTCATATAAATGGGGACAGTAGGCACGCTGGTGCGCTTATGCACGCCCCCTTAGGGACCTCTTAAGAAATGCGTAAGGTCCACGGTAGACAGTTTAAGGTAAAAGGTGTGGGGGTTAGAGGAACCAACAACAGGATCAGGTAGGGTGTTCCAGACTTAACTACTCTATTGCTGAAGTCATTTTTCCTGCAATCAAGATTAGAGTAGATTACATTTAGTTTGTATCTATTGATAGCCTTTGTGTTATTGCGGTTGAAGTTAAGGTAGCCGTTAACAGGTAGGACGTTATATGGCAGATAATCTTGTGTACTAAGCTAGGGTCAGAACGTAGACAGCATAGTTCAAGGTTATCCAGGCCTAACATTTTAAGCCTGGTGGTAGAAGGAATTTTATTACGAGCAGAGGAGTTGAGTACTCTTCTTGTAAAAAAAACCTCTGGGCCCTCTCTAATGCTTTAATGTCCGAAATACAGTGTGGGTTCCAGGCAGCTGAGCAGCATTCAAGGATAGGTCTGGCAAAGGTTTTATATGCCCTAGTTAGCAGTATAGCGTTAACCAGAGAGAAAACTTTGTAAAATAAGGTTGACAACTCTGAACGCCTTTTTGGCAATGTTGTTACAATGAGCTCTGGGGCTTAGTTCTTTCGAAATAAGTACTCTTAGGTCTTTGACAGAGTATGGGTCATTGTTTAGATCGTTTCCGCCCAGCTTGTATTTGATGTTCTGATTTTTATTGCTGTGTACCCCCCCCCCCTCTCTCTCAGCTCTACGCTAAGACGACTCCTCCTGCCACCTTCCCATTTGCTCTGTGTCACTTCCTCTGAGAGCTTTCCCTTGACGAAGCCCTCCTGGCAACAGAGCAAGCGATTGCTATAGAGACAGGGAACAGCTCAACACAAGCCACCCCAACAGCCAAACTAAGTTCCCCGGTTGGCGAGAAAAAGCAAGCAAAGAAGCAACAATTGCAGGTAGGAATTCAACATTGATGGAAAAAACTCCAGCAGTCTGGTTTGAGGGACGGAGGGTGGATTATACGGAAGAGAGAAGGAACGGAAAATTTTTTTTCCCCTCCTCCAATGTCTGTTTACTAAAATGGACGGAAATTAAATGAACAAAAGTTTTGTGGCCTCTTATATTTCGTTTTCAAGTTGTCTCAGGATTTTTTTCATCTTAATTAACTAAAAGGACCTACTCATTTAGAAACGAAAGGAAGCATAAACACAGGTAATATGATCAGAAGAGGCTTCCCAACGCAGCACGCAAAGCTAGAGCAACGGAGCTAGAAATTAACTTTCCTTCTCTCTTTGATATAAACATACCTCTTTGTCACATGCCATTTATACTCTGGAATTAGTAGGAACCAAGACCAATCTGCCCCTCGATTATAGATTGCTTTGTGCGATATATTTCAGATGCACGTTGTCTATCACTGATCTGAGCTAAAATGGAGAGTGTTACAACAATACACTGTATGTAATTGGCATTGGGAACACATTCCCAGACCAATCCTCAATGGTGTCAAGGAAGCACTGGAAGAGGACATTTTGCTGAAGTACCCACTTCACTTGCTTTTGAACCAACATTAGGGCTTAATTTATGACTGTAATAGTATTAATTATGTCAGATGGAAGTCTTTGAGGGCTGAAGAAGAGGGAAGAATGCAGCGTACCTGACCTTCCTTTTTGCTTCATCCTTTTTAGATCCTTTTTCCATCCTAACAAATACCTGCAGCATGGAAGGAAAAGGTACTGGAAGCATTGCCAAACTCAGAGCAAAGTGCTTGGAAAGAGGAGCTTCTGGGATTAAGGGACTTGCCAGGTACAAAGTATGAGATTATCCATATTTTCTGGAAATAATTTCAGATTATTCAAGTGGTTTTCCCCTCCCCCATCTCCTCTTCCTCTTTTCTTCCTTTTCTTTTCTTTTTCTTTTTAATTATTTTGCTTCACTTGCTTGGCTGAGACACGGAGCTGCAGAAAACTTCAATATGTTCAGTTCCCCAATGGAAAATAGTACGATGTGTTCTAAATTCAGGGTGACTTTATCAACCGTTAAACTAACTTTCATTGTTAGCATTTAGGGAAGTGAATACTACAAGGAAAAATACAGGCTGAACTTTTCCATAAACATCTCTCTCTCTCTCTCTCTCTCTCTCTCACACACACACACACACACACACACACACACACAAGGCACTCACTCACATGCCTATATTACATTACATTCTTTGCAGATTTTTCCGCATCATGGATGATAACGGCAGCAAAACTTTGGATCTGGAGGAATTTATGAAGGGTCTCCAGGATGCTGGGGTCCCTTTGGAAAGGGGTGAAGCAGAAGAGATTTTTAGCTTCTGTGACAAAAATAAGAATGGTACCCTGGACTTCACTGAATTCCTGCAAGCCCTGAGGGTAAATAAAACAATCCACTTCTACATTTGAATTGGCAGGCTGAGCTGGCACTGAAGGCCTGAAGGTCCATGAGGAAGACAAGTGGTCATTAGAAGCCATAGTTTCTCCTGTTATTTGTTCTCCTCCCCTTTCCTCAGAAACTGGTATTCAGAGATAAGATTACCCTGAAAAAAACATAGGAAATGCTTATTTAATGTGACCAGGGACCTAACTAATGTAGCATCTGATTTTTAACTGATAGTTAACTCCATCAAGGGGATTCAGAATCCTGAAAATCGGAACTAATTCAGCGTTGTTAATCTGCGATATATTCCTCCCATATATGAAGACTCTCTTTCCAACTAATAGCTGCTAATGTACTAGTCTCATCATGTTAACAGATATGGGGAATACCTGGCCTAATCTTGCCCACCAACCAAGACCCAGGGCCTTGACTGAAGTCCATATCCCTCCCCCTCTCTTTCTATTTAATCTTTACAAATGTAAATTGTGAGATGCTTCTTTGGTGTGAATCAACCTATCTCTTTGTCTAGAAGACCCATGGCAGTTTAGACGATGCTTCATCTAATTTTTCAGTACGTCTCCCACATTACCACAGAAAAGCCACAAAGGCTTTCTTCCAACACTAAAGGTCCCGAGATTCAACCATTAATCTTGCATAATAATAATAATAATAATAATAATAATAATAATAATAATAATAATAATAATAATAATAATAATAATAATAATAATAATAATAATAATGGAGCTCCAACATGCTTGACTTCTCACTGCTTTTCTTTAGCCTCCTATGTCCAATACCAGGAAAGAGATCATTGCAAAAGCATTCCAGAAATTGGACAGGACTGGTGATGGATTGGTGACGGTAGAGGATCTTCATGGGGTCTACAACAGCCGATCCCACCCCAAGTTCAAGAGTGGAGTGTGGACAGAAGATCAGGTTTTCAGTGCCTTTCTGGAGAGCTTTGACTCTCCTGATGATAAGGATGGAAAGGTAAACAGCCAGAATGATCTCTTAGTAAGGCCTTCTAATAGTTGTGGTTGCAGACTATTTTTTGTAATCAAACTTAAAAAGACATACATTTGGTGGGTATTTGAAGGCACTCATTTGGAGAAGGCTGATCTAAGATATACAATAAAACCTTGAATTAATAGACCATTAAGATAGATGTTAGTATGTGTGTTGTTTCCAAATGTGAATTTAAATGTTGGGCCAATTCATTCTGTTTGCAAATGACATGAGTTGATATATAAAATGGACCATTTCAGAACATATGTCAGGAATGCAAATGACATAAATTGATAGTAGTATTTTAAATACATTGGCTGGCTTATATATGATTTTGTATTGTAGTGTAACTGTTTTTAATTGTTCTATAATTTTTCACCATCCAGTCATTTGTTTGAGATGGGCAGCTAGATAAATTGAATGAATAAATACAAGTGAATTGTTTGAACAATTTTGGATAAAATGGATTTGGTGCATTTTGGGAGGAAGGAGCTAGAGCAAATGTTGCTCATTGGATCCAAAATCCATGAATGAAAATCTGTTAAACCAAGATTTTACTGTATTTGCAGATCATAAATTATTATTGTGCAGGGCCCTTTTAGAACTCTAAGGCAGTGCTTCCCAATCTTGGCCACTTAAAGATTCTCCCTGCTGGCTGGGGAATTCTGGGAGTTGAAGTCCATATATCTTCAGGTGACCAAGGTTGGAAAATGCTGCTTGAAGGTAGTTCAGAACAGAACACTTGTGACTGCTGCTTTTCTTCACATCACATCCTTTTCCGTATTGTGCTTTTCTTCTATTAAGGTGAATGGCTTAATACTACTACTATTTTTGCCAATCCCAAATGTTTAAATTGATTGGGTTATTTTTAACTGATATTTTTAGTTTTGCAGTAAAAAGTACTGCTTTGTCCAAGTATACTGAACCATCAATAAAACATCAGGTTCTGTCATTAGGGACAAAGGTTAAAATCTATCTACTTTGCATTTCTCTACAGATCACGAATGAGGAATTCCTAAATTACTACAGTGGAGTCAGCGCGTCTATTGACAGCGATGAATATTTTGTCGACATGATGAAAGCTGCATGGAAGCTGTAGTGGGGTCGAGAGTTGGCATTCCCTTCTGAAGCGTAGGCAACTTAGCACCACATATTCAGTACGACATTCCTGGGACCTTCTAGTCTAGTGCAAAGTAGGGTTAGGACTTTGACTAATGAGAATCCGGTAGACACATGATTAAAAAAGAGGTTCCTTTAAATTGCCCATAATTAGGGTGCTGCAATAGAAAGCTAACTATAGCAGAAGAGAATCTGGTTTTCCTGCCTTCCATCCTTTTTCTTTCTGAGTTTTTCACTTAAGGAAAGTTTAGCCTTTTTGGAAATCACTAAGCTGTAACTTCCAACTAAAGCTGGACAAATAAAGGCATTCAACTTCCAAGATCCCTACTAGCCACAATGGCTGGGATTTGCTGGGAGCTGTAGTTTGTCAGCTAACTGGAGAGACACAGGTTCCTGTGGATTTATCAGTCTCTACACAGAAGAACATTTAACGTTTTCCAACTGAGTGCTATGAGTTTGTCTATCAGGGCAGGATTCTATATCCTTGTTAGGCATAGACCAGAATAATAAAAGATTTCTATACTCTTTTCTGGATTTTCTCCTGAATAAATGATTCACCAACTCCAACTTGGTTGCTTGTCAATATCCAGTAGGGTGGTAAAAGAGGGTACATAATAAGGATGGAGAAATGGCAATACCATCAGCTTAAGAAGTACGCCTTATGGTCAGGAATTAGATTCCCACAGATTCAGAGACTAAAGTTATCACTACTCCTGCTTTTTAAAAAATTTCTAAAAGACACCTTCTGACCCCTCTCACCATTACATATGCTGCCACCCCAGAACCATCCCTTGCCCCCACCGCATGAAGCAGCCCAGAGTCCAAGTGTACCCACTTTAATATTTTAACCTTTTACAACTAACCACATAGAATACTCTTTAATTAATAGTTTGATTAGTAATTATAATGGGAAGGCACCATCCCCATGTCAATTCTTGATAACTTAATGAATATAGAGGGCTTTTTTGCAATAATTTGAAAGTCGTTTTCCACTGTTTTTTTTTAAATTTCTATTTTCCAATCTAACCAAAACTCTGTCCTTTCCTGAATGTCTCCTATATAGTATTGAACCAAGTCAAATCCTGTTCACCTTTCTATCCAGCCAAGACTGGCCAGGTACTACCACATGCTAACATAGGCAGTTAGGAAGATTCATCTAGCTGTCTTAGCAGTAGGGGTGCAGGCATTTGTCCTATGACTTCCCAAACTGGAAAGAGTTAAATGAAGTTAGACTGAAACAAGTGTCAAATTTGTACAATGGTGGCAAAATTTGGTCAGCCTGAAAGGTAAATTGTATGTTGGGGGGGGGGGGTTGTGGTAAAGCAGAGGGACAAGCTAACTTCACTTCCTGGTCCTTTCCTCCCATACTTCTCCCCCGCCCCCCAAAATGAGTGATTCAGATTTTATCTTTGTGAATGCATCTGGGATGTTAATACTTAATTCCAAGAATAACATACACAAGCCCAAAAGCTGATTTTGGTCAAGAGATGAGAACATATGAGAAACTTTGGTCAAGTTTTTAGCCCCAGTGCATCCCAAACTGACCTTTAGGGTTCTAGATGGGCAATAGGAGGTAAAAATTGGATCCATACATCCTACTACGCTGTATTTTAGGCAGTTTATTGAATCATCCATTATTGGACTGCTTTGTGTGCTAGGTAAGACCGAAGCAAATCTCATTATAGCTTAGCTTGATCTACCGTATAACAGAATTTTGGTCCGGATCCAACAAGGAATTTCATTTAACAAAAATACTCAAGTAGTCCAGTAAAGAATACTATTTTCATACATATTAATCCAAGGTTTGGTTAATTGCAATTCACTAGCTTAACAACCTTAGCTTAAAATTATTTTAGAGTTTAGCATGAAGCCAACTAATCTGAAATGAAACCAGTTCTGGAATATCTCCCTCTTATGGACATGTCCCCATTAGATGAGCTCCAAGTCTCAACTAGCTCAATTATTTTATTTGACAGTAGCCCATCTGATGCCTACCCCAGCAAGACCTACCGTAAATGCTTTAACACAACCAAGTGATTTTTAATTTTTTTAAAAAGCTGCTCTTAAACAGAATGCATTTTACAAATGTTAGAAAATGTCCTTAAAAATCTAACAGAGTACCTCAGTAACAAAGTCTCATTTTGTGTCTGAAACAATATAACCATATCTGATCCCACTATATTTCTAAATCCAGCTTCCCTTTTATAAAAGGAAATAGCCTAATGGTGTAGGGTTTCCTGCTTAAGCAGGGGGTTGGACTAGAAGACCTCCAAGGTCCCTTCCAACTCTGTTATTCTGCTATTCTATTCTGAATGTTCCAAAGGAGAAATGGACAAAGGACACAGAAATGACTGGCAAGAAATTGGATTCTACATAGCCACTTTAACTTTGTTCTTAAAGGACCTTTTATTGTTTTAAATAAACTTAATTGCTGTTCTGTTAATAGCAATCCATTTCAGACCAAGACAAAAACAATTTGTTGCCTGAAATGGCTGAAGAGATGCTTCCAAGAAAGCCACCGAGCAGTAACTATTTCAACTCCAAAATTCCCCAGCCAGCATAGAATTCTGGGAATTGAAGTACATTCATCTTGAAGTCACCAAGGTTGAGAAGCACTGCATGGAAGTACATTTCAAGGTTTCTGGCAACTCTTGTTTCTCCGATTTTGCCTATCTCAAAGGGCTGACATCAGTCGTGAAAGCCTGTCAAAGCTTCAACGTCTATCTAACACAAAGAGGAATTGTTCCGAATTTCTTTCAGCTTTTCAGACTTGAATGTCATTTCTGTAACAAATTGGTATTCTTTTTTTCCACAAATCAAACCGACAATCAGACCTATCGCCTCACTTCTGAATTTCGTGCTCTTTTTGGAGGCACTTTCATTAGTGGCCGTAAGATGGCAGAGAGTTCCTCAGTTAAGAGCCTTGCCACACAATCACACATTTCCACAAGAAATGAAACCATGCTCCTCTGCTGTTCTCCTTGTTATCACAGAATTACACATACACAAAGCAGGATTTTTTTGTTACAAGTTTTTAATGTAATTTCCAAATACATCTGATATGACAATTGTACAGAAATCTTCCAAAACACATGGGTTGTTGTCTGGTTGTTGTTTTTGTTTGTTTGTTTTCTTTTACTTATCACTAATTGGCTAACGGCTTGAAGAAGAAAACAAATGTATAAAGTCTGTGTCTAGCCCAGCCAACTCTCCATCTCAGGAAAGCGCCCAAAATGCGTTTCCAGACAGTCACTGTGCAAGGACTACAGCCTGTGTGGCTGGCCTAGAATGAAACGTAGAATCTCCTTCTCTTTTGCCACAGCAAATCACTCAAATCCAAACCACTGTGTCCATAAATAGCTGCCAGATTTTTTTTTTTTTAAATGAACTCTGTGGGTAACTGTTTAAACATTCCATTCAATATTAACGCTTCTAGAGAAACCAGCCAGCCCTCTTACCCTGGACGACGTTGGGTGCCTCCTTCAAATGTCACATACACAAACCCACCCAGCTCTTTCACGCAATCCCATGCATACCAATGGCAGGATCCTCTTAGCTCCAGATGTTTAAGAAAGGCGAATAAAATTATACTCTATTCCCATCCCACTCGTTCCTGTTATGCCAAAGTAACTTTTTTTTAAAAAAAACACCAGATGTGCATCCACTGTTCTAATTAACTGTCTTAAGAGGGTGAGGGAGAAGTGTCTTGTTAACACAAAGTGGAAAATTATTCTCCCTCAAAGCAGCACAACTGCCCAAGAGTTACAATTGTTATCAGTCTTCAGTGTTATTCAGTAGGCGGTTGGTATGTACATATCTGGTGCATTTGAGAACTGAAACATAAATGGAGAGAAAGAAAGGTTAAGGTAAAAACAAAATCTGGAGAAGGCTGCACACCTGCATGGCCATCTGCTTTCTCTCCCAGGAAAGGAGAGTGAGAAGAAACGTTGGTCAGCCTGAAGCTCTTCCAAAGTGACAAAAACGGGAGAAACGACTCAAGGACAGACCTCTGAGACCCGATGAGAATTTCCATCCATTACGCTGAGGAGGCAGAGTGTAAAACCTGCCTAGGCATCCCAGTTATTTCTGTGACTCAGCAACTTCATATTGCAAGGTCCTCCTTGTTTTCCACAGTGGACAGAATTGAAAAAATAGGCTTCCGCTCTCTTCTTGGTTTCCGGGCTCCCATTTTTGACAAGATGAAAAGAAGGCCGCCTTTTTGCTTCTCAACCACCTCAGGCGGAATCAGACTGTGCCTTGTCCCGACTCTGTTGGGTCACCATCTTCATTGCAAATGGCTCAGATTTGGGAGTTCAACCGAGTAGTGGTCCCATCAAGGCCAAAAAGGGGTGGGGGGGGGGAAGAGCCACCAATTCTTCTATGGGGCTGGTGAAAACCTCCTGTTCTGATAGATGTGCCACTCCACAGAGTCCTCAGCAGGAAGTCACCAAAGCTTTCCAAGTCTTTATGGTCTTTGCCCAAAGATGTCGTAGCCCAACTTACTTATAATCACACTCCAGCTAAAGCCAGAAACAGTCCTTTTTTTAGCCGATCTTATTCAAAGAGATTTCCCACTTCAACAGGGCCCCCTCTGGACACATCTCAATCAAACAAACCCACAGAGCCAGTGGCAGCCCAGGTTGATACTTAGGTAATGTGAGTTTAGGCACAAACTGAAGATGCTTACCAACCAAGAGAAAGTGCCCAAAGCAATACCTATATATATATATATATATTTTAGTAGTTGGCCAAGATCGGAAAAGCAGCCCTCCTGTTTTCAGGAAAACAAGGCAGCTGTTTCCTAATCAGCTGTTAAGCACCTTGGCAAGGCAAGAAGGAAATAAAAGGTTATTTGAAAGGATTAAAAACAACCTGGTATACGAATACCTGTTATATATGTACATGTGTGTGCCTGTGTTGGGATGTCTATTTACACAGTGGCTTCACTCTCCTTTAAATAGTAACAGAAACATAACAGTACAAAACAGAAGGGGCCCGCTTGGTCAACACACAAGAATATCTTATTAAAATCTAAAAAAAAAAAAAGTTATCGCCACATTTGAAGTCCCAAAATGACAACAATAATGATAACCAGAGGAAGGAAGTTGTTAGCAAAAGAACAAGAATAATTAAAAAAAAAAAACCACACACACCCCCTTTCCCACTCCAGAGCTTAAAGTGTTTCCGCCCCATCCACAAACTCAGCAAAAGTCTTATTGTGTTGTTTTTAACTTCCAGGATGGAAAAAAAAAATTAAATCCCCAAAGAGATGCCCCTCAGACAAGCCACACTGTTGTCAGCAAAGTTTCCAGGGGGGGGGCAAAAATTGTTGCTGTTGTTATTATCATTAGTATTATTTTTATAAAGAAAAGGTCTTCCAGTTGAAATCCGACTTTTCTTCTGGAACGGTGGGAGAGGCAGGAAGCAGAGTGGGCGATGGGGATTTTTAGGCAAGAAGAGATTGTGTCGGAAGGGTCCATGGCAGAGGCCGTTCAGCTACTGGAGTTGGGGGAACAGAGGATGAATGGGTGTGGCAAGACAAAGAGGTGCCACAGGCAAGCTACGGCAAGTCTTGGTGAACCTGCCCCCTACAATGAATCACAAGTTGAGAGAGGGAGGGAGGGAGGAGAGAAATGGTACTCTTTTTCTCCCTGCTCATCAATATGATGAACAATTAAATGTCCCAAAATCACATTCAGCCAGTTTTGTCCGAAGTCTGCTGTGTTTTGTTTTTTTGTTTAATATGGAATCAACTGATCCAGCCCCCCTGAAAAAAATTCAACACACACACAGAGAAAAAAAAAACCCAGAACAGGGATGCAGAGTTCTTAAATCTCAGAGCCTCTGTTGCTGTCCAGAGCAAGAGATGGCCGGGGGCATGAGTCTCACAAAGGGCCCTGTGGAAGGGGGTTTCTGGCAGCTGCTCTTCCAAGTGGTCTGGATTGTGGCCGCTATGTACTGCTGGTTGTTTGCCCATCCACTTCATCGGTGGGACCTGCAAGATGAAACAGGGAGGTCTGTGTTCAAAGCATGGCTGTAGAACCATTGCTTATTCGCAATGGGAATCAATTTGATCCATTAGTCCAGGTAGTTTTTATTTCCATTCTACTAATTCATTCTTGATTAAGCAATTTATAGTCTACTTTTTCCATATTCAATCCAAATCAACAAAACATAATACGAGTTTTTCTAAACCAGGGGTGTCCAAAGTTGGCAACTTGAAGTCCACAAGTCTTAAAGTTGCCAACTTTGGACACCCCTGTTCTAAACACTAATTTAAGCAAATCAGGTTAACTGGGCAGGTGCACTGCGCACCATCGCCAGCTGCTCTTCTGGTGTGCAGTGCACCTGCCCGCATGCACGCTGGCCAGCTGCTCTTCATAGGCACCAGAAAACGGCCTCAAAACGGCCAAAAAACAGGCTGTTTTTCGGGCTGTTTTGGGGTAAGAAATGCCCCCAAAATGCCCCCAAAATGCCAAAAACCAGGCATGTGCCAACTGGCCAGCTGGTCTTCGGGTTTACAGTAATCCAGCGTGGGCACACACATGCATACGATTTCCAGTTTGGGCATTCGGCACCGAAAAGGTTTGCCATCACTGGTCTAAGGATCACCTGATCAGCTTTTGCGACCATCTGATGAGCAAAGTTAATGGGGAAGCTTTCACTTAACAACCAAGTTCTTAACAACTGCAGCGATTCACTTAACAACTGTGGCAAGAAAAGTGGTAAAATGGGGAAAACTGTCTTGTCTATCAATTTTCGGACATTTTGGGCTCCATCATGGTGGTAATTCGAGGGCTACCTGTCTCCCCGGGAACTGCTTACCACTTCCAGGTGATCCTGAAGGGGCAAGAACATCATCATCGCTGTCTTCCTCGTTGGACTGTGTCACTTCCGGCACTGGTGCTGCACTTTTGGCTTCTTGCTCTTGCTCTACACGACTCCGCAAAGCCAGGATCCGATGGTGCAAAGCTGCATACAATTGTCCTGTGTCTTTAGAACTTGCCTAAAGTTCAGAGAGAATCAGTAACTCTCTCATTAAAAGGGCTGCAAACTGACAAGTCACTTGTCCAGGTAGGTAAAGGTTTCCCCTGCCCAGGTATGTTGGGTCTCTAGGGTGCAGTGCTCATCTCTTTTTATTAGCCGAGGGAGCCAGCGTTGTCCAAAGACATTTTCCATGGTCAGGTGGCCAGCATGGCTATACACCAAAGGTGAATGGAACACAATTACCTTCCCACTGAAATGGCACTTATTAATCTACTCACATTTGCATGCTTTCAAGCTGCTAGGTGGGGCAGGAGCTGGGGCAGGTATGGGAGGTCACCCCGTCCATGGTGCTGGGTCTCGAACCCAGGCTGTCACCTTTGCAGCTGCCAAGCTCAGCTTCTTTAACTGCTGAGCCATCGCGCCTCCTTTGTCCGGTTAGCCAAAAATATGATCTGATTGCTAAAGAACTCAATGCTGACATATGTGCATCTGAAAGGCTTTCACAGTGAGAGTGGCCAAATCAATGCAGGGCAGGAAGAGGAAGCATGAAAGCAGCTATTAACAGCGGAGAGGAATGGAATCTCCACTTCGTATTCAAAAGCATCGTTTCGTGAGGCCACTCTTAGAAAACCAGATGGGGGCTCTTTGCATAGGATGCACAGAATTAGGTCACAATCTGTTTCTATCAACCCAGAGAATACAAATAACTGATCTGGGTGACAAAGTGGTAGATTGCAAATCAGAAAACTTTCGAATAAGTAAGGGCAATTCAACATGAAACTAATTATCTATGGAGTTGGGGTTTTTCCTTGAGATAAAGGGTGTGTCAGGCCGGCAATCATATTCCTTTTAGGATCTTTGGCTTGCCACACTCTCTCTTATTTTACTATGCTGTTTCATTAGTGGGGTAACTGGGAGGGGGAATAGCAAGTAGAAGAATTGTAGGGGTGTTGTTGTCAAAAGAAAACATTCCTTTCTAGAAGCCCAAGGTCATTCTTTTGTCTCCGCACCTCACCGGAACTAGATGGGTGGAAATGCCAGCATGGCAGTGGAAGATTGGACCATGTGATGGACTTGTGGGTGTGGGGCAAGATCATGAACTTTCAACTGTGTGGGTACCCCAGGAATTTTTCAGATTTGGGTTTCCACAGATGTACCAACATGTTTCTCTTAATAAATTGGAAGTTTGAGGAAAGCTATGCCTTGGTCTCTGATTTAATTTTGGATGATATTTGGAATGCTGACAGGCTGACAGTAACATGCTAGAAATGCTAGATTCTGCAACCAGTTGGGGAGTCTGTCTGTCTGTCTGTCAATCATCATCCATCCATCCATCATCTAGTGGTAAACCAGAAAGCCTTCCAACTGGAATCCTGTGATGCTCTTGCAGGTTATTTATTTTTTATTCTTATTTGTTCAAACTGAAGCAGAGGTGGTTAGACTAATGAATAAAAATGGGGTCTCTGCAGGATCTCTATTTTCAAAGAAAGTCTAAATTCTATATCCTAGCTGGAGGATACTCTTCTTTGCCTTGATTATAGGGAAGCATTTGCTTAGCTAACGTTCAAAAGGAACGTCACAGGCAGACCCCTTACCTGGGTTGACACAAGGTGTCTTACGACAATCTGTTTTAATCTGTTATTGAACAAATCATAGTGGCCTGCTTCCCTATCCCTAACCTGTAACTAATCAGCCACACCATCTGGGTTTATCCTTTCTTTTATTATACACTGGAGCTCCTCATGCGCATGAGGACACTTCACTTGGTGCCTGTTGTGCTTTTGTGCACTGAAAATAAGATTTGCTTTGTTTAAAAAAAAAATGAGAGAGAGGCACGCTGCAAAGCTTAGGGTCAAGCCTCATGACGGCTCTTGACCCTGGGCCCTGCGAGCTTTGTAAGATAATCAGGAGAGGCAGTCTGGTATAGTGGTTAGGTTAGTGGTCTAGAATCTGGGAGGCTCTTCCTTCCTTGGGCATGAAAGATGGCTTGGGTGGGTTTTGGTGATCCCTCCCTCGTTTTCAGTCCAACCCACCTTGTAGAATGGCTGTTGAAAAGTGGGAGCTGGGGGAGGGGGCATGAGGGATGCTTCAGCTAACTGAAAATAAAGGTTGGATTTAAATCTAATCAAAGAATAAAGTGGTGGTTGCCCATCAGTGTTTAGATGGGAAATGTTCCCATCGGCTAAGAAAAAAGGCAAAAAGAAACTGCTAGGGACTGCCCTGCAGAAGGATGTGCCAGACAGCATTCTGGTAAAGGGATAATTATACAATACAATACAATAGCAGGGTTGGAAGGGACCTTGGAGGTCTTCTAGTCCAACCCCCTGCCTAGGCAGGAAACCCTATACCGTTCCAGACAAATGGTTTATCCAACATCTTCTTAAAGACTTCCAGTGTTGGAGGATTCACAACTTCTGGAGGCAATTTCTGTTCCACTGATTAATTGTTCTAACTGCCAGGAAGTTTCTCCTCAGTTCTAAGTTGCTTCTCTCCTTGATTAGTTTCCACCCATTGCTTCTTGTTCTGCCCTCAGATGCCTTGAAGAATAGTTTGACTCCCTCTTCTTTGTGGCAACCTCTGAGATATTGGAAGACTGCTATCATGTCTCCCCTAGTCCTTCTTTCTCTTAAGCTAGACATACCCAGTTCCTGCAACCGTTCTTCATATGTTTTAGTCACTCCATTATGATGGAATGTTACCTCCAGTTGCAATTGAGATGCAAGACTTCCCATAATGTCCTCTCAAACATACCCACTCACTCAATCTGTGGCCTTACCAATATAAGAAATACTTTGACTCCTTGGTCTTCGGTGTCCATGGCGGTGATTCGGATGCTTTTCTCACTGGCTTTATCAATCTGCATCTGAGCCCAGAGTTTGGTGTTCAGGATTAACCGCAGACTGCCTTGTGTTCTCATTACTAATTGAAAGTGCCACGGAGATGAAAGAGACATGGTCAACTATTATTAATTTTTAAATGTCTGCATTCAAAAAGAGTGACTACAGCACTTGCGTAAATCCAAATCCACAAACCTTTGTGGTACAACCCCCTGAATTGGCAGTGCTTCCATCAGGAAGATGGCATTCCCACAACCCCAAGGAAGCAAGGGAATTTGGAAGATTGTTCAAGACAGAGTACTAAACTCGATGGATTCCTTCTTCTTAGCTTTTGCTTAAGTGATTGTCCGTCCTAGCGGATGTTTGTGTGTATTCAAAAGCAGCCAATGCTGTGTCTCCACCAAGGTCAACCCCATGACATCACCAGGTACTTCATTCTCCCAATCATCTATCGGGCAGGCAGAGGTCATCACACTTAACATTTTACAGAGGGGTGCAGTTGGTTGAACTTTTCCAAATGTTCTGGAGGAGTGATTATGCTTTTAAGTGGCCTATATTTTATTTTAGGACTTGGAACAATGTTTCTCAACCTCAGCAACTGTAAGACGTGGATTGGGAGTTGAAGTCCGGACGTCTTAAAGTTGCTGAGATAAAGTGGCTGATATCGTTCAACAATCGCAGTCAGAGGAGGAACCAGTTTCACGTATTCTTGCATAATTGACGTTGTGGAAAGCTGATTCCTCCCCCCCCCCGCCCTCCCATTCTCTTTATTTCTTTTACAAGACAGATAACTTAAAAATGCTTGTGTCAGGCCTGAAAGCCACCTTTACATTGGCCTTTTAAGCCTGCCATATTTTTCTACTGTGGGAAAATGGGAGTGGGGATTGCATGGAGTATGGGTGATATGTAGTCAAAATAAAATTCCTTTCTCGGGAAGCCAAGGAGAACTTGCCCTGCACCTGGATGGGTGTGCTTGAAAAACATCGCCAGTTTGGAACGGGGTCTGATTGGACCATGTGATGGACACGTGGGTGCTGGGCAGGGACTTGGACTTTCATTTGGGTGGGCAAAACCTGGAAACTTTCAGATTCGGGGTTTTCCCAGATGTGCCAAAATGACATCTCTAATAAAATGGAACTCTGAAGAAACTCAAGCCTCGGAGTCTTCTTTCGTTGGGGGTGTTACTTGGAACCTGGCAGCTTGACTACTATGGCCGAATGTGGATAAACACATTGTCTACCAACAAGCCTTAATCACAAGGGCACCTGATGCCACAGGCTACTCCTGCAAGCTACAAATGTCTATGTTGGTATGCCCATCCATGACATAACTGGGTGGCATGGAAATGGATCAAGGGCTACATTGGATCCAAACTGCAATCTAGTTTCCTGCAGTGGTTGGTTGGTTAGGTTCCTGGCGTCTTTCCGTCTTACCCAGCCGTGACTGCAATGTCCCATCATCTGTAGACGCCATGTCATTCAGCCTCAGAAGCCCTCGGCCTCTTTCCACCCAGGACTGGGAGCTCTTATCAAAGACAAACAACTTGCATTGAATCTGTAACAGAAACATTAGCTGGAGAACTTTAACGAAGGCAGCAAACGAGGAGATCACAAACCACAAAGCCGCCAAGGCATTTGAAAAATTGAGTTTTCGTGCTCTCCCCAAATTCAAAAGTATTATTTTTCCCTAATGAGAAAGATGGAAACGTGATTCCCTCTCATCTATGTATCAGATAAAGCAGCATTTGAAGCAGGCAAAATAAAGGAGATAAATCAAACAGAAATTGTAAAAAGATGGTACTTATACATTCAGTTAACAAGAGATATTAGATACAATAAAAAGAGGATTTTTTTTTAGAAGCAACAGGCAAGTCGTAGAACAGTATTCTGAATTGCGTGAGCCTTTGGTCTCATCCAGCAGAATTAATTATTGATATTGTTTACATGGACTCTGTCAAGCCTCAGTGGACAGATCTAAATGTAACCTCTGTATGGTCAGCTTACAGAAGAGTTTTTCAACCTGAGCAACTTTAAGATGTGAAGAATTATGGAAGTTGAAGTCCACACATCTTCAAATTGCTGTGGTTGAGAAACATTATAACTCTGCTAATTCATAATTTGTCTACTTGTGATGTATGGATAAACTACAAACAAGCAACACATATTACAGCTGAGAGTGAGGTGTGAACCTCAGACATAAACAAGAAGAGGAACACAATTTCACACCCCACTTGGGAGTTCCCCAGAAACAACTGGCTAATCACAACTGCAAACCAAATGCTGGAATAGGGGGCTCTGGGTCTGATTCAGCAAAGAGTCATGCTCCCATTGGAGCCTGAATCTTTGGGCGGGAAGACGAGCTGGAACTGGAGATCGAGCGGGTGGCTTCATTGCAAAATGGGGAGGACCAGGACCAATCAGGCAAGGGCCTTTTAGGATTGGGAAAGCTTGTAGGCAGGGAAAAAGGGGAGGCAGGATGACCAAAAGAGGCTAAGCAGTGAACATGAGAGACAGAACTCAGGCGATAAGCAAGGACCACCTCCTGATCCTCAAGGGCAGTGTGTGTGTGTGTGTGTGTGTGTGTGTGTGTGTGTGAGAGAGAGAGAGAGAGAGAGAAAGAGGGAGGGAGGGAGGGAGGAAGAGAGAGAGAGGGATGGATAGATAGATAGATAGATAGATAGATAGATAGATAGATAGATAGATAGATAGATAGATAGATAGATAGATAGATAGATCAATCGATCTTTGGGACTTGCCAGAAACATGGTAGTGTTTAGGGCAATTTGGAGCAATAAAGTAAAACAAAGTTGCAGGAGCTGAGTGCAGACTTCTGCAGGTCCTACTCACCTGTAGCACATTACTCTCAGCTTCCTCTCCTGTGATTACTTCTACCTTCTCCAGGAGACATTTCCTGGCTGTTGCTTTTGTATAGGCCGCAGCGGACTCAGCGAGCGATTCTGAAATATTATTGGCTGGAAAGAAATGGAAGAAGGTTAATGTGCGGTGTTGTGGCCTGCCAGTGGCCAGCAGAGCTGGCAGCAGATTTGGACACTGAGGAGGTTGGGGAGGAACATGGGCCAGTCCTGGAGTCTGGGGAAGGCTCTGATGAGGGCTCTGTGTTGGAGGCAGAGAGGGGGCCAGAGCCGTCTGACAGTTATCAGCTGCCTTCAGAGTCAGACATCGGTGAGGCAGACGAACAGCTGGAGCCTGTTCCCAATGTGCGCATGCGCAGAGTTGCCAGACGAAGGGAGCAGCTAAGGAACAAGGGTTGACTTGAGAGTAAGGCCATAGGTGGAAAGGCCCCTCCCATAGGGAATATAAGAGGAGTGAAAGGGGAGGGGGTGTTTGCAGGAGACAATTAGTTCATTCCTGCATTCTTGCCAAGTATTGCGGCGTCTGAAAGATATCGGCCCGGCCACTCTCCAAGCCTGATAAAGGTGGGTAATTGTGAACTATCTTGAAAGACTGTGGGCCGGGACTTTGCTGGAGAGGAATTCATTGTAAATTAAATAAAAGGGGACTTGGCTTCGTGCTGCTGGGGAAGCCTAGGTCAGAACATGCGGGAAGCCTTGACTTCCAAAACCGTTTGTACATTTCCACATATAGCAAACAAAACTTTTTAGAAATCAAAATAAACATAGTGTGATCAATTAGGAGAAAACCAGTATTATGACTGTGGGCACTTCTTTCATACTGATAGTTCTCGCCTAGTGACGCAGTTGCTTAGTGACCATTCAAAGTTACAATGAATCTCCCCAAAGCTATTTATGAGTTCTGGGGTTCCGACAGCTCCCTCCCCCACAGTCATGTGATCACATTTTGCAAGCAACTCACATATACTGCCATTTGTAGCACCCTGTGGTCACATGTCTGCAATTTAGGTTATTTTTGCCAGTTTCCCACATTTATTCCCTGTTTCGAGCAAAAAATATCCACTGAATAAAATAGGTTTGCTTAATGACAGAGGGAAAAAAAAGGTCATAAAACCAGGTGCGGTCACATGGTGATTCACTTAGCTGGCATGGCTAATGACTGTTAATTCTGAGCTCCATTACAGCTGTTAAGTCGAGAACTACCTGTATCCATTTCATGCACAGCTTGGATGAATAGAAGATACAAAACCCCCACATACAAAGTAACTTTTGCCCATGAAATTTAGTTACTAAATTTGTTATACCGTAGAAATAAATGTATATTCTGTTTAAAATGAATTAAATGCAGCAAAAAGAACTACAGAGCAACAATTAGCCCACTTAGTCAACCTATGGCAACACTCTGCCCCCCAGCAACAGAAATGGCTTCAATAAAACTGCTATTTGAGCACCAAACTAATGAATAGCCCCTCTGTTGCTGAGATGGTAAATATCCATGACATATTCCAGCAGGGGAATCCAACTAGTGTTACAAAAAAACATGGGTCAGTAAATGTTTTTAATTATAAATGTGGATTTTTTTTAACCTATCCAGTCTTCTGGAGTGGGCGGCCATAAATACATTTCCTAAACTAGTAAAGTTGTTTGTTTTACCTTTTTCTGGTGTCGCTTCCTGTGATGAAGATTCAGAGCCAGAGTCACCAGTGGTGTTTTCCTTGTTACTGTCTGTGCTGACCTCATTTGATTTGGGTGGACTCTACAAAAAAGAAAAAAGAAAAAGAACAGGACCTAAAACCATTACCAACATTTCGGGCTGAAGGCAATATTTTAGCTTATTGGATTGTAACATGCAGGCAGTTCTTGGTTAAGAACGTTCATTTCATTGGGACTGGAAGTTCCATCGCTAAGCAATGCAGTCATAAAGTTCCATCAAATCTTGGCAGTTTGTTTGTTTGTTTTGTTTTGTTTTTATTGGATTTATATGCCACTCTTCTCCCAAAGGACTCAGGGCGGCATACAACATTAAAGAACACACATCCCGAAAAGTTAAAAAGAAATTAAATATATATCCCAAAAAAGCAAATCGAATTTGTAGAACAATACATTTAAAAAATGAGGCAAAATGGGCAGTTCCCATTGCCACCGTTAAGTGAGGATCACGGGTCATTACTAAGTGAGAATCTCTGTGTAACTTTCTACAACCAAAGTCAGGGGGAAGCCAGTAGAAAATTGCAAGTCCCAGACAGTTTGCATGCAGGCTGTCAAGTGGCTGGATGTGGGGAGGGCTTGGGGGTGACTGACACAGTGTGGCAGGACTGGGGATAGCAATAGCATTTAGATTTATCTACTGCTTCACAGTGCTTTTACAGCCCTCTCTAAGTGGTTTACAGAGTCAGCCCATTGCCCCCAACAATCTGGGTCCTCATTCTACCCACCTCGGAAGGATGGAAGGCTGAGTCAACCTTGAGCCTGGTGAGATTTGATCTGCCAAACTGCAGTTAGTAGTCAGCTGAAGTAGCCTGCAGTACTGCACTCTAACCACTGTACCACCTCGGCTGGATAACTTGTACCAGATTGATTTGTGACCTTTCCTTCTGGCTTCTCCATTGACTTGGCTTGCGGGAAGCCGACAGGGAGAGTTGGAAATGGTGAATACCTGATTGCAGGATGCTGCACTGTCATAACTGCGTGTTGGCTGCCAAGTGCCAAGCTCATAGTCACATGACTGTGTAAGGATGCTGGGATCGTCAAACATGGAGTACCAGCAATAGCACTTACTTATATACTGCTTCATAATGCATTTACAGCCCTCTCTAACCGGTTTACAGAGTCAGCATATTGCCCATAACAATCTGGGTCCTCATTTTACCCATCTCAGAAAGATCGAATGCGGAGTCAACTGTAACTCAGGATGAACTGTTGGCAGTTGGCAGAATTAGCCTGCAATACTGTATTCCAATCCCTGCACCGCTTTGGCTCTTTTAGCAGTGCCAGTTGCAAGTAACATTCAGCACTATTATAACTTCGAGTAGTTGCTGAACAAGTGGTCACTAATCGAGAACTAGCTGTTAGTCTAGATCAGGGGTGTCAAACTCGCTGGCCACACCCATGCTCGATTTAGCGAAGGGGGAAAAAACTCGTGGTAAACTCATGTGACAATGAGAGTTTGACACCCCTGGTCTAGATATATTTAGCAAACCAACTAATAAATCATCAATATTTATTTGGGTGTAACTCAGGCTTGGCTGATAGCCAAATGAGAGTTGATTTTGGTGGGCTCGAAGATGATGATGATGAGCTATTTGTGAAACTGAAACATTTGCCACCTAAGCTCCTGACACAAAGATGAACCAACGCTAAATATGAAGAACAGCTGTTTACTGATTTACAGGATAGCCTTTGCTCCTACTATTCTCTACCTAATATCTGTGCGAATGACCAATGAACCTCTACAGGCATGTGTCACCTATGGGTGAGAGTGCTAATTCCATCCTGCCATTAGATTGCAGCCTGACCCCAAGAGACAATATCATCTCATCACCAGCAGTTAGCTGATGAGAGCTAAACAGCTTGAAATAAATCTATACTAGTCTCCCTTTATTTATTTATCAGCACAAATACAACTCAAGCATAGCAAAGGCAACATTAAAAATAAAAAAAAATGGTTTTCTGCCTGGATGGTCTTCTGTAATGAGCCGAAGGACAGAAAGGGGGAGTAGTGAGTTCCCTCCCATATTTGGGCATACCAGGGGTTGTAACACAAATACATATATATATATACACATACACATACACACACACACACACACACACAAAGATTGGCTCAAATCCCTACTCGACTGGAAAATGATCTTGGCTAGTCACCCTTATTCTGAATGTAATATATGGGTTTGGAAAAGATAATAGGCAGGAGAGTAATTATGTATGTTGCTGTAGCTGCACAGCATCATTGCAGGTTTACAAAAATATAAATCAGGAATGAACAAACTGTAGCCTTACAGACTTAGTGCAGCTTCATTGACCAGAGCAAGATATATCTAAAGCCATCAAAGCCCTCCAAAGCTGGGCAAGCGCTTACCAGTACTCTTTCGCTCATATTCTGCCCAAATACAAATTTGTTGCTGGAAGCATCGGCACTGTGTGTAGAGTTTTCTATGCTGGAAGGAGAGAAATAACTCTTTTTAATTTGGCAGCGAGAAAGCCCACCCTGCCTTTTTACACCCGCCGTCCCGCTGTCACCTTGCTTGAAGGAAGGAGCAGTGAAAAGCAAGGAAAGCGAGAAAGTTGCTGACATTCTCCCCCACCTGGAGCTGATATACTGCAGGAAGTAGTTTGTAGCAGAAGGCATCTCAGAGCTTGGGAGCCAGGTGTTTTGCACATCAGCTGATTCATCCCCTTCATCTCCTAGCTGGGATAAGATGGGTGGCACTGAGATTGGGTAAGGTCCAGAGAACAACACAAAGCACAAGTGCATATAAAACACAGGAAACTGCTTTGGATTAGTCAGATAATTGGTCCGTCTTAATATTAGTACTGGATCCTCTGATTGGAAGCTGCTCTGAAGGGATTCCACCTACTCTAAAAGGCTCCCAACAGCCTTGAACGGGAGTTTCCAGAGCTCTAGAGATGGGAATTCTGCATAGGCTACACCTTTCTGCAAACAACTTCTCTTCAGTTATGCAAAGAGAAAGAGGGAAAGAGAGAGGTTTACTCCCCACCCCACCTTTCACTTTACTGTCTCTCACACAGACTCTGATTTATGAAGTAGCTGGAATGAAGGAAGATTGTTTTAGAATATCACTCCTGGACAGAAAAAGAAGAACACTTCAATTAAACCTGGTGCTCAAAATCAAGGGTGGATACCGAGCCTGGAGTTCTGTAGGAAGAAAGCAAGTCATGCATATATAACCCTCAGTTCTAAGAATAGAATAGAATGGAATAGAATAACAGAGTTGGAAGGGACCTTGGAAGTCTTCTGGTCCAACCCCATGCCTAGGCAGGAAACCCTGCACCACTTCAGACAAATGGTTGTCCAATCTCTTCTTAAAAAGTTCCAGTGTTGGAGCATTCACAACTTCTGGAGGCAAGTTGTTCCACTGATTAATTGTTCTAACTGCCAGGAAATCCTTAGTTCTAGGTTGCTTCCCTCCTTGATTAGTTTCCATCCTTTGCTTCTTGTTCTACTCTCAGGTGCTTTGGAGAATAGCTTGACTCCCTCTTCTCTGGGGCAAACCCTGAGATATTGGAACACTGCTATCATGTCTCCCCAAGTCCTTCTTTTCATTAAACTAGACATACCCAGTTCCTGAAAGAATGATGCTTATGATTCACTTCTATCTCTCAGGGGTGGAGAAATACTTCAGTGGCCCCCAATCCTGTGTTATGCGGGAGTCAATAACAGAGATTTTGAAAGATCATTAGCCCCCCCCCCTCTCGTTAATGAGGTAGGGTCACAAGTAATCTAAGCCTGAGCTAAGTAAAAGTTGTTTCACGTTGGTGCCTAATACCAGCTAATAACAAATAAGGACCTATGGAAAGCATTCCCCGATTTCTGATTGGCAGAAATTTACAGAATGAGGGTAGTTCATTGACCGCAAATTTGCAGAATGATAATACAGGTAGTCCTCGATCTACGATCACAATTGAGCCCCAAATTTTTATGGCTAAGTGAAACATTTGTTAAGTGAATGTTGCTCCGTTTTACCACCTTTCTTGCCACAGTTGTTAAGCGAATCACTGCAGTTGTTAAGTGAATTTGGTTTTCCCATGGACTTTGCTTGTCAGAATGTCGCAAGAGGGGATCACAGGACCCCGGGACACTGCAACGGTCACAAATGCAAGTCAGTTCTCAAGCGTCTGAATTTTGATCAGGTGACCATGGGGCGGCTGCAAGGGTGGTACTGTAAGCGTGAAAAGCGATCATAAGTGACATTTTTCAATGCTGTTGTAACGGTCACTAAATGAACTGCTGTAAGTCGAGGACTACCTGTAGATCGTGCACGGTTTTTTCAAATTGTCACTGCCCTCTCCAGGAATGTCTGCGCATGATTAACCTGAAGAGGGGAATCGAAAGAAATCAAACAGAACTTGCCCATCCCTCATCTAGCGCTTTGTTTGGCTACGAATGGCCACCGGAGGCTAAATCAGAGAATCCCACCACGAGCCACCCAAGAATATAGAACGAAGGCACCAGGAGTTGAATGTGCTGCCTACAACATGGGCACTGCCACTCAGCTAATGCCCCCTTAACGTTTACCAGCAGTACTTGGACCCAAACTGGAAAAAATACCTTCACTCTGTCTCTTAGGTTTTGGCCAAACACAAAGGATTGCTGTGTGTTCTGCTCTTTGTCACATTTTTCAGTGTGTGAAGCATTGTTGGGTTTATTTTTCTGACATGGGTTCTCCTAAACAAGAGAGAAAGGGGGAGGGGAGGGAGAACATAACCACAAGAAAAGGAAATGAGTGAAGAAAAAAAAACTAGAAAGGTCATTTCCCCCCCACTCCCCTTCCCCTTCAATCCATGAAGACAATTTGGGCTATGCTGGGAGTACGTGACTGGTCCAGGGTCACGCTAAGAGTCTCACAGCTTAGCACGGGCTTGAAGCCAGACTTCACAGGTCAAACATTCAAGCCACTGTGCCTCACTGGTTTATCTGGAATCCACTGTGCCAGAAGAGCAAAGGAATCTGGGGTATGGGATAACCAGTGGAGAGAAAATGCCGATTTCATATTTCAGGGGAAGGAACAAACACAAATGTCCACAAAGCCATTGCGAGTCCAGCTCGCCTCGAAAAAGACTTTACCAGATATCCCCAAGCAACACAAACACCCCTGTGCTGAAGTAAAAAGAGCAACACACAAACACAACCCCCCCTCCCCAATCCTCCTTCCCAGATTCCATCTATTTCCCAAATGCCATCCACAGACTCACCATTTCTTCTGAATCGGGACTTTTCGGTACGGTATTAGTTGTGGGTTCAAATGTAGCAGCCAGAGGATCTGGAGGGATACTTACACCATTGGTTCCACTGCTTGGAACTGCGACAAGAAACAACATGCCGGATGTAAAAGGCTGCAGCAACTTTTATTTTTTGACACTGCAGTAAATCTAACATTAGGAAGCCAAGGTAAGTGGACCGGTTAGTATGTAACACTGTGTTAGATGTAATAAGTGAGCAGAACTCAGTAAGATGAATTTGCAGTGGAACTTTCTATTCTAGCATTCTTTCCCTTATTGGATCGGTCAGATGAATACCAAAAAACAAACAAACAAAAAACCGTACGCAGGACATGCCAAGATTACCTGAAAAGCTTTTTGCAAAGGATTCACTCTCCACTTATTTTTTTCAAAGTGGTAAGACTTGATAACTTGATGCCATTTCCAGCCCCAAAGAAGTTAACGTCTTTCTCAGTCCTCAAAAATGAGGAAATGAGGAAAACTCAGTTCTGTTCTTCAGCTCCAGCTTCTATTAGATACTTCAACATGCCCCCTTTAAGAAGATCAATGCTTCTCTTTTTCAGAAATATAAAACGACGCATTCAATATTTCCTCAGTACCGCATAACGTGCTTCTAGCAGCCTTGTACACACTTCCATAACCCAGATTTCGTTTGTATATCTTTATCAATCATCTGTGACTTGACACACACCCCACGCACTCATAGGTACACACATACAACTTTAGATAAAACACGCGACATTCTGCTTGGGGGCAATTTACACTTGGATACTTAGAAGTTGAGATTTATAGTAGTTTTGAGAGTCGCTTTGCAGGCTGTTTCATGGATTGAAAAGCAAGCTGTTCTATGCACAGTCAAATTATTTCATCTTATAAAATAAAATAATTGGCTTACTGTGATTTTTAGAGATCTTTCCTATTACCTGCATCCAAAAGACTAATTTGCCTTCCAGTCTTATTATAAACTATACCAGTGATTGCGTACGTTTTTGGCACCCAGTGCCCAAACCGGAACGAGCGCATGCATGCGCATGTGTGTGCGCTGGAAACCCAAAGACCAGCTGGCCAGCGTACGCCAGAAACTAAAAGAGCAGCTGGCGATGGTGCGCGTGGCCATAGAGAGGGCTCTGCATACCACCTCTGGCACGCATGCCATTCATCATCACAGAACTATACTAAATTTCCTACATAGCCCGTGCATTGACAGAAGGCTTATTAAAGAGTCAGTTTGGTCTGGCATTAAGGCATCAGGCGAGACACCAGGAGTCTGTGAGTTCTAGTCCACTCCTTAGACATGAAAGTGGACTGGGTGACTTTGGACCTGTCACTCTTTCAGCCCAACCCACCTCACGGGGTGGTTGTTGTGGGGAAAATAGGAGGAAGCAATTGCTTCACTTATTTATAAAATATAATAAAGGCAGGATAAAAAATAAAAGAAATAAAATATTTATAAAATGAATATAACCCTTCAAGATCCTAATAAATTATTTTTTAATAAAATCTGTATATAATATCTATAATATTCTGTTTAACCCCTTATTTTTCCATATTGTGAATATATATATATATATATATATATATATATATATATGTATGTATGTATGTATGTATGTATGTATGTATGTATGTATGTATGTATGTATGTATATGTTTTCGTAGATTTTCACGGGTGTAGGTATGCTGGTTTTGTTGTATTCGGGTCTTTTCCTTACACGGGAAAAGACCCGAATACAACAAAACCAGCATATATATTATTTATCAGTACAAATACAACATATATATATATAATGTTGTGCTGATAAATAAATAAAGGGAGACTAGTATAGATCTATTTCAAGCTATTTAGCTCTCATCAGCTAGCCATACCCTTACTGGGATTTGAACCTGGGCTGTATTACATATTAGGCAGGTGTCTTAGCCACTAAGCCACAGGCTCTCCTCCTTATCAGCTGAGCCAGGGAAATAGGTATGTATTTGTGTTACAACCCCTGGTATCCCCAAATATGGGAGGGAGCTCACTACTCCCCCTTTCTGTCCTTCGGCTCATTACAGAAGACCATCCAGGCAGAAAACCATATTTTTATTTTTAATGTTGCCTTTGCTATGTTTGTGTTGTATTTGTGCTGATAAATAAATAAAGGGAGACTAGTATAGATCTATTTCAAGTTAAGACACCTGCCTAATATGTAATACAGCCCAGGTTCAAATCCCAGTGAGGGTATGGCTAGCTGATGAGAGTTAAATAGCTTGAAAGTATGCTACGCTGCATACTTCACCTTTCCTATATGAATCACAATGTGTGCAAAGTTATTTTTACCCTCTAAAATACTATTATCCGGTTGCGAGGATATCCATTCATTTTGGTAAATCCACCGAAATAGTGGATAGAATTTGAAAATGTCCTAGACTCCTAGAAATACTTAAGGCATTTACTCCTTCGTAAGGTCTTGCCAGCTTGACATTTATCATGCTGAATGCAGCGATTGGAGAGACTAACTTGCCTGTTTGTGAAAAAGCTTTTGGCTGGGGAGCTTGCAATACTGCTGGGCGCAAGACACTTCGCTGCTGTTCCTTCGGTTTTTGACTTGGGACTCCTGAAAATGAAAGCAAGCTTTTATTTCTTTGACCCTTAGCACTGTTCGCATTGGTAGTGAGAAAAATTCAGCAAAAAAAAAAAGTCCTCTACTATCTGATATCTTTGTTTTCCCTCCATTTCACACAAAGCCATCGCTTACCTGCACTTGGTGCCTGGCCGTGGATTAGAGTGGGTGGCTTCAATCTAAAGCCAGAGCTCTTTTCCTCTGTAGTGGAAAAGAATTTTTTAAAAATAAGATAATTACACAAGCTGTGCAATGCGAGAGGCAATGGCCAAGATTCATAATATGTTGCCCAGTGTTGTTATTTTTTCAAAAGGAAAAAGACCCCAAAATTAAAAGATAAGAAACCGAAAGGTTAATGATAATATAAAGAGAGCTAGTTTGTTGTAGTGGTTAAGGTGCTGGCTTAGAAACCAGGACTCTGTGAGTTCTAGTTCTGCCTAAGGCATGAAAACCGGCCTCCAGCAAATTCAACCAAACTTGGTACACAGATGACTTACTCTCTGGAAAAAAATACTGTTAGTCACCCCTAACACCCCTGTGTGTGTGTGTGTGTGTGTGTGTGTGTGTGTGTGTGTGTGTCCTGGCATGCAGGTGGCATGCACAGTCCTCTCTGTAAGCCGTCGCCTTAGCTCAACCCCACCGCACATGTGCAGGGGTGGCGCGTGCATGCGTGAGGGGAGCACATGGGGATGCGGGTGAGCCCCCCCCAGCCCATTTTTGCTCCCAGGAGGCTGCAGGGGGCCTACTGGGCCCAAAACGGGCTGCGGGGTGGTGGTGTCGTGTGGCATGCATGGGAGTGGGGATGTGTATGTGTGTGTGCCACGCGACATTACAGATATAATACATTCCTTTTCCTGCCTAATACAGGATTACGATAAATAAATACCTGGGCAACACCAGGTTATCAGCTAGTAAAGAAATAAAATAAATAAAAACATGCAGAGTTAAAACTAACCAGAACCAGGCAATGTTATTAGACTAATGCCAAGAATCCTGATTATTTTATACAGCACTTTTCTGAGTAATGTGTCTAAGTAAACACTTTCTGTAAAAGGCCACTGATTCAATCCCTTCTTCTCATTCAGGTTTATGTAATTATGAACTGAAATCTAAACGTACAATATCCCTAATGGTTGTATGTCCCTATTACCTCTAATGTTCCTCAAGGCACTGTTTAAACATGCATTCCTTTCTCAAGCAAAGCTGGACAACAGGAATGGGGGGGGGGGAGAGGTACATCTAGAAATTATTTTTTCTTTACCTGTCTGTGAAGAAGGGAACTGTGTTAATGAAGACGTTCTTTCCCGCTTTACAGGAGGACAGTAACCCCCATCTTCTCGGTCAGATTCTGTAGGGAAAGTCAGTAAACAGAAGAAGTAGAAATATAGCCCTGGCAGGTAATTCTGATTGGATTCTCACCCTTCAAATGGAACTCAGCTAAATAGGCCTGCAACAGATAAATTCTCATTGACTGATCGTGTTTTCAAAGACAAGGCCATTTCACAGCTATTTATCCACAGAGGAACTCTGTATTTTACTTACTTCAAAGGTCAGCATTGCTACATCCTTCCTTTACATCAGTGTACAATTAACTTATGGCAATTCCTATTAATTGGTTTTACTGAAGCCAACTATCCATGTAGATTAAATGGGATTTCCCTATTCAGAGATGTTCTTTCTCTAAGTCAGGTTTCTCCAGACTTGGCAACTTTAAAAGGCCTTTTGCCAGAACTCCCAGAATTCCCAGCAGCATGACTGGCTGAAGAATTCTGGGAGCGGAAGTCCACAAGTCTTAAAGATGCCAACTTCGGAGACACCTGCTCTAAATACTTCATGACTAGTCCAATACAAGAACACACTATGGGTGTGAAAACTATTCTTTGTTAAGCTTACCAATGCTAGACAAATACTACTGGGCTTTGCTCACAGTTCAGCAGTGCTTTTAAAATGTACTTTGCATTAGATTATGGGGTCTGTTTTGACATGAGAGGTCAACACTCTTAAAACATGGAGATCAGCTACTGGAATTCCTTTGCAAAATAAATGCATTTACACCAGTGGTGAGTTCCGGCTCCTGTTGCAACTGGTACGCTGCAACGAAGCCGGGCGTCCACCTCATGCACAGCACATGCATGCGTACCCACCTGCGACGCTTCAGCTGCTCGGCGGAGCGTTGCGCAGGCGCCATACGCTCTGTGCGCGTGTGCAAATGCCCCAGTCGGCACAAATAGAGGTAAGGAGAGCAGGTGGGCCCTCCAGAGCACCGTACCGAAACCTGGTGCTCCCAGCAGGCACCGGTACGCCCCTAGTGGGGCGTACCAATTGTATCCCACCACTGATTTACACCCATAAACAGGCAGGCAGGGGGGAAATGTATCGACTTGTATTCAGGGACTTTTCTGGATTCTTTAGACAAGTGGAATGAGCTTCCTCACCTTCCCCATCTTCTGGACTTGACTCATCTGCTGATCTCTGCAACAAATACATACAAATCAGACTGTATCACAAAACATAATGCTACTTTTTTTTTTTTTTTGCATAAGTTACATCACGGGTGTCAAATTCGCAGTGTTACGTTGCCATCATGTGACATTTCGCGACATTTTCCCCCTTCATGGAGCTGGAGTGGGTGTGGCCTGCACATGACGCATTGGGCTCGGGGCCCACCAGTTTGACACCCTGTGTTACATCTTAATGTAACCAAGTAATAAGTCTGAGCCTGCTCCAAAAATAATTCAGAAAAAAGACTTTGGATGTCAAACCTTAAGAATCACATTATCTTTAGAGTCAAATTCTTAGAGCAGCTGCAACTTTTCCCCCATTTGTTGGGAAGCTTGAAAAACACCTAAATAGCAATTCGATGCTAGACTCATGCTTAATGGGCTCTGAAAGCACTTTTTTCTCAATAATCTATGAACTGTACCGACTCTAATAAATGTAGATTAGATGCAAAATAATCTTTGCTTTCAATTTAAAGGGTTTATAACAATAAAGCAAAAATTGGAAGGGAAAGTAAGTTGTTTAGGCAACACTGTTCTTAACTGATGACAGCCAGATGGTATCGAGTAAGAAACCAGGAGGAAAAGTCAAAGCCAAACCTTTTTGACTATGTGGAGAAAACTAGTCAATCAATTAAAGCTGAATTAATCCAAAAGGTATCTCCAATAACTGAGCAACAGAAACTTTGTTTATATTTTAAAGCTCTTGGACTAGAGACAAATTGTAAATGGTATACATCATCTTAGAAGACAGGCTCCCTCCTGCGGAAAGAACAGAGTGCTTCTTTTTTTAATATATAATTTTATTGAAGTTTGCAGTTACAAAGATAAAAGATCAATACAAACTAAAATATAAAAAAAAAGGAATGAAAAAAGAGGAATAGAAAGTACAGAAAAGAAAATACAAATCAAAATAGAAAAGGAAAAATAAGAGTATAATAAAAAGAAAATAAATGGATTTAAAATTGTCTTCCCCCTTCCTCACCAGTACAAAATATATTTTCCCCATATCTCATTTATGTATAAACAAAGTCTTATAGTATCTAATTCAGATTTAAATCAGAAAAAAAGACTATTAAGAGTTATCAGAAAATAATACATGTATTTTAAACATAACCAAATAACCAACTTTATATTTCTTCCCTCTATTTTAACACAACTGTTTATCATTTGCTCTAAAAACACGGCAGAAAACCTTTTTTTCCAAATCTTTAAAACCATGTTATTTGGTGCTGATCAGTAAAAATCCATTAAAGGTCACCAGAAACAACAACATGCTTATTTTAACCTTGATCAAATAAACCAACTTTATATTCCTTCATTTTGACTCTCATCTTTAATCCCTTTGAACAATGCCACAGAACTTGATTTCTTTTCATTTTCTCTTTCTCTTCTTGGAATATATTTTGAAACCTTAAGAAGTTTTTTTGTAAATCTAATATTAAAAAAATTATATCCAAGTCATTCTTGTGGTTTGTTTTATATATATTTATATAAACGGATTTATCCAACGGATTCCAAAGAAAAACAATCGCCAACCTAATCCATAAGGAGACTCCCCCAAAAAACCAAGACATAGAACAGGACAATGGCATCGCCCTCCTCCCTTACATCAAAGGCACCACAGATAAAATCAGCAAAATTCTCCACAAGCACAATATCAAGACAGCCCTCACCACTCACCCAAAAATAGCCAACATCTTAAGAAACCCCAAAGACAAAATCCAGCTAGAAAACCAAGGAGTCTATGAAATACCATGCAAAATCTGCCCGGCAACATATACAGGACAAACAAACAGGAGAATACTTTACTTTACTTTTACTTTTATTCATACTTATAGACCGCCCCCTCTCCCAAAAGGGACTCGGGGCGGTGTACAGTCAATACATAAAAAAGAATACATAGACAAATCAATACCTAGATATTTAAATACATAAATAATTAAATACTTAGATGGAGGAGGTTAAAAGAACTGTACATTCAAGTAAAGTGTTTAAAATATAATCTTTAAAAAACCCCTAAAAACACCCCAAAGAATTAAATTTAAAATGGTTCCCCGGAAATTCCAATTAAAATATATCTGCCAGGAGGTAAAAACTATGAGTGTGCCTGGCCAGCTAATCGAAACAGGTGAGTCTTTAGTTTTTGACGGAAGGAGCGGAAGTCGGTGGTGGTTCTAATGTCGGGGGGGAGGTCATTCCAGAGGGTTGGGCCCATCACAGAGAAGGCTCTACTCCTAGGCGCCGCCCGTTGGCATTGCCTGGTGGACGGCACCAGAAGTCCCTCCCTGTGAGAGCGAATTGGTCGCAGGGATGTGTGCGGCAGGATGCGATCCCGCAGATAGCTAGGTCCTGTGCCATGGAGCGCTTTAAAGATGGTAACCAACACCTTGAAACGAACCCAAAAAACCACAGGCAGCCAGTGCAGCTCGCGCAGAAGAGGTGTTACGTGGGAGTACCTAGTACTCCCCATGATGGCCCGCGCGGCTGCGTTCTGGACTAGCTGTAGTCTTCGGGCGCGTCCCAAGGGAAGCCCCATGTAGAGAGCATGCATCACAGAACACAAGAACGCAGTAAGAAAAAAAGAAAAAACTTCCTCCCTTTTTCAGCACCTTAAAGCTACAGGACATGAAATCAACTTTGAAGGAGCCAGGTTAATCTCCAAAACAGAACACCTCAACAAGAGAATAATTATGGAAGCCATCGAAATAGAGAAACACCCCCACAACATGAATAAACGTGATGATACCTCCCGCCTACCAAACATCTGGAAACCAGCCCTAGTCAACAAACGAACACCACCCAGGCCGTTACAATACAAAACAACAATGCACACACAGCCAGCACCAATCAGCACCAATCTACCAATCATGATACAACCACACAACCAATCATTCCACTTACTGAAACAAAGCCAGCACCCCATCCCCTCCCACCAAGATTTACAGAAAGAAGGCAGCTCCGTTCCCATTTTAAGCCCAAGCCTGAAGATGGCAAGTGAGATCTTGCAGAAACGTTGCCAAGACAATCTCAATCCTACACGGGAAAAGACCCGAATACAACAAAACCAGCATACCTACACCCGTGAAAATCTACAAAAACACACCCACCCACCCACACACACATATATACACACACGCACACACACATACCTTTTAATTATTAAGACATCAGCCAATGTCATCCGCATAACCAGTGTGCCATTTTTCCCAAATAATTCTTACAATTTATCAGTTTTAAATCTACATTCAAATCAGCATCAGTTTTGTCCAATAATACTTGTTCTTTTTCTGCAGCCTGTTTTAAATCCAGTTTATCCATGGCAGCAGACAATTTTATGATTATGATTTGAGTCCCTTGTTCTTAAAAATCCTCTAAATTCTGCTAAAGTTAATTAATTGTGCTCCATTCTGTCATAGTGAATCAAATTTAGGTGTTCTTCTCTACTTAAGAACATAAGATTATGCCTGGTGTCTGCAGTTTTTATAAGGATATGTGTCAATAGGTTTACATTTTTACGTAGTGCATACAAGTGCTGCTTGCAGGTTTCACCTTCAAAATGGAATATTTCTTTTGTGAGAGAAAAAGGTCTCCTTCACTTTAAACATATTATTGCAAAATGTTTTTGCATCAATGTTTCTCTCTATCAAGAACTATGTTTCCTGTCATGCAGATTCGATCAATTAAGAGAATGTTCATGTGATCAATTCTTCAAACAAGCTGTTTGTCTATTTTAGTAAGAAAGAACATGTAAAGAAGATAAATTATCCTCAATGAAAGGAGCTGAAAATAAACATGAATAAGAGAGTTCACATACAAAATTCAGATGAATATAATTAAAGAGAAAGTAGCAATCTATTAGCCAAGAGAAAATGTTCTACTAAATCCATTAAAAACACTAAAATGACACCCCATTGCTTAAAAGTTGTTTTACTAACCTTACATAAAAATAGACATCTACTCAGATTATAAAAATATTAGCGTAATGTATATTCTTCCTACATAGCCTTGTTAGCGAGGTATACACGTAACAACACCAAGTTATATTTAGGGTTACTATGATATAAATGTAATTAATGGATTAACATGAAAAGCAAATCAGTCTAGTACAGTATTTCAACAAACCACTATTACTACTCTAATAAGTTATGTGAGAGTCCAATTATTAGCTGTTTCTACAAACAATGATAAACTAGGACTCATTGTTACAGACGAAACATGCAGAACAAGGTATTTTTTCTTCCTTCTATGTAGATTGAGAAATAAGCCACAATCCCATTTTCTTTCAGCATTTCCTGTTTTACAAATAATCCTCAATTTATGACAATTGAGCCCAAAATTTCTATTGCTGAGTTTTGCCTCATTTTACGACCTTTCTTGCCACAGTTGTTGAATCACTGCAGTTATAAAGTTAGCAACATGGTTGTTAAGTGAATCTGGCTTCCACGTTGTCTATTTGTCAGAAGGTTGCAGAAATGACCCCAGAACACTCCAACCAACATAAATATGAGCCAGTTCCCAACGTCTGAATTTTGATCACATGATAAGGGGGATGTTGCAGCGGTCAAGTGTGAAAAATGGTCATAAGTCACTTTTAAAAATGCTGTTGTAACTTTGAGTGGTCGCTAAACAAAATGCAAGTCGGGGACTACCTGTATTTTCTACCGTATGTACAGTCCGAGAACTGTGGTCGAAAGTAAACTCCGGCTTTTTAAAACCAATAACTATATGCTGCATTTGAATCTGACTTCATTAGATAATACGGTAACAATACCCTGTTTCCCTGAAAATAAGATCTCCCCAGATAATAAGCCCAATGGGGCTTTTGAGCGCATGAGCTAAAATAAGCCCTCCTCCAAAAATAAACTCTCCCCGAAAATATTGCAACACAGCAGCAGCCATGAGGTGACCACGATCGCTGCCTCCTGCACCTCAAAAATAGGATAAGCCTTCCCTGAAAATAAGGCCAAACGCTTATTTCAGGGGTCTAAAGAAAATAAGATCCTGTCTTATTTTCGGGGAAAGACAGTATAAATATTTTGTAGCTAAGTCTTAATCACAAATCACATTTTCCTTCTTGCAATTGCATGGAAAAAGAAAGAGAAGGGGCAGCATGTTCCAGCACTACAGTTTCCTCGAAGCCATTTGCGTGCATAATGCTAAACTATGGATTAACCTTGTGCACAAAATTCTTCGCTGGATGTTACGTACAGAAAAGTTGAATTCGAATTTGTTTGAAATAATTAAGCCACAAGCCCCGTGCACAAGAAATGTTCATGTTCACAGCGGAGAAGAGGACGAGACAGCAATTCAGTGGCCTTTCTTTCCACCCGTTTTGCCGAATCCGTATATATCCACACAAACTTCTGGGCCAAAAGAAGCCTCCATTAGAACTTGCAAAGGACCAGCTTGAGTTCTAAGGTCAGCACCACCTCCTGCCTGTGGTGAGAATTTATTCCCTTGAGGAAACCACTCATGGAAGACATGCTGCCCCCACCTCAAATACTGGGACCAGTTTTGAGCAAACGTTTTAGGAATTTCAGAGAATAAAAATTACCAATGGATTAGAAACTCTCCTATGAAGAGAGATTGAAGGAATTGGAAAGGGTTTTTCTTCTCCAGAAAAGACTGATGGCCTATGAACATTTATCAGGAGTCCCCAACCCCTAGTCCGTGGTCCGGTACTGGTCCGTAGCCTGATAGGAATAGGGCCACACAAGTGACAGGCGAGTGAGCAAAGCCTCATCTGCACATGCACAGGATGTAGGTTGCACACAAAACCATCCCCCCTCCAGTCCATGGAAAAATTGTCTTCTGGTCCTTGGTGCCAGAAAGGTTGGGGACCACTGTTTTAAAGGTAATGGTTCCCCTCGCATATGTGCTAGTTGTTCCCGACTCTAGGGGATGGTGCTCATCTCCGTTTCAAAGCCGAAGAGCCAGCGCTGTCCGAAGACATCTCTGTGGTCATATGGCCGGCGTGACTAAACGTCGAAGGCGCATGGAACGCTGTTCCCTTCCCACCAAAGGTGGTCCCTATTTTTCTACTTGCATTTTTTACGTGCTTTTGAACTGCTAGGTTGGCAGAAGCTGGGACAAGTAGCGGGAGCTCACTCTGTTATGCAGCGCTAGGGATTTGAACTGCCAACCTTTCTGATCGACAAGCTCAGCGTCTTAGTCACTGAGCCACTGCGTCCCTATTGCTTTAGATAGCTCAAAAGATGGCCCAAGATAACGTGAATGTTCAAGAAGATCTATCTGCCATCCCTCCAAAGTGTAGGATATGGACCAATGGTTTCAAGTTATAGGAAAATATATTCCATGGTGGGCTTCACTGGCTGTGATTAAGCAACAGAGGCCAGAGGTCTTCTTGTATGGGATGTTTTGACTCACTGAACTGAGAAGGGGGTTGCACTAAATGGCCCTTCCAATTCTATGATTCTGTAACAGAGGGAAGTGTCTTTTCTACTTCTAGACTTTACGTGATGGGCAATCAGCATAGACTTTGACACCACAGCAGCTGGCTTAGATAATATTTACAAATACGGTATAGTATTATGCCAATCAAGAAAACTGCCCCTGCCTATCCGCCCTCCCTCCCTCGATTCAGACGTGACCCAACAAATACACCATATACTATTTTTTACACTTCTAATCCCATTGAAGACGATGATTGATGCCCCCCCCCTTAATTTCTATTATTTGTGTGTGTTTTCATTCTTTGTTTTTAAATATTTTAACGGTTGTAAGTTGCCCAGAGTCATTAGGAGTCAGGCAGCATATAAAACAGAATTATTACTACTACTGTTTTAAACAAAACATGACCACATACCTGGCTCTCTCAAAGCCCCCTCCCCCATTTCCACATTTTATTTCTATGTCCGCTTTTTCATTCGACTGATCGATTTTCATCCCCTCCAAACTCAGTGATTCCTCCTGAAGCTTCCAGGCATAATTCTTCTTAACCCACAGCATGCCCAAACACTGCAACATCTATGCACATTACAAAGACCCATTTAACACATTTTTAGGACGCACCAGAGTGTAAGACGCAACATGATTTTGAAGAGGTAAGTTTAAAAAAAAAGTTTTTGCACTCTGCAGACCTCCCAAACCTTCTGCACACCTTGTTTTTTGCAAAAAAAAAAAGGGGGGGGCATACAGAGCTTTGGGAGGCTTGTAGAGTGCTCCTGGTGGCCGGAAGGGCCAAAAACAAGCAACAAATGACCCATTTTTTGGTAAAAACGGGCCGTGTTTTTGCAAAAAAAGAAAGAGCTTTGGGAGACTCTTAGAGGGCTCCTGGGGGTTGGGGGTTGGGAATGAGCAAAAAAGAGTCGTTTTTTGAAAAAAAAAAAAAGAAGGGGCATGCAGAGTTTTAGGAGACTCTTAGGGTGCACCTAGGGGCTCCCCCCCTCCCCAAAAGCAGCCTATTTTTTTGCTCCTTTTTGCTCTCCCTAGCCCTCAGGAGCACTTTGCAAACCTCCCAAACGCTCTACACATCCATTTTTGCAAAGGGGACGAGGTTTTGGGAGGCCAAAAATGCTGTATTCAACGCACCCAGATGTTCAGCCTTTTTTTTTTTAGGGAAAAAGGTGCGTCTTATACTCCGAAAAATACTGTAGTAATTACCAGGTTGTTGTTTTTTTAATTAAAGGTAGTATGTGATAATCATGAAAACCCAAATAAATATAAATAAAACAAAAAATCTGTGACATACTGGGGATATTGTACCATAGTTTTAGCAACAGCTGCCCTGCAACTTTAGTGAGAGAGAGTCAATTTGAAATTTGATGCTAATATAACCAAATATATTTGAAGTACTATACAGATTCTCCATAGCACCACATTTATCATTAACATCATATGGGCTGTACGCTGAATGAATAACCCATGCACCTCACTTTTGGACACTTGAAATATAAACCTTCTATGAAGCAGTTTTTATCCATGCAGACTCATCCACTCCTATCTCACATGGCTTACTTATTATCGTAATGGTTCAAATTCAATGTTTCCTCAAAGTCTACAATAATTGAAATCAGACCCCTAATTTAGTCATATATCACATCTTCACCCGACCCCCACCGCTGAACTTCCAGGTTCTGGCACACATGTGCACCCGACAATCAGCTGGTCGGCGTGCATGGGCACACCGGTTTTCGGCACTGCCATGCACGCAAAGGACAACTGATCATTGCGCGCGCATGCGCACCAGAAACCCAGAAGAAAAACAGGCAAGGCCACATGTGCTGGGCAACATGGCTTCGTGTGCCACTGGGCACGCGTGCCATAGGTTCGCCATCACGGCTTTAGACTACATGTCTGTAGTCTGAGATGCTCATCATATTCCTTTTTCTAATCATCATAAGCCTCCTCATCAGAAGAGTAACTACTTAGAGACTTTAAAAGCTCTCCATAAAAGGCTCACCTGTTCCATTTGTGAAGGTGGAGGCCAATTTCTCTTCCTCTCTACTGCTGCCTCCTGTTATTTCCTATGGGCTAAGAAATTCAGAAACTATCTTTTGTAAAATATTCCCTGGATAAAGACCGTAGCTCAGTAAACACTGCATACATGCAAAAGATCACAGGCTCAAACGCTGACGTCTCTAAGCAGGATTGGGAAAATCTCTCCAAAAACCTGAGGTCCTACTGCCAATCGGTGCATGGATAATACTGAGCTAAATGAGACTCTTTGGCTTACACAGCTTCTTTGTCTAAAAGAAGATCTGTTGTGTCAGCTACAGAGAAAACACTTCCCATTATTTTAGAAAGAGGAAATCAAGCAGTTGGGAAGCAATTAGGAGTGCAAGTCTCACAGCTGACAAGTTAAACTATACGCATTTTAGAGAGGAGGAAAGGAACACTAAAAAAAGAAAATTTGAAAAAACAAAACAGAGTTTCACCAGAAATCCTTGGTAGGTTCTGACTTACCCTGCCAATACAGGAAGCAGCTCGGATACAAGCAACTGAGGGGGCAGGAGCCTCAAGGTTGCACCCCTGGTTGATTTGGGGTGACCCATAGCCCGGTGAGGAGATTCTGCTTCTCCCTGAGGGTCCTCGCCTGAATCCGACAGCCCTTTTTGCTCTGCAAAGGACTGGGAGCAAAGAAGAACAACAGCCCTTCAGTGCCAGGCAGCAAAAGGACAGAGGAGGATCCACTAAGGGCTTTTCTTCCTAGATTGGATCTATGTCACTATTGTAAACTGATGGGTGTTAACAGCAGTAGCTGCTGGGATTCAATCACATATACCCCAATGGCGAGCAGCCTCTGTGCGATCCTTCCATCTCTTTTATCCCCACAAATCTTTGGCTTTATGTGAATCGCAAGCAACACTGATAACATTTGTCAGATTTTAAGAAGACTCTCCCTGTTATTCAATCACAAGTGGACAAGCTCCACAGGCTCCAGCCACATTGGCAAAGACTTCCAGGTGTCACCAGCTAGGTTCCTTGACACTCTCCTACAAAACTGCCTGATTTCTTGGAAATGGATCTACCAAGTCTCAAGGTCCCCCCAAACTGGATTTTAAACTTAAGAGACCGGGTTTTTCAAAAATGAAAACTAGTGCCCAATCAAATGAATGACCAAAATACCCAAGTCAAGTTATAGTACTTTGAAAGGTGGTGATAATTCCTGCAGAGATGAGGAAGGAAGGAAAGAAGGAAAATACCTTTCCAAACTATGGATGGTGAATACTAGCTTAATTCTGCCACTTTTTCCTCAATTCTCACATACATCAACTAAAGGAACGATGGAAATCAATTCACACAATTTTCCAGCCCACTCAAGGCATACCAAAGCTGAGACATATACGATGTATCGGACTTTAGGCAAAAGTCAAAGCAACATCCCACTTATCTGGAAAAGAGACAGCAGCTCAAGAGATTAATCATGGAACAAGTAAGGACAAAGGAATACAAAGATCTCTGCAAATTATTATTAGATTTCCTCTCTCTTCTAATCCAGCCTGGGCAAAATGATGGAGGGGCTATTAAACAAAGTAAACATAAAACAGGACATGCTGTATCACACTTTTCTGTACTTATATATTTTGTCTAATTGAAGAACCAAACAGCAGGAAAACTTCTGTTGGAGGAGAGACACTGCATGCAATCTTCTCAATGTTGACCCCATACATATAATTTATTAACCCAACCGGATTCTCTATGCCCCAAATTAACAAGAAACCGTTTGACAAAATTCAAAATAAAATTCCTTGATTTTGACCCGTATGCTATGTTATATCACCTTCCCAAACATCAAGATAAAAAGAGAAATTTCTGATTTCTTTCAGGGTTAATGCAGGCAATCAGTTTTTTCTTCTACTCAAATGGGACTTAAGCCTGCATTTCATTTTCCAAAGAGAAGCAGGATCAGAGAAAGTTTCGCACAACAGTTCAATTGAATGACTCTTCAATATGGTAAAAGTACTTGAAGTTACTTAAATCTATGAAATTTTCAAATTCCAAAGCTGAAGTTTTGAGCTTTCTTTAGCTACGCTTAGAAATTAAGCTATGCTCATTACTGCACAAACGTGCAGGTGAGGCCATCTGCAGGTAAGCCGACTCTCACATTTTTTAACACATTATCATGAAAAATATGCCACCTGCAGATAGGTCAACCCTTGAAATTTTTGTACATTTTTCCAATATATTCTAAAGGACTTTGTTTTAATACTTCAAATCAATAAATGTTGTTTTCCAGACAGATTCTGTTTTAAATTTTCACAATTGGCTTATCTGAGAGTGGTGTGTTTTTCATATTATTTTGGTTGGAAATTTGAGATTTGGTTTATCCATGAATATATATGGGTACTTAAAAAAATTATTACCATGTATACACATAGATAAGCCCGTCTACGCATAAAGCCAAAGCCAATATGGTGGTGGCGGCGGCGTATTTTGTAATTTAAAATTATTGGTTTATCCAGAAGTATATGCGGTACATGCAGAACTGATTGCTATGAAGTCTAGAAAATAAATGAAGATGACAAATATAGCTTCCTCATTGCACAAGTGAGGAAATAAAACTTTCCCTTTAGGTATACCACTGCTCTTATTAGAGCAGACAGCAATCTCACAGAAACAACTTGAGGAAGAGGAAAAAAACAAAAGGATATTAGAATTAACCTACGAGCAACACAAAAAGCCATATAATACTAAATTCAGACATATTTTCCTGGGCCTGTCAACTGCAGGGTTATAATGCAAAAACATAGAGCCTATAAAATATTAGAATCACCACCTAATTAAAAAACATTCATTGTTCACGTGAGTAACTTTATAACTTGATTTGATAATCACATTCAATCTGCATACAAGAAACTATTTCTGAAATAAGAAGCACACTTATTTCCCGTTAGGTTCGGTAGCAACTTAGAAGAACCCTGTTGGCACAGTGTTTAGATTGTAGTATTTCAGGCTAACTCTGCCCACAGCCTGGAGTTCAATCCTGATGGGCTCTAGGTTGACTCCCATCCTTCCGAGGTCAGTAAAATGAGGACCCAGATTGTTGGAGGCAATATGCTGACTTTGTAAGTCGTTCTGAGAGTGCTATAAAGCACTATGGAGCAGTATGTAAGTCTAAATGCTACTGCTAAGTGTTAAGAGGTTTTCATTCTTATCATTTAAGAAGGACGAATGCAATTTTACTCAGTGCAATAATTTAAGGCAAAATGTAAGAGAAAGGGATGTACAGATGGCATTTGATATCTGTGAAACTATGTATAAGAACATTTGAAGTAAACGTTGGAAATGTGGAAAGTAGAATAGAATCTATGTGGGGGACTTGTGAATTAGCCAAAAATGTTTGGTTATTGAATCACAGGATATTGGTGAAAATAAAATAAATCTCTTTTCAGATGAAGTCAGAACTGTACTTATTAGGGTTTATGGAAGAAGGAACTAAGTAAAAAGCATGGTATTGTTGTATGTGATCACTGGGGCAAGATTATTATATGCAGAGAAAAGGAAAAATAAAGAAGCTTCAATTGTTACAAGACTGGATATTTAAATCCATATTCAATATTGGTGAATGTGACAAAAGTGACACAAAAATCAGATCAGGAACACAAATTGAAATAGGGAAGAAAATGGTAAGTGAGCACCTGTCTACCCTAGACGAGTTCAAATCACCAGGACTGGATGGATTACACCCCAGGATTCTGAAGGAACTAGCAGACGAGATCTCAGAACCACTGAATTATATCTTTCAGAGATCCTGGAACACCGGGGAACTACCAGAGGACTGGAAAAGAGCTGATGTGGTTCCCATCTTCAAAAAAGGGAAAAAATTAGATCCAGGAAACTACAGACCTATCAGCCTGACCTCAATACCAGGAAAGATTCTGGAAAAAATAATCAAGCAACGAATTTGCAAACACCTAGAAGCAAACAAAGTAATAGCCAAAAGTCAACATGGATTTGTCAAAAACAGATCATGCCAGACTAATCTTATTACATTCTTTGATAATGTGACAAAATTAGTGGACCAGAGGAATGCCGTTGATATAATTTACTTGGACTTCAGTAAGGCTTTTGATAAGGTAGACCATAACCTACTACTAGATAAAGTAGAAGAATGTGGGTTAGACAGCATCACCATCAGATGGATACGTAACTGGCTGACCAACCGCACTCAACGTGTAGTCCTCAATTGAACTGCATCTACATGGAGGGAGGTATGCAGTGGAGTACCCCAAGGCTCTGTTTTAGGCCCAGTACTCTTCAACATCATCAATGATTTGGATGAGGGAATAAATGGGGAACTCATAAAATTTGCAGATGACACCAAGCTGGCAGGAATAGCCAACACTCCAGAAGATAGGCTTAGGATACAGAAGGATCTTGACAAACTTGAACATTGGGCACTATCTAATAAAATGAAATTCAATGGTGAAAAGAGTAAGGTTCTACATTTAGGCAACAAAAACAGAATGCACAGGTACAGTATAGGTAGTACCATGCTCAATAGTAGTAACTGTGAGAGGGATCTTGGAGTTCTAGTGGACAACCATTTAAATAGGAGCCAGCCGTGTGCAGCAGCTGCCAAAAAAGCCAACACAGTTCTAGGCTGCATCAACAGAGGGATAGAATCAAGATCACGTGAAGTGTTAATACCACTTTATAATGCCTTGGTAAAGCCATACGTGGAATACTGCATTCAGTTCTGGTCGCCACGATGTAAAAAAGATGTGGAGACTCTAGAAAGAGTGCAGAGAAGAGCAACAAAGATGATTAGGGGACTGGAAACTAAAACATATGAAGAACGGTTGCAGGAACTGGGTATGTCTAGCTTAAGAGAAAGAAGGACTAGGGGAGACATGATAGCAGTGTTCCAATATCTCAGGGGTTGCCACAAAGAAGAGGGAGTCAAACTATTCTCCAAGGCACATGAGGGTAGAACAAGTAGCAATGGGTGGAAACTAATCAAGGAGAGAAGCAACTTAGAACTGAGTAGAAATTTCCTGACAGTTAGAACAATTAATCAGTGGAACAGCTTGCCTCCAGAAGTTGTGAATGCCCCAACACTGGAAGTCTTTAAGAAGATGTTGGATAGCCATCTGTCTGAAACGCTATAGGGTTTCCTGCCTAGGCAGGGGGTTGGACTAGAAGGCCTCCAAGGTCCCTTCCAACTCTACTATTGTATTATTGTATTATTGTATTATTGTATTGTATCTAATTAGAGAGAAATCTATAGAGGCGTTTATTAAAGATAGGTTTATAGCAAAGGGTTTAATAGGTTAAATAAGGGGAGATAATGAAAATTTTAAATAGTGATTACAATGGTATAAAATAATAATAGTTAATGAATCTATAAGGAAAGCAAAGAGCTAAAATTGACACGTTTTTAAATCAGATGTTTAGTGTTGTATTTATAGGTTTATGTTTCTAGATATGTTTAGGTGTTGGGATTTTTAATGTTTACTTTATGTGTAGAATTTTAATCATTTATGTAAGAAGAATGCCTGTAATAAGTTACTGATTAGCAACTGAACATTTCAGAAATATCACTTGAAAATATGCCTCACAATTTTAATGACTATTCTTTTAGATGATAGATTGTGGTATCTTCAGAAAGCAGCAAAATATTATTCTTCAAAATCCCTGAGAATTAAAATAGGACAGTGCAGAATCTACTCAGTATAGAACTGCAAAATTAAGGAGGAGAAAGTTTCTTATAGGATTTTTTTAAAAAGTCAAATAATCGGATTAATTGGCAAAAGCATTTGAGGCAAGTCAATAATTTTTTGTCATTAATATTATTTTGTCTTACAAAACCCATTTATAAACCACCCTTGTTCAAGAGCAGATGTACGTTTATTACTAAGGATATGAAAGTCTCATCTATCTATTCTTCTGTGTTTTTTAACCAGGAGATTTCTCAGGGATTCTTCTGTTAGCCATGCACCCAATTTCCCTTCTAATGCTCATACATGGGATGCTGGAGTTAGGGAAACCATATCCACATTGAAAAAAAAATGTCAGCAGCAAAGAGAGGTTTCCCCCCATCTCTTTGCTGCTGTCTAGTGGTAGGATGTCTGCTTTATCCAGATCATATATGATCATCCTAGGTGTTGTATAAGTTGAGACACTGCACAAGAGGCCTAAGCATAGAGTACACATTTTGGAACATGACCCAGTTTTCTCAGTAATACAAAAGAAAATCCTTAGTAGATCAATCAACATCATGTTATTCCCATTAGGAACAGGTCTTGAAAAAAAACCTTCTTAGTTTATTCCATTGAAGCCTGGAAAAAAACCCACCATTCTCTTGTCTCAACTTATAAGCAAGAATAATTCATTAGCCTTCCTTACCTTCTGTGCTTTATCTTTCTGAAATACAAAGACAGGAGGTGCAATGGCTGGCTTTTCTGTGAAGAAATAAATAAAAGAGATCTTATATTGCCTAAGATTGAAACATATCATGTGCAGTTCTTGCTCTAACAAATGAATGCTGCTTACTCAACCATCATATCTTTCCCACCACTATTCAGGTGTAGATGAAAAATACTCTTAAAGACAGGTCAGCTGATAAGCAAGATGCTCATCTGTTACCAAACTCTCTTACAGTTTCCTTAGATATATCAGTAACAGCAATAAAGAAGATAACATCTTTTCAACCAATACATTTTCTTGAGTGAACGAACGCAATGTAAAGCAACTGCCCTCCTACGTTCACTTATGTATTCTGCCTAATTTCTTTAATTTTATATATTTTACTTCTGAAGGATTTGGTCCTGAAAAATGTTTTAGGAATATTTGGAACGGCTAATCAAAGTATTTATTCTTTTTAATTCTAAAGGCTTTGAAGTTGAGTGATTTCAGAATTTTAAAATAATGATGTCTAATGCTTCAGGTAGATAGACAACGTCCAGAATGTGACCACTATTTTATAAATAAGTCTAGTATCCAGTGCACTTTTGGGTCACGTTTGAAGGACTTCAAAATTATAATCCATGGCATCATCCCCAGACTCTTTTAGCAGCATTACAGAATACCAGAGCAATCAAAGCTGTTATGAATCTAATGACATAAATAAGAGGTTTCTTTAGAAGTGCCAAATATTTCAGAAGGAACAATAACTTATTAACCTAATTAACAACAGCTCTAAAAAGAGACAAAGTAAATTCATGGAAGAGTAAACGTCTATTCGTGGCAGTAATAATAAAGTGCACTTGTTTATGAAACGACATTTATAGGCACTCTGAATATCAATTACTTGGAAGCAACTATTTTTCTTGCTTTATGAGTGGGTTTTGTAGAGGCATCAGGTTAACTGTTATGTTAGCAGATGTGGGATTGATGTGGCAGAGATTTTATGTTGTAATAAGCACAATATTCTATGACAAGTAAACACAACTAATGATGAAATACTTGGACAAACTAATAAGATTTATCAATGCTATCACAGCTGATTACAGAACCTCCAATTTCAGACTTAACCTATCTTGAAATATTAAAGGCTGAAATCAGAAGAAAGTGATTGTTTCCTAAATGTAATTTGATAGTCACTGAAGGAACTAAGAGGCTAGGCTAGACAAACTTCTAGGATTGATCTGACAAAAAGTATCTGATTTCTTGAAGCACATGTTGTTATGCTTAAAACTTTAAACCACCTAATTTGCCAGATAGATAAGCTTTATTATCCCAAGATTATACAGTACAGGTAGTTCATGACTAACAACCATTCATTTAGTGACCAAAGCACTGAAAAATGTGACGTAGGACTAGTTTTCACGCATGACTGTTGCAGCATCCCCAAGGTCATGTGATCAAAATTTGGGCAATTGGAAACTGGCATGTATTTATGACAGTTCCACTGTTCCAGGGTCATGTGATCCACATTTGAAACCTTCCCAGCCAGCTTCCAACAAGCAAAGTCAATGGGGGGGGAGGGGGGAGCCAGATTCACTTAATAACCAAATGATTCACTAACAACTGCAGTGATTTGCTTAACAGCTACGACAAAAAGGTCATAAAACAAGACACAACTCACTTAATTGTTTTGCTCAGCAACATAAAGTTTGGGCTCAATTCTGACTGCAAGCTGAGGGCTACCTGCATTATATAGATATGGCATCCACCGGTGGGTAGAAGGCACATAGGGAAAAGAAGCTAATTATATAAATTGCTGCTTGTGAATGTGCTGCATACTTTAGTAAGCAAAAAAATAAATAAAAGTGTGATATTATCAGCACCTATAGATTCTTTAATTTAGATCTGGAACATGATCTTCCTGATTGGGCTACTCCTATTTTTTCTAACATTATGGCACTTTTATTTTATTACTATTTCACACAGTTTTAGCCATTCTAACCTATTACTTCCTCTAGGAGTTCATGAGAATGGCTTCCTCCATCATAAATTCTTTCTGATTCTGATTGGTCTAGGTCTATATCTATCTTCTTCACCAAGATGCAAAATAATAAGCAATTTGCATAAATTCCAAGGCATTCTTCTACATGATTCATGATAGGCTGTGGTGCTACCCACTTACTCCTATACATCTCATCTTTGAGCTTGTCCTAGAAATTAGTGGAGAAAGATACAACTAGTGGTAGCCTGGAAGCACTGTTCACTCACATGAGATGTGAGGAGAGAAGCATTTTTCATATACCTTTTCAGGCCCTCTCATTGTAATAATGACTTTATAGTTTTCATATTCCATTTTTATCACAGGCTGTTCTGCTGTTCTATATTTATAAAGAGAAATAACTGTTCTTCCCATGCTCAGATGCACTCATATTTTATTCAGATCGTCTAAGATGTGCTAATAAAAAAAAGAGCAGTCAGAAAAACCGTTATGCTTGGTATTGAAGCAAGCCTCATTTGAGATGCTTTACTTTGCTACTTTCAAAAACATACATATGCCATCATTGGATTAAAAAAAACAATTTTTAAATGTCATAAACTGCCTGGGGATGTTATTATAACAAACATAATGGAAATACTGCTTGCAGATTTCCACATACACATATACATTTGTGACATTATTTTCTTCTCTTTTTTGCTGCCCAAGTGTCAATAGGAATGCAGGGCTAGTTAATTCTTCGATACCTTTATAATTCACTAATTCACGTTGATTTTGAGACGTAGCTATTATGGGCAGGTTATTGCAAAGAAGGGGCTACTGGACCTCAGCTAAGCACTCAATGAATGAAGTGCTTTTACCATTATTCATTTCTAGCAGTCAGTAGTGTTTCCTGCCAATCTACCCACATAAGGTAAAGGTTCCCCTTGCACATACGTGCTAGTCATTCCTGACTCTAGGGGGCAGTGCTCATCTCCATTTCTAAGCCGAAGAACCAGCACTGTCCGAAGACGTCTCTATGGTCATGTGGCCGGCATGTCTAAACGCCAAAGGCACACAGAACACTGTTCCTTTCCCACCAAAGGTGGTCCCTATTTTTCTACTTGCATTTTTACATGCATTCAAACTGCTAGGTTGGCAGAAGCTGGGACAAGTAATGGGAGCTCACTTGGTTACGTGGCGTTAAAGGATTCAAACCGCCGAACTGCCACCTTTCTGATCGACAAGCTCAGCGTCTTAGCCACTGAGCCACCGTGTCCACATCTATCCACATACACCCAGATAAATTACCATATCCAAACTATTAGAAGTAGCCCAAGCATTCACCTCTTGCAATAATAAGAGTTGACAGGGAAAAGTCAGAATTAAGTCCCCTCTCAATAGCTCCTTCTCAAATGACACACTCTGGTCCTTCAGCCTTAGTGATGGATTGGCTAAAATCTCCCTAAATTGATGGATTGCCTGAAATCTCCTTAGCTGATATGACTTGCGAAGAACTCTCACATCTGACGTTTCTTAGGGAAACTTAAGGCATATCAGTATCAATTCAGCATAATGGGCAGAACTGGGAAACTTTACAACAGTGGTTTGGGACCCCTTTGGGGGTTGAACGACCCTTTCACAGGGGTCACCTAAGACTATTGGAAAACACATATTTTCAAAAAAATACGGAAAACATACAATAATCTTATGATTGGGGGTCATCTCAACATGAGGAATTGTATTAAAGGCATTAGGAAAGTTGAGACCCACTGTTTTACAAGCTTGAACTGCTCGAATCCAAGTTCGGAGGCAATTCTTTCAAATCTACTTACATGACAAGATAAGATAAGAGGAATAAACAGGATAGATTAGTACATTCTGCCAGGCAGCGGCTTCTGCCATGCCTGCATGCACATACATAACAGCTTTTATGTCAATGAAAGAAAGGAGGAAAGGCCAGCAGAATTGAACTCTGCTTTTGGGTGATGCGAAATCTCCTCATTCTTATAGCACAGCACTCCACAAATGCTCAGAGGCACTCTCGCCCCTAGGGAAAGAGCATAAAGGATGGCGAAAGGAGCAGCCTGAGACTGAACTTTTGAGAAAGCCCTCTGCCTATGCTCAGAGGACATCCTCATCTTCGCCACCTAGGGGACAGGGAGGCCGCTCCCTTTGTCCGGCCTGGCCGTAGCCCGCACGCCAGTTCTGGTGAACCGGGCGGTCCCCAGACGGCCACTGAAGATCTGGGAAGCATCCGTCCCAAAGCATCTCGTTCCCTCACGCTCCACTTAGCCACTTCTTTCCCATCACTGTTACCACCGCAATCCCCCCACCCGGTCCTGGCCACCTACCTTCGTTGGCCAGGTCCGCCATTTTACTTCCTTAATCACTCCCACAATACACTGCGCCAACGACGGGCAAAGCCGCTCTGCCCGGTCTATGCGCGCTCGCGTAGGAGCGACAGGGGACGCCAAGAAGCATGCGCAAAACGAAGCGGGGTTGCAAGGAGACCGCTTGTAAAAGACAAAAAGGGAGTAGGATTAAAAAAAAGGAGGAGCTACAGCAAGACCCGTTGCGCATGTACGTTTTTGCTAAACGTTAAAATCTTAATTCAAAAGGCTCCACCCACGGACGGTCTTGCGGGCTCAGCAGAGGACTTAGACATGGACGTAGTCGGGCGAAGGACGAGAGAGAGAGAGAGAGCGAGAGAGCGGGGCGGCTCATGCGCAGGGACGCATGCGCACTGCTTTCTGGCTCCCCTGTGATCAGTATCCCGTAAAACTCGAACACCCGGTGGGAAGAGGCGGGCGCATGCGTATATGGGAGAACGTTCCGTCACAGAAGAGGCCGCTCCAATGGGCGAAAGGCGCAACTGTTGTATTGCTCTTTATTTTAAATAGAGCACATGGTCGGGTCGTGCCAACTGCTGCATTGCTAATAACGTTAGCGAGTTGTTTAATTCGCCATTAACAATGATATATATCTATATTACTAAGTTATTTTATGTATATATACAGATATAATTATATCTACAAAATATATGCATGTTTATTAATATCATTTCTATGATAATTTGTAATACATTTTACTAATTGAACAAAGGAATTGTGGCATAGGTGTTCAATAACAATATTTTACCCCTGATGTAACAAATTATAATAGTATTAATTATAATTATATTATGCTAAATAATAATTGTAATCCACCCTCAGGGGAAAAAATAAAGGGAAGCATATTTTAAAATATATACCTTATATAAATAGTACAATCACCAGCAGTTAACAGCAACAACGCAATAAATGTGAGCTAATGAAATAGATAGTTTTGCTTGTGTCTTTAGTATGCTCAGGTGATAATGGAATTATTTATTAAAGTGACAAATAATTAGAGCAACGTACTATCATTTTTATTTTAGTAACCATTTATTAATTTATTATATTTTTTCTCATTTTTAGTTCAGGAACTCAAGGTGACCTATTTATACATTGCTTTCTTCTACTTTTTCCCACAACTGCAACTTAAGACGATTGGTCAAGAGAGGAATTGGTCTTAAGTCTGAAACTGGATTAGATTTTTTCCTTTTCCAATTGCTGTAGCAGACTATAATATTTGTGCTATTTAGGTTTTAATTTTTATGCTTTCATTATTCTGTAATGTATTCACATGCAGCATGAAAGAGAGAAAATAACAGAGGGGACACCAATATCTGTTCAATTAATTTCTGTCTTGCCTCTCTTGTCAGATAGTGACAGCCCTACACAAGAATAAAGCAGACGGCATTTTGTTCTGGGCTTTATCATCTCAAAATCATTACTAAAATTCACTGTTGTGGCCATAAAGTCAAAACTGAAAACAAAACAGCAATTTACTTTGAGAAAAGATTTGTTCATAGATCTGATCAGTATTCAAAGTATTACGACATGGTGACAACCAATGAGAATTCCCTAGGAACATAGGAAGACGCTGTTGTCCAATTACCTCCTGTCAGACTGATAGCAACCTTCCAAAGCTGCCGACAGATTTTTGATATCTGTAGGAGTGGACAGACTGCAAAAAGCAGTCTACTCACTGTGTCCCAGAATATCCACGTTAACCTCCTCTCCTCCAACATAACCCTGCTTATCCTGCTCCTGGCTATCTGAGCTGAGGCATATGCCCACATGTGCCCCCTCTATGATGGCAATGGTTGACCTTTACCTTCACAAAGGAGTGGAGTCATGAAGGAAGGGGAGGTGGGATTGATGACATCATGCCGCCTTCTGGGTCACTGCACACTTTCACAGCCTTGGTGTTGTTTTAACAAAGCACAGAGAATCTTGTCTTCTCTCTATCTCAAGGGACACACAACATGAAGGAATCTTACCACATCAGCCAAGTCACTTTGCTCTCATCACAATGAGCTAAAGTAGGCTTCTCAAACGGGGGGGGTTTCCACATGTAACCTTCCAGAATACCGTGTCAATTTGTTTTCTGGGTGTTCTGAATTACAGGCCCAATAGATCTGACGGGAACCAGGTCTGAAATAGAATAAACTATGTACAATAAAGTTTCTCCATTGACTGGGCTGATGCTAGGTCCATATTACCTATATCCCTGATATGCATCAACTATATGCGGTAATTGGTTATGGTTTTGTTATATAAGCTGACTAGAGTTGCAGGTAGTCCTCAACAACCATTATTTTAGTGACCATTCAAAGTTACAATGGCATTGAAAAAAAGTGACTTATGCCCGTTTTTCACACTTATGACCATTGCAGCATTCCCATGGTCATGTGATCAAAATTCAGGCACTTGACAACTGGCATGCATTTATGATGGTTACCGTATCCTGTGATCCCCTCTTGCAACCCTTCTGATGAGCAAAATCAATGGGGAAGCCAGAGTCACTTAGCGATCATGTTACTAATTTAATAATTGCAATGATTTACTTAATAACTGTGGCAAGAAAGGTGGTAAAATAGAGCAAAACTCATTTAACAACGGCCTTGCACAGCAACAGAACGTTTGGGTTGAATTGAGGTCATAAATCAAGGACTACCTCTACTCAAGTGACTGAGGCAGCATATGCAGGTAGTCCTTGACTTCCAACAGCTTGTTTAGTGACCAAAGTTACAACAGCACTGGAAAAAGTCACTTATGACCATTTTTCACACTTATGATTGTTGCAGCATCCCCATTATAATGTGATCAAAATTCGAATGCTTGGCAACTGATTTGTATTTATGACGTTTGCAGTGTCCTGAGATCATATGATCCCCTTTTGCGATCTTCTGACAAGCAAAGTCAAGGAGGAAGCCAGATTCACTTAACAAACATATTACTAACTTAAATGCAGTGATTCACTAAACAAGTGTGCCAAGAAAAGTTGTAAAATGGGGGCAAAGCTCACTTAACTGTCTTTACTTAGCAACAGGAATTTTGGGCTCCATTGGGGTTGTAAGTTGAGGGCTACTGGTATCTGTTGAAAAATTAATAACTTACTTGGTGTAGTAGATAAAAGTGCCAAGACACCCAAAGAGGGAGAAGGAGGAGGAGGAGGAGGAGGAGGAGGAGATCTATGCATGTAGAAAATAATATATTAATTGCAACAGCCTTCCCCAAATTGTATTAGTTCACTACCAATAATCGTAAACTGAATATGTAAGCCATTGCAAAAAAGCCATTGCATGTGAAAAAATATCTTACAATCTTTCCATCTGGTGCTTCTGAGGTATATTGGATGGCAACTGTCAGCATGCCTAAAGGGAGGATAATGGGAATTGTAGTGCATTTTTATTGGAAATTATGGAATTATAACTCACCATTTGAGCTGTGGCGGGGGGGGGGAGCTAAAAAGTCTGGAAATATTGACAGGGGACACACACACACACACACAGAGTGTGTGAGTGTGGTGGTATGTAGAGCAAAAACACTTTTCTATGTATTTGAATAATGATGGAGCCATGGAAATGCTTCATAGCTGTATTATTTTCCTTTTGAACGCCTCCTATCTTTTCCTTCTTGGAATCCTTCTCTGTGGTTTTGGAAATTTTAGATATGTGTAAATGTTTATGTATTCTGGAAACCTACACAAAGAAATGCCATAGGGTACAGCAATGTTTATCATCCTCAGCAACGTATATAGACGAACTACTAGCATGCTGGCTGGGGAATTCTGGGAGTTGAAGTGTCCACACAAGATAAAAGTTGCTCAGACTGGGAAACGCTGGAGTAGAGGATCAACGGTACCGCTCTAGCCACTACCTCTGTAGCTCTGAAAGAAAGCATCCTCGTTTCCACGGCAACCGCGGACCGGCCCGGGAAGTGATGTTAATTACTTCCGGAGGCCACCACACAACTTCTGCAATGAAACTGGCGGGCTTTCGGCTGAGGTGGCTGGACGCCCCTTGAGTGACTCCTTTTCCCTCCGCCCAAGAGAGGCCCCTGCGAGCCGCTGGCGGGAGGCAAGCAGGACGGCTTGGGAACCCAGAGGGGATGGCGTGGCCCCCCCGTAAGGAGGGAAGGGAGGGCGGCTGCGGTTAGTTGCCCCTCGCGCTGCTCCTTCCGCAGCTCCCACCGCCTTTTTCTCCATCCAGGAGCGAAGGCTTTGCCCCGCCGCGAAAGTGACCTCTCGGAGGAATGCGAGGGCGGACATAAGGAAAGGGAAGAGGCTCCGTGGCGCCACGAATCTCGAAGGACGGGATCACTGGAAGTAGATGGGGGAAGCCTTTAAGAGGAAGACCGGGCAAGAAACGGGACTCAGGGTGAATTTGAGGAAAAACAAGTTGGTATAGCCGTAAAAGGAAAGAAGGGAGGGATGCCAGCAGCCTTCCCATCGGAAATAAATGGACCAGAGCAGCCTTAAGATAAAGAGTATAGCAATGCCCGCTCCATCACAGCAATCACAGGATCCTCTACAACTCAAGAATGACCTAAGAAAATTGCATCAGAAGCCAGAGCTATAAAGCTCAACAGTTTGTTTAGTAGCTGTTCAAAGTTACAGCGGCACTGAAAAAAGTGACTTACGACCGTTTTTCACAGTTACGACCTTTGCACCATCCCCACCATCATATGATCAAAATTCAGATGCTTGGCAAAACTGGTTTGTATTTATGACTGTTGCTGTATCCTGGGGTCACATGATCAGCTTTTGCAACTTCCTGACAAGCCAGTCAATGGGGAAGCCAGATTCACTTAACTGTCTTATCCACTGCAGTATTGACTTAACAACTGGCAAGAAAAGTGGTAAAATGGGGCAGAACTCACTTAGCAGATGTCTCACTTAACAACAGACATTTTGGGCTCAATTGTGGTTGTAAGTCATGGACTGCCTGTACTGAATTGGAGCATGGGTTCTTTTGAAGGTGGTAGTATAGTCTTTATTGTCATCGTACAAAATAAATACAATGAAATTGGTAGCAGGTGGAGTGTCCCAAAAAGGAGCATCAGTTAAGCCTAAGGAGAAAAGGGTGGGAGCTGCTGTACAGGACAGGATAATTTCACAAGAAATCAATGAATTATTGGAGCAACTCAAGGCAGAAAGACGAGTGGGAACTCTTTAGAGACTTCAGTACTCAAAACCAATTACATTTGGAACAGATCCATGATGGACATATGAGTGAGTATAGAGCAGAAGCAAAATGACCATCAGAACCTGATCAGACATGAAAGCTGAAGGAGAGCAATTCAGTAGCAGAATTTTGATGAAGACCCACAAAACTGAAATGATTCAGCCTTTCTTGAGACAACAGTTGGGCATTATTGGCTCCATTACAGAAGTGAGTTCAAATAGCACTAGAGCTATGCTGAATATGTGGATATCCCATGAACAGGTGGCATTATCAGTGGATGCAGCAATGTAACATCTTTAAGAACAAAAAGAGATAGCAGCATCTACTGCTAAGTTTGCTCCCACTACTCCGAATGATAAAAAAAAGTCCAAGACCGTTGAGATAAATACTGGCATCGTTAGCTAAACTCAAAATAACTCCAGGATTTCATGATAATGACGTATGTGGACTTCAAGATGAAGTTGGTAGAAGCAGCCATGGAAAAGGAAGAAACATTGCACCCAGGGAGCTCCCAGAATGGGCTCGCCTACTACATTGGCAGCATGAATTGGAGGATAATCTTGCCGCATCATTTGCAGATCTTAGGTTCCAGAAGTTTGTTGCTTAAGTCTATAGTATTCAGCCTACCAGTGAAATGGTACTTTGCAGAAAACCGGGTAAGATACTTTTAAAGAGATCATGAAGAGATTCTTGCAGTTGATCGAAACCAAAATGAAACTGATTCCCTGAAAGCCCCACTCTTTACCCAGGCGCATTTATTACTGCTACCTACAAGATGATATGGAGAAAGGTCTTTTGGGATCTGGTATTTGTCCACAAGATATTGGTGCCTTGTCCCAAGGACAAAACACAGGTAAGGCCTTTTCTAGTGCCAAAGGCTTGTTTCCATAGAATCTTGAGCTATGGCAAACATCTCAAATTTTCTCTATTTTCTTAACTATACTGTGTCGTACTGAGTTGCATTTTGAGAACAATATACTTTAAAGGGGGTAGGAATGGAGAAGTATTTTAATTTTATAATATGTATTTGCTATCCCTAGCAACACCACCACCACCATCATCACCAGTTTAAATTAAAAGGAAACATTTGATTCTACAAAACCAGGGTGACTGAAGTTTCAAGACCTGTTTTTCCCTTTTAATAAGATATAGTACTGGCAGAATTTGGCTGTCTCATGCAAAATGTATTCCTCAGAATGCTGATTCTTAGACAGGATGCCTTAGTGATATCTTTCTGATTAGCATCTGCTTCCAACTTTTTATAGCTGTTTGTGGATATGAGACCTACAACTCCTTTTTGTTGCAATAACTGAAGATCCTGCACACTTCGTGGAAATAGCTGAAGAATTTCATACAGCTCTTCCTCAGTGAAATGTGTAAGCTCAGTTGACATTTTAGATAATAATCTTAAGGCCCAGTGGACTAAATATGATTTAAAGCTGAGGATTATGTAGTTGAACTACGTATATCCCATAACTTTTCTAAACACGGGGTTCTCTCGTCCCTGTTATTTTAGTTTAAACTAGTTGTTTGCAGACCTCTCTGTTTTGGTGGAGACTAGTACAGTTAAGTTTTCCTCTTTGGTAGAGGTGGAGATTGTGTGCCCTTCTCCTTAATACTGATAAATTCAAATGCCATTGATAAAATCACCCTTTATTAAAAACAGGCCAATTGGTGTAGCAATTAAGGACTTAGGCTAGAAACCAGGAGATTGTTTTTGTTTTGCCTTGGGCACAAAGCCAGCTCTTGGGCCATTCATTCTCACTCAGCTCTAGGAAGAAGGAACAGGCAAACCACTTCTGGAGATGTTGCCAAGAAAATTTCAAGGACTTATCTAGAGGCCATGTAGGAGTCAAAATTGACTTTTACTAAAAACAATAAGCCACTGACTTTGCAAGCAGCTCATAATCATTTTCTACTAGAATGGTTGAAGAACTTCTACAGTTTTGTAGCTTATAGGAAAGATACCAAAAATAATTTTTTTGGGTTGAAATAGAGAAGTAACTGAGAGAAACATATTTTGATTAGGAGTACTGTCATATTTATTTTTTCCTCTGCTCCCTCCCTTTTCTCTGACTCAAATCTGCCAGAATGGAGCCTTCATATAACAATTTTAATGAATTTATGACATCTTTGGGTATAATCTCTTCCTCCTATTAGTTGCTTTTTTAAAATATCTTCAGAAGAGTGGGTAGAATTTTCAATTTAAGATGCCAGATGCAATTTGTTGGAAAGCCAACAAAGTTTTGGAAAGTTATGTTGTTCTACTGATTAAGGCTAGAAACTGGGAGACTATGAGTTCTAGTCCCAATTTAGGCATGAAAAACTGCTGTGTGATTTGGGACCAGTTGTGCTCTTTCAGCCTATAATGTTAGGCTGGGTGACAAGGTAGTTGGTTAATTCCTGTTGCAACCAATGGATCAACACTTACTTGATCTGCAAAAAAGCAGACTTTGCACTAGCAGAAAAAATGTGAGGAAGAAAAAACATAGTTTTGTTCCTAAATAATACTTGGTGACTCAAAGTGGGATGTTGGTAAGGGGTCAGCTTCTTGGTAATAGATACAGAATGAAGCTGGTTCCAATAGTTAATACACTTTTTTTTAGAATTTTATTGGTTTTTAAACATTTATGGGGAAAGGTAAAAGGGTACATAGAAAACTTTGGCAGCTCCCGTGCTAGTGGTAGAAATCCCCCCAAATCTCACAATTTTTACAATGTTAAAGACAAAGTATAAAAGATAAGCAAAAACAGAACCTTGTTCTACATTATATCAGCCATGTGTTCAATTATCTCTTTTTTTGTCACTTTCTAGTATATCAACATTTACAATAATATTTCAAATGCATTTATTTTTGTGACCTGAGCCTTTTCGATATTGCTCCCTCCTCCCTGTCCCCAGATGGAGCCACAGCCCCTCCCTCCCTCATATCTTGTACATTACTACCTTTTTCACTACCTCCCATATTTCGTCCTCTAGGAGAGAGGCATGTTTTTTAATGAAGGCTTCTGCCTCCCCCACTGTATTAATTCTAATTCTGTTTCCCTCCCAAAAGATCAACATTCCCTCTGGCAATAACCATCTAAACCAAACTCCTTTATTATATAATTTCTTTGATAAGGAGGAATACTTCCTCCTTTTCTCTCTTATTTTTTTATGTTTGGAATTTCCTTAAGAATGGTAATTTCTTTGTCTTTATATTTTAATGGTCCCCCCCTTTGAGCCCCTAGCACCTCATCCCTCATGGTCCTCCTAAGAAATTTAACATGTACCTCCTTTGGAACATTATGTGTTCTAGCGTATGCTGAATTAATCCTGTAAACCAGATCCATATCCCACCACAACTGTTCTTTGTCTCTCTTAATATATTCTGCTAAAATTGTACTCATAATATCCTTAAGATCTTCATTTTCTGTCTCTGGTAGGTTCTGGAATCTGAGAAAAAAGGACACTCTTTCAAGTTCTATCTTGGCCATAAAGTTTTCCAATTCTAAATTTCCCTTCCGGACTGCCTTAACCTCCTCTCCTAGCCCAGCCGCCCCCTCCTCCAACACCTTAATTTTTTGTTTGTTTTCTGTTATTTGGTGTTGTACACCTCTGAAGCTGGTTCCAATAGATAATACACTTTTGAGTGAGATTCTATAAGTGGGAAAACATTTTCCTCCATTTTCCACTCTTTTGTGTTCCTTGCTTAATTTTCTGCAGCTGAATAAATCTTGGTTTGATTTTAAAAGCTGTGCTTGGATGAATCCTGGTCAGTGGTTGAAGTCACATTAATACCTTTGGCTCCATTTCAGATGTTCTAAGGGCTTCTATCTCAGTCATCATAGTCTTTTTAGACTTTTTAAAAATATCCTGGCTGGGAGAGAATAGCATCTGAAGGCCACTTGCAAGTTCATTCATTTATCCACTTAGCAAAGATGAGATTTAAATGGGGGAATCAGAGAGGAAACCTCATATATGATGTTTAATGTTAAACAAAATGACACAAGAAATGTAATAAATCTGTCACCTGTTTAGTGAATTTTCAGATGTTCAATAATGTGGTTTACTTTTACTGCAGGACTGAATTTTGACCTACCACATTCCAGAGCTACTTCTGCCCAAAATATTATTTGGTTCACCAAATAAAAGGATTGGGTTTTAAAGAAGATATTCTAGTCACTGTACTTAAGCACTTTACAGTTTTAATTATGTTTGCATTTTATGTTCAGATGTTAAAAGATATCAGAGAGAAATGAGCATTTTTGTCTTTTAAAAAGGTAAACATCACTGAAGTTGAACTCTTTTCCTATTAGTAAATGCAGACATCCATATAGTTTTGGGCAACAATATTAAATAGTTTTTTTCCCCAGCTTTCCACTCTATTCTATAGCTTGAAGATTTCCTAGTGGAAAGGAAATCTAGCTATGTGCTTATACTGGCTTATATAAATTGCAGTGAATTCAGTGCACCCTCTTGGGTCTCTGCTTAGGTTATGAGGCTCATTATTTGAGAAGTTCACATGTGGGGAATGGCTTGTCTACTTACAGAATAATAGAATAACAAAGTTGGAAGGGACCTTGGAGATCTAATCCAACCCCCTGCTCAGGCGGGAAACACGTTACCATTTCAGACAAATGGTTGAACAATCTCTTCTTATTTGGCAATAGTTTAATTTTTTTGGCAGTAAACTACTTTTTACTGCTTTGGGGAGTAAATAAGTAGTTTACTTATTTGGGAGTGCTGTTGTTTACTTTTTACAACTAATGTAACCAGCTGCTTTAAAAAGTGCTGTTCTGGCCATACTATATTTTTATTTAATACATGTATATGCTGCTCTGATCAAGAAATTCTTTGAAAAGTACAAAAGGCCCTCTAAACTTGAGACATGGCTGTCCAAATTGCAGGGAAGAGTATGAATGAAGGGGTAAAATGTTGGACCGGGAGTTGCAAAACCTGACTTCGTGTTCTCACTTTATTTCATGGAGTTTGTTGGGTGACAGTCACACAACCTTTAAACCCAATTTACTTCTTAAGGTAGCTGCTGTGGATGTAAAAGGTAGAAACCATACATACCACCTTGAGAAAAGGCATGCAGTAAATCCCGTATTTTTTGGAGTGTAAGACTCACTCCCCCCCCCCCCAAGAGACTGAAAATTTGGGTGCATCTTATACTTTGAATGTAGTTTTTTCAAAGCTTTTTTTCACCCCTAATAAGGTGCTAACAAGTGAAGCAATCTTCCTTGCTTTGCCCTCATTGCTGCTCCCTCCGACAATGAGCTGGGCTTTAGAAGCTGTTTTTTATCCCCAACCAAGGGATCAAAAGCGTCTGTCCACACGCTCAAAACCAGCAAACGTATGTGGTGAAGCTGACCATGCTAAGGACGCTAGCGAGATGAATACCTGGCAGGCAGCATTTTTTTCTCCTATTTTCCTCCCCAAAAACTAAGGTGTGTCTTATACGCCGAAAAATATATAGCTAATCCTCGACTTATAACAGTTTAGTGACCATTCAAAGTTATAGTGACACTGAAAAATGTGGCTTATGATCGTTTTTTATAGTTACCACCTTTTCAGATGTTTGGCAACTGGTTCATATTTATGACAGTTGGTGCATCCCGGGGTCATGTGATCCCGTTTTGCTACCTTCTGATGAGCAAAGTCAATGGGGAAGCCAGATTCACTTAACAACTGGGTTACTAACTTACCAACTGCAGTGATTCACTTAACAACTGTGGCAAGAAAAGTCTTAAAATGGGGGGAAACATACTTAACAAATGTCTTACTTAACAACAGAAATTTTGGACTCATTTGTCGTAAGTCGAGGACTATCTGTACTGACTTTTATTTCTAACTCAGTTATCTTAAAGGAAAACAAAAGGAGTCGACATGTGACATGAGGTTGGCATCATTAGTGGAATATTCTTATTTTCATCCTCAAGAGTCCTTCTTATAACCCAATTTGTTTTCTGTGGCGGCACAGAACTTTTATTTGTGGGCTTGGGGACCAATCACCAGCCAACAGGGAATCCAGTTGATCAAACTCACAAAGAAATACAGGTAGTCCTCAAGTTGCAACCACAATTGAGCCCCAAATTTATGTTGCTAGGTGAAACATTCGTTAAATGAATTTTGCCCCATTTTATGAATTTTCTTGCCACAGTTGTTAAGTGAATTGCTGCAGTTGTTAAATTAGTGATACGGTTGTTAAGTGAATCTGGATTCCCCATTGACTTTGCTTGTCAGGAGGTTGCAAAAGCTGATCGCCTGACCCCGGGACACTGCAACCGTCATAAATATGAGCCAGTTGCCAAGCGTCTGAATTCTGATCATGTGGCCATGGGGATGTTGCAATGGTCATAAGTGTGAGAAACGGTCATAAGTCACTATTTTCTTTGCCATTGTGCCATTAGTGACTTTGAACAGTCACTAAATGAACTGTTGTAAGTCGAGGACTACCTGTAGTTGGGGCTGTGCCATAATGATCCCCATCCAAGAAAAAGCTTTTGACAGCCGTTGCAAACCATGACTGGGTTTACACACGCGTGTTCAAGCCAACAGTGCGGCTTGCTTGGCCAGGCTTGTGAATTCGGCCATTTAAAGAACAAAGTCGTAGCTTACAATCTAGCGTGTTAGGTAAACTTAGCTGTGATTTATTTGATGTGTTGTGAACCAAACCAAATGTAGCTTATCCAGCAGGCCTCAGGGAAGCAAACATGCCATAAACAGCCGGCTGCCGGTGCTGGGGAAGATCCTTTCACCTGCATCCTTGAGCTTTGGGGGAGATTTACTATCCTCCACAGCTGGTATGAAAAACGAATGGGCTAAAATGCCAAAGGAGAGAGAAAGTGCCATTCCCTGCTCTTCATTTCACCTGTCACGGCATATATCAAGCCTTTGGCCATTCCCTGCCTTTGTCTCAGGGGGCTTTCTTTTGTTCTTCTCATGGCATTAGAGAGCTGAAATAATGGGAGGGGGGAGGAGGAGGAGGGGTGAAATCTCATCTTTTGTTGCAGCTGATTCAGCAAGTTCAGATTCTAATTTTTAGAAAGACTTCCATTTGTGGGATATGTGTGGTCAAGGCGCAGCTGAGAAGCACAGCTATACAGTCTGCTTTTCGAAGCTCCTTTGTTCGAACCTTAAACATATTCCTTTCTCTTGCTTCCTCTGCAAAATATATGAATTGATGAAGCGGTTGTTTTTATATCTGCAGCTGCTTGGATACGGCCTTGGGTTCTTGTGGGTGGGTATGTAGGTTTGAATATATTAGCAGTTTATAGTTCAGACAGGGAAGGCCTTTATTCTTTGTATAGGTACATGATAAGCTCATGCATTATGCAGCTATATTAAAATCAAGTTTGAAGGTTTTACCTATATGCAAATAAGCCTTATATTGTTGCAGTGTGGGTGGTTCTGATTTAGATGTAGGTTTAAACAGCTATGCCCTGACAGGCCATGCCATTCCAGCCATTGCAGATTTCACTTTCCTGATTTTCCAGGCCGCTTCATACATACAGGGCTAATATTTGACAGAGCCTGACAGGAGGAAGGGCAGTAGAGGGTCTGTATGATTCCCATTTTTTTAATCTTTTCATTGAATGCAGGAGACTCTGCTGCTATCTGCCCGCCTGCCCACTTCTTGTTTTCACGTGGGTGTTTTTTTAATGCCCCTCCTGATATTTACTAGTAGAAGGAATGATTGACACATATCCGTATCTATTATCGTGGGCTCATTTGTTTTAAATAAAGCAGACTCTTACAGATGGAACTGAATTTAAAAAAATACTGTAACTTCCCTTTACTGTAGACATAACTGTGTGCGTAAACAAATAAACTTTGAAAGTTATTTCAGTGATTAAATTCCAAAGGTGCTTTTTCAAGAGGCAACAGGATTTCCTTGTTTTTTCCTTGAAGACGTTTTGCTTCTCATCCAAGAAACTTCTTCAGCGCCGACTGGATGGTGGGGAATGGAAGGATTTATATTCCTTGCAGAGAGCTGGACATTTGGATTCTTTTAGAAAGCCACTTGGAGGTTTATCTGTGTCCTCAGGGTCACCCTGAATGCAAATGGGTGTGGCGCTTCTTGGAACTGCTGAAAAGTTTGTGTTGTGGCGCTGTGCTTCTTTTGCAGGATGTTGCACTCTAAAAGAATGCAAATGACCAGCTGTCTGCAAGGAATATAAATCCTTCCATTCCCTGTCAGTCGCCTCTTGGAAAAAAAGCACTTGGGGGATACCTATGACCTGGATGACTGAGAATCAACATAGGCATTCAGTGATTGAGCTTTTATCCTATCTTTATTCCCCACTGTGGAAGTACATGGATTCTTACATGCCTTTCTTGTGTGGCTGCTTCTGAGATTGCGAGCGTGGTCGTAGGCCGTGTGGATTTTACCTACTTTGCCAAGTTTGGGCAAAGCATATTTAGGACATGCCAAGGGAGGTTTCAAGAAGCTTCATTCTTAAAAACTCCGCTTCTGGTGATACCCCCCCCCCCGCCCTATCAGGCATCTCTCTCTCTCTCTCTTTCCCCCTCTCTGTCTGTCTGTCTCCCTTCTGTCTCTTTTTTTCTGTCTCTCTCTTATCACTGTTGCTCTATCTCTCCCCTTGTTCCTGCCTCTCCCCCTCTCTCTTGTCACTCTCTCTATTCCCCTCTGTCTCTTTCCCTTTCCCGTACCTCCCTCTCTCTCCCCTGTGCCCCTCTCTCTCACTCTGTCACTCTCTTTCCCCCTTTACTCTCTTTCCCCCTCTCCCTGTCCCTCCACCCTCTCTTTTCTCTCTCTCTGTCTCTCTGTCCCTGTTCCCCCCTCTCTCCCCCCCTCTCCCTGTCCCTCCTCTCTCTCCTTGTCCTTCTCTCTTCCCCTCTGTCCCTCCCTCTTTCTCTCCCTCTCTCTTTCTGTCATTATCTCTCTTCCCCGTCTCTCTCTCCTCCCTCTCTCTCCTTGTCCCTTTCTCTTTCTCCCCCTCTCCCCTTTATTTTTTGTCACTCTCTCTGTCTGTCTCTCTCTCCCCCTCTGAGTCTCTCTTCCCCTCTGTCTGTCTGTCTCTCTTCCCTTCTCTCTCTTTCGCTCTCTCCCTGTCCCTCTCTCCCTGTCCCTCTCTCTCCCTCTGTCACTTTCTCTCCCCTTCCCTTCTCTCTCTCTCTTTCCCCTCTGTCTTTCTCTGTCACTCTGTGTCTCTCCCCCCTCTGTCTCTCTTATCACTCTTCCCCTCGATCTCTTTTGCTCTCTCCCTGTCCCTCTCTCCCCCCTTCTATTCCCTTCTCTCTCTCTCCCCCCTCTGTCTCTTTCTCTGTCACTCTCTCTCTGCGTGTCTCTCTCTTTCTCTCTGTCACTCTCATCCTCCCCACTCTCCCCCCTCCCCACTCTCGCACCACTGGGGGGGAAGGAGCCTCTAACGCGGGCTCCCTCCTCTTTGAAAAAAATCCCCGCCCCTCCTTTCCTCTCTCTCTCACTTTCTCTCTCCCCCCCCCCGCCCGCCGCACTTCCGATCTCGCGACAGCTGCGACCGCGTTAAAATGGCTACAGTGTAACCCTCTTTTTCCGCCTTTGATGCTGCTGGAGTCGCGGCGGATCTCTCCCCTCCCCTCCCCGACCCCAGGATTTCCTTTGAGCCCCTCCCCCCCTTCCAAGATCTTATCCTTCTTTCGGAAAAGCAGCCACGTCTGAGCGAGACCCCGGCACAGCTCTCCCTCCCCCCCTGGAGAAATGGTAGGTGGGCTGTTGGCGAAGCCGAAGGTGTGTGTGTGTGTGTGTGTGTGTGTGTGTTTTGCGGTTCTTTTAAAAAGATCGTAGTCTTTTAGGGTTTCTCTCCCTCCCTCCAGGTCCCTCCTTGGGTCTAGCATATCTCCCATTTCATTGTGTTTGTGTGTAGGGGTGTTTGTGTGTTTGTGTGCGTATTTTTGGTTGGTTTGTTTATTTGAAATGCAAGCCACGCTGCCCGCATTTCGCCCCGATCGTACGGTAGGGGGTTTTGCAGTTGTTGCGTGGGGAAATTTGCTTTTAAGGCCCGGAAGAGGAGAGGGTCGCCGCGGCGGCTGCTTCGGAAAAACTGGCTTGTTTCTTCTTTCGGTCCGATTCGATGCACATTGCTGGGCTAGAAAAGGCTTCGGAGGCTTCGCCGCGCCGGGGTAGGGCAGAAGAGAAGAGAGATCTTCCCCCGAAGTCAGATGCAACAGTTGGAGGATATTTACATTTGTGTGGATAGCCCAGATTAGAGCAATGTTTCCTAACCTTGGTCCCTTTCAGATGGGTGGACTTCAACTCCCAGAATTCCCCAGCCAGCCGGGAGTTGAAGTCCACCCATCTGAAAGGGACCAAGGTTAGGAAACATTGAATTATTAGAGACTAAATTCAACATTAGTTGTCCTTTTCTAACAGGGCTGGTGTCTGAATGTGCCCTCTTGTCTCACAAGGTGGTTGTCAGCCTGCTTTTTTTTAAAATAATGTTTTTGCAGGCTGGTGAAAAATTTGTATTTGTGCCCGGTTTAATTTTTATGTTGGGAAATCTGTTGAGACAATAGGGATACACTCATCACAATTTGCAAAGCTTTGTCTATTGTGGACTAGATGTGTAAGGAGTTAACAGGAAGATGTTAAGAGGGTTTTTTTTCCCTCTTTAATCTTTTCCAAGTTGAATAATTCAAGGAAACAGCTTGCAGACAGCTTTGTGGCTAGAACTGATTTGAATGATGGGAATAAATCACCAGCCACAGTGTTTCTCCCATTCCTTTCTGTGGAAGAGTTGGCCTGGCTTTGAGTGCTACTCCTTTGACTCCAGAGGCCAATGGACATTTTAATTTGCTTTTGCTAATTGTAAAGTTCTGGTCATCATTTGCTCAGCCATTTTTTCTTCCTTTATTGATGCTGTGTTTGTTTTGTTTTTTGACATTTTATTGACCCTAACTTGAGTTTTATGATGTAAATTCCTTGGACAATCACCATGGGGTAAATATGTGCAACCTTGTCCAACGGGGTGACCTCCATCTGTATTGATTAATCCCATTATACTCTGAATCATTGGCCATGCTGCATTAAAGCTTATGGGAGTTGAAGTCCAATGTATTTGGATGGCATCAGGTTGATGAAATCTAACCTACTTAACTTAAAGCTTAATTGGAGAGTTCAGGCAACTTGGCAGGAAAATCTTTTTTTTTAGTTCCTATATTCACACCCAGAGAAGTGTGATATATATTTACACAGACAAACACGTACTTTTACCAACCCTACTGCTCCGGATGCAGAGCTGTGTCATATAATAATGCAGCCCAGTACCAAAACAGCATTATGCAGATGCCAATAAGAGAACATGTTCAGTTGCTTTATTGCTGACCTGGAAAATGCCATTGCCTGCTGGAGGAATTGCAAAGCAAAGTGCCAGGGTGAAATAGCTGTTTTATTCTATTAATTTGGAACTAAATAGAGGTTATGCTTTTTGGAGGGAGGGGACTTTAAATATTAACTTACATAACCAGATTATTATGTTGTCAAGTATTTTTAAGCACTAAATGGCCATTTTGCTTATGTTGTCTATATTTAATCTCAAACTGAACTATCCTTCTGTGGATGTAGCATTAAATATGGTAGCATTAAATATATTTTCTATACTCACACATGCCGATGTAATAACAGGGAAATAGATATTAGTCTGACAAAGTTTCTACTATACCACTGACTACAAGAAGTAATCTGCATGTTTAATCTTTTTTTTTTAGATGACTTTTTCAGTGTCTTGTCAAGAAAAGAACTCTTATAGATAATAACAGGGAAAGAGAGGAAAGAAGTCCTTAAGTTTTGATTTGTTCATTTTAATGTATTGCAAGATTAGGAGCAGTTTCCAACTAGTAGCAGATTGGTGTTTTAATTTCCACGCAACTAAAATTTCCTATTCTGGGGGAAACCTTTATCTATTGTAGTATGCTAGCGGAAACTACAGATTCAGGTTGGTCCAATGGTTGAGGCATCAGACTGCACATTGGGAAACTCTGAGTTGTGCCTTAAGGCCTAGACTCTTAGAGCATGATGACTCATAGAGCATGCCTCTATGGCAGGGGTGTCCAAACTTGGCAACTTTAAGACTTGTGGACTTCAACTCCCAGAATTCCCCAGCCAGCAGAGCTGGCTGGGGAATTCTGGGAGTTGAAGTCCACAAGTCTTAAAGTTGCCAAGTTTGGACACCCCTGCTCTTTGGGGTGGGGTGGGGTGGAATGACCTGAGCCAGTCGCTCTCTTTCAACCCTAGAAAGAGAGCAATGGTGAAGCACTTCTGAAAAACCTTGCCAAGGAAACTAGTCCAGCCAGTTGCTAGTAGACAATATTAACTTGAAAACACCAAATAAATAAAAATAGAAATTAAAAAAGCACAAAGAACAGAATGGCTGAAGGAAGTAAGCAAGGGATAAAACCTAGTCTTTGCTGTGTTTTCTTCTGCTGTTGTAACCTTACAATATTGCCTTTTGTTAATCTAACCATCTACAGGTTAAGGATCAGAGGTAATTCTAGTCTTCGTTTTGTTAAAGATATGGGGAGAGAGGGAAGATGCAGTGTTTTGCTGTTTGGCTTTGCTTTGTTTACATGGCTCCCAAGAAGAGGAAGCACAGAGAGAAACGAAGGGGAATAACCCAGGCACACAATATGAAAGAATCCTGTGTTGTTATCTGCTTGTCCCCCCGCCCGCGCCTCAGATGAATTATTTAAATTCTTATTCATTGTAAACAGCATTTGTAACCCACCCACTCTGGTTCCAAAGGATTCTGGGCAATGGGCAACATTTTCAAAACTGAATTATAAACTCCCATGAAGCACAAAGTCTAAATTCAGTGGTACCTTGGTACTCAACTGCTTTGAAACTCCTTGAATTTGGTACTCAGTGCACTTGGACGCAAAAAGTTTGTCTGGTACTCAACCCATCAGCTAGAGCTGGTGACCCACTACATTATTCCTTATGGGAAATATCATTTTTGATACTCATCCCGCCTCCTGGAACCAATTAACGATGAGTACTCAGGTACCACTGTAAAATAATAATGATGGATGGCATTAGGATTTGTTTTTTCTTTCTGGAACGCCTTCATTACTTGTTACCATGCCTTCAGAAGCTTACTTGATGTGGTTAGGATTAGCCTTTGTTAAAAACAAGTTTGTTCTCCCCTTCTTCGTTTCTTCCTATAGCTAACATACAGTAGATCAAAGAATACCTCATTGTAGAGTTTTCTTGAATTGATTCATGCCTTCCAGTCAGTCTTGGTTTTTGATAGTCTGGATAAGTACTGCATTTTTGGCAAGATTTTGGCAGAAAGACTGCTTCTTTCCTAGGGCTGAGAGTAAATGACTGGCCCAGGATCACTAAACCAGCTTTGTGCCTTAACTGGGATTAGAACCTATCGTCACCCGAGTTCTAATCTAGACTGATGCCTTAACTCAGGGCATCACTCGAGGCTTGTGAGCTGCATCCGGCCCACGGGATACGTAGACCTGGTTCACGGGGAGACAGCAAAGGACCGGCCTGTGGTGCCTCTGCCAACAAAAATGGGGCTTGGGAGGGCTGCACACAGCTATCTCAGGCTCCGTTTTTGGCCATGACAGTCTCCTGCAGCCCTCTGCTTGCGAAAACGGAGTTCGGGGTGGTGGGGCTCCCAAGCTCCGTTTTCGCTGGCAGAAGGCTGCGGAAGCTCATCATGGCTGAAAATGTGGGCTAGGAGCCCATTTTTTCTGGAGAGCACTTGGGTCACCACAGCCCCCCCCCCCAACATGAGTGATGTCATGCTGGCCATGTCCCCCCAACTCTCCCCCCGCCTGGTCGAATACAGCCCTGGTGTGGCCCTCAATGAAATCGAGTTTGACACCCCTGCCTTAACCGCTATCTCAAACTGGATTTCGTTTCTAATTTCTTTCTTGAAATTAGATTTTCTAATTTTGATTGCAGTCTTCAATATTTTATGTGGGGTGCAATTTGCAGTTTGCAGGATACACTTTGTTTTAAAGAATAGGGAAGGCTCTTTTACAGCCCCTGGGCCACACTGTCCTTGTCTGGCCCGCGTGAGGTAATTTGAAATTAGAAATCAAATGTAAATAGGTGTACACCAGGGGTGTCCAAACTTGGGAACTTTAAGACTTGTGGACTTCAACTCCCAGAATTCCCCAGCCAGCCATGGCTGGCTGGGGAATTCTGGGAGTTGAAGTCCACAAGTCTTAAAGTTCCCAAGTTTGGACACCCCTGATGTACACCATGCATGCAATACAACTGCATTGCTTTTATTTTGAAGGCGACTGCTTCCCCCCCTCCCCCCCCCAGTTTAGGTATGTACTTGCACGCTTGCACACCTTCACAAGCCTATTGGTTCGGCTTTCTACAACAATTCAATGGGAAAATTAATTGCCCAGCCCTGCTATATAGACCAAAGGCAAGGAAGGAAGTAGGCTTCATGGACTTTGGCAAGCAAGTAGAAAAGAGCTTCAACCTCAGGATACTGTTTTGGATGAAGATTTTCAGAAGCAGGGCAGGGCAGCCTCACTCCTCTGCCCTGATGGTGGGCACTGCCTGTAAGAGATATAGGAGTCAGTCCCAGTTCATGGTATTCCTCAAAACGGGATGGTTTGGCTTTCCTCTATCCCCGCATAGGGATGGTGTCCATCATCCCCACGTAGGTTATGAGTCAAGGAGATGGAATGTAAATCTGGAAGAAATCAGTCCAAAGGAACATACTCCAAACACAACAAGAGGAGGCCTTAACCCAATAGTAGCCAATACCAGAAGATCCCGAGAATGTAATGCAGAGGCAGCCTCCGCTCAGGAAAACGCAAAATAGAATATTGGTGAATGCACTTGAATTAGGGAGGCCTTGCTAGGACCTTCCATTTCCTTCCTTCCATCAATGAATTCAGAAAGCCTATATGTCAGTCACCCTTTCCCCACCTGTCCGCTTACAGTCATGTATTTATTGGAAGGCGAGCATAGAAATGAATAGCGCATTGTCTCTCCCTCCCATTCCTTGCAGCCAGCCAGTCAATGGATGGATACTCTACTTTGCCCTTGTGAGCATTTTAATTTATAATCCCGCCCCTCAAACACCCAGCCATCTGCCTCCTTCCTTGTAGATTACACTTTGCTCTGAGATTTGTGATCTAATCGAAACCTTACCAATTAATGAAAGGCCCAAACAAGGGACACTCTGCTGCAATATTTATTTATTTTACTATTAGAATGGATTTAAAACATTTTGGTTTTTTTCTGTGGTCTGTAGGAGATCTCACAAAGCTCCTCCTCCTGTCTTAACCCTTGGTATAACAAACTTTACAAACCACGCTGCACGTATTTAGATTCGCCTTGCCGTGGATTGTAAAACAATTTTAAAAATGTAAATGGACGCTATTTTTGCTTGAAGCTATAGTCCTTTCCCCCCCCTTCTGTTTCTGAGCTTCTGTAAAGCATCTGGAGGAGCAATGCTGGAAAAGGGACTTGGGTCTAGAGAGGGGATTTTAGATATATTTCCAATTTCTTCTTAAGGTGTGTGTGTGTGTGTGTGTGTGTGTGTGTGTTTTATAGCTCTGAAATGTACTCAGTAACTTTGAAGTGACAATAATAACAGTCCCAAAGGATCTTGTGGTACCTGTCAAGTTAATTGGGTGGGTATTAATATTAACATTTGTAAATCTATTTATATAATATACATGATATAAATTTGTGTTATTTATTATCCAAGTGCTTTTCCTCAGGATCTTAACCACCTAACATTTGATTTGGGAGATCAAGAGAGGAAGGAAAGTTGAAAAAGAATGGTAAATTAGGAAGCAGCCGACAATTGTTTCATTGTCCATGTCAAGATTTAGCTGTCAGCCGAGTTCTTTTAGAATGCAGGAGCCAAAAGCCTTGAATAAAACATGTTTTTGCTTATACAGTACAGCTGCATAATTTACATCTCTTATAAATCTCTTTTTGCTCATTCCTGCCCATTCTCTTTCGTTTGCACTCAAACAGCTATTAAATTAACATCATAAAAATAAAAGATAAATTCAAAGGAATGATTTCGCAGGACAAAGGCAGCCTCACAGACGTATTCTAGGAGATATTTGCAAATGCAGGCAGTCTTTGACTTACGACCATAATTGAGCCCGTAATTGTGGTCATGTCATACAAGTCATTAAGCAGGTTGTCACGTGACTGTGCCTGATTTTAGCACCTTTTTTTTTTGCAGTGGTTTTTTTTTTTTTTTGCTGGAAACTGGAATGAAGTGCTTGTTTCGGAGAGGGAATGTTATAAATCATGGTCACATGACTCTGGGACACTACAGGTCCCACTACAGCCTAAATGCAGGCTGATTGCTGAATGCCCAAAATGAAGTCACATGACCAGGAGGAGGGGCAGATGTTGGAACTTCAAGTCTGGGTCATAAGTATTGTTTTCGGGTCTGTCATAACTTTGAATGGTTGGCCAAGTAGTTGGTCGTTAGGCGAGGACCACCTGTATTCTGGGAAGCAGCAAGAGGTAATATCTCTGGAAGTAGAGTTAGTTGAGACAGTGTGGGTGGTGCAGCCAGAGGAACAAAGGTTATAGGACATGGCTTGTCTCAGTATGGAAGGATTGGAGAGAAAAAAGCGGGTAGAGTAGAGTAGAGTAGAATAGAATAGAACAGAGCAGAGCAGAGCAGAGCAGAGCTGGAAGGGACCTTGGAGGTCTTCTAGTCCAGCCCCCTGCTCAAGCAGGAGAATCTATACTATGTCAGAGAAGTGACAGTCTAATCTCTTCTTAAAAACCTCCAGTGATACAATACAATACAATACAATAGTAGAGTTGGAAGGGACCTTGGAGGTCTTCTAGTCCAACCCCCTGCCTAGGCAGGAAACCCTATACCGTTTCAGACAGATGGCTATCCAACATCCTCTTAAAGACTTCCAATGTTGGGGCATTCACAACTTCTGGAGGCAACTTCTGTTCCACTGATTAATTGTTCTCACTGTCAGGAAATTTCTCCTCAGTTCTAAGTTGCTTCTCTCCTTGATTAGTTTCCACCCATTGCTTCTTGTTCTACCCTCAGGTGCCTTGGAGAATAGTTTGACTCCCTCTTCTTTGTGGCAACCTCTGAGATATTGGAATAATGCTATCATGTCTCCCCTAGTCCTTCTTTCTCTTAAGCTAAACATACCCAGTTCCTGCAACCGTTCTTCATATGTTTTAGTCTCCAGTCCCCTAATCATCTTTGTTGCTCTTCTCTGCACTCTTTCTAGAGTCTCCACATCTTTTTTACATCGTGGCGACCAGAACTGAATGCAGTATTCCAAGTGTGGCCTTACCAAGGCATTATAAAGTGGTATTAACACTTCACGTGATCTTGATTCTATACCTCTGTTGATGCAGCCTAGAACTGTGTTAGCTTTTTTGGCAGCTGCTGCACACTGCTGGCTCATATTTAAATGGTTGTCCACTAGGACTCCAAGATCCCTTTCACAGTTACTACTACTGAGTAAGGTATCACCTATACTGTACCTGTGCATTCCGTTTTTGTTGCCTAAATGTAGAACCTTACTCTTTTCACCATTGAAAATCCTGGGTGATGGAGCACCCAGGATTTCAGGAGGCAAGCTGTTCCACTGGTTAATTGTCCTCACTGTTAGGAAGTTTCTCCTTAATTCCAGGTTTCTTCTCTCCTTGATTAGTTATCATCCATTGTTTCTTGTCTTGCTCTCTGGTGCTTTGTAGAATAATTTGACCCCCCTCTTCTTTGTGGCAGCCCCTCAAATACTGGAATACTGTTACCCTGTCGCCCCTAATTCTTCTTTTCTTTAGACCAGCCCAACCCAAATCCTGCAGCCGTTCTTCAAACGTTTTAGAAGAGGCATGACTTTGCCATCAGAATGGAAGGGTGGAAGAGGAGAACCATAGGAAGTGGGAGGTAGTTGCAGTGAGAGATCAGTGCACAAACCAGAGATTTGGCCATGCAGGTCACAACCGGGTTCTTTAGCAACGCCATTCCCAAATTCTCTTCTTCCAGTGGGGAAACTGAGGCTGAAAAACCAGAGCTTTTCTGTAACGTTCTTTGCTGACAGGTTTTCATCTCCTCCTCGCTTGCTAGGAGAGACCACTCTCAACGCTGCCTGCCCTAACTGCTGTTCCCCTGCCCAACCACGTGCTCAGAGCTTCACCCCCTCATAACCACAGCTCGGCTGAGAAGGAGGAAGTGACATCTCCCACGTCTTCATCGGAGGGTAAATACCGGTTGGAGAGGGAAGGAAAGAGACAAAGGGCTGAACTGAGCTGCTACTATAAGAGAATATGGTGGGTTCAAAGCCTCAGCTGGCGATTGCGGTTTGTAAAACCTGGCTAGTTTTTAAGATGCTGCAACCCCCTCGCTTAAAATGCCTTCCCCTTATTCCATTTTGCTTTTCTTCATCCCCAGGTTCTAACAATCCAGGGCTTTTGGGCAGCCAGACACAGCCAGCGTGGAGTGCGGGTAGCAGTATTCGAAACCAGGATCTGCAGCTCCCAAAGCGCAGACCTACCGCAGGTACGTTTGAGGCTGCACTTCTGTTACGGCCTCTCGGTCATTTTCCCTCTCTCTTGTTTTGGTAGGGAGACATTGAAACGGTGAGAAGGATTCATGGCTCCTGACGACACGAATGGCAGCCTCCAGAGAGGACTGCCTTTGTTTGCTTGTGAAATTGTTTCCTTAAGGTAAAGGTTCCCCTCGCACATATGTGCTAGTCGTTCCCGACTCTAGGGGGAGGTGCTCATCTCCGTTTCAAAGCCAAAGAGCCAGCTCTGCCCAAAGATGTCTCTGTGGTCAAGTGGCCAGCATGATTAATTGCCGAAGGCGCACGGGATGTTGTTACTTTCCCACCAAAGGTGGTCCCTATTTTTCTACTTGCATTTTTATGTGCTTTCGAACTGCTAGGTTGGCAGAAGCTGGGACAAGTAACGGGAGCTCACTCCATTACCAGTGCTAGGGATTTGAACTGCCGAACTGCCGACCTTTCTGATCGACAAGCTCAGCGTCTTAGTCACTGAGCCACCGCGTCCCTTACTTAATTGTTTCCTTACTTAACATATTTTCTTCTCCTGCATGTGTTGAAAAGTTCTCAGGAAGTGAGTTCCTCTTTTGCGTCCTTGCCGCCCTGCTGGAGAATTTGTGTACATCATATCTGGCAGTTTTTCTCACCAATAAGCCCTGCTTATCTTTATAGCAGTCTGTCTGTCTATCGTCTATCATCTGCCAATCATCTGTTTTATTTAGAAAATTTATACGGCTGCCCCACTTACTCACAGTGACTCTGGGCGGCTTAGGAAATAGAACCCCACCACAATTAAACCAACCACTCGTGGGGGGGGGCGCCCCATATTACCCTGGGGTCTCCAGGTGCTTTGGTAAAATAATGTCTTTGGGACCTTTTGAAAGAGTGTGGAAGTGTGGGGGGGGAGAGGGGAGAGGCAGTCTTTTCCCACAGAGATGATGTTCCACAGAGAGTGAGCTTTCACAGAGAAGGCCCTTCCTGGGTCCCACCAGATGGAGGGGACCTATAACAAACCCTGGCTCTCTGCTCTGGTGGGTCAGGTACACATAACTGGGAAAAGACGGTCCTTCAAATAACCTGTTGACTCCAGTCCATGTAGGGCAGTGTTTCTCAATCTTGGCAACTTGAAGATGTCTGGACTTCAACTCCCAGAATTCCCCAGCCAGCATTCGCTGGCTGGGGAATTCTGGGACTTGAAGTCCAGACATCTTCAAGTTGCCAAGATTGAGAAACACTGATGTAGGGCTTTAATGGCGACAACCAGCACCTTAAATTGGACCCAGAAGCGAATGATAAGCTATACTTCCAAATCCTGGGTTGGTATTTTAAGAACGCCAGGCAAGCTAATTTGCAAAATATTTCACATTTTTTTAACTTGAAGAGAAGCCACTTTTGTTCATATCTTAAAGAAGGGGAAAGTTGAGGTTGGGAAAATGGCCAGTTTGCATCCGTGATACCAGTAGGAACAGGAGGCCAGGATCACCTCCACTCCATCCGTGGCTCCCTTAATCAGCAGGCGTGGTGGAGGCTCCTGCAGGGTTCACTTGAAGGGAAAAAAGCATTCCTGCTTCTGTTCTTTCTCCCTATTCCAGGGAAACGGTTCCAGTGTTCAGGGGACGGCTGCCGCCTGGCCTGCCGCAGCATGAAGGAGCTTCTTCACCACATGCAGGTCCACTATCGGCCCACTGAGTCCCTTGAGGGTAAGGCTGCCTTTTCAAACTTACCGGTCGGGTGGGTAGGGCAGGAGAAGAGGAAGAGGTGGGGGAACCATGAAAACCTGTGCTTCCTCCTTTCTTCGTCTTGAAGTTTTAAGGACAGGAGCCTAAAGAGTTGCCCTTTCATTCATTCAGTCTGCTTGTGTGTAACTAAACCAGGTTCAGAGGTTCTTGCTGTATACCGTATTTTTTGGAGTATAAGACACACCTTTTTTCCTCAAAAAAGAGGCTGAAAATCTGGGTACGTCTTATACACCGATTGCAGCATTTTTTGTCTCCCGAAGCCCCGCCCCTTCGCCCAAATGCCTCTGCTTAGCCTTATGGAGGCTTTCAGAGAGCTCCTGGGGGCTGGGAAGGGCAGAAATGAGCATAAAACGGGCCGTCCCCCGTCCGTCCCCCCCCCCCCCCGACCCCAGGAGCTCTCTGAAAGCCTCCATAAGGCTATGCATGCAATTTATTTTTACAAAAACAGGGCCGTTTTTGAGAGGTTTGCAGAGTGAAAAAACTAACCCCCCCCTCCTTGGAAAGCTCCTTAACTGATCGCTGAGAATTACATTGATCAAGTGCTGTGCCAGCAGAAACCCCTCCCTATCTACTGTATTTCGTTATATATATATTTCTCTCTCTCTATCCCTCTACCTACCTACCTATCTTTTCTCTCCCTACCTATCTACTGTATCTCTTTCTCTCTCTCTCCCTCTACCTACCTACACATACTCTCCCTCCCCCTCCCTCCCTATCTCCTGTATTTCTCTCTCTCTCTATTTCTCTCTACCTACCTACCTACCTATCTAACTACTTTCTCTCTTTCTCCCTACCTATCTGCTGTATGTATGTATGTATGTATGTGTGTGTGTGTGTGTGTATCTATCTATCTATCTATCTATCTATCTATCTATCTATCTATCTATATATTTGTTTTCGTAGATTTTCACGGGTGTAGGTATGCTGGTTTTGTTGTATTCGGGTCTTTTCCCGTGTAAGGTTGAGATTGTCTTTGCAACGTTTCGGCGGGATCTCACCTGCCATCTTCAAGCTGTGGGCTTAAAATGGGAACGGAGCTGCCGTCTTTCTGTAAGTCTTGGTGGGAGGGGATGGGGTGCTGGCTTTGTTTCAGTAAGTGGAATGATTGGTTGTGTGGTTGTATCATCATTGGTAGATTGGTGCTGATTGGTGCAGGCTGTGTGTGCATTGTTGTTTTGTATTGTAACGGCTTGGGTGGTGGGTGGTGTTCGTTTGTTGGCTAGGGCTGGTTTCCAGATGTTTGGTAGGCGGGAGGTATCATCACGTTTGTTCATGCTGTGGGGGTGTTTCTCTATTTCGATGGCTTCCATGATTATTCTCTTGTGGAGGTGTTCTGTTTTGGAGATTAACCTGGCTCCTTCAAAGTTGATTTCATGTCCTGTAGCTTTAAGGTCCTGGAAAAGGGAAGAAGTTTTTTCTTTTTTTCTTACTGCGTTCTTGTGCACGCATCACAGAACACAAGAACGCAGTAAGAATATATATATATATATATATATATATATATATATATATATATATATTTTCGTAGATTTTCACGGGTGTAGGTATGCTGGTTTTGTTGTATTCGGGTCTTTTCCACAAGCACTTTTCTCCACAAGCACAATATCAGGACAGCCTTCACCACTGACCAAAAAATAGCCAACATCTTAAGAAACCCCAAAGACAAAATCCAGCTAGAAAACCAAGGAGTCTACGAAATACCATGCAAAATCTGCCCAGCAATATACATAGGACAAACAAACAGGAGAATAAATGCACGCATCACAGAACACAAAAATGCAGTAAGAAAAAAAGAAAAAACTTCTTCCCTTTTCCAGCACCTTAAAGCTACAGGACACGAAATCAACTTTGAAGGAGCCAGGTTAATCTCCAAAACAGAACACCTCCACAAGAGAATAATCATGGAAGCCATCGAAATAGAGAAACACCCCCACAGCATGAACAAACGTGATGATACCTCCCGCCTACCAAACATCTGGAAACCAGCCCTAGCCAACAAACGAACACCACCCACCACCCAAGCCGTTAAAATACAAAACAACAATGCACACACAACCTGCACCAATCAGCACCAATCTACCAATCATGATACAACCACACAACCAATCATTCCACTTACTGAAACAAAGCCACCACCCCATCCCCTCCCACCAAGACTTACAGAAAGACGGCAGCTCCGTTCCCATTTTAAGCCCACAGCTTGAAGATGGCAGGTGTGATCCTGCCGAAACGTTGCAAAGACAATCTCAACCTTACACGGGAAAAGACCCGAATACAACAAAACCAGCATACCTACACCCGTGAAAATCTACGAAAACACACACATATATATATATATATATATATATATATATATATATATATATATATGTGTATGTGTATGTGTATGTGTATGTGTATGTGTATGTGTATGTGTATGTGTATGTGTATGTGTATGTATGTATGTATGTATGTATGTGTGTATATATATATATATATATATATTGTGTGTATATATATATATTTTGTGTATATATATATATTGTATATATATATATATATATATATATATATATATATATATATATATATATATATATATATATATATATATATATATATATATATATATATATATATGTTGTAATTGTACTGATAAATAAATAAAGGGAGACTAGTATGGATCCATTTGAAGCTATTTAGCTCTCATCAGCTAGCCATACCCTTACTGGGACCCTTACTGGGATTTGTGTTATATATTAGGCAGACTTGCTAGCCACTACACCACTGGTTCTCCTCCTTTATCAGCTAAGCCAGGGAAATAGGTATGTATTTGTGTTGTGTTTATTTATCAGCACAAATACAACACAAATATAAAAAGGCAACATTAAAAATAAAAATATGGGTTTCTGCCTGGATGGTTTTCTGTGATGAGCCGAAGGACAGAAAGGGGGAGTAGTGAGCTCCCTCCCATATTTGGGCATACCAGGGGTTGTAACACACATACATACATACATACATACATACATACATACATACATACATATATATATATATATATATATATATCCCCCTCTACCCACCTACACTCTCTCTCTCCCTCCCTCCCTACAGTATTTCTCTCTCTCTATTTCTCTCTCTCTCTCTCTATCCCTTTATCTACCTACCTACCTAACTACTCTCTCTCTCCCTACCTATCTACTGTATTTTTCTCTCTTGTTTCTCTCTCTCTATCCCTTTATCTACCTACCTACCTACCTACCTACCTACCTACCTACCTACCTACCTAACTACTCTCTCTCCCCCCCCCACCTACCTACTGTATTTCTCTCTCTTTCCCTCCCTCTCTATCCCTCTATTTACTTACTTTTTTTAAAAAAATGCCTCTTCAAAACCTTGGTGCGCCTTATACTCCGGTGCGTCTTATACTCCGAAAAATATGGTATATTTTTTGCCCTTTTTTTTGGCATGGTCCTTGAGCATCAGCAGAGTGTTCAACTTTTGCTGGGAAGAAAAGGAGAAGAAACACTGGTTTTTCTCTTGCAGAGAAAATGAAAGTGTCCTCCTTCTCTGTCCTTCCCAGCAAAGGAGGGAAGACGGCTGCTGTGGAGGAAGGCAAAGGGCGTATGGGATTTGTCTGTTTCACTTGTACCCCCTAAACGTGCGATGTGTAGAATTTCATCAGCTCCTTTTCCCTCCGTCCTGTTGCACATTTCCTAACCCTGTTAACTGTGATTTTTGTAACTGAAAGTGTTTAGAACTTAGATGTCTGCATGCAAAAGTCTGTGTTTTGCTGCTGAGTAAAACTCTTTGTATAAACATGGCCGCCGAGGCATCTTTACCCAACTTCTTAATGATAGCTATAGTTTGTGTGTGGTTTTGCAAAGGGCATATATTAAAAAATGCAGCATCACAGCTATTCTGTTTTCAAAGTAGCCAGTCAGGTACTTCTTCAAGAGTCTATGCTATTGCATATCCCCCCCCCCCCAATCATGCTGTGATTGAATAGAGGCTTGATGTAATCAGCAGGGTTCATAAGGTAATATCTGCTCTCCAATTCTACCTGAAAGACAGTCCATCCTTCATCTTATGATAAAATGTTCCATAGCACATTTATTTATAAAGGTGCACGAGGAATGTCTTCAATGGACAAATCCACCATGTTTTTAAAAATAGCCCTCCTCAAGTTGAACTCTCCTTCTGGTGACCTTATGTCAATGTCCTTGTTGCCCTTGTGGCAAAACTTTTTTCTGAGATTTCCTATTTAGGAATTACGGTAATTAAGCCTCATACTGTTTACTGTTGAAAGCCAGCCCACGTCAGTCAGGTGCTGCCATCTGCTGGATCATCATATTTATAAGCTGTTTGAAGTTCTCCTTTCACAAACTAAGATCTGGACAAGAAATTGAGACCTGTTAATGGCATGGGGAAATAACACTGGGAGGTTGGAAGTAGAGCACCAGTCTAGGCGAGGGTCTAATAAGTGAAATCTGAGTTCACAAAAGGGGTGATATTTGAGGGGCTGCCACAGAGAAGAGGGGATCAACCTATTTTCCAAAGCACCAGAAGGTAAGACAAAAAACAATGGATGGAAAGTAATCAAAGAGAGAAGCAACCTGGAATTAAGGAGAAACTTCCTAACAGTGAGGACAATTAACTAGTGGAAGGGCTTTGCCTTCAGAAGCTGTGGGTGTTTCATGACTGGAGGTCTTTTAAGAAGAGACTGGACAGTCACTTGTCTCAAATTGTATAGGGTCTCCTGCTTGAGCAGGGGGTTGGACTAAAAGACCTCCAAGGGTCCCTTCCTGCTCTGTTCTGATTGACTGAGAAAGTGTCTCAAAAGGGATCCTCCCTGGTTTTTGAGAGACTAAAAGTCAGGAAGGAGAGAGGTACTTTTAGACTTGCAAGATTTTGTTACTGTAACTTTATCATAAAGGGAAGTGTTGGTATTTGTGACTGGTGATTCTTGTCTAGGCTCCCTCAAAAGGCTGACTGGACTGGAAGAAATAGGTCTCCTCTAATTAAAACCCTGGCTGTTTACCCAGGCCTTTGCAGGCGTGATTGAAGCTCCCTTTTCTTCTTCTTTGTTTCCATGTGGAAACCATCTTTGCTTTTTGGGGGGTTTTATATTGTTTTCTTGTTTTAAAGGGGTCTTTCTTTTACATTTTGTAAATTGCCCAGAGCTGTTGGGAATCAGATGGTTAAAAACATGTAACAAATCTGGAGTCTTTGGTGCTTTCTGAGCTTGGTTGTTTGCTTGCAGACGTTTTATTACCAACCAGGTAACATCATCAGTGCAGAGGAATTTTGGATTTGCCTTGCAGGGAAAATTTAATTTGTCTAAACAGGGAGAAAACCCCACACTCCCTTGTACTGATGATTTTACCAGCTGGATAATGAAACCTCTGCAAGCAACCAATCAAGCTCAGACAATGCGAAGGATTCTATAATTCAACCTGAGCTACAGCTACAGAGAACTCTCTTCTATTGGAACATTTAATAAACCAATGAATAAACCTACAGAGGCACTGAACTGCTGGCTTTCTCTTAAGGAAAGACATTCCGCTGTTCCACTCCGGCTTGCTTGGAATCGTTCCCCAACATGCAGGACCTGATGAGCCACATGAAGGTGCATTACAAGCCCAACCGCTACTTCAAGTAAGACCCTCCTTCCTTTTATTGTCGTTAAACAACCATATTTCTTTCAACACATTCTCTGGAAAGGGATGGAGCGAAGTGAGCTAATGAAAACCAGGTCAAAATTAAATAGGTCTCTCTCCAATTAGCTCTTCTCTTTCTCATGTCTTTGAATCCCCAGTGAAACATAACGCTTGGCAACTGAATCTGGGAGAGTTCACTGTCGGCCTAATCTGCATTATAGGATGACTGTTAGGATAAACATCTATGCGATTCTGAGGGGGATTCAAAAGAAGAGTGTAATAGAGAGCAAGTCTACTTGGGAACTCCAGTCAATACGTTTTTGTAATCTCTGCAACTTTAAGGTGTCGTGGACTTCAACTCCCAAAATTCCCCGACCAGCATGCTGTCCACATATCCTGAAAAATTCAGTGGTTGAAAAACGTTGAACTGAAAGAACTATTTTTTTCCCCTTGCAACCAGCATAGAATAGCTCACTCTCCCCAAATAGTCCCCTTCAATAAGGCATGAAGGCCAGTCCCCATTCTGCCCACCCTGGCTTTCTGTTTGTCAATCAAAGCAAACATCCTCCCATGAATATTTGCAGGTTAGAGGCTCCCAAAGTGATTGGGCAAAGAGGAACTTGCCTTAAAGGGGAAAAGAAGGAATTAGGCCAGATGATGTCTAAGGCAGAATATAAGTACCATGGAGTCCACATAGAATTTTGTTTTTCTTTTAATGACCCCTGTAATTCCCTGCAGCAGGTTGAAGGGGGTGGGAGAGGCTGACTGGCTGGATGCCCTTCCTGATGCCTACAGGGGGTTCATTGTGCCCAGAGAGTGAAATATCTTCCACTACTTAGGATCAAACTCACAGGCTTCTGATTGTGAAGCAAGAGCTCTTATATGTAGGCCACCCATTGTGCCGCTCCAGTCCACATAGAAAATAAGGAGTAGAAATTATCCTGGACAGCACCTAGGCTGGGGAATTCTAGGAGTTGAAGTCCACACATCTTAAAAGTTGCCAAAGTTGAGAATCTAGGCCACCCCCTGCCCAGTGTCACCATTGCATCCCTGTCAGATTGCCATCCTGCACCTGTTTAAATACCCCACTAAAGGAGAGTCCAAACATATGACCCATCTCCCTCATAGAGGAGTTTTTGAATGTATTGAGATGCATCCATCACTGCCTGGTCCACTGCCTTTGTACCGGCTGTAGATTCTATGCTTATAAGCTGGTATCGCACAAGCCACCAAGCATTTAGTCTACAAGCAGTTGTGAATGGGTTTGCATCCTGGTTGAGGAAGTTGTGTAAATCCAGCCTTTAATTGGCTATTAGCCTGGAACTAGTTGAAGCATACCTAAACCCTTCAGTAAATTTGAACAAATTTACCAATTATTTCAGGTGTGTTGTGCTTTGTTTCTAATAGGCCTCAAATATTAACAGATTTAGTGATATTTCATAGCCTAGGACAGTGTGTATAAGAGCTACTTTAGGTTTATGAGAGTATTATGTCTTCAGTGAAAAGATCTTTTCAGATCCCTTCCCTCCTCTCCCTTATGTCCACAATTTTTCAAACACCCTTCCTGTTTTCACTTATGCCCAGGGCAGCCCACCTCTTCCAACCTATTTATCCAGGCCATGTTTAAGCCCCTACTGAAAAAGGCTAGGAGAACCACCAAGGTGGGCACGGGGGACCCCACAGTGCCCCCGCCCAGAGATCCGGATATGGTGATGTTTTCAAACACGGCCACCAATAAAGAGGAGATCCCTGCCCCTCCACTGTTCTTGGAGGTAGCCACCAGTCAGTGGGCGAGGCCTTCAAATTTTTCTCCCCCTGGCAGCAATGACAGGCGGGCTTATAACATGGAAAAGGCCTTCCTACAGGCCATCCAACTACCGGCCATAGATCAACCGATAGCTGCCCTGGTCTCATCTTCCCTGGTGGTCTCGGGGGATGCGGCAGATAAGCTTAAGCCGGAAGATAAAAGGGCGGAGCTCACCTTGCAGAAAAATTACAAGGCTTCCGCATGGGCAATGCGGGCGGCGGCGGCCGCCTCGTATTTTAATCGCACGACCGTTATGTGGCTCCGCCAACTCCAGGATCGTATCCCGATCCAGGATGATCGCATCCATCAGGATTTGACTAAGATTATGGCGGCCTGCCAGTATTCGGCTGACGCTACCCTAGATGCTATGCGATTCGGCTCCAGCGCCTTAGCTACCTCTGTGGCCGCACGCCGGCTCCTTTGGCTTAGAAATTGGCAGATTGATAATAAAGCCAAATGGGATTTAATAGCTGCCCCATTTGCAGGTCCCAATCTGTTTGGGTCTGCTCTAGACCCGATCTTGGTGGAGAATAAAGACAAGAAAAAGGTGATGCCCACCTCCACCAAGAAGGCCGAAACTCGTAGTCACCCGTATCGCAGGCCTTCCTTCAGGACTTATGACAGGGACCAGGAGCCCTGTTTCCAGCAGTAAATGCAGGATAGGCAGTACAACAGACAGGGGTTCCAGGAACGTTCCAGGTACCAGTCCCAATCCAAACGGCCCTTTCGCGGGGGGGGGGGGGGGCGGCCGCCCCTTCCGCAGAGGGAAATGACTCAAACCCGAGTCATCCCATAGGCGGCCGTCTGACACTGTACGCGGACAAGTGGGACCAGATCACATCAGACGGGTGGGTCCGAGCGACCATTCGCCTCCCTGAAAATCTAAAACGATTAATCTCCGCAGCCATTTCCAAGGGAATAGCTCAAAGGGACAGACCTTCCCGGCATAGTAGGATTACTCCTTTCAGCAGGGCCAGGTCTAGAACTTCTTCTCCTTCCCTCATGAGCGAGGTCTCCTCTAGGGAGGAGGCCCGTCGCCAAGACGACTGGGGTTTCTCTGAGGAAGAGGATGCGGCCACTGATCAGCCCACCTTTTCCAGTAGAGTGGAGGGAGGGGTCACTGAAGGGTTATTACAGCCTGATTGGTCCATTTGATTGAGAGAAAACTTCTTAGCCTTCGGCTTCTCCCGTTGGCTCCCAGTTTCCGCGATGTCACGGTCAGCGTCTGCATGATGTAAGAAGACAAGGGAAAGCCGCCCAGGGCCCCCCCGATTCTACCCCTCCCGGACCCTGTCTATCTACCTAGGGCGGGAAAGTGACCCCTCCCTCCACTCTCCAGAAAAAAACGTTCAGGTAAGACCAACGTTCTTTTTCCAGTAGAGTGGAGGGAGGGGTCACTGAAGGGACATACCCACGCTACGTCCCAGGGAGGGGAGACTGGGTCCCAGGGGGAGGATCGGCCGCCACCCGCTGGAGCACCCTCCGCCCAAAGGACGCCTCAGCCGAGGCATAAGTGTCCAGGCGGTAGTGTCTTATGAAGGGAGTAGGGGAGGCCCAGGTGGCCGCGCGACAGATGTCCTCGAAGGGTGCCCTTGTGGCCCAGGCCGCTGAGGAGGCCGCACTACGAGTGGAGTGAGCCGTAATCCCCGAAGGGGGGGATTTTCCCGAGGCTCCGTAAGCCTCAACAATGGCCAACCTGATCCACCTCCCAATAGTTGAAGACGAGACCTTTTTACCTAGGGAACTCGGATGAAACGAGACAAACAGCGCCTCGGTCCTACGAATGCCCTCCGTCCGTTTTAGATAAATACGGAGGGCCCTGCGTACATCCAACCGATGCCACGCCTGTTCTCTCTCCCTTGTTGGATTGGGGCAAAAATTTGGTAGGACAATTTCCTGGGCCCTATGAAACAGGGTGTTAACCTTCGGGATCCAAGCGCAGAACCACCCTGTCTTGGTGGATCATACAAAGGTCACTTCGTACAGAAAGGGCCCCCAATTCAGAAATACGCCTGGCCAATGTAATGGCCACTAAAAATACTACTTTCAGCGAGAGGAGACGCATGTGAACCGACCTGAGCGGCTCAAAGGGAGAACCCGTCAGCGCCTTCAGGACGAGGGTAAGATCCCAGGTAGGGAACTTATGAACGGGAGGCGGACGGATGTTGGCCGCCCCTTTAAGGAACCTCTTCACCAATGGGGAGCGAGAGAGGGTAGAGGAGCCCTCTCCTCCCAATATAGTGGATAGGGCCGCTACATGTCGCCTGAGTGTATTATGGGACAACCCGTCCTCTAGTCCTTTTTGGAGAAACTCTAAAACGTCTGGAACCGTGGCCCTAGCTGGATCCACCCCCCTGGGGCAACACCACTTCGCGAAAGCCGACCAGGTGGCGTTATAGATTCTAATTGTGGACGGTCTCCTAGCTGCCTCCAAGGTAGCTATGACCCCTGATGACAACTTCCTCCCCTTCAGTAATCCCCTTTCAAGAGCCACGCGGTCAGATGCAGCCACTGCGGCTCTGGGTGAATTAAGACTCCCTGACACAGGACTACCTCTTCTGGCGGAATCCTCCAGGGGTCTGTGACCGAGAGCTGGACCAGGTCTGCGAACCATGGTCTCCTCGGCCAATATGGGGCTAATAGAATGACGTGAGCCCTCTCTGTGACTACCTTCCGAATGGTTCTGGGAATGAGGGGAAGGGGGGGGAAGGCGTAGAGGAGACCCGGAGGCCACCGGGTTCTGAGAGCATCCGCTCCTTCTGCTGCTGGAGTCTTGAATCTGGTGAAAAATCTCGGCAGTTGTGCGTTGCCGGGGGAGGCAAACAGGTCTACAAGGGGGTTGCCGAATCTGAGACAAATCTTCCGAAACAACTCTGGGTCCAGCTGCCACTCGCCGTTGTCCAGAGTCGCCCGGCTCAAACAGTCCGCCTGGTGGTTGGACTCCCCCGATATATGTTCCGCCGTAATTGAGGCCAAGTGTCTCTCCGCCCATAGGCCTAATGTCTGTGCCTCCCGCCACAGGGCTCGGGAGTGAGTCCCCCCTTGACGGTTGACATGAGCTTTCGTCGCCACATTGTCCGTAAGCAGGAGGACGTGTCGCCCCTGCAGCTGGCGGTGGAAAGTCCGGAGGGCCAGTCTCGCTGCCTTGAGTTCGAGCCAATTTATATTGTGTCTGAGGTCCGAGGCAGTCCAACGTCCCTGGGCCATGTCGGACCCCATCACGGCCCCCCAGCCGTAAAGGCTCGCGTCCGTCGTAACTTGTACTCTCTCTGGCTCCCAAATTGAGGCCCCCTGTCGCAATGCCGGGGACATCCACCACTTGAGCGAGCATCTCACTTCTGGCGTTAAGCGAAGCGGTCGCAGAGAGTTGCTCAACATTCTCCTTTGGGCTGGTATCAGGGCCCACTGGAGGGGACGCAGATGTAGACGGGCCCAGGGAACTATCCCTATACAGGATACCATCTTCCCCAGGAGTCGGGATAAGGTCAGGGTGGAAACGGACCTTTTTGCCCTGATGGACGTGATCAATTGTCTCAGACTGGTCAGACGGTCTGGGGATAGGCGAACCCTCCCTGACTCGGAATCTATTACTGTCCCTAGATGTAGAATCTGTCTGGATGGGGATAGATGATTCTTGGGAAAGTTTACTGAGAAACCTAGTGTCTGGAGCCATTGGATGGTCAGCTGGAGGTCTGCTCTGGCTCTGGGGAGGGACCCTGCCTGCACTAGGACGTCGTCCAGGTAGCACTGGAGCCTCACCGGAATGGATCTCAGGTATGCAGCCAGGGCCGCCAGGACCTTGGTGAACGTCCGAGGGGCCGAGGCCAGGGCGAATGGAAGGGCCCGGTACTGGTAATGCTGGCCTTTGTGGGAGAACCGCAGGAATTGACGGTGAGCCCGGAATATGGGGATATGAAGATAGGCCTCCGTCAAATCTACCGAGGCCATGAAATCCCCCTTTCGAATGCCCTGCAGGATTGACTTTAGGGAGGCCATCTTGAAGCGCCTGTAAACTAGATACTGATTCAGGCGCTTCAGGTCGAGGATCGCCCTCCAACCCCCCGAGGCCTTCGGGACTACAAAGAGATTTGAATAGTAGCTCCGGCTCCGGAACGACCTCCACCGCTCTGATTTCCAGAAGGTGTGAGACGGCGAGGTCCATGAGACGACGGCGTTCCGGATCCCGGGATGGGGAAAACACTCTGAAGCGTCTCGGAGGGTAGGAGAGGAACTCTAGTCTTAGGCCGTGGCGAATGGTCGCTCGGACCCACCCGTCTGATGTGATCTGGTCCCACTTGTCCGCGTACAGTGTCAGACGGCCGCCTATGGGATGACTCGGGTTCGAGTCATTTCCCTCTGCGGAAGGGGCGCCCCCCCCCGCGAAAGGGCCGTTTGGATTGGGACTGGTACCTGGAACGTTCCTGGAACCCCTGTCTGTTGTACTGCCTATCCTGCCTGTACTGCTGGAAACGGGGCTCCTGGTCCCTGTCATAAGTCCTGAAGGAAGGCCTGCGATACGGGTGACTACGAGTTTCGGCCTTCTTGGTGGAGGTGGGCATCACCTTTTTCTTGTCTTTATTCTCCACCAAGATCGGGTCTAGAGCAGACCCGAACAGATTGGGACCCGCAAATGGGGCAGCTATTAAATCCCATTTGGCTTTATTATCGATCTGCCAATTTCTAAGCCAAAGGAGCCGGCGTGCGGCCACAGAGGTAGCTAAGGCGCTGGAGCCGAATCGCATAGCATCTAGGGTAGCGTCAGCCGAATACTGGCAGGCCGCCATAATCTTAGTCAAATCCTGATGGATGCGATCATCCTGGATCGGGATACGATCCTGGAGTTGGCGGAGCCACATAACGGTCGTGCGATTAAAATACGAGGCGCCGCCCGCCGCCCGCATTGCCCATGTAGAAGCCTTGTAATTTTTCCGCAAGGTGAGCTCCGCCCTTTTATCTTCCGGCTTAAGCTTATCTGCCGCATCCCCCGAGACCACCGGGGAAGATGAGACCAGGGCAGCTATCGGTTGATCTATGGCCAGTAGTTGGATGGCCTGTAGGAAGGCCTTTTCCATGTTATAAGCCCGCCTGTCATTGCTGCCAGGGGGAGAAAAATTTGAAGGCCTCGCCCACTGACTGGTGGCTACCTCCAAGAACAGTGGAGGGGCAGGGATCTCCTCTTTATTGGTGGCCGTGTTTGAAAACATCACCATATCCGGATCTCTGGGCGGGGGCACTGTGGGGTCCCCCGTGCCCACCTTGGTGGTTCTCCTAGCCTTTTTCAGTAGGGGCTTAAACATGGCCTGGATAAATAGGTTGGAAGAGGTGGGCTGATCAGTGGCCGCATCCTCTTCCTCAGAGAAACCCCAGTCGTCTTGGCGACGGGCCTCCTCCCTAGAGGAGACCTCGCTCATGAGGGAAGGAGAAGAAGTTCTAGACCTGGCCCTGCTGAAAGGAGTAATCCTACTATGCCGGGAAGGTCTGTCCCTTTGAGCTATTCCCTTGGAAATGGCTGCGGAGATTAATCGTTTTAGATTTTCAGGGAGGTGTTCTAGATCCTCCTCATCCCATTCAGAATCATAGTCATGGGGGATCGAATCCCTGTGAGACCTCCTACCCCGGGAGGAGCCTGCAGAGGGTCCCTCTAATGGGTCATTTCTATCCAAGCCCCCTGTCCCAGGGGAAGCTGGGGGTGGGGGAGAAGCCCCCCGTCCTTCACTCCTAACTGATCTGGATGAAGAGGAAGAGGGAGAAGAAGGGCTGAACCCCCTGTTGACAGAAGGGGAATGACAAGGAGCCTCAGATCTGGGGGATCTAGGTCTGGGATCCCTGGCCTTCTTCTTCTCTGCCTTCTCAATGGCTCTTTCAATAGCTTTGGAGCGCCTAAGCTTGTCCCTTTGCAGAGCTCTGGAGGGTCTATCCTCAGCAGTAGGCCTAGCAGCTCGAGGCCTGGCTGGGGCCGTGGGGCCTGACTTTTCCTCTGGAGCCTGGGCGGTCGCGGTTTGAGCGGTTTCGGAACGCGCCGCCATCGCCCCACTCACGTGTTCAGATGAAAGTACTTTAGCTGATTTGAAGTGTTTTGCAGCCTTTGAGCCCGGCGCTGGTGTAGAGACGCTCAGCTTGGGCCTGTGGTGCCCCTTCGTTAAGGCCCGTGAGTCAGGGCCCGCCACGTGTTCAAAATGGCCGCCGGCTTGTTTTGCGGCCGTTTCTCTTCAGGCGGCCGCTAAAATGGCTCGCGCGCCGCCGCTTGCCTCCCCGGCCGTTCAGGTGGCTAGCCGACCCACTAATGTCGATCGCAGCTCTGTGCGATTCACCGCCGGTCTTCACGCCCGGCAGAAGCTGCTGGCGCTCCGGTCTTGCGCTCGCGCCGCCGTTGAGAGCACCGCCGACCCGGGAAAGGCGACGCGGTCGAGTTAGGGGCTTGCTGGTCTTCACGCGCGGCAAAAAGGGCCGCCGGCGCTGCGGCTTAGAGAAATGGGTCGTCGGGGGAGGAATTGGGAGCTGTAAGCCCCCCGGCACGCCCGAGACACCAGGAATCAGCCAGGGGAAGGAAAGGCCCAGAATGGGGAAATAGGTATGAGAGGAGAATGCTCTAAGCGCCTCTCCCTGCTTATCTGGGACAGCAAAAATGTCCCGCTGGGCACAGCTCCTTCTATTCTATAATTTCTTTTAATTTGAAATATCCAATTGTCCAAATACTGCTCTATTTAGTACTCACAATCACTGGGAACCAAACAATAGTCTGAGGACCTTCTTGACTGAGAGGAAACTGGGAGCCAACGGGAGAAGCCGAAGGCTAAGAAGTTTTCTCTCAGTCAAATGGACCAATCAGGCTGTAATAACCCTTCAGTGACCCCTCCCTCCACTCTCCAGAAAAAAACGTTCAGGTAAGACCAACATTCTTTTTCACTTATGCCCAGGGCAGCGCTGTTTCTGAGATCCAGTTTGATAGTTGGGTACTATCTAGAAAGCAGGAGGGGAGTTCAAGTCCCACCTTAGCCATGAAAGCCATCTGGGTGACTTTGGGCCTGTCGCTTTCTCTTAGCCCAGGGGTGTCTAAACTTGGCAACTTTAAGACTTGTGGACTTCAACCCCCAGAATTCCCCAGCCAGCACAAGTCTTAAAGTTGCCAAGTTTGGACACCCCTGTCTTAGCCCAACCCATCTCATAGAGGAGTTGTGGGGAAAATAGGAGGAGGAAAGTATGATGGATACATATTCACAGCCTTGAGTGGCTAGTAAAAATTATAAAGGTGGGATAGAAATAAAGTGATTCACCAAAATTCCCACCAAAATCTGCCAAAATCTGACAGTCCTTGTTTTCTGGATGTCTCATCTTCTTCAGTAAGCAAACATGGGCCTGGCGCTCTGCAGGGAATGTGAATGTCACAGTTGATAAGCTCCGTGCTGAATGCTTTCTTTACCTGTTGTGTTTTCATTTTCCCTCCAGATGTGAGAACTGCATGTCACGTTTCCGAACGCATCGCTCCCTCTTCAAGCACTTGCACAGCTGTTCTGAGGCCAACACCACCACTGCCACCACTCCCACTTCCCCAGCCCCGACTTCAGAGAAACCCATCTTTCCACCTAGCTCCGGCCTGGAAAAAGAGCCACCGGGGAAAATGTTGGAGGAGCTTCCGAAACTCCAGAGCGTCCTACAGCACTTCAAGAAAGAAGCTCTTCTCCCTGGCGCAACGGACACTCCTCTGGCCACTGACTTGCTTCCAGCTGGACTTCCTGGCCCCTTAGAATCTGGCCCATTGCCAACGTCTCCTACATATCCTCTGCTGGACCAATCCCTGTTTGGGCCACCCTCCCTGGCTAAATTCTCTGGGCCTGCTCACCCTTCGGTTTCAGGGCCCTTCTTGCCCTATATGCACCCCACGTCCTATGCTTTACCTCAAGCAGCAGTGCAGAATCGCCTCAGGCCTTTCTTGCCAGCAGGCCAAGGCCTCCCTGTTTCCAATGCTGTGTGGAAGAAAAGCCAAGGTGAGCAGCTATCATTGGCCATTTTTACTCTGCATAAGGCTGGTGTCAACCCTTTTCGGAGTTCCACATTAATGTCCAGCATTTTACTATGTTACAGTGGGGGGGGGGGGGGGGCGGCGGCTGTGCAAGAGATGCCACTATTAAGTCATAGCTACCGGAGACCATATTTAAGTCATGAATTTAACACTGAGGAATACGTGTGTAGGACTGAACATGATAGCATTTCCTTTTATATCTTCTCATCTGAGTAGAAACAATTGGAGAATAATTTTAGAAGCCCACTAGGCGTTCCATTTAATTGTCACGCTGATCCGGCCCTCGGTTACCCAGTTTAGAATATAATGAAATACTCTTGTCAAATGCAGCACTGAAGTCAAGCTGTTACATCCCCAATATTCCCATAATTTACTAAAGAAAATTATTTGTTACACATCCATGTTGGTCTAACAGTCTCTAAGTTGTTTCAAAAGTACTTCCTGATCATTTATGATCTGCTCTAGAATCTTCCCAGCTATCAGGATCTGTAATTTTCTGAGTTTTCTTCTTGTTTTGAAGGGGCCTTTGTTTTCCTCTTTATCCTCTACCCGTTGTTCTTTACAATATCTCAAAAGATAACGCGTGCAAAATTCACCTAAGCCATCAGAGAGTTCCTTTAGTTATCTTTTCACAAGAGTCATTAGCTCTGCAATTGTTTGGGAATCAGGACACTGACAGGATCACGTGAAGTGTTAATACCATTTTATAATGCCTTGGTAAGGCCACACTTGGAATACTGCATTCAGTTTTGGTCGCCACGATGTAGAAAAGATGTGGAGACTCTAGAAAGAGTGCAGAGAAGAGCAACAAAGATGATTAGGAGACTGGAGACTAAAACATATGAAGAACGGTTGCAGGAACTGGGTATGTCTCGTTTAATGAAAAGGACTAGGGGAGACATGATAGCAGTGTTCCAATATCTCAGGGGTTGCCACAAAGAAGAGCGAGTCAAACTATTTTCCAAGGCACCTGAGGGCAGAACAAGAAGCAATGGGTGGAAACTAATCAAGGAGAGAAGCAACTTAGAACTGAGGAGAAATTTCCTGACAGTGAGAACAGTTAATCAGTGGAACAGCTTGCCTCCAGAAGTTGTGAATGCCCCAACACTGGAAGTCTTTAAGAAGATGTTGGATAGCTATTTGTCTGAAACAGTATAGGGTTTCCTGCCTAGGCAAGGGGTTGGACTAGAAGACCTCCAAGGTCCCTTCCAACTCTGCTATTGTATATAGATTCTCTTGTACATAGGTTGACTGGATGTTCAGCTTCTTCTTTCCATTGCAGGACACTCCTCCAACAGCCGCATTGTATGGGAACACACCCGAGGTCGTTATAACTGCTTACAGTGCCCCTATTCCACAGCCTCTCGGGAGGAGATGACCCAGCATACTGAAGACCACCGCAAAAATCCCTCTCCAACCAGTCGCTTGGATGGGGAAATGGGTGAGTGCTAATCGTCATGGGGAATCTTGGTCATGAAGTTTTGGAAAGAGAAAAAAAAAATCATCTGAGATTTCTCTGTTTCCTTTTGGTTACGGAAGGCCTAATTCCAAGCCTTATGTTGTATTTCCCTCATTAATGCAACAGTTCCTGAGTTTGATCTACTGATACAGGAAGGAGTTTAAAAATCCTTAAACTAATACTGGGCTCCCCCGCTCAATTTTGACATGCAGATGTATCAGATGTTCCAAGTATGTATGTAATAATTTAGATAATAATAATAATTTAGACCTTCAAAATGACTAAACTTACCGTATTTTAAATCCGTGAGGGGTGGGGAGAAGGGGCTGTTACCTGACATTTTAACCCAATGGTTCTACCTTAATCCTGAAAGAAATACACACCCTCCTTTGCGACTCGGAATTTTCCTTTCCATTTTGATTCTTTGTAGTTTAAACTGACATTTTTTCCTCGTTTTCTTTTTTCTTCTTTCCCCCAGACTTTGGTGTTTCTCTTCCCGCATTCCACCCGAAGTTGACACCTGAAGTGGAGAACTCCCTCTTTTCCCCGCTGTGAAGTTTCCACTGGGCTGATTAAGCTGACTTTATTATTTCCCCCCTGAAAAAACAGCATTTGTGTGGAGAGAATTCTTTATTTTTATTTTTTGTGTGTGCATTCCCCCCCCCCCCCAAAGGAGGCGTATGGGGACAACCATGTGTCAAATTGAGGGCAGAATTCATTTGCGTTCTAGCTTCTCCAGAATGAGCAAGAGCACGGATGCATTTGGCATACTCCTCTTTGTTTCTGGTTACTCCCTTTGGCAGAAAAAGCCAAATGTCTTTAGCCTCCAGTCTTATGTTTTGTTGAGCATTGCATCTAAATCCAGTCCTTGACTTATTTCTCAAAATAACAAGCTTCTGATAGAAGTCACTGTCCCATTCCTGGCTTAAATCAGGTCTGTCAGGTGAAGAATGTCAGGCATTCTGACTACACCCATTCACTTTATAAACCAGGTTTGAAAGACTTTGTCTTATGTGTGCTCAGTTCCCCTCCCACCTGCTTCATTCCGGTGCCTCCTTTCAATTCAAAAAATGTGTTGACAACTGAGTACCAATTAAAAGGGAGTGAAAATTGATTACCATTTGAAAGGGAGTTGATTAATTGAATCAACCTCCTTTGCATTTCCTTACTTTTTTTTTCTATTTAAAATCTTACCTTTCTCCTGCTTTACTCTGTACAGTCATAACTAGTTATGCTCAGGTTTGTTAAGTGGGCTACTGCTGCTTTTGAAAAAAATAAATTGTAATTGTACAGAATGGCATGTCTGATGTCTGTAGCATTTATGTCTCACCTTCAGAAGGAAGGAAAGAAGGAAAATGCCTCAGTTTCTTTTTCCTTCTGCTCCTACTTATTTATTATGAAGTTCCAAGAACGGCAATAGGCCATACTAGTTGACTCTTCTTTTATGGGTCGTTGTACAGAAAAAGTGAGATTTTCCATGCTGTTCCACCTGAGCTTCCCCAAAGAGCCTATCAGAAGAGCACGTTTGATTTTAGACGGTCTAACTTAAACTCCAACAGATCAAACTAATCTCCGCAGTTACAGTGACAGAGCTGCTCCCATCCTGCCTACTATAGTATACCAAAATAGGAGGAAGTCCCTTGGTGGTGTGCTGTCAAGAATAACTCCCAATGCCTTCTTTTCCCAAAAAAAGTGCAGTTTTAATATAAACATTGATACATTTTTTGGTCTCCATTAAACGTTTACTACACAAATTTAAAAGTTCTTGTAAACCAATTGGAAGTTTTCATCGTCCGAGAGAGCGAGACAGGGAGAGACTTAAAGCAGAAACAAGAGTTGTTGAGTGCTTTGACTCTCCGTTTTGGTCCTATTAAGAGCCTGTTGCAAGCAGACAGGAAGCAAGGCAGGCTTGAATGGACTGCTGGGCAGAGAAGGGAACTTCAAGCCTCACCTCGGAAAGTGGAGACTGGTTCAGAGCTGTAACTATTGATCCGCATTGGATCAGATCAGAGAAGCACCAGTTGTTTCCAAGATTCGATGCCGACCAAAAGCCCTGGTGTCAATCATGACCGTTCTGTTTGGATGAGCAGCAGAACCTTTAAATACTGGATTTGACCGGGTTCAGAATAGGGCAGTGTTACATAACAGCTCCCAAAACAGGGCTGCTAGTTACCCCTTTTTGACCTTCACTGAGCCTGCCTCTCCTGTTTCCTTTTGAGACGACTGCTCTTGGTACGTTCCCCTGGGCAGTTCATCGTTGAAAGAGGCGGCTCTTGGAGCATGGAGGGAGCGGGTCTGTTAGCTTCTCAGTCCTGGAAGACAGCTTGGGCTTGGCTATGTGCATCCCCTGGAGTTTGATGAAGAGGGCTTCCCTTGAGCAGAAGCAGAGAGGATGGCCCACATGTGGTGGACAGGCGAGGAGGAGCCGGATCTACCTTGGCTGAAAATGGCAGTGTCTTTGGGGATCCAGTCTCTTCTTTGGCGGAGAGGCTGATGCACTGAGCAGCAGGCTCTTTGCTTCCTTTAAAGAGAAGGAGAGAGCTTGGGTAAGAAACCTGTTGCCGAGGGTTTTTTTTTTTTTTTTTTTGCTGTTGCAGTAGGAAGTTGCAGAAAAGGCTGGTGCCGGGATGACCAACAAGACCACCAAGGGAATGATTGGAAAGGGAAAAAAACTGCACAATACCTTAATACTGACCTTCAGGGTCACGGCACCCCACACGCTCCGCCAACAAGCTCTCTGTGCTAACCGACGTCTCGGAATCGACATTCTCCTCATCGGAACAACGCTGGTCCAATTCGGGGAGCCGGTATGTTATGTCTTCCCTAAAGAAGTGAGAAAGAAAGAAAAGTGACAACATTCCATGGGAGGGCTGGAACAATTTCAAAGATAGGGATAATGAAGAGAGGAGTTCTTTCTGCCTCTCCTCTTTGATCCATCAAGTCCAATGTTACTGTTGGAACCATGGGAAGGGTAATTATGACTGGGGTGGAATAAAGTCTATTGGTGGGCTTTGTTTGCTACTGAAGGAGGAGCAGGGCAGCTCAGGGCAATCTGGGGGAGGCTTTCACACGAGCCTAAAATAGCAATAGCACTTAGACTTATATACCGCTTCACAGCGCTTTTACAGCCCTCTCTAAGTGGATTACATAATCAGCCTATTTTCCAGTAGAGTGGAGGGAGGGGTCACTGAAGGGTTATTACAGCCTGATTGGTCCATTTGACTGAGAGAAAACTTCTTAGCCTTCGGCTTCTCCCGTTGGCTCCCAGTTTCCTCTCAGTCAAGAAGGTCCTTCAGACTATAGTTTTGGTTCCCAGTGATTGTGAGTACTATATTAGACAGTTCTTTAGACAATTGGAGATTTCAAATTTAAAAAAAGCATAGAGTAGAAGGAGCTGTGCCCAGTGGGACATTTTCCTCTGTCCCAGATCAGCAGGGAGAGCCGAGTAAAACTTTCTCCTCGCATACCTAATTTCCATTCTGGGCTTTTTCTTCCCCCGGCTGATTCCTGGAGTCTCGGGCGTGCCGGGGGGTTTACAGCTCCCAACTCCTCCCCCGACGACCCATTGCTTCAAGCCGCAGCGCCGGCGGCCCTTTTTGCCGCGCGTGAAGACCGGCAAGCCCCTAACTCGGCCGCGTCGCCTCTCCCGAGTCGGCGGTGCTCTCGGCGGCGGCGCGAGCACAGACCGGAGCGCCAGCGGCCTTTGCCGGGCGTGAAGACCGGCGGCAAGAAATTTAGAGCTGCGCTACAATTGTGGGGTCGTTTGGCCGTCTGAACGGCCGGGGAGGCAAGCGGCGGCGCGCGCGCCATTTTAGCGGCCGCCTGAAGACAAACGGCCGCAATTCAAGCCGGCGGCCATTTTGGACACGTGGCAGGCCCTGGCACAAATAGGCCTTTGTGAAGGGGCATCACAGGCCCAAGCTGAGCTGCTCCAACCCAGCGCCGGGCTCAGAGACTACAAGGACTTTGTCTTCTTAACAGTCTTCATCCGTGCACGTGAGTGGGGCGATGGCAGCGCGTTCTGAAGCCGCTCAAACCGCAACCGCCCAGGCCCCAGAAGGGGAGTCAGGCCCCACAGCCCCAGCTAGGCCTCGATCTTCTAGGCCTACCGCCGAGGATAGACCATCCAGGGCTAGGCAAAGGGACGAGCTTAGGCGTTCCAGAGCCATTGAAAAGGCCATTGAGAGGGCGGAGAAGAGGAAGGCCAGGGATCCCAGACCTAGATCTAGATCCCCCAGGTCGGAGGCCCCTTGTCATTCCCCCTCTGTCAACAGGGGATTCAGCCCTTCTTCTCCATCTTCCTCTTCAGCCAGATCAGTTAGGAGTGAAGGACGGGGGGCTTCACCCCCTCCCCCAACTTCCCCTGGGACAGGGGGCTTGGATAGAGATGACCCATTGGAAGGCCCCTCTGCAGGTCCCTCACGGGGTAGGAGGCCTCACAGGGATCATAGTTCCCAGGACTATGATTCTGACTGGGACGAGGAGGATCTAGAACACCTCCCTGAGAATCTTAAAAGATTAATCTCTGCAGCCATTTCCAAGGGAATAGCTCAAAGGGACAGGCCTTCCCGGCATTGTAAGATTACTCCTTTCAGTAGGACCAGGTCCAGAACCTCTTCTCCTTCCCTCATGAGCGAGGTCTCCTCCAGAGAAGAGGCCCGTCGTCAGGACGACTGGGGTTTCTCTGAGGAAGAGGATGCAGCCACTGATCAGCCCACCTCCTCCAACTTATTCATCCAGGCCATGTTTAAGCCCCTTCTGAAGAAGGCCAGGAGGACCACTAAGGTGGGCACAGGGGACCCCACAGTGCCCCCGCCCAGGGATCCGGATATGGTGATGTTCTCTAACACGGCCACCAACAAAGAAGAGATCCCTGCTCCTCCGCTGTTCCTGGAGGTAGCCACCAGTCAGTGGGCTAGGCCTTCAAATTTTTCCCCCCCTGGCAGCAATGACAGGCGGGCTTATAACATGGAGAAGGCCTTCCTTCAGGCCATCCAACTTCCGGCCATAGATCAACCGATAGCTGCCCTGGTCTCGTCCTCCCCAGTGGTCTCGGGGGATGCCGCAGATAAGCTTAAGCCGGAGGATAAAAGGGCAGAGCTCACCCTGCGGAAAAATTATAAGGCTTCCGCATGGGCAATGCGGGCGGCGGCCGCCGCCTCGTATTTTAATCGCACGACCGTTATGTGGCTCCGCCAGCTCCAGGATCGTATCCCGATCCAGGATGATCGCATCCACCAGGATTTAACTAAAATTATGGCGGCCTGCCAGTATTCGGCCGACGCAACCCTGGATGCGATGCGATTCGGCTCCAGCGCCTTAGCTACTTCCGTGGCCGCTCGCCGACTCCTTTGGCTTAGAAATTGGCAGATCGATAATAAAGCCAAATGGGATTCAATAGCTGCCCCATTCGCGGGTCCCAATCTGTTTGGGTCTGCCCTAGACCCAATCTTGGTGGAGAATAAAGACAAGAAAAAGGTGATGCCCTCCTCCACCAAGAAGGCCGAAACACGCAGTCACCCGTATCGCAGGCCTTCCTTCAGATCTTATGACAGGGAGCAGGAGCCCCGTTTTCAGCAGTACAGACAGGATAGGCCATACAACAGGCAAAGTTTTCAGGATCGCTCCAGATACCAGTCCCAGTCCAAGCGGCCCTTTCGCGGGGGGGGCGGCCGTCCCTTCCGCAGAGGGAAATGACTCAAATCCGAGTCATCCCATAGGCGGCCGCCTGGCGCAGTACGCGGACAAGTGGGACCAGATCACATCAGACGGGTGGGTCCGAGCGACCATTCGCCACGGCCTAAGACTGGAGTTCCTCTCCTACCCTCCGAGACGCTTCAGAACATTCTCCCCGTCCCGGGATCCGGAACGTCGTCGTCTTATGGACCTCGCCGTCTCACACCTTCTGGAAATCAGAGCGGTGGAGGTCGTTCCGGAGCCGGAGAGGGGACGGGGCTACTATTCAAATCTCTTTGTAGTCCCGAAGACCTCGGGGGGTTGGAGGGCGATTTTAGACCTGAAGCGCCTGAATCAGTATCTAGTTTACAGGCGCTTCAAGATGGCCTCCCTAAAGTCAATCTTGCAGGGCATTCGAAAGGGGGATTTCATGGCCTCGGTAGATCTGACGGAGGCCTATCTACACATCCCCATCCTCCGGTCTCACCGTCAATTCCTGAGGTTTTCCCACAAACGCAGACACTACCAGTACCGGGCCCTGCCATTCGGCCTGGCCTCGGCCCCTCGGACGTTCACCAAGGTCCTGGCGGCCCTGGCCGCATACCTGAGATCCATCCCAGTCAGACTCCAGTGTTACCTGGACGACGTCCTGGTGCAGGCAGGGTCCCTCCCCAGAGCCAGGGCAGACCTCCAGCTGACCATCCAATGGCTCCAGACACTAGGTTTCTCCGTGAATTTCCCCAAGAGTCACCTATCCCCATCCAGACAGATCCTGCATCTAGGGACAGTGATAGATTCCGAGTCAGGGTGGGTTCGCCTGTCCCCAGACCGCTTGGCCAGTCTGACTCAGTTGATCACGTCGATCAGGACAAAAAGGTCCGTTTCCACCCTGACCTTATCACGCCTCCTGGGGAAGATGGTATCCTGCATAGGGATAGTCCCCTGGGCCCGTCTGCATCTGCGTCCCCTTCAGTGGGCCTTAATACCAGCCCAAAGGAGAATGTTGAGCAACTCTCTACGACCGCTTCGGTTAACTCCGGAAGTGAGACGCTCGCTCAAGTGGTGGTTGTCCCCAGCATTGCGACAGGGGGCCTCTATTTGGGAGCCGGAGAGAATACAAGTCACGACGGACGCGAGCCTTTACGGCTGGGGGGCCGTGATGGGGTCCGACATGGCCCAGGGACGTTGGACTGCCTCGGACCTCAGACACAATATAAATTGGCTTGAACTCAAGGCCGCGAGACTGGCCCTCCGGACTTTCCACCGCCAACTGCAGGGACGACACGTCCTCCTGCTTACGGACAATGTAGCGACGAAGGCTCATGTCAACCGTCAAGGGGGGACTCACTCACGAGCCCTGTGGCGGGAGGCGCAGACATTATGCCTATGGGCGGAGAGACACTTGGCCTCTATTACGGCGGAACATATTTCGGGGGAGTCCAACCACCAGGCAGACTGGTTGAGCCGGGCGACTCTGGACAACGGCGAGTGGCAGCTGGACCCAGAGTTGTTCCGGAAGATTTGCCTCAGATTCGGCAACCCCCTTGTAGACCTGTTTGCCTCCCCCGGCAACGCACAACTGCCGAGATTTTTCACCAGATTCAAGACTCCAGCAGCAGAAGGGGCGGATGCTCTCAGAACCCGGTGGCCTCCGGGTCTCCTTTACGCCTTCCCTCCCCTTCCCCTCATTCCCAGAACCATTCGGAAGGTAGTCACAGAGAGGGCTTCCGTCATCCTGTTAGCTCCATATTGGCCGAGGAGACCATGGTTTGCGGACCTGGTCCAGCTCTCGGTCGTAGAACCCTGGAGGATCCCACCAGAAGAGGTTGTCTTGCGTCAGGGGGTCTTAGTTCACCCAGAGCCGCAGTGGCTACATCTGACCGCGTGGCTCTTGAAAGGGGATTGTTGAAAGGGAGGAAGTTGTCGTCAGGGGTCATAGCCACCTTAGAGGCAGCTAGGAGGCCGTCCACAGTTAGAATCTATAACGCCACCTGGTCGGCCTTCGCGAAGTGGTGTAGCCCCAGGGGGGTCGATCCAGCTAGGGCCACGGTTCCTGACGTTCTGGAGTTTCTTCAAAAAGGTCTAGAGGACGAGTTGTCCCATAATACACTCAGGCGGCAGGTAGCGGCCCTATCCACTATTTTGGGTGGAGAGGGCTCCTCTACCCTCTCTCGCTCTCCATTGGTGAAGAGGTTCCTTAAAGGGGCGGCCAACATCCGCCCGCCTCCTGTCCATAGGTTCCCTACATGGGACCTTACCATCGTCCTGAAGGCGCTGACAGGATCTCCCTTTGAGCCTCTCAGGTCGGTCCACATGCGTCTCCTTTCACTGAAGGTAGTATTTTTGGTGGCCATTACATCGGCCAGGCGTATTTCTGAGTTGGGGGCCCTTTCTGTTCGAAACGACCTTTGCATGATTCACCAGGACAGGGTGGTCTTGCGTTTGGATCCTTCGTTCATCCCGAAGGTTAACACTCCTTTTCATAGGGCACAGGAAATTGTACTACCTAATTTTTGCCCCAATCCTACAAGGGAGAGAGAACAGGCGTGGCATCGGTTGGATGTACGCAGGGCCCTCCGTATTTATCTGAAACGGACGGAGGGCATTCGTAGGACCGAGGCGCTGTTTGTCTCGTTTCATCCGAGTTCCCTAGGTAAAAAGGTCTCGTCTTCAACCATTGGGAGGTGGATTAGGTTGGCCATCATGGAGGCCTACGGAGCCTCTGGAAAATCCCCCCCCTCGGGGATTACGGCTCACTCCACTCGTAGTGCGGCCTCCTCAGCGGCCTGGGCCACTAGGGCGCCCTTTGAGGACATCTGTCGCGCGGCCACCTGGGCCTCCCCTACTCCTTTTATAAGGCACTACCGCCTGGACACTTATGCCTCGGCCGAGGCATCCTTTGGGCGGAGGGTTCTCCAGCGGGTGGTGGCCGATCCTCCCCCTGGGACCCAGTCTCCCCTCCCTGGGACGTAGCGTGGGTATGTCCCTTCAGTGACCCCTCCCTCCACTCTACTGGAAAAAGAACGTTGGTCTTACCTGAACGTTTTTTTCGGGAGAGTGGAGGGAGGGGTCACTCTCCCTCCCTAGTTAGATAAGACAGGGTCTGGGAGGGGTAGGATCGGGTGGCCCGGGGCGGCTTTCCCTTGTCTTCTTACATCATGCAGATGCTGACCTTGACATCGCGGAAACTGGGAGCCAACGGGAGAAGCCGAAGGCTAAGAAGTTTTCTCTCAGTCAAATGGACCAATCAGGCTGTAATAACCCTTCAGTGACCCCTCCCTCCACTCTCCCGAAAAAAACGTTCAGGTAAGACCAACGTTCTTTTCCCCCAACAATCTGGGTCCTTATTCTACCCACCTTGGAAGGATGGAAGGCTGAGTCAACCTTGAGCCTGGTGAGAATCGCACTGCCAAATTGCAGTCAGCTGGCAGTCAGCAGAAGTAGCCTGCAGTTCTGCACTCTAATCAGTGCACCACCCACCGTGGCTCATTTCAAAATAAATTTGAAAATCCTAACAATTTTTTCATGCTTTGCAATGCAGGCTCCGTTTTTTTTAAAATACTTTGCAGGAACGGATTCTGCAGGGAAACGAAAGCACTGCTCTTCTTGGCAGAGATTCTCAGAGCTGGTGGATGAATTCAGAGATAAGTAGCTTCTGCCTTGCAGAGGGGTAGGCCCTTACAAGCTCTCACTCACTTCTCTTCCTTTATTGATTGTATCCGTTCCATCAACAGCTCCTTCTCCCTGTTGTCTGTTTCTTCCTCTTCGGGCAAAAGTCCAAGTTTAGGTGCGGTACCGCTTGCTCCTAGAGTCTGGGGGCTCTGCAGGATAGAAAGAGAGCTGCATCATCCCCTTGGCTAAGAATGCAGCAAATCATCAACCCTGGGTAGACAGGAGCCATTCAATCCCACAAGTTAATTCTCTTGTGAACAGCAAAAGATCGTGAAGCAGCCTCTGCCGTGGCTGGACAATTTAGCTTTCCAGGCTTGGAATTCTAATTTAACAAGCCAGGGAAATGATGACGAAGTGGGGTAGTTCTGAATACAGGAAGCCTAAGCATGAGATACCTGCTGACAGTTGCTTTAGAGCAAGCTGTCCTTTCATAGCACTGAAGCCAACTTGCAGGGCTCTGGTGATTCTAAAACAAGAAGAATCGGTATTGAATCCCAATGCAGAAAAGCAGGTACCGTTTCACAAGCTCTCCTCCCTCCCAAAGGTATAAGTTTTGAGGCCTGAAATTTAAATTTATTGTGCCTTGGGATATTATGAAAGCGTATTAAGGCTGCTCCCGAGCACATGCACAGGAATGTCTTCCTTTGACAAGAGCCAACCACCAGATTCTCTCTCTCTCACACACACACGCACATACACACACAAACCTGGGTTAGTGTAAAGAAATTCAAAGGGTTAAGCATCCAAGGCCACACTTGGATGCAGGGGTATCTTTTTTATTTTTCTATGAAGCATTGGTTAATATCTCTCTTGCAATCCACTATTCAATCCCCGTAATTAATTGGGAAAACAGGAAAAATGTGCAGAGGTGTAAAACATGCAGAGTTTTAAAGTGAGGGGCTTGGAAGCATTCAGCGTGTGAAGGTGCTGTGAACAGCCTTCCCTGATCTTCAGCTGATGCTGGGAAAGGCGGAGTGAGGAAGGGAGCAACGTTCCATGCACCTGGCACCTGAGTGCTTTCACCTACCGGGGCTCCCTCACGGGGAGAGGAAAAGGCAAGTTTTACTGGCCACAACTAGAGAAAAGGAGAGATGAAGGGCACATTCACAGGAGGCCAAAACATTTTCTCCGACACTCCGTGGATAAAAATCAAAGACTTAGGTGATGATAATAAGAATATACAGTATATATCAAAGTTAAAAGCTGTACAAATGCTGCACGCATGGGTTAAACAATACATTTGCAAGGTTCTAGGACTAATATGATATTAAACTTATTGAAGCTGGAATGAGTTTTGAGATTGCTTGAACCGGTCTTCCACACTCCTCCATCATCAAACAGATGAATTAAACAGCAAGAGCAACAATTTCTACCCAGCAGGGGTTTGGGGATTCTTAGATCAGGAAAAGGGTATTAGTGTAACCCCACTGCTCAGTATTTCTTTTTAAGAATATATCCAACCCGTACGAAATCAACCACTAAACATAAAGGAAACAAAATGTAAGTATCAGGCTCCCAATGATGGGAGAGCCCGCATTGCCAAAAGCTGCTAAAAGAATCAACAGAGCTGCACCTGTATTTTTCTCCTCAAAGGAGACATTTATCCTGGTGACCAAAGTGGCTTCAGTGCTAAACCCCAGGATAAACCCAAATGGAAATGGGCTAGATAATCGATCATCTAGTAACGTGTTAGCAAAAGAAAGGCACTGCACTAATAACCTCTAAAACAAATCCAGTTCATCTTTGACCTGTTAAAGCTAACCAACACTGTCACGGATTGGGACCAAAGTGATTGAACAAAACTCTTTAAATGCCTGGCCCATCAACTGACATCAATGCATAAAAATCAGGTGACACTACAAGCATCCCTATAAGGCAGTGATGGCGAATCTTTTTGGCCGCGAGTCCCCAAACTAGAATGCGTGTGCATGTGACCACGCGTGCCGGAGCACCAGAAATCTGAAGACCAGCTAGCCAGCTCATATATGCCTGTTTTTAGCCTATTGTTCAGGCCATTTTTTACCTGAAAATGGCCCGAAAAACGCCCTGTTTTTTGGCTGGTTTTTTGAGCCGTTTTCAGAGCACCTTGAAGACCACGTGCCCCCCCCAAGTTCTGCTTTCACTGGCAAAGGGCTGTAGGAGGCCGTTGCAGCCGAAAATGGGGCTCAGGAGCCCACTTTTGCTGGCAGAGCACACAGGCCACCACCGTTGCCCCCCCCCCTGACATAATTTCATGCTGTGATGTCATGCTGGCCACGCCCACACTGGCCACCTCCCCACCCACCCCGGTCAAACACAACCCTCATGTGGCCCTCAATGAAATCGCGTTTGACAGTCCTGTTCTAGAATAACCGAGACAGGTTTGCTTCTTCTGTTAGGTACAATACATGGAGACCACCAGGTGTCTTTTTTTCCTCCTAGTTTTTCAACTACCTCTCCCAGGACTGTTTTCCAGACTTCACCATTTTGACTCATCCACCCAGAACATCTTCCAAATTGTATGTGCTGAACTAGACTCAGGACAAATGGCCCTCTGCACCCCAGATGCGCTGGGACAATTGGGAGACTAGAACAGAACTTCTTGTGACTGGACACATCCTAACTTTATAATGATTTACTGAATTATATTTGGAGATTGTATCAGAACTGCTTTAAATAAAGTCTATCTTTTTCCTTCCCAACTTCCACTCACACAAAAATAAGTCCTTTGGAATTTAGCGTGAATTGGGACATTACGTATCAGCCTTGCTGTGTGAGATTAATGGAAAAGTCACTCTCCTGTTGTGAAATCTCCCTCACATTTCATGCCAGGGGCAATCCCAGTGCTTACTTTGTTCTGTCGAAGCAGTGAAAGCCGCCGAAGAGCAATGCTTTCCGCTGCTTCTAGTTGGCAAATTTCATCCATCTTCATCTTGTACTTTCTCAGCTGCTCCTTGATGATCATCTCCACACACCTATGCATAGGTAGGGAAAAGAGCGAGAGAGCAAAAGGAGAAATGGAGAAAACAATAATTCATGGGCTCTTCCTTGATGGATGGATGGATGGAAGAGAGGATGAATGGATCAGGTGAATGCATGCATGGATAAACATTCTCCCAACAATGCAATTATGGACATGTCAGAGCAGGGAAAGTCACTAGATGGTCACAGCGCACTGATGTTATGTATTTTAACAACCAGCCAACCTCCATTTCCCATCAGATCCACCTTTCTGTCTCCCTCTTCCAACAGAGATACCATCCAAGTTCTACCATCTCTCACAGGAAGCCATCTGAATCAGAAAAAGGAAATCGGTTCAAGAAACTTCAAAAAGAATGTGTCAGGCCTGGAAGCCATCTTTTGCACAGGGCCTTCAGGCCTGCCACAATTACTGCTGTGGGAAAATGGGAGGAGGGATTATATGGAGTATGGGAGATATATAGTCTAAATAACATTCCTTTCTCAGAGAGTCAAGGACACCTTGCCCTGCACCTGGAGGGGTGTGACTGGGAGGCACCTTCAGTTTGGACGGGGTCTGATTGGACCACGTGATGGACATGTGGGTGCTGGGCAGGGACTTGGACTTTCTTTTGGGTGGGGAAAACATGAAAACTTTCAGATTCAGGTTGTCCCAGATGTGCCAATATGACATTTCTAATAAAATGGAACTTCGAGGGAATCTAAGCCTCGGAGTCTTCTTTCGTTGGAGGTGTTACTTGGAACCCTGACAGAATGTGGTATTTGGTCAGGAGATTGATAGTGAGAGATGGAAAAATTAGATTCAAGCTTCTATTACTTGCAGGGAAAAAGGGAATAGATAATACCGTACTCAGATGATAGAAATAAAATTCACCCTAAAGATCTCTGGAACATTTACTTTTTGAGACTGCTGAGACGAGGCCTCATTATACATGTAGAGATTAATCAGCAACGCCTGTTCTCCCTAGAGCACTGAAGAGGTTTATCTGTTCACACAATTTCTATTATCCAGGAAAGGGCAGAAGCCTCACTGTTCACAGGCAATCTAGGATAACTCACGTGGTTGTTTTGGAGACATCCTTCATGCTAGTGAGAGGATCCAAGTTGTCAGGACAGCGCAACAGGCAGGGGGCAAAGACAATGGCCAGGGCGTTGGGTGACATCCGATTGACTTCTTCTACTACGGCCACCCTGCATTTGGGCATGAGAATAAGATTTTGTGTGTGTTTAAGCATTCTAGGTTACAAGGAGGGGAAAAAAAGATATTGGCTTATACTATTTACATTGGCAGCATCTTTTGCCAACCCACTAACCTTCATTAGCTAAATATTGTAGTAATTTTTTCTCCCTATAATAGTTCCTTTTCTTTTTTTTTATATCCAAAGTTTTTTTTTTAATACAAATTTACACATATTATAGAAACAAAGTGTTGACTGGATCTTTCCTTTTACATCCTCTCATTTACATAATCCATTTTACATCACAGTTTGGTTTTCACTTTCAGCCAAATTATTTTCTTCAATCATTTTCCATTTTTATACTTATTTTTTCTTAATACATAAACAATATCTTCAATTGCACCTTCAAAAATTACACCAAATTAACATTTCACATTTCTCTATTGGTCTATTTTACTATAAAAAATACATATACTCTAATTAAGTTTTAACATAGAGAGCATTTCGTTAATTTTTTTCTACAATTAACAATATACTATAATTTCTTTATTTCTTAATTAGTTACATAACAAAACCAATCATACTACTATTCCCTTTAATCTACTAATACAACTCTTTCCCCCTTTCTTCCTCTTTTATCCATTTTCTCTTGGGCTCTCACGAATTCCACTTTTAATCATTTTTCTTCTTCCCTCCCTTTCTCCTAATTTCTTTTTCTTTTTCCTGTTTTTGTGGTTAATGTATCTTTTCTTCAGAGTATTCATTTTTATTATTCTGGTACCTTTCGATAGGATTTTCCCTGTTCTCCTCCCTTCCTTACTATCTTGTGGTTTCTTTTTGGGGGGGATTCTCCCCTTTTGTCTGCTTTTCCTTTCTGACTGTAAATCCCAGTGAAATCATCTGTCTGCATTTTATTTTCAAATTTTCTTTCTTCCACCTTATCTTCTTGCTCTTCATTTGTGCCCCCTTGTACCCCCTCTTCTCCTATTTCTTGCTCTGTATTTTCCCTTTAATTTTCTATCTTTTTCTTTTTACCAATTAACGTTTCACGCACATTTTTCAGCCTCCCAAATAATTCCATACTTATTCAATTTTAGCATTTATCCAGTCCAGGTTGAAGGTTTTTTCTCTTCCACAGCTATAAACAGTTGCAGCCAATGTTACAATAACAGATACTCCTTAACAATTGTCACAGTTTCAAAGTATCTTTCCTGTAGCCAAGGTCACACTTCACAGCTGCACTCTCACTTTTATTTTTATTTTTTCTTTCGCTAGCCGGTGTAGTATTTTCTGCCCGCCAGTAGATGGCTCTCTCCAAGCCGCAATCCAATCCAATAGCTGTCAATAGCTGTCAAAAGCGCTTTTAAGCCACAAAAAATAAAATATGGAGAAAAAGGGACTTTCCCCGGGGCTCTTCCTTTGGGTTATTAATTTTTCTTCACTTCCAAACTGCAGAAGAATAAAAAAATCCTCTGAGGCTTTGGTGCTTTAACCTCCTCTGCCTCCTTTTTCAATAAAATTCCCTGAAAGCCAGTTAGCCGCTAATTCCGCTCCAGGACCCTTTTTAAGATTAACATCGTTTTTTTTCTTTTTTTCTGTGAGTTGGTCAATCACTCCGTCGGTTTCAACACTCTCTTCCAACGCTGCTCCAGCACAACAACTTAGTCCAGATGCCCGGGATTTGTAGCGGTCATTCAGTTATGGCCGCTGCGCCCGCTGCCGGTTTGAAGGGTTTTTCTCCGACCTCCCAAGGAACTGCTGGTTCCTCTAGGTCCCTGATGGCGAACAGGTGGCACGCATGCCACAGGTGGCATGCGGAGCCATTTCTGAGGGCACGCGAGGCACGTGCGCGCTGGCCAGCTGATTTTCGACCTTGATTTTCAGCTGTTTTTCACCCCCAAAAAACCACCAAACGTGCAAACTGGAAGTTTGGGAATGGACTTCCTGTTTGCATATTGGACTGGTTTCTCCCTCCGGAGGCTTCAGGGAAATCTCCTGAAGTCTCCGGAGAGAGAAATCAGCTCAAAGAGCAACCCGGAAGTCCGTTCCCAAACTTGCGGATTGCGTGTTGGACCACTTTTTGCCTTTCGCAGGCTCTTGGAAAGCTTTGGGAGCCTGGGGAGGGTGAAAAACAGACCTACCAGGCCCACTGAATGTCGGAAAACAGGCATGGGGGGGGGGCAGGGGAGGTCATTTTTGCCCTCCCCAGGCTCCTAGAAAGCCATGCGTGCATGTGCAGCGCAGTGGGAGGGGTGTCACACTTGCATGCACAGGGGCCCTGGCATGGGGAGCATTAAATTAAGAGGGGTGGGCATGCGTACATGTGTGCTTTTGGCACCCGAGGCAAAAAATGGTTCGCCATGACTGCTCTAGGTCGTTTGATATGTCCCTTCTTCCCTGTCCCTCCAGGATGGTTCCGGTCCGAAGAGCTCCAGACAGCGGTTTGTCCGGCTGGATTTCCACGAGGCTCGGCACAGCCCGCATTTTTCCAGCCGGTCTCGCTGCAACTCTTCTGGCTTCTCTGTATAATAGTTCCTTTTCCATGCAATCTATTTGTAACTTCTTTCACTATACCACCTACCACCACTGAATAAGATATATAAAATCTATGTATTGTGAAGCCCCAAGACGAAATTCCAAAAAATCCATTCGTTTATTAGGACTAACATCTTGGCACGGACTTCTGTGTAGCTGAAACTAAATCACACTTAATGGTGTGTGACCTTTACCCCTGTGCCCCCTCCCCTCTGGCTGAGGTCATCAATCACATTTTCCAACATGACGTTATGGCAGGGTTCTGGGCATGCGCATTCACATCCCAGTACAGAAATATGAGACTTTTACTCTGGCCAAAAGTATGCATGGCATTTCCCTCCCCTTCTCAAGGTGATAGTAGTCATGGAAACACCTTAGGCGTTGACATATATCATCTGTATATCCAGTCAGATTGTTACTGAACCAAATCCAGGATGTTCTGCTTCCAAATGATATCGCTATCAAGGGATACTGAAGATTAGACCTGGATCTTCTGAATGAAGAACAGGTACCTTCCTGTATATTCCATCTAGTAAGCCTTTTTACAAGAAATACATTATGGTCCCTTCCAAAGGTGATGCGTATGACTTTGGTTTGTTTGAGAACATGGTTTTATATCCTGCCCAATTCTGGAAGACTCAAAGGAAGATGATACTACTAATCTATGAAGATAACAACACAGAAGCAGACAAGTAACAATCTAAAAGACTTCTTGCATACCATTAAACACAAAATGCTCATCAAGCAGATTGGAGGAATTCCACCTCTTAGGAGGCAAGATATTAAACAATAGGGGAGGATTTTATTAGCCTCCCACTTCCTTGATTTTACAGGAGTAGGAACACTCAACAATCCCTTCTTGTAAATAGGCAAAGAAACTGTCTCCCTAGATTGGGAGGCAAAACATGTATGGCTTTAAAGGGGACAATATTCAACCATATTGAATTGGACCCAGAAGCAAATACTTAAGCCAGGGGTGTCCAAACATGGGAACTTTTAAGACTTGTGGACTTCAACTCCCAGAATTCCCCAGCCAGCCATATATCACTGGTGTTCCGTGGACAAATTGCTCTCATTGGTTAGCAGATGAGCCATTGCACTTTGGATCAAAGGAAGACTTCCATGGCGCTCCCATATAGACATACATGCTATAATTGTTTAATTATCAGATGACTAGGACATGAGTCAGTGTAGTCATGGTATTTTCATCTAGGTGTCTTGCAACTTCATTGGACATTGGGCAGCAAATAAATAAATACATACATAAATAATAAACTGACTTGCCAGTTGGAATAAACTACCCTCACTACCACCACAGTTTCCCCCTCAGCAGAAGCCATAATTCCAGAATGACCAGCAAATTTCAGATTTGCTTCTTAAAGGAGAAGGCAAACCCATCAAGATGTAAACCAGAATTGGGACAGAGCCGGTTCTATAGCTAGCAAACAGCAACTCCATGTTGCAAGGATTTGTGCTTGTTTTGACCCATGGAGGTCCTCAAAGCCTGTAGGTCCCAAGTCAGGATTTTTATAGCATTTTTGGCTTGGCCTTGGGTGACAATGTATCATTTAGCATTATCAACATACTATTGACACCTCATTCCAAACTAATGGATTGATTATAGAGAAGATGAGAAGAGGCCGCCTCCGTTGCTATGGACATATCCTGAGAGCAGCACCTTCTACTGTTGCCAAGATTGCCTATCAACTGAAAGTCAATGGCCGGTGACCTCGCCGCTACCCAAAACAGAGATGGCAAGGCACCATCAACAAAGATATGCAAGCTGTGGGCCTGCACCCTTGAGCCGACCATGGAAAAGTGGCATTCAATGATCTGAAAAGCCGACCCTACACTTGTGGGAATGCACTGGGAAGAAGAAGAGGATTCCAAAGTGATGGATGATCTTACCCAGTGGTTTCATGTACGGTACATGTTGAATAAAATGAATCTTATAGTGGCTCTCACCAGAGTAATTGCAAATTTTTACTCTTCCTCCATATGCGTTTACTGAAGCCCTCCACCAAGGAAGGAATGGCACCACTGTAGAACAGTATCTCCAATCCCCAACCTTCCTAGACATTTCAGATGTATAACATGATCGCTGTTGCCTTCTAATAAAATAAATAATTGGTGCATCTTCCTTCTGAAAGGCTTTTTGGGGAGGTTTGAAAGGGTGTTTTTTTGCATGTAGGATGAAAAGTCTCTTCCTAGAACTCTCTGGTGCTTCCTGGAAAGTTTGTTTTCCTGCCAAAATCCACTAATCTTTTCTTGAGAAGTTTGTGTGTTTTGGGAAGCAAATTTTCTAGAACAGGAAGTGGTTCATACATTGACCTTAGTCCTGAAACTGCAGTCATAACTGCACGAACCAACGCCAGTTCCAGAAACTTATTTTCACAAAGCAGATGAACCATCTCTAAAACTGTTGGCTTAGCACATTGGGGAGAAAAATGGGCATTCCAGAAAATGCTACTTCAATGTTCCTAGAACAAAGCCTACAGTTTTACTTGTCTGGATTTTCCCATCACTCGCCTCCATAAATGGAAACAACAGGGATTGAAAACAGAATAACAGACTTGAAAGGGACCTTGGAGGTCTTCTAGTCCAACCCCTGCTCAAGCAGGAAACCCTGTACCATTTCAGACAAATGGTTGTCCATTTGTCAAGATGGAATGCTGTTTCCCCAATTGTTAGCCCTTCTTATTTCCCACACTGCAAAATTAAGAAACAAGGGAAATGGTTTGTTTCTACGAAGCCTTGGGAAAGGGGATGGTGAGTTTAACTGATTTACTTTTATTTAGTTTAGATTTTTTTATCCCGTCTTTATCATTTCTATAAATAACTCAGTGATTATTTTAAAAAGGCCTCTTGGTTTCCAACGGACCTTGCTCTGTTTATACTTTATTGACCTTGGAATCCTGACTTCCTACAACATAAATTTCAAACAAACTGTAGGGTCATTTTTTAAACGATTAAAGTACTTGGCCAAATGTTCTCTGGCTCTTGTAAATTTTAAATCCACATCATCTCACAGGATCACGGCTATAATCCCTTCCCCGACCACAAGGGGGAAGTTAAACTACAGGATGGTTGTCCTTACTTGACAAGGTGGAAAATTAGCCGTTCCAGGGTGTCGTGATTGGCCTGTGGGAGCTGCTCAAGGACACTGTAAATGGCACAGAGCTGCTCTTGCTTCTCTGGGAGCTCTGTAAGGAAGGAGAACATAAGGAGGATCCAGTTAGAGATAGGGGGCCCTTGACGTACAACCACAATCGAGGCCAAAATTTATGTTGCTAAGTGAGATGGTTGTTAGGTGAGTTCTGTCCCCATTTTACGACCTTTCTTGCCACGGTTGTTAAGTGAATCACTGCAGGTGTTAAGTGAGTAAGACAACTGTTAAGTGAATCTGGCTTCCCCATTGACTTTGCTTGTTAGAAGGTTGCAAAAATGTGATCACATGACCCCGGGACATGGCAACTGTCATAAATATGAGACAGTTGCCAAGCAGGAGATGGTGGTGCGCTGGTGGTGGGTGGCAGCCTTGGTCGTGCAGTGGTTAGAATGCAGGACTGCAGGCTAAATCACTGCTCACTCCAGGACTTCGATTCAGACTGGCTCTGGGTTGACTCAGCCTTCCATCCTTCCGAGGTTGGTAAATGAGGGACCCAGATTGTTGGGGACTCTGTCAACCGCTTAGAGAGGGCTGTAAAGCACTGGGACGCGGCATATAAGTCTTATTGTTATTATGATCCACATTTTGACCATGTGATAATGGGGTTGCGGCAACTGTCGTAAGTGTGACAAACGGTCATAACCTTTTTTCAATGACATTGTAACTTTGGTCACTGAATGAATTGTTGTAAGTTGAGGACTACCTGCAAATATCTGGTGTCTATCTAGTCCAGGATCCCTATTTCTTACAATGGGAGTCAGTCTCACACCACTTGAATCCCCTCTTTTCTCTCAGATGCTTCTCTACTTACCCACCGCCCGAAGGAAGTCATTGTACTGAGCAAAAGTCATGAGAGGATCCGGTAACTCTCTCAGCCATTGCTTGAAGATCCCCGTGATGGTATGGATGGGGTAGTTCTCTAGCCGCACTGAGTTTGGGTCTGAGAAGGAGAGAAGAAACAAGGAGGGAAAGATTGACTATGCAAGATGCACAGGAATGACAGCTGGGAATATAGTAACTTTGGGATTTGGCATCAAAGATTTGAAGATTTTTTTCCGTAGTGCAGGAACTGGCAATGTGTGGACTTTCGTCTACTGTTTTCAAATTCTACTCAAGCTAGCCAGCCCCCCCTCCCCTCACCCCCCTCCCCGGTGGTGTGCCAGCATGAACCGAACGGACTAGCACTGTTCTGTGGAATTCTTCCAGAATGCGCCACAGGGGGTGGGCTAGCTTGAATTGAATTTGCAACCAACTACTTTGTACTCACACTATAGACTCCTGGCCATATGCTAAATAAATAGGCCCAGCATTGTAGCTATTGACACGAAATACATATTATGGTCAGTGATGGGATTCAGCTGGTTCGCACTGGTTCGGGCGAACAGATTGCTAAATTACCACATACCCTACCCACTATCAAAGTGGATCCTAGGCACACTATGCTAGGCTGCAATGGAGAAACGGGCAGTGGAGCGGCTGGCACGAGGGAAGGAGAAGGCTGCTTTCCTTCTTTCTTCTTCTCCTCCTCCTCTCCTCGTGTTGGCTGCTCCGCTGCCCGTTTCTCTATTGCAGTGCCCAGGATCCACTTTGACAGGACGGGGGAGGGGGGATTTAACAACCGGTTCGCCCAGGGTCAGGTTGGCCATTGCGGAAGGCTCATCCCGCATGTGCGGCAGAGCTGGGGGATGGGCCACGCCAACCTGACCTTGGATGAACCGGTTGTTAAATTATTTCAATCCCACCACTGATTACAGTCTAAAAACTTCTGAAGGGTCACAAGTTTTCCACTCCTGCTCTGGTCCTTTCAGGCCTGCTAAGAACTTTGATTTTTCTACAGCTTTGTTTTTTTTCCTGATTTAGCTTCTTTAAAATGGTGGCAATGCTTTGCTGTGGTTTGTGCCCTTTACCTTCTCTTTCCTCCTCCTCCTCCTCCTCCTCCTCCTCCTCCTCCTCCTCGAAGGAAGACAGCCCACAGCCAATAATGCTACCAAACATCCTAGGGAAGAAGCACTTCCAGCCTTACCTGCTTGCAGGGACTGTTTCAACTCCCTCATGCGGTTTGCTGATCCCGACTTCCGATAGATGCCTTCAGTGTAGAGTCCATGCATCTCGACATATTCCAACAGCTTCTCCATGACAATCGGGACAGAGTTCTTCTCACTAGTCAGAACACTAACACTGACCCCAAAGTGACGGGGCTCTGGGTCTTGGTCACCCTATGACCAGAAATGGAAGACGAGATTAACGATTTTGTGACATACACTGTCATACAAAGGACTAATGAAGAGTTTACAATTAAAGCTCCGGCTCTCTTTTGAATAATAGATACCCAGATAAACCTGGATTATATAATTTCTGATAGTAATATAAGGAGCCTTGGTGGCACAGTGGTTAGAATGCAGTATTGCAGGCTAACTCTGCTCACAGCCTGGAGTTTGATCCTGGCAGGACTCAAGGTTGACCCAGCCTTCCACCCTTCCGAGGTTGGTAAAATGAGAACCCAGATTGCTGGGGGCAATAAGCTGACTCTGTAAACCGCTCAGAGTACTGTAAAGCATTATGAAGTGGTATATAAGTCTAAGTGCTATTGCTGAGCTATTTCAGGTTAACATGGTCAAATATTCATTTCACACTGAAAACAAGCTAAAAGGTGTTTTTTTTTAAAAATTCGGGTTTAAGTTTCTGTATGTGGATGCTCCTTCCTGAATGAAGACTATTTATTAATATTGGGGGGTGGGGGGAAATTCTGCTAACTGAAGCAGGCCAGATTGAACTGCTTTGCTAAAACCATGCTAATCCATTTTGCTAATATACAGAACAATGGGGTACATGATAAGAAAATAGCCACTGGTTGCATGGCTTTGAAAAGTAATGGTGGAGAAATAAAATAGTGTTGGCTACTAATAGTATGAAATCATGATTTATAACAGTGCATCATGTGTGAACATGGGCTTCTAGGGAAAAAGGGATCCTGGACTCAGGCTTTTAGACTCCAGCACAGCTCTTCTCATTCCGTGTCACATGATTTAATGGTGCGCGTGTGAAGCTAATAAGGGATTATTTAGGGTGAGGGATCATCAGTAGGCTACTGATACTCAGTTTCATAATTCCAGTTGTCTGAATGATGCTGTGGAGATTCTGTCTTGTGCTTGGAGACTTTGAGGGGTCTGAATGAGACACAATAGGCTCCAGGTCCATCTGAGCCGCACTACCTGTATGGACCTGCATTTGATCTATTTTTATTGTAAGCCACCTAAAGTCATGCCGTGTGGGTGAGCTTGGCCGCTATATAAATCCATATCAAATCAAAATGCTTCAGTAAGTAGTGAAAACTAAGAAATGAACATCCATATTTAAGAAGTAGTCTAATTTTGACAGGAAAAGTGGGACTACTTTCTTCAGCCGCTTACTCAGAGGCTCCCCGGAGACCCTTGGTTGGTTGCTTTGGGAAGCAGGATGTCAGTCCAGATGACGGCTTGGTCTGATTTCAGCCCTTACTGAAATCTAGTGGCAGAACCTAAATTCTGTTGGGGTTGAATCCTACCCTTCATGAGTGGTAACCGAAGCCAGTCTCTGCTTTCCCACAGCAGAGACTGGCAATTTGGAAAGCTGGCCAGAGAAGGGCTATGACTTACTTTTTTTGCTTGTGAGGATGTGCATCCACTTTGGATTTTGGACAGGCACTTCTTATGGCAGGTCAGCTTACAGACTAGAAGAGGAAAGGAAAAAATAAAGGCGGCTTGTTAAAGAGAGCCACTTTTGGTCTAGTAGTTAAGGCACTGGAAAACAAGAGACTATGAGTTCTAGTCCTGCTTTGGGCATGAAAGTCAGTTAGTGACTTTGAGCCAATCACCCAGAGACTGAGAGTTCTATTCCCACTTTGGGCATGAAAGTTGGCTGGATGACTTTGGGCCAGTCACCTTTCTTCGCTCAGCTCCCAGGATTGTTGTAGTATGGAAAATGGGAGGAGGAAGGAGTATTAGCTACGTTCACTCCTTTTGAGTTATTTATAAAAATAATAAAGATAGGATAAAAAAACCTAAACTAAACAAACTAAACAATTAAACTAAACTAAACTAAACTAAACTATAAAATAAAATAAAGATTTTGTTCCCAAATAAAAATTCTTCTTTGTGGAAACAAAGTTTTAATTGAGTGGTGTTTGCAACATGGAAGAAAAATGCTAACTTCTCTTGAGAAATAAAGGACAAGCAAAAAAAAATACCATGGAGAAAAAAAGATAAGGAACTTTTAAATGAAAGAGGAGTAAACCCAGAGAAAGCAAAACTGACTTATACAACCACACCATCCCTGTGGTGTAGATCATTTTTCTGTAGTTTGAGCCTTCCAGGTACATTGGGAATTTTAGGAGTCGTGATGCCAACACATCAGGAGGGCCCCACAGTGGGGAAATCTGAGGAATAGGAATGCTTCCATTTTTGGAAGGAGGTGAACAAGAGCTCTACTTGTTTATCTACTAATAGGAAAGACAATTTCCTATTATTAGCAATGACAGTTTTATCTCCCACCTCCCAGCCCATAATACTATGTCACTGTAAATGAAAAGGCTCATTACAATCAGAAATACCCTGAGCTGCTTAAAAGCAAGAGTATCATCCTATTAACTCACACTTACTGCTACAAAGGCAAGCCTTCTCCATAGGCCAGATGTAGGAGCAGCACTGCTCGCAAGACTGCAAGATGTTCACTTGGTAATTCACAAATACATGGCCATTGAGTTCCACAATCTGTAAACAGTCACACAAATATCTGAATATACCTCACTTATGCGTTAAACTTGTATTTTTAGGTATGTGTTTTCTTGAAAAGGGAATCAAAGGGCTATAAAGAAAAAAACTGATCTTGTAAACATGCTACTTATTATTAAGTCAATATTCTCTATCCCAATTGATTAAAAACATATTCCAGTCTATTAGGCATTCTAGAATGGTGACTTTTTTTTCTGGGCAGAGGTGTGCTTTGTCTTAGTTTAGAGCAGTGTTTCTCAAACTTGGCGACTTTAAGTCCTGTGGACTTCAACTCCCAGAATCCCCCAGCCAGCATAGCTGGCTGGGGAATTCTGGGAGTTGAAGTCCACAGGACTTAAAGTCGCCAAGTTTGAGAAACACTGGTTTAGAGCATACTAGGACTTCCTATCCATTTAATTTGGTGTAAATATTATAAAACGAAGTTGCTTGCGAACACATTTCCCCATAATTCTTGCATTTTTTCTGGTTGCTCCTCCGCATATACACAAATGCACTTTTTTTGAATTTACAATGTTATTTCCTCCTATTATGTCAGACTTGCTTTCCCCCAAATGTAGCTCATGCCACACCAAGAGATACCACAACATAAAAACTGAAAACACCATAATAATTTCCATCTTCTCATTCTCCTCTTCCCCACCCGTAAGGCTTTTTTCCCCCCTTTTCTTTTAAAGCAGGAGCCTCCAAACTTGGCAACTTTAAAACTAGTGGACTTCAACTCCCATAATTCCATTCCATTGCTGGCTAGGGAACTCTGGGAGTTGAAGTCCACAAGTCTTAAATTTGCCAAGTTTGGAGACCCCTGGGATAAGGGACAGTTCTTACAACTGGCAGCCCCCAAACCCACTCCTAATTCAAGGGCTAATATAATGCTGAAAATCACAAAAGGACTCACCACATGTTCCTGTTTCCGCTTTTTTTTTTTAGCCTTGCTTTGCTGTTGGAAGAGTAAGAAGAAAAAAGGATTCTTTTTCACATCCTTTCTGTTCCAGCTGAGCTAGATCTCTAATGAGCTAGATCTCTTCATTAGAGCTGATCTCTGACGAAGAAAGGTCAATTCTTGGCATTCAGCAGTAAAAAAATATTGCTTGGAGTCTGGGAAGCAATATTCCCACTTCAATGGCAAACTGCAGCATTGGCCCCTTATAAATTTGGTAACCAAATGAGTGATTCAGAGGGAACATGCTGAGCCGTTAGATAGCAGACAGAATATCAAGGGAGTGTATGATGAACATAAGTCGTTACTAGTGTTTTCCAAGCTTGGCAATTTCCAGGTGTGTAGACTTCGTCTCAGTTTCATTTGGAGGGTCCTACATGGGGGGCCTTTTCTGCTGTGGCCTCCATTTTACAGAAGATCTTTTCCTTGAAATAAGGCTGGTCTCACCCCTTTTAGCTTTCCAAAGCAATGGTGGGATTCCATTTTTTTTACTACCAGTAAAGCTGATGTGGTGGGCGTGGCAAGGGAAGGATACTGCAAAATCCCCATTCCCTCCCGATCAGCTGGGACTCGGGAGGCAGAGAATAGATGGGGCCAGGGCTAGTCAGAGGTGGCATTTACTGGTTCTCTGAACTACTCAAAATTTCCACTACTGGTTCTCCTGAACTGGTCAGAACCTGCTGAATGCCACCAAAGGTCCCTCAAGACCTGGTTGTGTCAGTAGGCCTAAGGACCTCAGGAGACTGGCGAAATATTGAGAGGGTTCCTGGTTAATTAACACCTCTTCATCAAATCTCTTTTCTGTCCTGTTTTTAGCTTTGTGCCCTTTTTATTCTTTTAAAGTTTTTCATATTCATCTTTATGTTAATTAGTATATTTTGCTTTTAAATTCATTCCATGCCACCCAGAGTCACTCGATTGTGAGATGGGAGGCTAAATAAATCTGACAAATAAGTAAACAAACCAAAAACAGCTTGCCTCCAGAAGTTGTGAATGCCCCAACACTGGAAGTCTTTAAGAAGATGTTGGATAGCCATTTGTCTGAAACGGTATAGGGTTTCCTGCCTAGGCAGGGGGTTGGACTAGAAGACCTCCAAGGTCCCTTCCAACTCTACTATTGTATTGTATTGTACAACAAGCTCCCACAACTCTCACGCTGGGTTTGGAATTCTGGGATTTGGAGTCCATAGACATCTGGATATTGTCAAGGTTGGAAAATAATACTTTGGATGATAGTTAATTGAAGTGATTTCTTTGTGTAGAGATAATAATGAAGAAATAATGATACATGCAATCCCCTTTTTAGGTGAGTCAAGAAGAAAACCACTCATGTCAAAACTTTCCATGAAAAAAAAAACCCCAATTTTAAGGATTCAAATAGGTTCCAAGGACATAAATGTGAGACCTTGTTTTGTTCTGGCTCTTCTTTTTTGGCATAGCTGCGGGCAAACTCGTCCAGAAGAGACTGGAAAAGATTCAAGACCAGTTTCACATCCTTCTCTTCTTTCTGTTTTGCCATGTTGACCACGAGGAGTTGGTAGTTTTCCATCAGGTCTCTGTAGCCCACATGGATCTGTTCATTCTGTGGAAAGGTGGTAGAAATAAGTAGGGATGTTGAGCTGGGACGCATCAGCGTTGGGGAGAACAGGATGTTTCCTCATCGATGTTCCACAGGGCTCAACCATAAGCACAGCATGTGGGTACCACATTCAGGCCTTTTCCCAAAGTTATGGAATTTTCAGCATCATAACTGTTGAAACTTAGCCAAACTTCTTCAATACTCTTAGGTTAGGCAGTTAATTCAGGAAAGGAAAATACTTTTTTTACATCGTGGCGACCAGAACTGAATGCAGTATTCCAAGGCCACACTTGGAATACTGCATTCAGTTCTGGTCGCCACGATGTAAAAAAAGATGTGGAGACTCTAGAAAGAGTGCAGAGAAGAGCAACAAAGATGATTAGGGGACTGGAGACTAAAACATATGAAGAACGGTTGCAGGAACTGGGTATGTATAGTTCAATGAAAAGAAGGACTAGGGGAGAGACATGATAGCAGTGTTCCAATATCTCAGGGGTTGCCACAAAGAAGAGGGAGTCAAACTATTTTCCAAGGCACCTGAGGGTAGAACAAGAAGCAATGGGTGGAAACTAATCAAGGAGAGAAGCAACTTAGAACTGAGGAGAAATTTCCTGACAGTGAGAACAATTAATCAGTGGAACAGCTTGCCTCCAGAAGTTGTGAATGCCCCAACACTGGAAATCTTTAAGAAGATGTTGGATAGCCATTTGTCTGAAACAGTATAGGGTTTCCTGCCTAGGCAAGGGGTTGGACTAGAAGACCTCCAAGGTCCCTTCCAACTCTACTATTTATTATTGTATTGTATTGATGTATAACTATGAAAATTTGGAGGACATATTTTAAGAGGTTAAACAGGTTTAAAGGAGGGATCAAATAAATTCATTAAAGAGCAGGAGGAGGTTTATAACAGTAAGTCTGGGATATTAAACAAAACCTCCCTGTTCAGAGGCAATCTACCTCTGATATGTCAGCCTTATGGGAGCAGTAGCAAAAGCTTGCAACCTTCATTCTTTATGTCTGAAATTTTATTTACCTAGTGCAGGGGTGTCAAACTCGATTTCATTCTACATCTGATCCAACAGGGCTATGTTAATAAATTTTGTGTTCTAAAATGTTGGGGAGCTATTAAAGAAGTTAGTGTTTTGTTAAGCAATTTAGCAACTCAGAAAGCCAGTGTGATATAAAGAAAAGATGTACTAGGAGGAAGGTATTGTGCAAGGATGGGGAGATCAGCATTCATATATAAGTACTGTCAATGAAGCTCTCTGGACTACTTCCTATTTTTCAGCTCAATCTAATTCATAGTTCTTTCATGGGAAAATTGGAGGAAAATATGGTACATACATTTACTTGAAGCTTTTGGAGGAAAAGTGGAATATAATTACAATGAATAACATTGTTACAGTTATAACTGAAAAAAAATGGAATTACAGTGCAGATTTAATATAATGCTTATTTCCTTTTTACTAACAAAAAAGTATACAAACAGAAGGCCTAGCTTATTGAACACATTATCATTGCTAACACAGATTCCAGTCAATATTTAAAAAGTCCTCCATGTGCAAATGAAGTTGTTTTACTGATTCCCCAGCTGTCGGTGACTTCTACAAATATTTCATAGACAAATTTTGTTTTAACGCTGTTCTCTTCCATTTAAGCCAGTGGTGCTTTATTTTGACATCCCCTCCTCACAAGCTACTTACAGGAGCAGAATACATGGTTTTGATGTTCCCACGGAACTTTTCAGTGGCTTCAAAAAACAAGCATTCGATGGCTGACTTCTGAGAGTGAAGATCATTTATCTGAAGAAAAAAAGATAACAATACATGAAAGGGAGAAGAAAGTGCTATAATCTTCCCTTTAAAAAAGCTCACGCTATGCTCTTTAGACCTTTTCCCCTCTTCAATTCTGCATTGATGATCCTAATATTAGGATAAATTATATGAAGATATATAACAGCAGACCCTAATCTTTTTGGCTCTACAGGGGACCAGGATGGTTTCATGCACTACCTAGATTCTGCACATGCGCAGATGAAGTTTTGCTCACTTGTGCAGCCCAGTTCCTAGTGGGCCATGGACCAGTACCGGTCTGGATTCCAGGAGTTGGGGATCCCTGATGTATAAGATGCCAATTTGTGCATGTTCATATTTTGGAACAGGAAAAAAAAGGACTGGGAAACGAACAATGTAATGTTTTACATGGGATCCAGGGGTGGGTTGCTCCCGGTTCAGCCTGGATCGGGTGAACCAGAAGTGGCGGCGGGAGGCTCTGCCCACTTGCCCGGATGCTTCTGCGCATGCGCATCCATGAGCGAACCGGTAGTAAACAAAATTGAAACCCACCACTGATGGGATCGGCTTGGACATGGCTGGAAAGCCAATCTGATACAAACAGGGCAGCCAGAGTTGTGAACGCCATGCAGGTTCAAATAACATTGAACCTTAAATTGCTACACTGCCTGCTGGTTGGCTTCTGGGACCAATTCAAAATGCTGGTTATTAAAACCTGTTCAGCAATAGCAGAGGCATAAATCAGGCCATACTTTGAACTGAACATGTCCCTCTAGCCTAGTCATCAAATGAGGGCTAGCTGTGGATCCCCTCCTCTTTAAGAGACACATGGTGCTTGGATCCAGCCCCATTCTATTGAATATTCTCCCTTAAGATGAAGGGAAGTTCCCTGGCTAGTCTTAGTTCATAAACTAGCTAGAGTAGTATTATTTCAGTGAATATCTGGCTCTTAAGTAGTTTAAACTATTGGGCCCTTATGTGGTTTTTAATTGCTTAATGGACTTTTAAATACTTGTATGCTGTTGTTTATTTTTTTCTTTATTTAATTATGATTTTGATTCTATCCAGAGTCTATCCAGAGTTTTTTCTTTATTTAATTATGATTTTATTAATTCTATCCAGAGTCCTGGGTAACTTTTAATGTTTGGGGAATCCCTGGGTTAGACTATGTACTCCTGAGTTAGAATATAATTTACCAGGAAAGTCAATTACACACTCCATGTATTATCATTGCTTAAATGGGTGCTTTATTTCGTTTTCATACCCAACTACCGTCCCTCACCTTGTTCAGAAGGAATTCATCCAAATATTTCAGCTCACTAGAATTTGCAATTTCCCTTAGAAATGGTGCCTTCCATTTCTCTGGCGCCCTTTTGGCTTTGCTGATCTTAATGGTACGGTTCCTCTTAGCTTTGCTGAATTCTTTTGTCTGGCGTTCCTCCAACGGTGGGTGATTAGGAGGCCCAGAGAGAGCTGGAAATGTGAAAAAACAATGCAAGATTAAGAGCTTTTCTTCCCTCCCCCCCCAACCAATAGGCTCAGCTGGTTTAAGATAAATAGCTTGTGATTCTCATCTGCATTAGAGATAGGAAGCCCTTTAAATTTGGGGGTATCCTAAATAGGGTAACATAATCCATTTTTTTCCTCCTACTCCTCATTCCTCCCATCTCTCTACATCAAAATCCTGCTCCACTGAAGTGACAGAGGCTTAGAAAAATGTTCAATTTGTACATTGGAGAACTTTGGAGGAAGGTGTTTGTGTATGAGACCTGGAGGTTTCGTCTTCCCACTTTGATCCATGTAAATAGTTCTTCCAAGGCATCAGAGAACAAGGTGCTCTTCTAGCAATGGCCCAGTGACCTTTGGCATCAAAGAAGACAGCCTATACAGCAGGTGCCAAAATTTACCTTCCGTTGCCTTCTGCGTCACTGTCGGCTCCATTGGCAACATGCAGGAGAAGAGTGGAATAGTCTCACTAGTATCCTCATATACTTCAGAATACTCTTTGACATTCTTCTTGTCTGTTCTTTTTGCCAAGAGTCTCCGCAATGGACTCTTGAAAGTAGATCTGACAACAATAGAAAACAGCTGAAGATGTAGCTAAAGATAAATAAGAGCAGGCTGGGATTTGAGTTAAGAAAAAAATGCTCCTTCTATGAGGCTGCTTGATTGGCTATCTGAAAACAAACTTTGCTCTAAAGTAGCCCAAGGAACAATGCAAGATGAAATTGTGTATGTGCAGCCAAGAAGAAGGCAGGTATGCCCACAAAAATGAGTGAACCACATTTTTGTGTAAAGGATCTACTGGAATAGTGATTGGCTGAATTCTTTATGCCCTTCCCCGCTTCCCAAAACCTTATCTGATTGATTGAACTAGAATTTTTTTGTCACTATCACTGCCTGACACCCATAAGGGTCCACAGGGCATGCATACTTGGCATCCATCTGTTGGCTGGGTCCTGAAGTGAGACCCACTGCACTTAAGGTAGTCGGTAGCTCCTCGGATTTCTTCGGTGCGATCTTCTTCTGGGTGTTTCCATCACCTTCTACTGTGTCTAAAGATGGCTGCAAACATGAAGGAAAATATGAAAACTTGCCTTAGACCATGTTATTTTATTACATTAATTAAAACAAATGTGACTATTTCTGCAATGTAAGGTTGCACAGCTAAAAGCACGAGAACATTCTAGATTGTTTTTATGCCAAATTAGCCCATTAATCTACCAAGTATTTTATTTGGCAATGGTTTTCCAGCTATGCGTGCAAAAAGAGGCTTTTTAAAGTGCCATAAGCTGCAGTCCTTCGAGCTATAAATACTGAAGTCTGGGAAGTCTGGGAAATGCATGAAGCTTAAGTTTCATCTAATTAATTCCTTTTTTAAACCCATAGAAATCTGCTTCGAAACACTTTTCTGCCAAAATGAAAGGATATTTTTTTCCTTTCAAAGGCTACACTGCAGTTTTTTTTCAAGATTCTGTTTTGGTAAGTCCTTCTATTATCAAACCCAAAGTATTTGATCAACCCCATGAAGCTGATTTGTCTTTGGGAAGATTTTAAAACTGGCTGGTAGTTTTTGACAACATGCTTTACATAAATTATTATCTGTTATCTATGCCCACTAACCATTTGGTTAATTTTATAGTTCTAACCTCTTTCTATGAGCTTCTCTGGAAACTATCCTAGGGAAACCAGAATATGAATTGATGTACTGATGCTGTCATGTAGGCTACTCAGCCATTTCAGACTCTTTTGGCCCATAAGAATTCTTCAGGAGAGAAGTCACTTTTAAAGTAACACTAATTGGGTGGTTTGAGCTATGGGCATTCTGTAGGAAAAGCCATTTGCTCTCCGACTATATTACGGCACTAAATCACCTTCCAAGTAAGGCTGTTATTGGAAGCCAACATGTACAATCTGATCACTGAATATTCATGTGTTGGAAAACAAAAAAGTTTGTCCTTCTGCCCCAAAATGTTTCAAGTGTGTACTCTAATCTTCTATTTTCCTCTAAAAAACCCCAGAGCGTTTAAGAAAGCTTCTTAAACAGTTCATTTTTAAAAAATGTGCAGTAATGCCCCATAGTCTAGGACCAAAAAATGGTCTTCAGATTTAATACATTGCATCTGTTATCACTGCATGCAAGCACTTCTCCTTAGCAAACTAGGCATGTATTGGTTTCATTAAGATTTTGCTGGTGCTGTTATTTTTTGCTCAAGCTACTGGGAGCTGTTTTCTCTTGCACAATGCTCCTTTGTTGCTGTGGCTGTAGTTACAAGGACCACAAAACAAACAGATCTAGTTCAGCAAGCGGTACCTGGCTTGTGGAGGTGGAAAGAGTGACCTTGGGGATGTCATCCAAGGAAGAAGCATTTTTTTTCTTCCTGTAAGGGGGAAAAAACGGTATTTCAGAATGAAACCACCTGTGCTTTAAAAGGACCCTGTTAGAGGCCAATAACGTTTGAGTTGTGATTCGCCCTGAGTCCCTTCGGGGAGAGGGGGCGGTCTATAAATCTAATAATAAACTTAAATAAACTGTGTGGACAAATTTTGACAGATCTCCTTGGCCACTATTATGCGCTCTTGCTTGTTCATTCAAACTGAAACAATTTCAAGATAGAACTTAAAAGGCAGGCAATGCAAGCTGATGAAAATTGTCCTTTTCAAAGAAAGTCAATACTCATTTGCAGTAATAGCAATAGCTCTTAGACTTATATACCGCTTCTCAGTGCTTTTATAGGATGTATTGCTTGGCTAAGCACCCTACCCTGAAAAAAACAGAAATGCCCCAGGATTATTTGACTGTATTACCTGAGGAATGCTGCTGAATGCCTAATGCCTTCAGTTATGTTTGCAGGAGGGGAATTGTTTCAGCCTGTTCTTAACCCTTTAGCTGTATCAGGATAATACAGTGAGAGTTACCTGCTGAAGGCGGTAGCAAATGGTGCTATCCCTTTAAAAGTTATTTGGGTATTGGTCTCCCTGGAACAACTATGATAAACAGGTGTCCTTTGCATATTAGGCAATCCTCACATGCCTTAATTTCCTCTGCCAATCCCCTGAAATGATGATGGTAGATGCAACTAACTACAGATGGGTGTTTTTTTTTTGTTTTTTTTTTGCATTCTACTTAAGTTTATTTTTAGTACAAAATGCACTACAGTTGTAGATCCATCTAATGGACCCACATTTCCCACCTTCACTGTAATTTAGAAGAGGGAATAAAACAACAAAACTGCAAGCATTTGATTGGTATAATTTCAGCAGCACTTTCTTAAGAAAATATTTTCGATATAAGTCACTTCGAAGATCCTTCTCAGCCAAAAAGCAGAATGGGAATAGCAATAGGACTTAAGACTTATATACTGCTTTACAGTGCTTTTACAGCCGTCTCTAAGCAGTTTTGCAGAGTGAGCTCATTGCCCCCAACAATCTGGGCCCTCATTTTACTGCAATTGGAAGGATGGAAGGCTGAGTCAACCTTGAGCCTGGTGAGATTCGATCTACCAAATTGCAGTCAGCAGAAGTAGCCTGCAGTACTGCACTCTAACCACTGCGCTACTGTGGTTCATGAACTCAAAATCACAGGTGAAAACTTCAGTTCCCCTTTTCTCATTCTTTCTCTTTTATTCTGCATGGTCTCATTTAGATTAATCTTCCAGGGGCAAAGGGAAATGTTTCTTTTTAAAACAGAAGCACTACAGGATGTAGGTAGAGTTGTATAGAAAACCATCAGTGATTGTATAATGAAGCACAGCCTTAGGAAACAGTGGTTTTTGCAGGAAACCTAAGTCAGATTAGTACAGGTAGTCCTCAAGTTACGACTGCAAATGAGCCCAGAATTAATGTCATGAAGCAAGACAGTTGTTAAGTGAATTTTGCCCCATTTTACGACCTTTCTTGCAACAGTTCTTAAGTGAATCACTACAGTTGTTAAATTAGTAATATGATTGTTAAATGAATCTGGCTTCCCTATTGACTTTGCTTGTCGGAAGGTCGCAAAAGGGGATCACACGACCCCGGGATATTGCCATCGCCATAAATACGAGTCAGTGGTCTAATGTCTGAATTTTGATCACGTGACCATGGGGATGCTGCAATGATCATAAGTGTGAAAAATGGTTGTAGGCTCTTCAGTGCCGTTGTAACTTTGAACAGGCACTAAACGGACTGTTGTCAGTCGAGGATTACCTCTACTCAAGATCTAATTTTTCCCAGTTTTTAATTTCTCATCCTTTTTTCAGGATTAAAGATGTAATGCCCAGCGTCTTACTTTAATTGTGCAGAAGAAGAAGGCACGGGCGGGGCGCTCTTCTCTTCCAAAGATTGGCTGACCAGGTTGTTCTGCCCGCTGACCAGCATCCTCTTTCCTTGCCAGCGCTCCCGCTTATCTCGCAGCTTGCCGGGGTCATCCTGGTACCGTTGAATTTGGAGGGAGGTGGGGCTGCCTAAGTCCTTCACAGCCTGCGGCTTCCTTTTGTCAGCGTGGCTCCGGAAGCTCCGGTGAGCCTGCCGATTATTTGGCCAAGTTAGATCCAGCTCTGTGGGCCTCTCAGGGTATGTGAAGCTTTGGCTGGTCCGGATCTTGGGATTCTCCAGTCTTTCCTGTACAATTGCATCCTCTTTTAGCACCCTACTTTCCAGTTTCAGTCCCGGGCTTGGACTGGGAACCAGTGTGCCACTCTCCAAAGGAAGGTGGTGATTGTCAGTCCCTGATGCTCCTTCTTCCTTGACACATTTGGGGAGCGTTTCTGAAGAGGAAACGGCGTCTTCTCCTAAGGGTTGCTCAAGCTTTTGAGCCTCTTCTTCCTCTGCCGTGTTGCGAGGGGGGCTACCTTCCCTGGGAGGGACTTCAGCCCCCCCCTCAAATGCTAAAACAACTTGCTGATTTTGCAGCTTGTTGTGCTCCAATCCTCTTTGTCGGCGGTTCTCCCGTTTTTTCCGGTTGATCTTTTGAGACAGAGGAGGAGACTGGCTTTCGGCGTGGGCATTTTTAGCTCCATCACCATCCTCTGCTGTCAGCCCGGATGTTTTATCCAGCTGCACCTCGACTTCCAGAGCCGTCTGGTCTGAGATGGGTTCCTTTGGCTGGAGCAACTCATGATCTTGCTTTAAAAGTTCCTGTTTTATTTCCTCTTGCTTTTTCTCTGCGATCATTTGCTGAAACCTAAGGGTTTAAAGGGGCAAAAAATAAGCAATTTACCCAGGAATGGTTTCTGTGTGTTTGTGTATATAACTCTGAGTCAGTTTTGACTCCTGGATTAGTCCCTGCAGTTTTCTTGGCAAAATATATAGAAGTGGTTTGCCATTGCCTCCTTCCCAAGGCTGAGATAGAGTGACTAGTCCAAGGTCATCCAGCTGGTGTCAACCCCGAAGCTGACCTGACGGAGGCCATTTTGAGGCTTCAGTGTTGCCAGACCGGAGCTGAGGGATTGGGAGGGGGGGGGAATAGAGATAGCTGGGGTTTTGTAGCCTAAACAAAATACTTTCTCCTGGGAACCAAGGATATTCTCACACCTGGCCAGAGAGAGGAGGAGTGATGTTACCAGGCAACCGGATGGCACCTTGATTGGACCATGTGCTGATTGTTTGGGGAAGGGGAAAAACTTTTACTTTTAATTAGGTGAAAACCGTAGGAACTTTCAGAGTTGGTTTTCATCAGAACTGTGCCAATATGATAGACCCAATAAAACTATTCTTTGAGGAATCCACCTGCCTCGGAGTTTTGCTTGCTATGGGTATATTACTTGGCACCCTGACAGCTGGCTTCGTACTTCGAACTGGGACTACAACCTCGGATTTCCTGGATTGGTGCTTTAACCACTAGACCAAACTGGCATTCTCAAGAATAAAAGTTGCAGAGTCAAAAAAGGAAATGCCAAACTGGATACACAGCATCCTTTTATTACTACCGCTGCCCCCTAACCCCACACGGGATGAAAAGCTAAAATGAAAAATCTGCTCTTTGGCTATGAAGCGTTGGTCTGGCTCTTCTAAAAATGAAATGTTGCGCCTGATGGATTTCTGCTTTAATCTAAGTAGATTCTTCCTATTTTAGGACTTTAGGCTCAAGAGATGTGTAAAACCAGGCCCTGCTCACCTCTTGCGCTGCAGATACCCCCGTACCAGAGCCTGAAGGAGACACACCCTTTTCTTCTGCTGCTGGTATGATTTCCTTTCCCGGTATCCACGCCATACCGATTGGATATAAATAGCAGCATTTTCTTTCTCCAGAGCCCTCCGGACGACACAGTAAGAACGCCAGCATGCCTGCAATGGATAAATGCAGAGGAGGAACAGGCCTTCATGGGAAGGAAAAGGTGTCTCATAAAAATGAGGGAAGATGGCAACCACCACCAGGGCCTGTACCTGCAAGGTAATTGCTGCTTGTCGAGTCCGGAGGAAGCGCCTCCTCTCCAGCACCATTCGCAGCCAGCTCTGGAGGACAATGATCTTCCGGATGACTTCTTTGTGTAGGGTGTCCTGGATCACCTGTCGGGTGGCTTCCTTCATGAATACCTGGAGGGCAGGAAAGACACTGTCAACGTTCTGAGTAATGCACCCATTGAAAGCAGAACTCTGAGGCAGGTATAGGATTCCTCAAAGAACATGTTCATTGGATACATCATATCAGGACAGATGGTGAAAACAAACTCTAAAAGCTGACCGTGGTTTTCTCAAATTAAAAGAGTAAAAATCCCCCCTCCCAGGTGTCACTGGTCACATTGTCCAATGAATATAGTTAGCAGGCTCCTCTCCTCCTTCAGCAGCCACTTGCTAGGATGACCTTGGTTCCCACAGGAAAACTTTTTGTTTTGACCGAGCTATCTAGTTCCTCCCCCCCCCCCCCCTATGCTTCATGGCAACTATGAGGCAGCAGAAGATGGCTTCAGCCAGGTTCGCTTCAGAGTTGACAGACACTTCTGATCATTCAATGGTTTTGAAACTAGCAAATAGCAACAGCAGAGAGCTGTAGAAGCTTCTTGGATGAGAAGCGAAATGTCTTCAAAAAAGAACAAGAAAGTCCAGTTGCCTCTTGAAAAAGCACTTTTGGGATAGCAATAGCACCAACACTTATATACCGCTTCACAGTGCTTTACAGCCCTCTCTAAGCAGTTTACAGAGTCAGCATATTGCCCCCAACAATCTGGGTCCTTATTTTACTGACCTCCGAAGGATGCAAGTCAGGATAGAAGGAATTGAACTCATGGCAGAGAGAGCAGAGTTAGCTTACAATACTGCATTGTAACTACTGCGCCACTACGGCACCATAAACTAGCCTCTCATATTGATTACAACCAGATATTTAAAGAAAGAAATGGATTCCTGATCCAAGGCACATTAACATTGGATAGAGGAAAAGTATAGATAGGAGGAAGAAAAAGAAGCAAAAAAATTGTATTTAGTTTAATTACATACACTTAGTTAAACTCTTAAAAGAGATCTGGACATTTTATGGTCCTCCAGTGATATCTGGCCCTTTGCTGTTCTTGTCCAGCATATATGGATTGTTTTTATTTTGAGGGTGACTGCTATTCCCCCCCCCCACTTTGCACATGTGCCTATTTGCACAGCTGTAGATATTGTACTGTTAGAGAACCAAAACAATTTACAGTCTGCCTAACTCAAGATGCCAAAACAAAACAAGACCAAAACAATTTACATCTGCCTACTCAGATGCTGGCAAAATCCAAAATATACTGGCTTTCCCAACACAATACGTCCTATTTTGAAAATTCAGGAGGAAGAAATGACAATGTTCCCAAACATAGGACACACAAAGAGAGGACTGGTCAATATAAAGAAGGTAAATTCACACAAGATGTTTAGATTTGGCCTTATTCCAAAGGCCATGTTGAATGTATTTTGTTTTCGGTTGTTAATTCAAACATACCTTGGTCTTTCCTATTTGATAGCTGTTAGTGTCCAGATTCAGCTTGTTTAACAGAGCATTAATTTCTTCCTTGGAGGCTTGCGCATTTTTGGGCAGCAACACTTGAAATTGATCAATAAAATCCTACGAAGGTAATGCATAAATAAAAGCAGATTTAGCCAAGAACTCATTATCCTACAATGAATGTGAATGTTTCCTTCCTTCCGATAGACCTTCCTGTGGTCTATCGGGTGCGTTTCAAGGTTTTGATAACTATCTTTAAAGCGCTCCATGGCTTAGGACCTAGTTACTTGCGGGATCGTATTCTGCCCCATACATCCCTGCGACCAATTCGCTCGCACAGAGAGGGGCTCCTCCAGGTGCCGTCCGCTAGACAATGTCGTGGGGCGGCGCCTAGGAGTAGAGCCTTCTCTGTGGCGGGCCCAGCCCTGTGGAATGACCTCCCCCCGGATATTAGGAATACCTCTGACCTCCGCTCCTTCCGTATTAAGCTTAAGACCCACCTATTCCAAGCAGCTGGCCTGGCTCAACTTTGATCTAACCATATCGCTCCTGACGGGTTTTTAACCGGGTATTTTAATTATATTTAATTTCTAGGGGTTTTATATTTTGTATTTTAATTGTTTTTATCAATCGACCTCCTCCTTGTGTATGTCTCAGTGTATGTTTTTGCTTTATGTTTGTTTTGTTTACATATTTATTTCGTATGTTTTGTTGTACGCCGCCCCGAGTCCTTCGGGAGAGGGTGCGGCTAAGAAATAAATATATTATTATTATTATTATTATTATTATTCCTTCCTTCCTTCCTTCCTTCCTTCCTTCCTTCCTTCCTTCCTTCCTTCCTTCCTTCCTTCCTTCCTCCCTCCCTTTCCTTCCCTGCCTTTATTATTTTTGTAAATAATTCAAGATGGCAAATAGCAATGTATCCAACCCATCTTCCTCCTCCTATTTTTTTTTCACCACAACAATCCTCTAAGGATCGAGAGACAGAATGACCAGCTCAAAGTCACCCAACCATCTTTCTTGTCTAACACAGGACTTGAAATGATAGTTTTCCGCTTTCTAGCCTTAACCACTAGACCAGCGACGGCAAACATTTTTTGGCTCGCGTGCCATAGGGGGGGAGCGCAGGGGGGTTGTGCACGGACGTGCTGCACCCATAATGCAATGTGCAACCCCCCCAGTGCGCATGCGCGCATGAGAGGGCCCCTCCCCCATTTTTCCATGTTTTTTCGCCCTCCCCAGGCTCCAGAGGCTTTATAGGAGCCTGGGGAGGGGGAAAGCAGCCTTCCCCGCCCCCCTGGAGGCCCTCTGGAGGCTTCAGGGCCCTTTAGGAGGCTTCCCTGAAGCCTCTGAAGGGCAAAATATGACCCTCTGAGCAAACCGGAAGTGACTTCTGGTTTGCTCGTAGGGTCCTTTTTAGTCTCCCAGAGGCTTCAGGGATGCCTCCTGAAGGTCCCTGAAGCCTCCGGAGGGCTTAAACCGACCCTACGAGCAATCCAGAAGTCTGTTCCTGAATTTCCTGTTTGCCCAAAGGGCTGTTTTTTTGCGTTTCGGAAGCTTCAAGGGGGGGGGTCTTTTCACCCTCCCTAAGCTCCTATAAAGCCTCTGGAGCCTGGGAAGGGTGAAAAATGGCTTTAAAAAAGGCTGAACTCAGCTGGCCAGCATGCTGGCCAGCTGACAGGGCAATGCCTTGCGTGCCCTGACAAATGGCTCTGCGTGCCACCTATGGCACACGTGCCATAGGTTCGCCATCCCGGCACTAGACCGAACAATAAACTGTAGAAGTCCTGTGTTTTTATGGAAGGCCCTTTGGAGTTAAGCTGAAGCTTTATTTCTTGCAACAAATGATCAAATTTCCTAACATACACTTAAGTTACAAAATGTGAGCACTGAGTAGTCATTCCTACATGACCCATCATTTTTTTTCACCAAGCTTCTAGGATATTTTAATATTCTCTTAAATGTGTTATGGTGATTGCATCATAATAGAGACCAACAGAGTAATAAAAGGTACTGTTAATAGGACAAGATGTCCTTCCAAGTTTTAAAACAGTAAAAGAGAAAACAACTTGCTATTGAAAGTGACGGATAAACCTTAAGCAGTGACATCAATAAGTATAGCTAAGTTCAAACTCGGCACTTTCTAATTGCAACCTGAATCGAACAGTTTTAACAATCTTCAAAGAAATGTTAAAAAGCACCCAATCTGAAATGGTCCCTATTACATATTTAATAATCAGCGGGCCATTAAATCAGACTGCCAGATAAAACAAAGGACAATATAGCAAAACATGAATAATTATTTCAACTGTCTCAACTGGACCCTGGCACAAGACCTCTGGATATAGGAAGTTATCTCTCTGCAAGTCCAGATTGAGGTAAACCAATCTGTAACTACACTATTTTTTTTTCACGAGGAGGCATAACGTAGCTGCAAGGATTGACTGGGCTAGATTTATGTCCTTACATGCAAGTGGTAGCGTGAATATACGGAAGCAAAACTCTCTGGTGTTTCAAGTACTTTGAATACAAACAACTCCAGAATTTCCAGGAACAAATCAAAATAGAGATTGGTCTTGTTTTCTGTCCCAAGGATGCTTTTTTCAAGAGGGAACTGGATTTTCTGGGTTTTCTTTGAAGATGTTTCACTTCTCATCCAAGAATCGTCTTCAGGTATGACTGAATGGTGGGGAGTTCCCCACCTCCAGTCAGAGCTGAAGAAGCTTCCCCGATGAGAAGTGAAACATCTTCAACAAAACCCAGAAAGTCCAGTTGCCTCTTGAAAAAAGCACCTTTGGGACAGTCATAACCTGGATGACTGAGAATCTCCATAGACCAGGGGTGTCCAAACTTGGCAACTTTAAGACTTGTGGACTTCAACTCCCAGAATTCTGGGAGTTGAAGTCCACAAGTCTTAAAGTTGCCAAGTTTGGACACCCCTGCCATAGACATTGGTCTTGCTTTCGCTTTCCTTTTTCCTTTCTGAGGCACTGAACCGTGAGCCAGGATAGACACAAGGAGGCGGAAGAGGAGGAATCTAACCCTGGTTTAAGGTAGCATCCTGGTCGTCATCTGATAAATATAACTTTTCATCCTTTAGGTTAAAAAAACCTGAATGTGTTTGGCTCTTAATGTAACTACTTAAAAAGTAAAGGGGGAGGGAGGAAAATAGAGAAAAGATGATGACAAATGATTGAATTTATATTGCGAGGTGACTCCCTCCATAAGGGAAGGACAGATTATTTCTCAAGCACCTAAAGAAAACACTAGGAATTCTGAGGATGGTTTTGATCAATCAAGTGGCTTTTTCTGGACTAAGGAAAGAATGAGTGCAAAAGTACCTGGAAGTTAAATTTAGCACTGTAGCCCGATTGTCGGATTCTCACTGTTTCCAGCATTCCTGTGTATCTCAATTGCTGAAGTACCAGCCGTTCATCAAAGAACAACTCCCTCTGGAAAAAAGAGAGGAAGAAACAGAAGATCAAGAGCAACTTCTATGCAGCTGGCCTTCCCTATTATAAACCAGAAACTCTCTTCTCAGAAATGGAGTTACTATTGTCTGTTGCATATTTTCAAAAGACGAGGACCGTTCTTTATTTGGCTCCTTCAGCCAATAAATATTAAACAAATTGAAGAGGTTTTGATTGATTATGAAGGTGTTTCTGATTAAATTGGTGCCGTACCATAAGACTATCTTTAGCTAATTTTAATTAGGTTGCTATGTAAATTAGGGAGCAATGCCACATTTCTCCAATACTTCTCTCCATGGAATGCTCCTTTTAAGAAAATGAATGCATGCATGAATATTTTCTTTTTCATAAATTCTGCTAAAAATTTATCCACCAAATTGATGAAAAAAGGCACTAAATTAAAACAACGAAAAAGACTGCTTCAATTAATTGCCAAGAAGATTTAAGTAATTTTCTTTCTCCAAATTATACATTTGTTCTAAAAAGTATTCTAAAATAATAATAAAAATGTAAAATTTTCAATGTACATTAAAAAAGACACCAGAAAGCATCAGTTTTGCACAATCTTAAAAGATCTATAAAAGGTTGTAAGAACTGTTTGTACAGGGAAGTACCCTATAAGGATTCAAGCATGTGAGCTAGTGAGCTTTTTAGTTTTTATAGTTAAGAATACAATGTTTACTTTAGTTTTATTTTCTTTTTTTGAAAACTAAACAAATTGAGATTGGTAGAAATTATTTAGAGGCAGCTGGCTAAACAAGAATGTAGGACTCCCGATATCAGTGATGGCTAACCTTTTGGGTGCAGAAACCATGCGCGCAAAGCAGTGCACATACACACACCCATAATGCAATGTGGACATGACACCCCCCCCTGTGCACGTCCCCCTGAGCATGCACACGTACTCCCCCCCCCAGGCATATGCATGCGACCCCCCCCATGCCCTTTTTGGGCTAGCAGACCTCCCTGCAGCCCCCTGGGACTAAAAACAGGCCACGGGGGGAACACGTGACGCGCCCCACTGCGCTCCCACCGTCCGTGTGACCCCCTCCCCCCTCCCGCACATGCACACGTGTCTCCTGCATGCGCGGCAGACCCAAAAATCAGCTGGCTGGCAGGAGGTGCGTGCACATATGCGATGGTGCTGAGCTGGGGTGATGGCTCGCGTGCCCGCAAAGAGGGCTCCACGTTCCACCTGTGTCACGCGTGCCATGGGTTCACCATCATAGCCCTATATATTATCAATTTTAACACAAGACTTTTATGCAAAGATTATGTCTGGCATGACCCAGAACCCAAAAGTGTCCACCTACCTTCTCAGAATTGGAACGGATGCAGCGGATAAAGAAGGGCTCAGCTTTCCCCAAAGTTTCTAGAAGCTTGTTCAAAGAAGTCTGCAATGAGTCACACAATAGGAATTTATTAGCTAAGCTTAGGGAAAGCACCATCTCTAGGCCATCTATCTTTCCAAGCTGTATTATACTTTCCATCTATTTCCAAACGAATAAGAGGTATTAGAAATACTATCATATGGCAGTAAGGTTATGTTGCACTGTGCATTACAAAACATTGTACAACATACTTCGCTTTGTTAAGCAATGGGTTCCATTATCTGGACATGTATAATTCAGGGAAACATAAAACTAACCAAACAAGCTGGGTTAACACAACATTGTAATCTACCAAGATGACAAAATGACATCAAATGAAATGAACGATACTTTTACTACACTGTGCAAGTGCTGATATTCAGGCAAGCATTTAGACTGCAAATGCTTCACGCAATCACCTTACAATTACATTGGACAAAAACAGCTCACAAAATTGACAAGTGAGGATACTAGAATAGAATAACAGAGTTGGAAGAGACCTTGGAGGTCTTCTAGTCCAACCCCCTGCTCAGGCAGGAAACCCTACACCACTTCAGTCAAGTGGTTATCCAACATCTTCTTAAAAACTTCCAGAGTTGGAGCATGCACAACTTCTGGAGGCAATTTCTGTTCCACTGATTAATTGTTCTAACTGTCAGGAAATTTCTCCTCAGTTCTAAATTGCTTCTCTCCTTGATTAGTTTCCACCCATTGCTTCTTGTTCTATTCTCAGGTGCTTTAGAGAACAGTTTGACTCCCTCTTCTTTATGGCAACCCCTGAGATATTGGAAGACTGCTATCATGTCTCCCATAGTCCTTCATAGTCCAATAGTCCATTAAACTAGACATATCCATTTCCTGCAACTGTTCTTCTACAAACAATATATCAGTATGCTTCTGATATATCAGCCTAATAACTCAGGCCTTAAGAACCTTATGAGGGCAAGTGGCATTGAGGGCATCCTGCTCTCAGGGGGAAAGCCCTTTCACAAGGCATAGAGGTTTGCTTTCTTGGTTTTCCACGATAGTTTCAGAACCTTCACCAAACAACATATTCAATTCAATTCATTTAACATATTCAACGCTTTCTCATATTCTTAAATTTAGTGTATGAGAAAGATGAAGGAAAACTTAATACTATCGGTAGAAATAAAGCATGTCCACAGGATGTTTAAGGAATAAGCAAACTTATACAAACTGAAATACAGTAGAGCACATTAAATAAGGTCTTATATAGAGAGATATTCAAAAAAGGACATATTGAAGTACGTGCTGTGCCAAAAAAAAAATCTTTACTGTTGTCACTTTGTTCTAAACTCTAAACATGATTATCAGCAGATGAATATTGAAATCAGGTGGACTATGAAACAGAAGACAGAGAAATGCAGTTGAGTCAGGTACAGAGGGTGGAACAATTTATTATTTATGTTGAATGTATGGATTAAATTTAGAAAATTAAAAAGAGTATAGGTAAAGGTTCTCCCACACATATGTGCTAGTCGTTCCCCACTCTACGGGGCAGTGCTCATCTCTGTTTCAAAGCCAAAGAGCCAGCGCTGTCCGAAGAGGTCTCGGTAGTCATATGGCGGGCATGACTAAATGCTGAAGGCACATGGATCGCTGTTACCTTCCTACCAAAGGTGGCTCCTATTTTTCTACTTGCATTTTTACATGCTTTCAAACTGCTAGGTTGGCAGAAGCTGGGACAAGTAACGGCAGCTCACTCGGTTATGTGGCGCTAGGGATTCGAACCACCAAACTGCCGACCTTTCTGATCGACAAGCTCAGGGTCTTAGCCACTGAGCCACCATGTCCCTTAAAAAAAGAGTATAGATTGCCAATAAAATACGGCCAGAAAACAAATAAATAACACTAAGACAATGAAAGGAAGAGGTTCAGCATGTTTAATGAAAAAGCACTGTAAAATGAAATGAAATGGGAAAAACTCCAGTATTCTAAAGTGAAAAAGATTCAAACTAAGCAAATTATGAATATAAACATGGAAAGAGAGAGAATTGTATCGGACAATGAAAACGTTGTATAATGATTCATCAGTATACTGTCTGTATCAAGCAAGAAAGGACAAAAGAAGGTATCCCCATCAAGTATTTAAAAAATAAAGGAACAAGAAAAGGAAATTGAAAAAAAACCTCAATTTTGGAAGTCATTTTTTCTTTTTAGCTTCCTGATTGCCACATATTTTAGCCTGGGAAATTGGAAGGGTTTTTTTGTTGGAGCGGTAGAAACTTAGCCATAACAATATCCCTTACAAGGACATTTTCCCGCACCTGGATGGGAGTGACTGGGGATTGTCCCCAGTTGACTCTGATGATGGATTGGACCATTGGATGGACTTGTGGGTATGGAACAGGGTTTAGTCAGTGGAACAGCTTTTGCCCCCGGAAGTTGTGAATGCCCCAACACTGGAAATCTTTAAGATGATATTGGATAGCCATTTGTTTGAAACGGTATAAGGTTTCCTGCCTAGGCAGGGGGTTGGACTAGAAGGCCTCCAAGGTCCCTTCCAACTCTGCTATTGTATTGTAGTGAAAGCCGACTTAGAGGTGGCTCCCATTCTTTGGAATACCTACCACTAGTGATATGGACAAACAAGTGAAAAGTCATTCAATTTGAGCTTGCATTTGTTTCAGTATTCTATTTGTTTCCATATGGCATCTTTAATTCCATTGTCACCCACCCAGTCTTTTAAGGTGGAGTAGAATTGAATATTGAGAAGGATATAATCGAAAGATTTCCAAGTAAAATTGTCAACAAGAACATGACTTTCACCTCTAAAATCCCACCATCCCTTTGCCTGAAGAAGAAAAACCTTAAAAGAATCATCCTTGTGATCTGAACAAAACGACCGTTGACTTACCTGAACAGTCCTTCTATGTGCGCTGCGAGGGGAATCCAAGAATGGGTTAACTTTGTCCATTAGCCTAGAGACTGAGTTATGTAAATTGATGGCCACGCCTCCTCTGACTGGGCTAGTTCAGTTTTGCATGAAGGTTCAGCCGGTTTGAGAGATGCAAAAAGTAGCACAGAAGTCAAAGTCAAGTCAGGTAAGTAATCTGAGACAGGTAAGTCCAGGCCCAGAACAGCCAAAGCCGAAGGAGGGTTTGGATTCCCCTCGAAGCGCACATAGAAGGACCATTCAGGTAAGTCAACGGTCATTCTCCTGTGTGCTGCTTGGGGAATCCAAGCATAGGACATGTCAAAGCAATAAACTTTAGGGGCAGGAGCAAGGCTGGTCTGGTGTCGTAGCCGAAGAAACTATCCTTTGCAGCACGCGTCGTCCAAAGGATGCTTCAGCCGAGGCATAAATGTCCACTTTGTAATGGCGGATAAAGGGTGATGGTGATGACCAGGTCGCTGCCCTGCATATGTCCTCTACCGAGGCCTGCATTGCCCAGGCTGCCGTCGTGGCAACACTCCTGGTGGAATGGGGAATGATGCGACTGGGAACTGGTCGGGACTGACAGTCATAGGTGAGGGCAATACACACGGCCGATAGTATGAGGCGATGCCTTTTGCCCTATGGTGGCTGGTTGGAAAGACACGAAAAGGGCCTCCGTCCTTCTGAACAACACAGTGCGCCGCACATAGCGGCGAAGTGAACAACGGACGTTGAGGTAATGCCAACGCCGTTCCCGGGGATGAGATTGATGTGGGCAGAAATCTGGGAGAATGATTTCCTGCGACCTGTGGAACCACGAGTTGACCTTCGGCAGGAACGTTGGGTCCAAACGTAAGACGACTCTGTTCGGATGGAAGATGTAGAGGTCGTCTCGGATGGAGAGCGCTGCCAACTCGGACACACATCTAGCCGATGTGATGGCTACTAAAAAGATAGTCTTAAGAGTCAGTAATCTGAGACAGATGGTCCAAATAGGCTCAAATGGAGCAGCTGTGAGGGCCTTGAGTACCAGGGAAAGGTCCCAGGTGGGGTAACGATGGACCATGGGTGGGCTAAGGTTCGATGCACCTTTCAGGAAGGCTCGCACCCTGGGTGTTGTGACAGAGAGTGGCCCCGCCCACCACCAATCACGGTAGATAAAGCTGCAATTTGGCGGCAGAGGGTGTTAGGTGTTAACCCCTTGTCCATGCCCATCTGTAGGAAGTCTAATACCTGTGGTATGGTTGCCTTGGTTGGGTCTGCATCTGTAGCTTGACACCATCTGCAGAAGGCGCGCCAGGTGGCTTCGTAGATACGGGTCATCAACGGGCGGCGAGCCGCCTGAATCGTGGAGATGACCCTGTCAGAGAAATGCTGTTGACTCAGGATCGCCCGCTCACGTGCCACACGGCTAATTGTTGTAGCTGTGGGTTCAGATGAATGAGAGCTCCTTGTGAGAGGAATATCCGATCATCCAGGATCCTCCATGGGCACGAGATTGATAGATGGATGAGGTCGGCATACCAGGGACGTCTCGGCCACATCAGTTTGACCAGTAGTACCTCCGCCCGTTCTGCTAGGACATTCCGGATGGCCAGCGGTACAATTGGTAGGGGCGGGAAGGCATAAAGGAGGCCCGCTGGCCAAGGACTGTGAAGAGCGTCAGTGCCTTCCCCCCCTGGAACCTGAAACCTGGTGTAGAATCGCGGCAGGTGTGTGTTGTCGGGTTGAGCGAACAAATCCACCTGCGGTTGACTGAAGCGGTGGGAGAGCTCTTGGAACAGGACTGGGTGTAACCGCCACTCTGCCTGATCCACCATGGCTCTGCTCAACCAATCCGCTTGGACGTTTGTGGTACCCGATATATGCTCCACTCAGATTGACAACAGATGGTTCTCCGCCCAGTGGTGTAGAGATTCGGAGCACATGCCCTCCTGGCGGTTGACATGCACCTTGGAGGCCACATTGTCAGTGAGTATCAACACATGGTTGGATGTCACCAGGTCTCGAAACTCGTTGAGGGCTAGACGGATAGCTCGTAGCTCCAGCCAATTGATGCTGTTCCACAGCTCCCGGGAGGTCCAATGACCCTGTGTCACTTGATCCAAGGCCTGGGCTCCCCACCCGAATTGGCTCGCATCTATTGTAACTATGATCCTCTCCGATTCCTTGAAGGGGCATCTCTTGAGGATGCAGGATGACATCCACCAACAGAGCGACAGGGACACCTTAGTCGGTAAACGAGTCCTGGTCTAAGAATGACTGGTATGGGCCCTCTGAAAAGGGAGGAGAAACCACTGGAGTGGTCGCACGTGGAACCTCACCCAAGGGACAATGTCTATGCAAGATATCATCTTCCCTAGAAGTTGGGACAGTATTGCAAGGGAAGGTGACCTCTGATTGGACACTTGACTCACCAGGGACTGCAGACTTCATTGCCTCTCCCGAGAGAGGGACATAACACAAGTTTCTGAATTGATGACAGTCCCGAGATGTAGAAGAGACGTGGTCGGGTGCAGATGGCTCTTTGGGAAGTTCAGTACAAAGCCATGATCTTGTATGGTGTCGATCGTCAGCTGCAGGTTATGACAAGCTTGGTCCCGGGAAGGCGATAAGACCAAGATGTCATCTAGATAACAACTGACCCTTACGGGAACTGACCTCAGCGAGGCTGTGATCACTGCTAGTAATTTGATGAAGGTTCGCGGGGCCGATGATAGGCCAAATGGCAGGGCGCGGCACTGGAAATGATGCCTTGCGAACTGGAAGCGCAGGAACCTTCGATGGGCCGGATGTATCGGCACATGCAGGTATGCCTCCTTGATGTTGATGGAGGTAAGCAGATCGCCTTGGCGAATGCTCGCTAGAATGCTTTTGAGCGATTGCATTTTGAATTTTTGGTACTTGAGTTAGAAATTGAGCTGTTTCAAGTCCAGGATGGCCCGCCATCCTCCCGAGTTCTTGGGAACTAGGAAAAGTATGGAGTAAAATCCTAGACCCTCCTGCCCTCATAGCACCTGCTCTATGGCGTTGATGGAAATGAGCTGCTGAATTTCTGTTTCCATCAGGCGTCTTTCCGCCTGGCACCTGGGAACTGGGCATCTGATGAAACGTCTTGGGGGGATGGCCAAGAATTCTAGAGTGAGGGCCATCCTCACGGTCTGAAGAGCCCAGGCATCCGAGGTTGTGGCTCCCCTCTGCAGGAAGTCCAAAATCTGCAGAATGGACCTGAGTGGGTCAACAGTCTGGTTGGAACACCACAGAGCAAATGTACGCCACCTGGCGTCATAAATGCGGCTAGTAGAGCTTCTGCGTGATGTCTGAATGGTAGCAATGACGTTGAGGGAGATGTTATCGGCTGTTAAGGCTTGCCGCTCAATCGCCATGCGATTAATTGCAGCCACTGAGGGTCAGGATGACAAACTGACCCTTGGTGTAGAGACAGGAGAGACTGTGGGATGTGCCATGGGGTGGAGATTGACAGAGTCACTAAGTCAGCATACCAAGGCCGGCGTGGCCAATTTGGCGCTAGCAACAACAGTTCTGCCTCCTGCTCCAGCATTTTTTTGAATTACCCTCTGAATGAGGGGAAGGGGAGGAAGTGAGTACAGGAGACCCCTGGGCCACTGGCATCTGAGAGTGTCTACTCCTTCTGCCATGGGGTCCATGAACCTTGAGTAATACCTGGGTACCTGGTTGTTCTCTGCCATTGCGAACAGGTCTAGGACTGGGACGCCGAACCGTAGTGTCAATCGATGAAAGAGGTTGGGATGGATGCTCCACTCCGCCTGATCTATCATTGTCCGGCTCAGCCAGTCTGCTTGGACATTGGAGACCCCTGAGATGTGTTGTGCTCTGAGAGATGACAGGTGAGATTCCGCCTACTGGCACAACACAACTCTATAGGACTCTGAAACTGGGGAGGAGCCACAAGGGCCCGATGACATCATAAGCGTAGACTCAGTCCGATTGGTTAATGGACGGAGCATACCCAGTCTGGCTGCTGTCTCTATGATAACAGGAAAACATCCGCCTGCCAATGGCGTAGCCATAAGAGGCGACGAGAAACTATGTTGGATGTCACAGCTCGGGATGCGAACTTGGCTGCATTGAGCGTGGCATCAGAGGAGAATTCTAATGCCGCCACCAGTTTGACAACATTCTGATGAAGGCGCAAATCCTCTGGCGCTAGTCTTTCCTGTAGCTGTTTTAACCAGACTAAAAAAGTTCTATTGAAAAAGGAGGCCGCCATAGCGGCACACAACGCCCAGGCAGCCGCCTGGTGCGTTTTGCAAATAACTAGCTCTGCCTTGTGGTCCTCAGCCTTCAAGCCCTCCGAAATCTCGGATGGAATGAGGGTTGGGGAAGCCAAAGCAGCTATCGGAGGATCAACAGTAGGAAATTGTAAGATGGCGTATAATTCTGTTGTGGAAGTGTAAAGCTTCCTGTCACCGTTGCTAGGAGGTGTGACCGTGGTGGGCTGGGACCATTGTTTTTGGATCACGTCCAAAAACAATTTGGGCGATGGAATAGCCTCCTGCACCTGTTCGGCGAACAAGAGTTCCGTGGGGTCAAGCCCCACTTCGGTGCTCGCTTGGGTGGTTGCTCCCCCCAAATTAGAAGTGGCCTTGGCCTTATAAAGGAAGGATTTAAATAAGGCCGGCCTGAAGAGGCCCGAGAAGGGAACTTTATCCTGGACCAGGCCTTCGTCATCTGATAACTCTAGATCCAAAATTTCCCCTTCCTCCCCCAGAACAGAGCCCTCGCTGTAGATGGAAGGCAAGGGAGAAGGGGGATCAGCTTGAGAGGTGGATAAATCTTTAGCAGAGATCAAGTTTCTGGAACGTTGCTGCAATTCTGCATCTACTCCCCTAGAAATGGCAGCGGCAATCACGTCCCTGAGCCCAGGGGAGAGGTCAAATTCAGAATTGTCCTCCGGTCTAATGCCAGCGGCAGTGGGAGTAAAGGTAGCCGAGGCCCCTGAATGGGAAGGAACTGGGCCTAGGCTGGATTCAGAAGGGTCAAATGAGCCCTGAAGACCTGATTCAGGCCCTTCAGTGGTTAAGCCTTGAGGGATAGGGAGGTCTGGGGACCAACCTTGAATCCCAGTTAAGTTGGAGGTAGAAGGCCCCTCAGGCAGTAAGATGGGAGGCGGCCTGGGGGTTGTGGGATTCTTAGACCCATTCTTAGTTTTACTAGTGCGCTTAGTGGCTCTGTCAGACGCCGCTGAATGAGTGCGGGATCTGTGGCTAGCAGCCCTGGTGGTGGTCCTACCCATTCTGGAAGAGGCCCCAGTGGCATCGGAGGACAGCTGAGGGGAGGTGGAAGTCCCAGTGCTGCCCCCGGTAGTGGAATGATCTGCCATGGTAGTATTAGAATTGAAAAGGCTCAAGCTCACGTTCAAAGATAGGCCAAATGTCGATCGCAATCGAAAACAGAGGCAGCAAGATATCAAGCGCGTGCTCCAGCAGAATGGTGGAGAACCGACCTTCGTGGAGCAAGATAACTGGCAACTTTATGTCACTGTGGGCGCGAAGTAGAAAAACCGTGCCCAGACCGTTAGTTTTCGGCGTGAAATTGTCTCCAAAATGGCCACCGCGACTTACAGCGGCTGCAGGAAATTCAAATTGGTTGAGAAAATGGCTGCCAACAGCATGGAGAAGCACAGCCTTGCAAGCAGCTAGCGACCGCAGCCGCAGCTCCTGGCGGCATGTGATCCCAAAGATAAGGGGAGCGACTCCAGCAACCTGACAACGGGGCGTCCAGACTCCGCGTGTCGCAAAAGGAAGGGACCAAGGGGATGGCGGGTAGCAGATGAAGTGGCCGACACGGGGTGGCGAACCGACCCCCAACCATGGCAAGGCAAACGAAGGTGGCAAACCGACCGTCCCAAAGAATAGCGCCGTAGGGAGTAACGCAGTCAATAAAAGGTTCCCTGGCCCCAAAGGCTTTAGGAACGCCAACTAGTCAATTGCAACCATAAGCAAAAAGGAACGAACCCATATGCAGGAAATGTCGGCACTATCGCGAAAGATACTCAGAATCTGTCACACAACGGAGGTCTGAGGGAATCCAAGCTGAATAATAATAATGATGATTACTTTGTCTAATAACCTAGAGAGAAAGGTTTTTGCGTCTCTTTAGGCTGGACTGAGTTAAAAAACTGAACTAGCCCAGTCAGAGGAGGCGTGGCCATCAATTTACATAACTCAGTCTCTAGGCTAATGGACAAAGTTAACCCTTGCTTGGATTCCCCAAGCAGTGCACAGGAGAACAATTGGTACTACTCCGTGGACTCCTATCCAGTGTGTTGCTCATATTGCTCATGATGGAACAGAGGGCCACTGTTTGCCATATGAATGAGGTCCAGAAGAAGACAAACAGATTTAGGATCAGGAATCTATTACCATTCCCAGGTCAATTGATTCATTCTCCTTACAGAAGAAAGCATGATGATACTTATTGGTTTTATAGGTTTTAGCACTGTATGCATTTGCACAGAGTGCTTTTTTTCTAGTTTTGCTTAAAATGTAGAGTTAAAGAGAAACGAAAGAAAGTACAGAAGAAAGGAAAAGGTTGACTAGAAAAGAAAATAATTGAAGATCTACTTCGTATTCCTTGCAAAAGAATGAAGAAGTACTATTGCTGAAACAATGAAGATATACAGCATGTTCTCCCCCTCACATCGCCCCATGAAAGCAAGCTTCCTGCACAAATACATATAAGACCAAATATAACACCTGCACAGATCCCAACCCCATATTATGAAATCGATTATGAAAAACATTAAACAAAAGGGAGGCAGCTATGGTCACTCTCTACTACTGTATGTGCCCTTTTACCTGGAATTGAGCGCTGATGCTAGGTGGCTTCTTCTTCTTATGCAAATGCAGGAGGGATTTTGTGGTTCGGTCATGCAACGTCATGCTCACGATGAGTTTCAAAGACTTTGAGTCCAGTAAATTCTGCAGCCAAGGAATATTTATTTATTTATTTACTTATTTAATTATTTTATATGTTGCCCATCTCGCTATCAAGCAACTCTGGGCAGCTAAGCTAATATGCCGTAGTTATGATTACAATCCCATGAAGGCAGGCACTATAATTCCAGTGCTGAAACGACACTTGGTGGGATGAGTGCATTAAATTATGCTTTGTTTAGGCTCTTATTTTGTTATCAGCCATAGAAATGGCGATCAGAAATTATGAAGAAGAGGTAAGCGCTCGTTTATGGACTTCACCAGAACACTTTGGTTACATGAATATTTTTCATCCTTCTCTTAATAGCCAAGAATTTTATTTTCACTTTATATTATTCACATGTGTCAGAGCTGGACTCAGCATTTTCCAAAATATAGTGACATACAGTGTCACTATACATACTATACTATACATACTATACATACATACATATTAGTTAGTGTATAATTTACTGTTGCACATTTTTAGCAGAATTCACATAATGCGCACATGCTTTGCAAAATGTAAAATAACTGACCCCAAAATGCCCCCCATCACCACATACATTGGAACCCTAAAACATAAGGAAGCTCACCTTTGGGATGATCTGCTTTTGTTTAATACCTCTGTTCTTCCTGTTAAAATATTAGAAATCATTGGAGTGATAAAGTATTTTTAAACGTGCAATTCGGTTAGTTCAGCAAAGCCACATCTTTCAAATTAAACCAAGCAAAGCAGACAAGAACAAAATGATGGCTAAGCAGTTCTAAAGAGATGGTGGGATTGAGCTACAATGAGAATACTGATGTGAGACATAAAATCTTTGAGTTAATTCTATGCTGCCAACCCCGGAGATTTTTTGTCAAGCACTGAAGGTGTGCTAATGGAGGATGGGAGGGGAGGGGAGTCAACCTTAAAAAAGAAGCACGAAGCCGTGGATTAATGTTTCTCAACCTTGGCCGCTTGAAGATGTATGGATTTCGATACGGCTGGCTGTGGAATTCTGGGAGTTGAAGTCCACACATCTTCAAGGGGCCAAGGTTCAGAAACACTGAATTGGCTTATCCTGTGACAGAGCAGGACTCTGTATTCTTCCATGAATCTAAAAAAAATTAGACTTTAAATGTAGAGTTTAAATTTTAAAATCAAAGGATTTTGAAAAAGCTATCCTTCAAAATAACGGTCCCTGCCAAATAACCTCTGATATCAACAAAAGCTGACACTTAAACAAGACAGGAGATGTAGGGACTATCTTCTGTTTAAATATATCTCATATATGCTTCCAAGGATGCCATTTGAATAATTTATATTTAAAAACTATTGCAAGATGTTCTAGATAACAGTTTTCCAAGTACAACCCCTGGCATTCTAGATGAAAATCATCTTCCTAAAACAGAGAAAAAAATTTGGCAGTCAAAAGGAGGCAATACTAGGCTAGTAGATGAATAGCCTGACTAAAAACAAGGAAGCTTCATGTCTTCCTGTCTGCCTAAATTCAGAGGACATTCGGTGAAAGCATCTACCACTAGTCCAGGGTGAAACTGTCTTTTGGGGAACCACAGAAAAATGACAGTCCCAGCTCATCCTCTTGCCGTGGGACTGAAGAACTAAAAAAAAAAAAAAGAGGGATGCCTTTAACAAAAGGATTAAGGCTCTTTTTCTGTGCCTTATAACTTGCTTTAAAAGTTACTTGATGTAAAAGGGTTATAAATTTTTAAAATAAAAAAATATGGTATGAAATAAGGACAAGAATTTAACTAAGTTGTGATAAAAAATTTCTTCTCTAAATCACAATGCAAAGAGGCTCCTCTTTCTAAACTCTCCTCGGCCTGTTTTATAGGCAGTCCTCTTTTAATTCAATGACCATTCGCAGTTACCTATAACATTGATGAAAAAGTAACTTTGGTGATCAATCCTTGCGTTTACAACCTCCACAGGTCTGTAAAGCAAAGGAAAGCTTCAATTGTTTCACTTAATAACCGCTTCACTTAATAAAAAAGTTGCTGGCTCACTGTGTTTGTTAAATGAGGATTACCTGTATAGGACTCAGAACGATAAGGTTTTTCCCTTGGATATATCCAAAAATCTGAAATAGGAAAAACCTGAATACTCTTCTGCAACGCAGTGTCTTTTTCTGAAACACGGTTGAGAGAATCTATCTATGCTTTTCAGGCGCTCCACGTTGGGAGATTCTTGGCAAAGGGGGAGGCGTATATTCATTAAGAACTTACTGAAATTGCTAAGTCAAGGCCTGCCTGCCTTTGAATACATACATGCTAAAAGCCAGAATAATGCAATTTTTATGTCTACCAACTGAGGAAATCTACCACGGGCACTTCTGCATTTCCTGCACATGAAATAAGAGCCACATTCTGCAAAACTTGAGAGGAAAGTACCTCAGTAATTTCCACAAAATGCAAAATGCTTAAGATTTGCAAACGTTCGCTTATGCACTCTGCACCGCACCACTCTGCAAAGCTAGAAAAACTGAGCTTCCCTTTCCCCGCCCCCCTCCCCGCCCCCACCTGCCCCACAACATCCTTTTTTCCACAAACTCACAGGAAATGGCAACGGGGTTGCTGGTACCGGCTGAGTGACTGCAGGAGCCTGCGGGGATCTTCACCCTGCCACGGCAGGCCCTTTATACTCCTAACTATTTGCTCATGCAAGTCCCTAAGACGTGATGGACACACACCCAAAACAAGGCAGACAAGACATATGAACACACATAAAGAGAGAGGTGTGTGAAAGAGAAGCACCAGGAATTAAACAAAGGAGTCGCCATTGCCATATGGGCTCTGAAAATGTCCATCAAGAGGTTTTTCTCCTGAGCTGGCCGTATCTTAAAACTTGCTCATCTTGAATATAAAATAAGGACGGATCCCCTTAATTTGTAGATTTGGTAACATAAGATCGAATGTGACGAAGATTGCTATTTTGGAGATGCCTCCAAAGCTCTTCACATTTGGATTGTGGGAGAAGATTTTATCAGTTTCAATGAAGTAGTATTCATAGCAGGCCATTGCCCAGCTATTAATGTATTTTTACATCAGAGACCATGCCAAATAAGATTGGGTGTCAACCTTCAGATAAATAAATAATGATTTGGGTGATTTATTTATTCATTTGGCATGGTATTTTTAGACCTGTTTTACGATCCAATGGTTGAAAGGTGCACGAATTCCCCATAGAGTATATCCTGCAGATAAAAATACAGTCCCCAAACGAGATGTGAATATTGAAACTAGTTTTCCAGATAAGGTTGTTCTGTACTAGAAAAAAAATCAGGTTTAATTCAGGTTTCTAGTTTTCCAATGCACATATATCCCCTGAGTAAGATTGTACACAAATTGCAAATGAATTCTGCTCCGTGTTTAGTTCCTACAGTCAGGAAAGTGCCCCAATAAGTGAGTGATTATCAGCCTTCCAAATCATGCAGCATGCTTGTGGACAGCTTTATTCAACACAAAAACTTACCTTTGCCACTCTCCAGAGAGGCAGAAATTAATAACAAAGAAAACCAAGAAAGGAAGCCAAGGAAAAAAGAAAGAGAAAAAAAGGTGACAGAAGTGTAAAAAAAGGTCATTCCTGGGCAGAGGAACAGACTTCATTCTTCTGAAACACACTTCTTTCCACTTCTTGTAAGAGGCCCCGTTCCTCCTCTACATATTTTAAATTTGAGATACAATTACAGCATTCCACTTCAGCGTTAAAAAAAGGAACACAGGTAGTCATCGACCTACAACAGTTCATTTAATAACTGTGTAAAGTTACAAAGGCATTGAAAAAAAGTGACTTAGGACCATTTTCCTACACTTATGACCACTGTAGCATCCCCATGGTCATGTGATCCAAATTCAGACGCTTGGCAAGTGACTCGTATTTATCACGGTTGCAGTGTCCCAGGGTCATGTGATCACCTTTTGTGACCTTTTGACAAGCAAAGTCAACGGGGAAGCCAGATTCACTTAACAACTGTTGTGATTTACTTAGCAACTGTGGCTAGAAAGGTCATAAAACGGGGCAAAACTCACTTAGCAACATAAATTTGGGGCTCGATTGTGGTTGTAAGTCGAGGAACTGCCTGTATGCTCCATTATATATGCAATACTTTGAGTTGCCTAAGAACACCCCAACGGTGAGTTTCAGTGACTTCTGGAATGAAGCTGGAGAAGAAGACAGTGACTTTTTTTTTTAATCCCTGGTTTTCTGAACCAGGTCATTCTCAGGTCTGTCTGCCCAGGATCGTGCTTCCCTTGCCACAGTGGCAAGCTCCTCCTCCACCTTTACCCACTTACTTCTTGCTTTCATAGGAAGCAATGATGTCTTCGAAAGCGTTTATATCAAAATCCTCAGAGCAATCAAATGAGAAATCAAGTACTGAACAGCTGCAAAAAGGGGAACATGCAACGATGCTCAATCAACCAAGTAATAAAGCAGGCAAAAAGCTTCAGGCTAAGTTGGCCAGACGTACCCTCACCCTCCCAAGTTTTATCTTCTTATAAGCCTTCTCCAAAGGAAAACAACAACAAGAAGCAACTGGGCTTTGGTATGCCAGGGAACGGAGGAACATCATCAGGAAAGCCACAGCATATCAAAAGGAAATAAAAAGTATCAGGAAGAATCCATTAACGTTCTCTTGTGTTTCTAGTATTTGGTATCCTAGGACTGCAAAATGTAACTGATGAATTTATATATGTGTATTTTTAATAGGGTAAAACGATATCCCTTAAAACTGCCAATAGGTACTGTGTTTCCCTGAAAATAAGACCAGGTCTTATATTAATTTTCGCTCCAAAAGACGCATTAGGGCTTATTTTCTAGTTGTCTTATTTTTGGGGAAATATAGTACTAAATGCATCCGTCTGACTGACGATCTTAACTGGGGCTATATTTTTGGGGTAGGACATATTACAAGCACCCTGAAAAATCATGCTAGGGCTTATATTCCGGTTGGGTCTTATTTTCGAGGGACACACGATATATAGTGTCTAGCATTGTCTACAACCTAAAGCAGGGGTGTCCAAACTTGGGAACTTTAAGACTTGTGGACTTCAACTCCCAGAATTCCCCAGCCAGCCATGCTGGCTGGGGAATTCTGGGAGTTGAAGTCCACAAGTCTTAAAGTTCCCAAGTTTGGACACCCCTGACCTAAAGAGTATTATTTATTCAAATCACACACACACACACATTTGACTATCAATTTAAAATTCATCTCAACCATTATTTTTAACTGCCATAATGCTAAGCTGCATGAAAATTCTAGTCCGTTAACAACTCATGCTAAATGTTGCTATTACACAACACTTCAATCAGAAAAGGCCGTGCGTATCTGTTTGTACAGGCTTCCAACTCTAAACAGAATTAAAAGGGAAGCCTGTCGTTCCAAAGGTGAGCTCTTTAAAAAAATGCCAATTTACAGTGCCAATTTAGAACCTTGGTGCCTCTCCAATTAGCTGAAATTGTGGTACTTGTACTGCAAAGGTGGCCAGAGGGGTTGGAATCCATTATCTTTAGCCAAGCTAATTACCAAATGTTAGCATATTAATTGGAGTGGTGATATGAGCAGGGATGGGGACTGTGGATTTCAGTCAGACTCTACTTCCACCCAAAATTCAAGTACTGTTGTGAACCATGGTATCCTGTTGCACCGGCTATGGGGGTTGGGAGTCAGGGGCACCGTTTTGCGGTGGTTCGGCTCCTACCTCTCCGGCCGGACGCAGCGTGTGTTGGCAGGGGAGCAGAGATCGACCCTGAGCCCCCTCACTTGTGGGGTGCCACAGGGGTCGGTTCTCTCGCCACTCCTGTTCAACACATACATGAAACCGCTGGGCGAGATCATCCGTGGCTTTGGGTTGGGATACCATCTGTATGCTGATGATACTCAGCTGTACATCTCCACCCCGAACCACCCCAACGAGGCCGTCGAAATGATGTCCCGGTGCTTGGAAGCCGTACGGGTCTGGATGGATGACAACCGACTTAAACTCAACCCCTCCAAGACGGAGTGGCTGTGGCTCCCGGCCCCCCGGTTCAACCAGTTGCTTCCATCTCTGGCCATTGGGGGCGGGCAACTGGCCCCCATGGAACGGGCGCGCAATTTGGGTGTCCTCCTAGATGCCCGGCTGTCCATGGATGACCATGTAACAGCCGTGGCAAGGGGGGCGTTCCACCAGGTCCGCCTGGTGCGCCAATTGCGCCCCTTATTGGACCGGGACGCCTTGCGCACAGTCACCCATGCGCTAGTGACGTCTCGCCTGGACTACTGCAATGCTCTCTACATGGGGCTCCCCTTGAGATGCACTCGGAGACTACAGTTGGTTCAGAATGCGGCTGCGCGGGTGATTATGGGGAGGACTAGGTTCTCCCATGTAACACCTCTCCTGCGCGAGCTGCACTGGCTTCCTGTGGTCTATCGGGTGCGTTTCAAGGTTTTGATTACGATCTTTAAAGCGCTCCATGGCATAGGACCTAGTTATTTGCGGGATCGCATCCTGCCCCATACATCCCTACGACCAATCCGCTCACACAGAGAGGGACTTCTCTGGGTGCCGTCTGCTAAACAGTGTCGGGGGGCGACGCCCAGGAGCAGGGCCTTCTCTGTGATGGGCCCAGCCCTGTGGAATGACCTCCCCCTTGACATCAGGATTACTTCCGATCTCCGCTCCTTCCGTGTAAAGCTGAAGACCCACCTCTTTCAATTATCTGGCCTGGCTCAACCGTAGTTTATCCTCCTCCTGACAGTCCTTTTTAAATTGTATTTTATCATGGGATATTTTAATGGCTAATTTTAATTTTCTATTTTATTATTAATGTGATTTATGTCTGATTACTACCTCCTCCATGTATGTATATGTATGTATATGTGTGTATCTGTATGTCTATATGTATGTATGTATATTTTTATTGTACGCCGCCCCGAGTCCCTTGCGGAGAGGGAGCGGCTAACAAATTAAAAATTTGAAATTTGAAAGAAAACTTAAGAATGTAAAAATATCTGGGCTCTATCAAGTCACAGGCAATGTTTTGTCTTTCTAGTGCAGTGATGGTTAACCTTTTTGGTAACCAAGTGCTGAAACTGGAATGTGCACGTGCCAGAGCAGAGCAGCTGGCAACCGCGTGCGTGCCCACATGTGCCATAGGTTCACCATCATTTGCTTGCGGCTAGTATTTGGTCACCCCAGCCTGGAGGTACCATGAGAATGCAAGACAATCAGACAATCTTGTCCTCCATGAATTCGTCCAACCCTTTTAAGTCATCCAAGTTACTATTAATTAATTCCATCGATTACTGACTCATGATATCAAGAAATGCTTTCTAAATCTCCTTCCAATCAACTTTAATACGCTGCAGTCCTATTTTTCTGAGAAAAAGAAAAGTTTTTCCTTGCTTTCTCCTTGTCATGTATTATTTTATAAACCACGATCATGTTTCTCCTCACTTGCCTTTTTTGGGGGGGGGGTTACAATTTCCAACATACTAGTCTTTCCCCCCAGATATTTGAACCCCCAATCATTCTAATGACTCTTTTCTTCTCAATTTTCATTCTTATATTCATCTTCAAATGTAAAAGTAGTAGTTCCGGATGGAGACATCGCACGTTTACAAAGAAAATTTACAATACTGATTGAAAATAAAGTTCTTGAGGAACGTAGCGTGGCATTTGTCTTTTTCACTGCTATCGTACATTAAGAGGGGAAAAAACACAAGTGAATTCAAAGGCTTTACTGTACAATATAGTGGAATTAATTTCTCTCTTTAAACTACAGAGGCCAACAGTGTAGGACTTAAGTAGGATTGCTGAAATAAGAAGCTCTGAAAATGGGAAAGGAAAAAAACCAAAATTTGACAAAGAAGTAGTAGCGAAGATGCCAAGTTACTTTTGCAATGCACTGATTTCCTCATCATACTGAATTTCTCATAAGAGCTCTTCGGTCCCTTGTTGAGAAGCAGAGAATCTTTATCATTCACCATCTCTCTTCATGTTTTTTTCCAGAGGGATTGCAAATTTATCTATAGTTCTATATAAGTTAAATATAAAAACAAACATCTAGGGGCTATTTTGGTAAAACGAAAAACAAGATCAGAAACCAGTGCAGTGCAAGGAATGGTCCTTTGTCAAAAGAAACCGGGACAAGGATAGAAATGTAACAACGATAATAAAAACCAATTAAGTGTGTTTCTTACCGATAAACTCTCTCAATTGGGGTGTTGCTCTGTTGCAATTCCCCAAGTGGGATCCTGGGTCCATGGCGTATTACCCCTAGAGGAAAGTGGGAAAAAACTATATTGGCATAACCGCCGTAGCTTTTGCCAGCTTTCACCAACAACGTTACTCTTTTATAAACGGGATTATTTGAGTGGCCATCTTGATCTACATCCTTCATGTGTAAAAGCTAATTCAGAATCTTTTAGAGCTTAAAAGACTGGCACCAGTATTACTGCATATTAAATAACTTAAAATGACTCCCAGTCTCAGTTCTTGAGGCTGATTCAGCGAAACCTGAAACCAAAAATCAGCAAAATAACCAAGGGGAAACAGAATAATGGGAATACCCAGGTGATCATTTGAACAAGTTGCAGGCAAATAAGTAGCTTTTTAATATAATGGTCTCAAAATGTGAATAAGCAGTAAGCTGTTTATAGGGCTGGTTTGTATATCAAATGCCACTTTTTAAAAAAAGGAGCTTGACACAGAATACCCTAGTTCTTTCTCCTCACATTTTTTCCAAAGCAATCACCCAGTGGAATAGGTTGGGTTCAGGGAGAGGGTGGTGTCAGATGCATAATCATGATGCAATTGATGACAGGATTGCTTTGGCAAAGGCTGCATCTCACACTGCCCAAAGGTCCATCTTGAAATACTTAGCAAAACTGAAAGTCTACAGTGTAACCCATCGTTAACTGCTTCAAGGTACATATTTCAGAAGAGAAGTTGCATTACCAATTGTCCCAACTGATTATCCTCTAATAGGCAATGGCTGCTTTGGAGTTTATAATAAGGCCACACTGTTGCAGTGGTTCATTTGGAATATTGTGGAAGGTAATTTATTTTTGCACGAACTATCCAATATAGAAAGAGATGAGGATCATTTTGGAATAGAGTCACCAGTGCAATAGAAAGATGCATTTGGAAAGAAAGGGACAAGTTGTTTTTTGGAAACATAAGTACAGAAATTCTCTAAGGTCTCATAGTGGACCAGTGAGGTTGTCTTCCATGAATGTAATCAGTCAGTCTGGACAGCCATTGACTTCTCTGAAGGCTAACAATAACCTCTGGGTTAATAATAGAGATGGAAGAGATTGAAAAAGATTCAGTGAACCTGTCAAACTTTTAAATAAAGAATGTGAAAAAATGAGATACCTCCAGTGGGACAATGACTGAGCTAAACAAGCCGGAAAGTAGATATGGAGCAAAGAAAAAAATCCAAATGTGGTCATTTAAATGTAACAAAAAAGCTAGGACATTACAAGTGTTCAAATCCTCACAATGTTGAACTGGTACGAATGGATAAAGAGAAATGAGTGCCACTCTTTATCTTACAAAAACAGTATGGTGACTCCAGGAGTTTACTATATACGGTTATGATCTTTGGGGAAAAGAAATGTGCTCTTTGTTGGCTGCCGTTGAGAATCTAACCTCCTTCTGTTGTCCCAATGTGAAGTAAGAGAACAAAGAAAGATATGTGGGAGGCTTGGGATAGTAGGAATGAGGTACAGTAGAGATTGATATGATCACGATGCTCTCTGGATAAGGAATGACAGTGTTTGCCTTGATGTCTAGAATTTCAATCTCAGAAACTGAATCCTTAGCAATCTCTTCTTGAAACTTGCAAGCTCAAGAATTCAAAGAGTTCAGGAGGAGAGATATATGGCAATAGCCCTCAAAGAGATCATTCGCTGCAGATGGAAGTATCTACAAATAATTGTGTGTCTATAGCTTAACCCTCCAAATCCCCTAAATTACACACAGTTATAGCAGAAGCTATAACTATACAGGGGGTTATAGCTATAAAGGGGCATGGTGGCTCAGTGGCTAAGATGCTGAGCTTGTAGATCAGAAAGGTTGGCAGTTCAGCAGTTTGAATCCCTAGTGCCGCCTAACGGAATGAGCTCCCGTTACTTATCCCAGTTTTTGTCAACCTAGCAGTTCTAAAGCATGTAAAAATAGAAGTAGAAAATAGGGACCTCCTTTGGTGAGAAGGTAACAGCGTTCCGTGCGCCTTAGTCATGCCGGCCACATGACCACGGAGATGTCTTCGGACAGTGCTGGCTGTTTGGCTTTAAAACGGAGATGAGCACTGGCCTCTAGAGTCGGGAACAACTAGCACATATATGCGAGGGGAACCTTTACCTTTATAACGGAAGCAGAGTACCAGTTACCCAAATCACACCTTGACATATTTGTCTGAAATGGTATAGAGTTTATAGAGCGGGTTGGATTAGAAGACCTCTAAGGTCCCTTCCAACTCTGTTATTCTATTATCCATAACAGGAACTGAGCAATTGAGATTTGTAAGTTAACTTGCAAAACATCCTCTTGCCCTTCAAAGTTTACTCTAAAACAGGGGACCCCAATCCCTGGGCTGTGGCCTGGGCTGCAACCTGTTGGGAACCAGGCTATGCAAGTGGTGGGTGAGCAAAAGAGCTGCATTTGTGCAAGTAGTGTGCGCACAAAGCCATCCCCTCTCCTCCCTGCTTCCCCCAGTGGTCCACAGATTCAGAAAGGTTGGGGGACCGCTGCTCTAAAGGAACATTCACAGATGTAAAGAATGGTTCTTTTCTCCCTGCTTAATAAAAACAGGGCAGGACTTCAGCCACCTAGACTTCTCTAAAGCAGGGGCCTCCAACCTTGGCAACTTTAAGCCTGGCAGACTTCAACTCCCAGAATTCCCCAGGCTGGGGAATTCTGGGAGTTGAAGTCTGCCAGGCTTAAAATTGCCAAGGTTGGAGGCGCCTGCTCTAAAGCACAACAAGTAAAAAATATGCTTGTTGAAAAGATCTGATGGAGGAGATTTTTCACATACTTTTGGAATTTGTGGAATTGGCCCTTCTAGACCATTTCAACAATTATAGGGGGAGGGGGAGGAAGAAGGAAAAAGCATTAGGAATGTTTGGAACCTTGAGTTATTTATAATAAATAATAAAGGTGGCATAAGAAACAAACAGATTGCTCATCGTAAATTTAAATAAATGAAAAGAGCCCATAGATGGGTCACAAAACAAAACCCAAACCAACAGGAGAATGCAAGAGAAGGCACGGAAATGATCAATAAAAGGATGAAAATGATGAAAACGTTTTTGAGCAAAGTTCAAAAAACTACTTTGGGAAAAAACACACACACATTTTAGCAAATTGTTATCACAGTTGCTTAAAATAACTGAGGGATCAGCAGGAGCCACATCCATAGATGCAATGAAAACAGGAGGCATGGCTTAAGCTCTGAAAGTTTCCAAAGGAACCTGCACAATATCCATCTGTGTGAATCGCAGAAACCACAATGAAGAAACTGGTTTGTTGGTTCCTCTTTGGATTATTAATTGTTCAGAAAGACTCTTAAGCAGTGACAAGAGGCATGAAGGAGGAACCATTTATAATTCATTTAAATGCATTTGTTTGCTTTCGAAAATCAAAAGTGACCCTTAGTTGGCTTTCAATAATCAGAAATACAAATTTAAAATAAAATCAATAACATCAGTAGTATGACGTGAAGTAGATAAGTATAAACTACTACATAGTGGGCAGATTGTGTGAAAGTTATGAACCTGCCTTATTCCAAATTCAACTAATTTATATTCATACTAGCATTGCTTCCATCTTTTCAGATAATTAAGCAGCATGGGTCTGTCATCATCTGCCATCTAAATTTGTTTTAACTGGAATTGCTGAGGAATTAATCTGGATTACACTATGTGAAGACCAAAAGTCTTCTATACTCTTAAACTCTAGATGTCGATATTTTGATTACTTCTGCTGTGCTTGGGCTTACCTGCTGTTTTCTCAGCTCTTTGGCGACCCCCTTCTGCAAAAACAGCCATGGCGTGGATGGCTGCACGGAGGATAGCCCACCGGAAAACAGCCACTGGGTCCATTCCAATCAGCTCCCGAACATAAGTGCTGTCACTGCTCCGCAGCAAGGCAACGATATCTGGCCGCATATAATCCATGTTCTTTTCACGGAAATCCTGTAAGGAAGAATGGTCATGGGAGCCAAGGCACATAGCCAAGGTTTTGCTCAAGGGGTAGGTGGATTTAACCAAGACTCTGCGTGTCTCCCTCCCCTTCTTTACCATGCTAAAGTTTGAGGTCTTCAAGACATGCTTGGCAGCAGGTTCACCGCTGGAAATCAGTACCACAAAATATACTTTGGGATGTCCACGTACATTTGAAGTACATTTCTATTACAATGATGACTGGGCAATGGCAATGGATTCTCTGTGACCAGGGGTAGGCTGCTACGGGTTCGCCTGGGTTCGGGAGAAGCCCTAGGTGACATTATGGCCGTTTTGGAGAACCTCCAAGGCTGGTCCCACCCACCCCGCCCCGCCCCTGCCCTCCCGAGTCTCCACGCAACCCATTTTGGATGTGAGGTAAGTGCAGGGCCTGCGCACAGGTTTGGGGAAGGGGAAAAACGGGCCTGTTTCTGGCCTCCGGAGGGTCTCCAGAGCCTGGGGGAAGCAGTTTGCGCACTCCCAGAGGCTTGAGGAAAGTGTCCGGAGCCTGGGGAAGGCAAAAGGTCCATCCCCCCGTTGTTGTGTAGTACCCTGACTAGGGCATGCCCACCATGGGCATGCCCACCCAGCAACTGGGGAGAGAACCCGTTGCTGAAATTTTTGAAGTCCATCCCTGTCTGTGTCCTTAGTTATTCAACATTGGAAAGAAAAACCTACGGCCTCAATCACTCACTGGAGACCTGGTGTTCCTGTGACTCATGACTGGATTGCTTACAGATGTAAATTATGTACGAATGATGAAGAAAAATGATCATTTTTGTTGAAACTCTTGTAAAACGTCCATTCCAAACTGACAAGATCAGTTTTTTTTTAAAAGGATGGGTTTTGGCCTGCTTCAACTAGGAAGGATCTTGACTTTTTTTTTTCTTTGCTGATTAAGCAATTCCTTGACATTTTGCATCTGGAATCACATTCCGATTACCTTTATCTGATATTTCACTTTGCCAGCAAAGTGTTGAATGATGAAAGCAGGTTCCAATACAGGAGTTCCAATGAAGAACTTGCTGTCCTCGTGCTGCTGTTTGAACTTTGCAAGAAGCGTCTCGCTAGTGGCATGTGGAAAACTGCAAGCAGCAAAAGAGGAAGCCACAGGCAGAAGAAATTATCCTTATCAGTAGAGCTTAAACCTGGCAAACTGGGGAGGGGATGATATCAGAAGTTCCCAAATGTAGAAAGGAATTCTGCAGGTAAGAAGGTTGGCTGCATTCCATTCACATTTACTGATATTCTTTTGTAAGCAGTTTTAATTACACCATTATTGCTACGTCTTTAAAAGTATCCATCATTTCTCCTAAGAATTTTTATAAACTGAGAGGACTTAGTTAAAAATAATAATTAAACTTTTTCCTGGTTTCTGCTTTCTTCCCAGACTAAAAATTTAGAAATTCTACATCCTGGCAATTCGTAACCTCTTGGAAGTAAGATTCTAAATTCTACGAAATTCGTGCACGTTTCTTTAACTGTCATGTCATGGTAGCTTTGCATTTTTAATTGGTAAGTATCATTGTAGAATAAAGGCTATCCCTTCATTCTTTAATTGCTCCTGGTTGCATAATTTCACCCTCTACTATTAATGGGAAGGGAACTTTGTGCCTTTCCAAGCAGACAGTGTTCAGACTCCTATCTGTCTAATTTCACAAGTCATACATTTTTAAAGTTCAATAGCAAATCCTGAGCCCTAGCTATGTCCATTATTCATCTTTACCAGACGTTATAGTGCAAAATAACCCCAGTAAATAAATCCAGTATCATTAATCATAGAATCATCACTTTGGAAAATCCTCTAGTCCCACTTACAAGTCTCTCCTTTCATTCACATGCTTCAATAAATATTTAACTTATATTTCTGCCCCTGATACTTTATGACTCTTCTTCCCAGGACTGCTCTGTTCCAAATGATCTAATATTTAGTTTTGGGGGAATATATGCCTAAATGTGCTTTGCTTCCTGTTACTTTCATATCCCCTTTATTTTATATATAAGGCTAACTAAGCTGCAAATTTGTGGACAGAGGCTGTGCTTTCTCCAATCTTCCCTCCCTCCCAACTTCACTTTTCAGAGTATAAGACGCACCAAGGCTTTAAAGAGGCAAATTAAAAAAAAAAGTTTTTGCACTCTGCAAACCTCCCAAAAACAGTCCGTTTTTCATGAAAACAGGCCCGTTTTTCTTCAAAAAAAGGGCACCAATAGCCCTTAGGAGGCTTGTAGAGTATTCCTGGGGGGGCAGGGGGGGATATTTAGGGAATATCATTATACTTTGTTTTCATATTTATTGTAGATTTTCTCCTAGTCCCACAGCTAGCTCTACTTACTTGCTTTCTTCATCTAGTAGGTAGAACAGACCGGTTGGTTTCTTGCCAATTAAATGGATGCAGGCCACATTGTCTGTATAGTCGATGTTGTGCCATGAAATCCCCTCACTCTGATACTCCTCCTATAATAAGTAAGTGCTGGAAGTCAGGCATCAACTGCTTTTCTTTCTCTCTCATACTATTACCTCTTTACCTCTCATAATATTAGAACTTAGGAATCATCTGACTGGCAATTGAGGACAGAAAAACAAATGAACTCTTTGTGTACCACATGGTTTAGGGAATATCATAAGGTGACAACCATCTGTTTAAGTGGCTTTCTTGGAGGAGAAAGAAGTATTTTACTGGCTACTGTGGACGAACAAAATCTCTAGGGCTGTCATTTTATTCTGGTTCTGAGTTTCTCAGAATTATCTGCTCATTATTTTTAAAAAAACAGAATGTGAATTAAATGGACCAGAGAGCTCTTACAATTTTAAAGCAAGAACATCTCCCCTTCCAAATCAAGATCTTGGCTAATAAAGAAAGGTACATGTCAGCAATTACAAATATAACAATGGCTTTCTTGTAAATGACCATTTTGAGAAACAATTAAGACAACCCATGAATCCCTGGATCATGGTTTCAGAGGTATTTCATTACCAGATTATTCAGTGTCTTCAACAATAGCAGAGCTTCTAATGTACTTAAGGTACATTAGAGGACTGGAAAAGAGCTGATGTGGTTCCCATCTTCAAAAAAAAGAAAAAAACAGACCCAGGAAACTACAGACCTATCAGCCTGACCTCAGTACAAGGAAAGATTCTGGAAAAGATAATCAAGCAACGAATCAGCGAACACCTAGAAGCAAACAAAGTAATAGCCAAAAGCCAACATGGGTTTGTCAAAAACAAATCATGGCAGACTAATCTTATTGCATTCTTTGACAAAGTGACAAAATTAGTGGACCAGAGGAATGCCGTCGATATAATTTACTTGGACTTCAGTAAGGCATTTGATAAGGTAGACCATAACCTACTACTAGATAAAGTAGAAGAATGTGGGTTGGACAGCATCACTACCAGATGGATTCGTAACTAGCTGACCAACCGCACTCAACATGTAGTCCTCAATGGAACTGCATCTACATGGAGGAAGGTATGCAGTGGAGTACCCCAAGGCTCTGTTTTGGGCCCAGTACTCTTCAACATCTTCATCAATGATTTGGATGAGGGAATAAATGGGGAACTCATCAAATTTGCAGATGACACCAACTGGCAGGAATAGCCAACACTCCAGAAGATAGGCTTAAGATACAGAAGGATCTTGACAAACTTGAACATTGGGCACTATCTAACAAAATGAAATTCAATGGTGAAAAGAGTAAGGTTCTACATTTAGGCAACAAAAACGAAATACACAGGTACAGTATAGGTGGTACCTTGCTCAACAGTAGTAATTGTGAAAGGGATCTTGGAGTCCTAGTGGACAACCATTTAAATATGAGCCAGCCGTGTGCAGCAGCTGCCAAAAAAGCCACACAGTTCTAGGCTGCATCAACAGAGGGATAGAATCAAGATCACGTGAAGTGTTAATACCACTGTATAATGCTTTGGTAAGGCCACACTTGGAATACGGCATTCAGTTTTGGTCACTACGATGTAGAAAAGATGTGGAGACTCTAGAAAGAGTGCAGAGAAGAGCAACAAAGAGGATTAGGGGACTGGAGACTAAAACATATGAAGAACGGTTGCAGGAACTGGGTATGTTTAGCTTAAGAGAAAGAAGGACTAGGGGAGACATGATAGCAGTGTTCCTATATCTCAGGGGTTGCCACAAAGAAGAGGGAGTCAAACTATTCTCCAAGGCACCTGAGGACAGGACAAGAAGCAATGGGTGGAAACTAATCAAGAAGAGAAGCAACATAGAACTGAGGAGAAATTTCCTGACAGTGAGAACAATTAATCAGTGGAACAGAAGTTGCCTCCAGAAGTTGTGAACGCCCCAACACTGGAAGTCTTTAAGAAGATGTTGGATAGCCATTTGTCTGAAACGGTATAGGGTTTCCTGCCTAGGCAAGGGGTTGGACTAGAAGATCTCCAAGGTCCCTTCCAACTCTGCTATTGTATTGTATTGTATTGTATTTGAACGTACTTGAAAAATTCTTGAAAAGCTCTATAGAGAGATGTATCTGCCTTGAAAGCAGCCCATGTTGCACATTCAAACATTAGCAACTGATTATAAAAATGTTTTAGAATGTTTTGTATTGTGCCATAAAATGTTTTACGATAACATACAACATACAGACTGCAATAAATTTTTATGTTAAAAGTTTAATGTTGGAAAGTAATTTATAAACACCATACTTAATAGAAAAAAAATAAAATATAGAGATTTGCAAATTGAAATCTGTCAGCAAGATCCCAAATCAATATTGCTGTCATTCAACCTGTTTTTACACATATTATTACCTTGCTATAAAGTTAAAAAACACCATTTTAATCTGCAAAATAAAGAGCACAATCCCTTCTTTTCTTCCATTGCTTACCTGTTCAAGCTTGAAAATATGTTGATTGAAGTAATACTGCAACTGCTCATTTGCATAGTTTATGCAGAACTGTTCAAAACTGTTTGTTTTGAAGTCTTCAAAACCAAAGATATCGAGTACCCCAATGGACAAGCACTATGCATGGGAAGGGATGGGAACAGAATCAGGAGAATGGCATGACTATAGCGATGTGCCGAATATACTGTAAGTGGTCCCTTCTCAAAATCAGACCCTCCCTATCTGTTTAAAAAAATAGCCAGGTGACAGGCAGTTCCACAACTCAGAAGCAAGAATCATCTGTTTCCTGGAAGCATACCGTAACAGACTCTTCCATATCCTTCTTGTTGAGAAGTGCATGGTTAATTCGCAGAACTATCCAGTCAAAGAGGGCACTGTACAAAGACTTCGCCATAGAATCACGAGCTGTGATGGCCTGCAAATTAAAAACACCAAGAAAGCTCCATTGTAACTTTGTTTTTCCTCATTTATTTATTTGTTGGTTTGTTCAATTTCTATAGCCACCCGTCTCAGTCAATGACTCTGGGAGGCTTACAATCCAAAACAATACATTAGTTAAAAATATTAAAAACATTTTAAAACAATAAAAAAAACAATAGCCAGGAAATGAGGCCCTGGACATATTCGTCACCCTAGGCTTGGGAATAAGCCAGGTTTTTAGGGCTTTATGAAACTCTAGCACATTGGGGTCCATTCTGATCTCCGAGGGAAGGATGTTAAATAGAGAAGGGGCCACTGTGCAAAAAACTTGTCTTCTGATCCTCGCCAGCCAACATTCTTTGGCGGATGGGATCTGCAGCATGCCCATTCCGCTTGATCTAGTTGGACGGGTACAGCTTCTTCAAAAAAAAGTGATCCTTCAGGTAACCCATATTGTTCTTGAGCCTTTCTGAGGGACATGAAAAAATCACTAAACTTTGCTAGCGTTTTTATTCATTGGTTTCCAAGGAATCATCACCATACTTACATAATTTATATTTTCCATTTTATGCCCCCTGATTCCAATTAAGCATCTCATAATTGCAAAAAACATACTATCTTTTAGATATCAGCAGGAAAAAATATGAGACTGTAGAGGGTAGATGATGGGGAAACCAATTACTCTTTTTAAAAAAAATGCTACTTAAGCAATATCCTCTGGCGATAGGAAATTTTTATTTTGACACTGCAATATAGTTTTCTTTTGGTGTTACTGAATTTTAATTAGCTTTATTGTTTCGTGACTATACACTCTCAGAATTGTTACAAGATATCCTATAAATATTACATATGAAAAAATAAAGTTGCCCTTACAATTTGAGCCATCTGTAATTTTATTTTATTGTTAAAAAATCTTACTAACCCCAATCTACCATTAGGAACTCACCTCATTGAGGCTATATGGAAGGATCAGTTTATCATTCACTGTCACCGTTTTTCTTTTTGTCAACACTTCCACTAAGGTTTCACGTTTCACCTGGGAGAAGAGCTGAAATTAACAACCTGACATGGAAATACAGGATGAAAATGACCTGTAATTATCTGTAATTTTGATAATCAAAATTCCTGTAGGGTGTAACTTATCCAGTTCCTATAAAGTTGCTGCAGAAAATGGAGAATCCTCCTGGTTGGTTTTAATCTTAAGCTTTGAAGTAAGATAGTGTAAATGACAAAATATAAAGTCTCCCTTTTAAAAGGGAGATTTGATAATGCAACAGATTTTGCATTACAAAACATCTCACTTGTAATGGTGTAACATCTCACTTATAATTTTCCATTAGCACACCATCATTAGCATGCAAATATAGACTTTTTTATTGTTTTCCATTCATTTCCTAATAGCCTTGGTTCACATGCTTGGTCTGCCATATACCCTGAAATAGGACTGGGTTGGATCATGACTACTTAAAAGTCAACCTTTTCTTATATATCAATGTTCAAATTGCATTCAATGCTGCTTCAAATGCATTCACAGATCAAGATTTCATGTATCTATTATTGGATCAGGGTCCAATAATAGCAACAATTTCATTAAATTAAAAAAGTTATTATAAATGTTCACTCCAAGAAGTACTGTTTATGTTTAGCACTTCTGACTTTTTCTGAAGGCAGGGAAGTTAACAGTGCATATTTTTTCTTCCCTACTCAAATATTTATTTAGCGTAAATGTTTGCTTGATTTTTAAGTTTTAAAATGTAAGTAGTTTCAAGTTTATCAATACAGAATATATATATATATATATATATATATATATATATATATATATATATATATATATATATATATATATATATATATATATATATATATATATATATATATATATATATATATATATATATATATATATATATATATATATATATAAACCTATTCAGTATACAGTGGTATCTTGACACTCATTAATTGGTTCCAGGAGACACGATGAATACTAAAAACTATGAGTATCAAACAATTTTTTTCCATAAGGAATAATGTCGTGAGTCACAAGGCAGCCAACACTGAGAAATTGTAGCTTGTGCGTTGAGTAACAAACAATGAGTACTGGGACAAAATTTTGACATCAAACAAACATTGAGTACCAAATTCGATGAGTTTCAAAGCAGTTGAGTACTAAGGTACCACTGTATTCTTATATGCATTTTTTCAATGCTATTTAACAGGGGTAAAGTGAATGATCTTTTTTTGTGCCCAATGATCAGGGGTGTCTTCTCTGCTCAAGACAATAATTATAATGTAGAAAGATGTGAGGTACCTTCAGAAGCTGTGAGAGAATGTCTAGCACTTCAGGAGGTCCCACTTCCAGCCCCTCATCTCGACCTGCTGCCTTTTTCTTGTAAGTAACATTTCCCAGGTAGAGAATAGCAGAAAGCACTGAAAAAATTCTGTGAAAGTGAAAAGCAGGCTAGTGTATTTTTCAGATGAAGAATATGTTTACTGAGTGTCATATACATTTGTCCATTAGAGTGTGATAAGAATGTACATTTATTTAGGCATGAGTTAATACCTATTAGTGTTTAACATATTTTTCTGCCTTTTGATTAGTTTCACTTAGCACATTAATGGAAAATGGCATCATATAATATATGGTATATCCTTATGTGCATGTCTGAAAACTGAAAGGAGATAGCTGAATTATAGCTTACTGTTTTTTTGTTGCTGGAAGAAAACCAACCATTTCCATGGCTTGCTTTAACCGTTCAAAATCATGCTGGAGGTCTTCTCCATCTTCAATTTTCAAGTTATGCTGTGAAAAAATCCAAACTTGCAAGTATAAGTAGGAATATCTACTACCAATAAAATTTACCACAATTGTCCTATGGCAATTCCTTTTAGCTGCAACTGTAGAAGAGGGGAAGGTACTAATAAAGAAACAGATTTTCAGTTGTTAGAAGAGGACCAAATAAAAGTACCATTAAGAGAAGATATAGCGTACGTCATGAAAAAGCAGAGCATAATGTCAAATATAATAGAACAGAATTGAATTCCTGCTGCTTTCGCCCCGGTTTGAATCCCCTGGTGGAATCATGATTGTTTTAGTCCCTAAACTAAATTTAAATGGAATAGAATAATCAGTTTCCTATCAATGTTACTGTCAGGTCTGCAGCCATATTTACTTTGGGGTCTTTGGCTGCTACAATTTCTATTATTCTGCTATGCATTTTCTATTGCGGGAAAATAGGAGGGGATATTGTAAGGTGTCACAGACTACCATGTTTCCCTGAAAATATAACATGTCCTGAAAATAAGGCCATGCCACATTTTTTGGGTGGACAAAAATGTAAGCCTTCCCCTGAAAATAAGCCTCCTGGACAACCCCCCCCCCTCCGGCCAGTCAGAGCACCACTCACCGACCTAGAGATATCCCGAAGGTGCCAACGAGGTGGAGGGCAAAGGCTCGCGTTGCTTGGTGCCTTCGGGATATCGCTAGGTCGGTGAGAAGCACTGTGCCCAGCTGGAGAGGGGGGTTGCCGGGTGGCTGCTCTCTTGCGAGCGGGCTCCTGAAGAGCCAGGCACAGCCTCAGGGTCGAACAGCTGTTTTGCACTGTTGCAGCAGCACTACACAGCAGCCCTGAGGTGACCATGCTCACGAGCAGCCGCCCAGCAACCCCACCTTTCCAGCCGGGCACCGTGCCATTCAGTAACCTACGGGTATTGCCAGGCCGCGTGAGCGCATGTTTACCGCCCTCCGGCTCCCGTGGCTTGGCGCCCTTCGGAATGCCCCTAGGTCAATGAATGGGGCTCTGTATGGCTGGAGAGGGGGGTTGCGCAAGCGGCTTTTCTGCTCCCCGCTCGCGCGACTCCCAGGCTCATGATGTCCTTGCCTAACTCTCCCTACAGAGCCAGAGCAACTCGCTGCTGCCCGCCGCTAGTGCATGGCTTTTTCTGTGGCTTCCAAAGCACGAAGGTAGGATGCCGAGTCTTCCGGCAGTTGCTGCTCTGGGAATACACTCTATGGTTGTACGCTCTGGGAGTACGCTCTGCCAGCAGCCAGCCCACAACCATAGAGTGTACTGCCAGAGCAGCAACTGCTGGAAGACTCGGCATCCTACTTCCATGCTTTGGAAGCCGCAGAAAAAGCAGCAGTGGTGGCAGCAGCGAGATGCCCTGGCTCTGCAGGGACAGTTAGGCAAGGACGTCGTGAGCCTGGTAGTCGCGCAAGCGGGGAGCGGATAAGCCGCTTGCGCAACCCCCCTCTCCAGCCATGCAGAGCCCCATTCACTGACCTAGGAGCATTCCGAAGGCGCCAAGCTGTGGGAGCCGGAGAGTGGAGAACAGGCACTCACGTGGCTTGGCAATACCCCTAGGTCAGTGAATAGTGCTGTGCCCGGCTGGAAAGGAGGGTTGTTGGATGGCTGCTCGTGAGCATGGTCACCTCATGGCAACTATGTAGTGCTGCTGCAGCAGTGCAACACAGCCGTTCGACCCTGAGGCTGTGCCTGGCTCTTTGGGAGCCCGCTTGCAAGAGAGCAGCCGCCCAGCAACCCCAAAACAATAGGCCCTCCCCTGATAATAAGGGCCAAGCCATATTTTGTGGGTCAAAAGAAAATAAAACCCTGTCTTATTTTCGGGGAAACACGGTATGTAGCCACAACAAAATTCTTTCTAGAAAGCCAAGGTCATCCTTTGTCATTGCACCTCTACACCTGACCGGAATTGGATGGGTGGAACTGCCAGCATGGCAGTGGGGGATTGGACCATGTGATGGACTTGTGGGTGTGGGGGCAAGATCTTTAACTTTCAAGTAGGTGGGGAAAACCGAGAAGCTTTCAGATTTGGGTTTTCCTAGATGTGCCAACATGGCTCTCTTAATAAATTGGAACGTTGAGCAATAATTTGCCTTGGACTCTGATTTACTTTTGGATGCTATTTGGAACCCTGATAGTTACTGGGAGAACTAAGAATCTGCCCATTCTAAAACCTTTTTCAAGAGCAAAACAGTACCATATGTCAGATGGTGAGAGAGAGACCTAGCACAACTGTTCTTCCCTTACAAACCATTCAATACAGCATAAGGCCTCCGCCCCCACCCTTAAATCAGAGATAGGTTAATCTCGTTCCACATTTTGTTTCACAAAGTTAGAAATCTCAAAAATATTGCTTTGCTTTTCTGCGTAAATAAATAAAATTAATTTCATAAAGAGCATATTATTCCGCTTATTAAGAAATAATTTCCTAACATGTGACTAAAAGAAAACCATACAGGTTTTTTTAAAGCCTTAAAATAGTTAAGGGATATTCAACTGGCTGACAGAGAACTGTAACATTTTACATGCAACAAGACATACAACTCCTGATTTAAATAAGATCTTTGCAATTTTTCTCGGAGGAACAAAGGAGGTCTGTTTGGGGTTCCCTTCACTTCCTGAGAGTGAAAAACATAGCAAAGCCTTGTGCTTGTCAGCCAAAGTCAGGACAAAAAAGCCTTTGTATACCTGATTGAGGTAGAAGTAGTCTTTAGGCTGCTTGAGGTGGAATTCTTTGCGCTCTTCTTCGCTGGCACCAAGCAGCAAATAATAAAATACATGGTAGTTCCTACAGAAACAAACACACCAGCCTTCCATTAGCAGTACTTTGGTCTGACTCCCAATCGCATTATTCTTACCTGGGCATCTTCAGTAAAATCACTAAGATGACCTAAAATTAATACCAGAAACATCTGGGATCTATAAGGATCCTTTAAAACAGGGGTGTCAACCTTAAGGCCCGGGGGCCACATCCTGCCCGGGCGTGCTTAGATCCGGCCCACAGGGCCACCCTGGAAAGAGTGAAGGACTGGCCTGTGGTTCCTCTGCCAGAGAAAACAGACTCCTGAGCTTCGTTTTTGGCTGGGCCGGCCTCCTGCAACCCTCTGCCAGCGAAAACGGAGCTCGGGAATCCATTCTTCCTGGCAGAGCATTCAGGCCACCACAGGCACCCCAACATGAGTGACGTCAAGTTGCCCCCCCCCCAAGGTCAGACACAAGCCTGATGCGGCCCTCAATGAAATCGAGTTTGACACCCCTACTTTAAAAGAAACAATTTAATCCAATATTAATATCAGCTTTTGAGAATCTGTTTTTTGTACAGAGATAAGGGCCTTTTAGTTGATGGCATCAATAGCATGGAACTCCTTCCAAGTGGGGTGGTACCTTTTCTTCCAATTCATTCTTACTCTGAAATGCTTTAATCTATAAACTCTTTTCAATTGTTGAAGTATTTAATGTGCTCTTTAGTAACATATCCATCAAGGGCAATACCTTCAGGCATCTTTCTTGATAAAGCCATACCCCATTCCTCAGCTGACATTTATTTACCCAAAAGTATATAGACCCCCTTTGTGAAATTATTTTTAATCAAAATAAAACTAAATAGAATCATGGCATGCTGTAAACTGACATGGTTTGTTAGCGTTCTAAGTAGAAGTGAATGCAATCCAGTGCATTGTTTTGAACATGTACTCATCTGTTCAGAAAAAGCAAAGGTAAGCCACACTTAGAATGTTCTTTGGAATTGGAAGAAATAATAAGCAACCACCTTTCTAATTTGTGCTCATTAAATGGGAATTGTGTAACTCAGCATGCTTGGAATATTATGTGAATAGGTAAGTTTGCCTTCAGCAAACATTTTATGATTGTAGCTGTAACATGTTTTCTAAATCCACTGGTGATAGAGCTTCTGGGCTAAAAGATTGTATTTTAATTATTTGGTACCCTGATGTTTTGCCAACAACTCTGGCTGACGTCTTCGGAGATAGAATTCCAAAGGAGCTGTTTTGGATAGTTTCTCTTTAAAACACGCTACTGTTTATTATTTTTCAGGTAAGACTCCTGAAGATTCTAAATGGAGTTATTTAATTAAGGGGTATTTTGTTTTATTTTGTTGGGACATGGAAACCAAACTTTCTTGTTAAAGTTATTGAAATGTTTATAAAACTCAATAGCTTCTCTATGGAGTCATGCAGGATGATTTGGCATGTTTGCTTTGAAACAACAGTGTGTTTCAAAGAAAGACCAATTAAAAAATGAGAATTATTTCAAATCCGATGAACCAAATTCACCTGGATGAATAGCCAGGTCAAACCTGGTTTTCCAAAATTCTGATGACATGTCATTTGAGCGTTAATACAGTTGTAAACGAAAGCAATTAACCTCTTTCTGCTTTCTTGTTTGGTACATAACACTTTTTTTTAAAGTACAAAATGAATGTCACTGATTATGCTGCCTGGATGAAGCAAAAATGAAGTCTCTGTTACATAGTCCATAACCCCTTACCTTTCATTTTTTTCCTGAGACACCAAACGAGATTTTTCAAGGAGATATTTTTCAACCACAGCCCTGGGAGCCAAGAAAAAAACAAAACAGTGCAAAAGCAGACATTATGCATTTATAAAAATCTCTTTCAAGACAGAACACAGCATAGTGCTGAGATAATTGCTTATGAATGTAGGGACTAGTTTTTCTTTTGAATTCTATTGTCCATTACCAGAATTACAACTTGATGGAACAGTGAGAGCATGTGTGCAGCACTTACCCTCGGACAATGCCATTCTCCAAGTAGTTGACCTGGATGAATTTTCCAAAACGACTTGAGTTGTTATTGTGGGCTGTCTTTGCATTCCCAAAGGCCTGAAATGAAGCAAAATGACTTTATTTCCAATGATTATGATACAGTACTGTGTGTTCTGGCTGACAACTTTCCAATGTTTTAAGGCTGCTATGTCTGTAGTTTGAAACCCTATAATTGAAAATGGCAGGAACAAAATGCAAGTCAGATGCTTTACCATGGGCTATGCTTCCATATAGTAACTGTGATTTGCCTCATACTTAACTAGGATATTAGGAACTGTAATGGTGCAGTGGTTAGAATGCAGTATTGCAGGCTAACTGTGCCCATGGACAGGAGTTTGATTCTGGTTATCTCAGAATCAACTCAGCCTTCCATCCTTCCAAGGTTGTAAAATGAGGACCCAGATTGTTGGGGGCATTGTAAACTGCTCAGAGAGTGCTGTAAAGCACTATGGAGCAAAATATAAGTCTAACAGCTATTGCTGCTGCTATTGTTATATTGGTTTATTCTAACCCTGTATTACTTATAGCCGTCTGAATTTTCTCCAAGTCTTAGAGATGCCAACAATGAACCAAGGATATTGTTTATGTAATGCATGTGCTCTGCTACTGGAGTACAGTTCCTACTGCTAGCTAGCTAAATTTTAATTTTTTAGCCATTAAACCCCATACAATGGGACAAGTAGAAGCATTTATTGTCAAAGATCAAAAGAGAAACAATACAATAATAAGAAGCACTTTCTTCTGTAAGACACCTAGAGTCACCATGAGTGAGCTGGGCAGCCATACACATTTTCTTAATAGATAAATTATAATCGCATGGGACAGTTTATCCAACTCTTGCATCAATAAAGCAAATAGTAATGTGTGACCTTCATGTGATACAAGGTTCTGCATATTACTTCCCCCATAAAGCATGCCCTATGACAACAATTATGCAAATCTTATTTGCAATTTTATTGTCTTCTTCCGGTTAACTTACAACAATCAGTAATAATATATATTCTCATGCTTGATACTTTAAAATATATGGTATCATATGAATGGGGTTTGGGAAGGTAGAGAAAAAGAAGAAAAATGCTAACCTCTGAAGTTATAATTGAAATATTTTCATTTATTTTCTTTAGAGCTGCTTATAGCACCCAACCTATGAAAGGTAACTGGACTAAGTTCTAAAGGCTTATCTTTCATTGGAAACATATGCTGAATCCAGTTGGAAATTATTTTGCATTCCTAATCTTTATAATGCAGATATGTATTAAAGTATATGTTCAAGTTTTATATTACTTCTACCACGTTATATGAATCATTTTCATTCCTATGAAAAATATTGTTTTATCCAATAAAAATCCATCCTTCTTTCTGAAAGATTCTACACACGGTTAGAGCTTTTCTAACCCATGTTTATGTAGAACAGAACCACTCTTAATTCAATGGGATTGCAATCAAACAAGTATAGCTGGTGCATTTGCCCAGCCTTTACTTTCTACTAAATAATGTTTCTAGTTTTCGTATGTCTGCCCAAAAAGAATCTTATGGATTTCTGTTTGTAAGCATATAGATTTCAAGAGTGTATACAGAGCTACATGTCAATTCATTGAGTTACATTCTTACACACATGTTGCACACAGAAAGAATGTGCAAATTCTATCAATTTTGAAAGTTGCCAGTAGATTGCTTTCAAAAAGTGGGTGGACCCAATGATGGGGAAGGTGTTAGAAGTTTTAAAAGGTAAAATAATCTTAAACTTTGTAGTTAGTTTTTCTTCCACCCTAAATTCCAAAATTAAGGGAGAAAAGAGGTGAAAACATTTAGCTTCATCCATCTGAGGGAGAAGGGTAGCTCTTAAAATAAAAAAGGGTTTTTTTTGCAAACTATACTTTTGCACTCTTTTTCAGCTTGCCTAATCACACTGCCTGCAATGATGTAAAAATATTAAAAATATGATATGATCTCATACACATGGTATTTAAACAAAGAATAAGTTACCCAAAAGCTTTTTTAAAAAAAATCCAGGGTAAAAATACTATTAGCTATCAAACTAATATGGTAAATGCTTGATTGCTTGATTATTTTTTAAGGTAATAGGAAAATCCTCCCCTTCGGAACTTGAAACTTTCCTCCCTCATGGAAAGCTAGTTGCTGAAATTCTGGAAAATGCAAACTTGTAGAATAGGATAAATACTATGAATTTCTCTATCTTTCTTTAATTCACCAAGTTTTATCTATCAGGATCTATCTCTCAATCCATCCAGAGTCCCAGTGGCTTAAAACAAGCAATTAAAAATAGAGTAATATGCTGAAAAAAACTATTAACAATTAGAAGGTGTTATGTTCCAATTGCTCTCTGGAAGAGCTCTGACTTCATTTTTCTTTTTTGGGGGGTGGGGTGGGTGGGTGGGTGGGAGAAGAAGATAATGTTGGAGCTAATAAAACTCCAACAGGAAGCCATTCCAGAGAGCCAGCCATAATGATTCAAATTGAACAAAATGCTTTGCTAATTGATCATAGTGGCCAGATGGCAGTTCTTACTCAGAGAGGAATTAGTTCTCTCAAAAGGGCAGCTGGACAACAATCCCTTGATGTAATAAGGAGCAGTAAGAACTCCTTCACTAGCTTAGTGCCATGGAGTAGGCCTGAATTTGGCATATATCCTTACAGTCTCCATCAGATTCACACTACATTGTTCTCTACTTGTTCTCAAAAGCATTGCTTCTGCAGCTTCATCTCCTGGAGACTCTGTGAAATCCAAAAAGCCACCCAGGATGAGCTGCAGAGAAAAGCTATTGGGCAATGATTCATTAAGGATCAGAGATGTTGCCTTTTACAAGGAATAATAAAGGGCCTTGACTAATTCACACACCATATGGTCTGGGAAATCCCTAAGCGCCCATGAGAAACCATTTAAATCCAACAGTGACACGGCAGAACATTTGAATGCATCTAGTTCTGTGATGGATACAAACAACAATACCTGCACCAGGAAGTGATCTAGGATAAATATAAGATCCAGAACACATAATAGCAGCTCCAAGGTAAAAATAAGAATTAATATGTGATCGCTTATATGTTGGAGCCAAGATTACCTGGGACAAGTCTGCAGTTGCTTGGAAGCAATGTAGTCCTAGACTTTACTGGATCTAATCTCTTCCACATGGAGGTTGAAGTCTCCGTAGTACCAAGAGCTGGGTAAAGATCTCCACCACCAGGCCAGGACCCAAGAGCCCAGGGAGGGATCCCAAAGGGTAGCCAATACACCCAAATGCCTTTACTTACCCTTAAGGCAGAAGCTAATATATAGGCATTCATACCTGCTACCTCATTATAGTGATATTGGATGTAGACAAGAATTCACAATAGATCAATAAGACCCGCGTTCTAGAATCAATATTGGTGCAGAATCTGAAACCTGCCTGTGCATGTTTCTGAGAAGGCAAAATGTCAGTTTCAATAATTCCATCAAGCCTGTCTGCTTGTCCATCATCAAGTCATAAATGGATCTTCATCCATTTTCTCAGTAGAGATTCTTAGTCATCCAAGTCATGATTGTCCCAAAGGTGCTTTTTCAGGAGGCAACTGGACTTTATTTTTTTCTTTTGAAGACATTTCACTTCTCGTCCAAGAAGCTTCTTCAGCTCTGACTGGATGGTGGGGAATGGAAGGATTTGTATTCTTTGCAGACAGCTGATCATTTGCATCCTTTTAGAGGGTCACTGAAGCACTTGGAGGTTTATCTGAGTGGTGCTCCTGGTTCCTGTGGCCTGCAATTGTTCTCTGGGAATCCATGGTGTGGGAGTAAGAATGGATTTCAAGAAAAAAATTGCAGACCACAGGAACTAGGAGCACCGCTCAGGTGACCCTGAGGACACAGATAAACCTCCAAGTGCTTCAATGACCCTCTAAAAGGATGCAAATGACCATCTGTCTGCAAGGAATACAAATCCTTCCATTCCCCACTATCCTGTCAGAACTGAAGAAGCTTCTTGGATGAGAAGAGAAACGTCTTCAAAAGAAAAAACAAGAAAGTCCAGTTGCCTCCTGAAAAAGCACCTTTGGGATAGAAACCCGATGCTAGTCAGCAACAACTTGAGGCCACACTCCCTGGTAATCAGGTCTGGATCCCCACAAAGCAGCAGCTGAATTAGAAGGATACTGTCATCAAACCGAAGACCTTCATTTCCTTGAAAACAGCTCCATGGCACCCCACCAGCAATGGAATAGGATAGCCAAGTAGAATTGGGGAGGGGGGATTCATGCCAATTCCCCTTAGTAGGGACCAATGACTTAAAACACTCAATCTGGAACCCCTCAGTTCTTCAAACCCAGAATAATTCGAAGTGGAAGCAAATCAGCCTCTTCCATTGGCCCTGGATATGGAAATCCAGTCCTTTGGCTTACATTCCTAGTGCAGACTACGCCATCCTCACATTTCTGGTTTCTCACACAGGGGCCATCCACCCTAGATAGGTCAAGCTCTAGCTTTAAATCTTAGCAACTCCAGATAGGAAATTGAAGACCAAATACATAGTATGGCACAAGGAAGCTTCTTATATTCCTAATCTATATTGAAAAATATAGCACCTAAGAATACTTGAGACAAATTGTTTTTAACCAAGATAGCTCAATTCTAGAGGTGGACATCTGATAGATAACCAATATAAATACATGTGCATATATGATGACCATAGATATGTTTCATCCACCTGCTCTCCCCAACCCCCAGCTGTCAATTATTAGTAGCATCCGGTATTCTACAGTTAGCAGACCCAAAAGGGGCTTCTTCTCTTCCTGTTTTGGGTGAGAACGACAAGTGAAGCCTTCCAAAGTCAGCAAGACTTTGAAAAGTCAACTTCTGCTTTCTGTGGGACTATTGGAATAGGCAGACATACGTAGGCTTCTAAACCATCTTGCTCATTCTAAGAACACAAAAAAGCTTTTATAAATTGAAATAGAAAAATATCTAACAGTTTGCTGTATTTTGTTGCAGTTTGCTGATAAAGCACAGATCCAAGAGAAAGGGGATATAGTACTGTGATGAAGAACTGTGAATCCCGAATTTTCTGCTGCTAAGTAAGACAATTGTTAAATAGGTTTTGGGCCATTTTACGTCCCTATTTGTCCCAGTTGTTAAGTCAATCACTGAAGTTGTTAGTAACACAGTTGTTAAGTGAATCTGGCTTCTCCACTGACTTTGCTTGTCAGGTTGCAAGGTTGACACCAGGACATTGCAACCATCATAAATATAGACCAGTTGCCAAGCATCCTAATATTGATCATGTGACCATGATGCAACCGTTGTAAGTGTGAAAAATGCTAATAAGACACTTTTTCAGTGCTGTTGTAACTTCAAACGATCACTAAACAAATGCTTTCTAAGCCGAGGGCTACCTGTATTGATACTATCAAAATAGTGTATCAATGCAATGGAAGTGATTCATTTGATCTATTAGCCTGAACAATAAAGGTTGAAAATCAAGAAGCATAAAAAAGCAGGCTCAAAACGGAAGCCTACAATAAAAAGAGACTGAGACATATTGACTTCCAGATGTTACTGCAACCGTTGTAAGTGTGAAAAATGCTAAAGCTTCCAACATCCTCAGCAGGTACAACCAACGGTAATGAATTCTGGCAGTTGTAGTCAGCCCATCTGAAATGCCCTACATTTGATTTACAAGGTGATACCGTTATGTTCTGTGGGGGGGGAAAAGTCAGTTGTATGAATTTCAGCTGTCTTTTTCCCAGATTCACTACCGTAGTACTTAGCAATGAGGCTGGATGCAGACTTTAAAGGCAATTAGTGTCCAGCACCAAGTCTTGTTTCTTTATCTTCAGTTGTAAAAATTCACACAGCCAAATATGACTAAATAAGGCAAGATCTTTGAAAGCCAACACAGCCATTTTACACCAAAAAAAAAAAAAAAAACCAGAAGGAAAAAAAATATGTGGAGGAAGCTATTTTGGAAAGGTTTAGGAGAGTCTTGTGCAGGAAAAAAAAAAGCCCAGCCAGAAATGGAAGCAAGGGTTTCATTTGAAAGCTTCCTTCCAACATCAAAGTCCAAAACCTCAAAACATTGTGAAGTTTTAAAACCACATTGAAGTCATCTTTAATTATCTCTGTTTAAGAAAGTATTTACAAATATATATCCGTGTGTTTGTGTGTGTGCACGCGCATACACACGTACATGTATGTAAATATAAATATACATATATACCATGATATAAGATCATACACCAGAGTAATATACATGTTGCACAGAACATGACGTACATATGGAAATGTATGACTAGTTTTTTTCCCCTAACTACTTGAATAAGGATTATTTTTTATATGATTCATGTTGTCTTGTATACTTATATGGGCTGCACCCAGCAGAAGCTAAACCAATTTCGTTGTATACATGATGTACAATGACAATAAAGGCTTTGAATTTGAATATATATATATATTTACCTCCAGCACTGGTCCAGCTCCCAAAATAGTTCTCTCCACTCCGCTAGCATAACCCTTTTGACTCAGGGCAGTGAGGCAGTGGATCAAGAAGTTTGTGCTTTGGGTTTTTCCTGATCCGCTCTCGCCAGAAATAACAATGCATTGATTCATGTGTTTCTTCAGCATAGCGTGGTAGGCTACATCAGCGATGGCAAAGATGTGGGGCTCCAGCTTCCCAAGTTGGTGGTTCTCGTACATCTGTACGTACTTGGGGTTATAGATGGGCAGAAATTTGAAAGGGTTGATGGCAATGAGGATGCTGCCCACGTAGGTGTAGATCTTCTGTTTCAGGAAACGCCGCTTGAGGTTTTCCAACAGGGTCGTCTCCGTCAAATTAGGGAGGTTACACATATCATTGAAATGTTGCCAAGGAAGGAAGCCCCTTTCAACCAGTCGCCGGGCTTCCTCCTGTTTTTCTTCCTCGCAGGTCTGCTGCATGTGGACGTATTTGATAGTCCCATCAGCATTCCTCTCTTGTAAAACAAAATAATAACCATCTTCCCGAGGATGGTCATCCTGGGCCCGGCGAGGCCAAAGCAGGACCCTATGGACAGGAGGGTCATTCCCATCTAATACCCATTCTTCTCCCCCTGTCTCCTTCACCTCCACAAGTACATAATGCTTAGATAGGTCCAAACTCAAGGAGCCGATAACATCCTTAATCACCTCAGTGGCTATGGCATCCTTAGTTGCTGTTACCCTGCAACAGGAACTGTGTTCTATTGAGAGCTGAGGATAAATATGAAGGGCATAGGTTACATTCTCTGGACAAGCTGCACTGCTGACATCTTTTAAACTCATCCTGGACCATGCCCTGCCTCGGCATGCCGCCCCGGCTTGATGCACTGGGCCAGTTTTCTGAAAACAAAGAAGGAGAATATCAGAAATATATCCCGATTTGAGATGCTGTCACAGCAGTAACATCCCTAATCATTTTCCAGTAGGGTCAGGAGTTTGTGGTTGACAAGATAAGAGGGAAAAGATAACAAGACCAATAAAAATATAAATGTAATGACTACAGGAAAGGCATAAGGACAAATACAAAAATATTGTCAGCACCTATACTGTAAATGCATTTTTAAAGCTTTGGATTGCAACGTTGACTGGGTAAAAAAATGAAAATTCCATACCCCCAGATTCCTAGCTGGAGTTTCATATTTTAGCAATAATAACAGGAATGGGGGGAACTCTAAAGGTGCAGGCCAATCATAGGGTTTCTTTCTTCCAAGCATACAAGTTGTTTTTCGCCACACTACTCCTATTTTTTTCTACTATCTCCACAAAATCGTCTCTTTGCAACAACACACACCAATCACTCAGCAGGAGGAAATAACTGTTGAGTTCTGAACTGAAGAAGCTTCTTGGATGAGAAGCAAAACATTTTCAAAGGAAAAAAAAAACAAGGAAGTCCAGTTGCCTTTTGGAAAAAGCTTCTTTGGTGTTTAAGATGTAACTTGTGCAAAGGGTCTCCTAGCCGCAACCTCCAACTGCTGTTCAACCCAAAACTGGGAGTCCAGAAGGATTTCCAAGCTGTGAGCCAAACTGATATTGACAGACCCCTGCCAAAACTGACAATCCGAGCTACAAATATTCTCAATAATTTCTAACCAAATTGATATATCTGCAAATATATCAAACCGGCCAAACAGACAGTTCAAGCCCATGCAGTGGAGATACAGAGAGTTTGAGCTCTAGGCCAAAAATCTCCAATAATGACGTATCATTTTAGTAATTCACAAGTGGGAAGCCATTCTTTCCTCAAACTGCAATAAGGGGACATAAGCATATTCCACCTATGGATTCTTCTTGCTAGCTTCCTGGAGATATTTGATTAATCACTAAGCTGCAGGCAGGCTCAGAAGTAAATTAATACTGTCTCAACAGTCAAAAATCTACAAATCCACAGTATAGTGAGTAAGACAGTGTCAAATCAAAGAAGAGCAGGCTGCTTATATCTTGAAGTGAAATAATTTAAGTCTTCCTTCAGCAAGCACTTAATCTCTCGGTATGACCCAAAGGTCTTTTTCAAAAGGCAACTGGTCTTTCTTGTTTCCTTTTTCTTGAAAACATTTCAGTTCTCATCCAAGAAACTTTTTTCAGTTCTGACCCATGACCCATATGATTGAGAATCTCCACAGACCTCTCTGTATGACTTTCTTCAGATATATGTTACAGTAAAGAGGAATTTTAGCAATTGTCAAAATTGAGGAAACCGCCTACTATTATTAACATTTTCATTGAGGAACTATTACAGTCTGCAGAATATAGTTTTTTTTTTTAAAAAAAGAAATCTATAGGAACTGAAAGTTTCCTACAGGATGCAGCAACAACTTTTTAAAATGTACTATCATGTAATAACTGGTTTACAGATGAATACGCAGTTGTCATGACTGCTGTATTCTATGTTCTGGACCTCTTACTTTCAGTTTATCAGAAAGGGGTACTTGACCTAAAGAGAAATGCAGAAAAATTGATAACTAAGGCTACTATACAAGAGAACATTAGTAGGCAGCAAGTTTTTAACCAAGGATTTTTAATTTTTTCTTCTAAAGAACAGGGAAAAAAAGGGAATTTGAAAAATACAAAATAAACAGTAAGATAACTTGCACACCCCATACATTTGAACAGACTCAATAAAGGCAAAGCCTTATCTTTATAATAGAATTTTAATTCAGTAGATTTGATTCATTTTACTTCCAATCTCATAAAACAGATTTAGTTGTAAAACATCCCACTTTCTAAGAGAAAATTACTTTGCCTACATACGAAGTAGTGGTTATTATTCTGAGCACGGCTATGAAACTGGATTGAGATCCAAATAGTGCTATCTACACTGCAAATTAGGACTATTAAAAAACATAACAGAAGGTAAAAAATGTTTGGATAGGGGGGGCAAACTAATTCAAAAAGCCTCCCTAAATACTGGTTATCCCTATCCCAAGGGTTGAACTATCTTCTGGAGAAAACTGATGGAGGAGGAACTGCATAAGAGATAAAAAGGGAAGGATTCCTTAAATACGTTACAAAAATGAATAAGATAAAAATAGCATGTAAGAAAGTTGTTTATTATGTATCTGAAAAGGATGAAAACGACTGATACAAAGATATGCTAACACAAATTAATTCCACTAATATTATAAGTAGGATTTGCACCAAAGGTTATTCAAATACTTTTTTCATCTCAAAAGCACACTTCTGTGCTCTAAGCTGTTTAGTATACGGTATATATATGAAACTATTAGGAAAGGTTATCCAGAGTTTTGAATTGTAGTACTTTCAGGATGCTGACAACATCTAACCGTAGGTGTGAATAGCAAGCCGCTATGCACTCCAAATAAAAACTCACATATTATATAAATGATGTAGTTATGATTGCCTCATATATGACACACACTGTATGTAACTTACAATATCTGCATGATGATGTTGCAACATGCATGTTATAATTTGTCCTCACCCCACCCATTTTTCCATTAATGCCTGCATACCTAACCCTATCTTTTCTTGATATCAGAATTTTAAATCCTGATGTGATTTCATAGATAGTATGAGGGCAAAAAATAAATGTAATCTAGTAAAAGAAAATACAGTTTTTACTGAGTTCAAAGGGAAATCAAGGAAGAGATTCAATTGCCCGAGTATGATTATTTTTCCTTTTGAGTACAGATAATCCTTGATTTACAACCGTAATGGAGCCTGCCCATTACTGTCTTAAATTGTGATTACCATAAAGTGAGTCACTTGAGTGGACCCATTTTTATGATTGTTTTTGTGGTGGTCATTAAACAAAACCATTATTCGCTAAGAGATGTTTTTGCTAAGAATCTTAAAGTAAATGCCCTTTAGCCAAAATGTTGTAAATCAGAGTCATGTGACCATGAAATGTTGGAAATGGCCATAAATAGGGGAGGGCAAGTCATCGGAACTGGCTCATAAGTACCTTTGGGGGTCCATTGCAACTATGGATGGTCTCTGAGTGACCAATTGTAAGTTGAGGACTATCTGTACTCAGATACGCAGTTCAAGTATATTCCTGAACTGGGATGTCCATATTTCATTGTGATCAGAAGGGCTTTTGTAAAAATAAAAGGAATATTCCAGCTGCATTTTTTTTCTTAAAAACGCCAGATGTAGCCACGGTAACACGTCTCAATTACCTCATACTTGGATTACTGTAGGATATCCTGTAGGGCTGTCTTGTTATGACCCATTATATGATCCATCAAATTTCCTTGTTTTAAAGCTTCATTAGCAACTTATCACTTATTGGGAATAATTGGACTTGCACATTGTTTAATACCAGTATATTGCTTTCTCCTTTACAAATCTGACTAGAATCTTTGGAAGATACCCATTTCACTGCCTCACCATTATGGAGACATATTTTATAAGAACATAAAGCAATCTTTCAAGTGAATACTTGGAACCTCTGAAATTTCTTGCCAAGGTCAGATTCCTTTTTTCTCCATTATCCTGGTACTGAGAGAGAACATGTTCCAATCAGGCCATCCAAACAGAAGCTGTACTTGGGTGATATATCTGTTTTACCACAATCTTAATTAGATTTTAACTTTATGTGTCAACATACATTGTATTTTTGTATAGCCACTTTTAGAAACAGTTTTGGCAGAAAGTCATTATATTAAGTATTTATATAACAACTGAAATATTTGTAATCTAAATAGTATTACTCTCACTTGTCAGATCAACTAGTCTCTCATCCTAAAGTTAGATAGCAGAGTCCCTCTATACCTGAGGTTAAGGGTATAATAGAAGTGCCACTACAGGAAAGTATATTGACACAATAGAAAGAAGAACACAACTACATTAAGAACCCTACTATAAATTCATTTACCAAACTGGCAACTGAAAAGAGAAATCAAAACAAAAAAGGCTTTGTATTTCCTGGCTGTAAGCTTTGCCAGAATGAACTGGCTGCAGCATGACTGCTAAACAGATCTATTTAAGGAAAAATTAAGAATTAAGCAAGTTGTCTATGCATATTCAAAGGGAAACGTCAGTTTTCAAGGCAGAAAAAGTCATTCCTTATTTCTTAGGGAATCCATGACACATAGAAGATTACTTCTCCTTTTAGTTAACCCACGCTGCTACCTCAAAGGAAAGCTGTCGAATCTCTCCTTCAGATGAAACAGGCTGAATATGTATGTAGGATAAGAATAAATGTGATAATTCCAAACAGTCTTCTGCCAAAGGCAAACTATAAACTTATAAGAGAAAAAAGAAGAAATAAGTCAATTTGTGACATAGAAAACATTCTGCAGTATATTTTTTTTATTGATTTCTTCCCATTTTAAAGATTAAAATACAATGCCAGATCAGTTCCTGTGTGGGCTCATGTTGTAACCTCTTTCAGTTAGCTGATGTACAATTTATAAAGAAGAGAATCCTTAACTTGTATATATTATGGCTACAACAAAACATGGTAGGGCATATCCCCCCAGCCTGTCCAAAGCAGTGGTTTGGTCTACATAAACCCATAATTTTAAATTGCATGCTTAACTAGTGAATCATGCCAATGCTAAAACGGGAAAGCTAACATTATAACAAAGTAGCGCAGGAAGGAAGAAAAAGTAAAGGCAGTGTGGCCATTTCAAGAATCCTTCATTTTTATATTGGCATTTTAGCATATATTTATATAGCACCTTAATATAGGCTCAATTCTTAGCAGAAATTGAAGACTTCTGCAGATTACAGTTAACAATTTATTTATTAAATTTGTGTGCTGCCCATCTCACTGTAAGGTGACTCTGGTGGCTTAAAACATCATACAATGAGGGGGGGGGGAGGAATGATGGTTGGGTGGGTGGATAGAAAATTGTAAGAGAAAAAAAGATAAACTATTAAAAAACTGACCAAAATTCAGAAAAATTAAAAAAAAGGCTGTGATAGTTCTTATATGGAAAATGTTGGAAGATATAGCTTTTCATTACTACAAGAGGTACAGAAAGAGAAGACTTGGCCGAAGAATACAAAATAATTATAATATGAATAATGTTTTCCTTACTGCTTATGATAATAAAGGGTATTCAGTCAAACTGAATAGCAGAAGAATCAGGACAGGTAAAAATACTTGATCATAGCTATGGAACAATCTTGCATGATGATTACGCAAAGGTAAAGGTTCCCCTTGCACATATGCGCTAGTCATTCCTGACTCTAGGGGGCAGTGCTCATCTCCGTTTCAAAGCCGAAGAGCCAATGCTGTCCGAAGACATTGCCGTGGTCATGTGGCCAGCATGACTAAAAGCTGAAGGCGCACGGAACACTGTTACCTTCCCACTATTTTTCTACTTGCATTTTTACATGCTTTCGAACTGTTAGGTTGGCAGAAGTTGGGACAAGTAACGGGAGCTCACTCCGTTATGCAGCACTAGGGATTCGAATTGCCAAACTGCTGACCTTTCTGATCGACAACCTCAGTGTCTTAGCCACTGAGCCACCGCATCCCTACATCGCGATGATTGCAAGAGCCCTATTAAATCCTTCCCCAGCCATGCTTCATATCACCACTGAGGGGAAGTCAGAAATAAACACCGAGCATCTGTTTGCTTCATCAATGCCAAGGACATCATGTTGTATATACATGGATACAGAAAGGCATCCTAGGTTTATTATCCTAGACCAGTAGCCTGGTTGGGGAATTCTGGGAGCTGAAATCCACCCAACTTAAAAACTGCCAAGGTTGAGAAACATTGTCCTAGACACAACAGCTGCCCAGGTTAAGTTGAAATATACATATACATGAATTATATCCCGAAAACTGCTTGGTTTCTACATGTCTCACTAAAAATGTCATCCTTTGACGGAACTGAACTAAGCAAACTAATCCTTTCCTCTTTTAATTTGGAACCTAAATAGATGCTTTAGGACTGGCTATTAAGTAGCTGATCTTCCTTTGTAACAGGCTAAATAAAACTTTCTCTCTTCTCAATCCTTCCATGGACTACACGAAAAACTTTCTCACTTCATTCCTTTCAGTCTACCACTACCGGGAAAACTGCCAGATTGGTTGAGAGTTCAATCCTAGAGACAGTTTTCAACAGATATCCAAAAGTGACAGTTTATAAAGGAATAATTCCAAAAGCAATCTGCATCCTAAGACTGAAGCATTGCAGTCTCTTAAATACACATCCAACAATAAGCACAAACCTTTACCATCTATCAATATTCAATTACAGCTATTAAAAAAGGATAGTCATGAAGTGTATAAACATCCAAGTCAAAAGGTTTATTCATACGTCTGATTATTCAGTTAGTCTCATTTATGAATCATTCTTTATCAGAAAGCTAAGCCTTCATAAAGTTTCACCCAAACAGACATTATCCTTTACATTTTTTATCAGGTAACATTTAATTCTCTTTATTTCTTTCAGCTAGGCAACTTCTTTTAGGTTCCTTGGAATGAGCTGAACAAAAACCCAGGAATCTGACCACCATATCTTACAGCTCAGGAATCCAACATGGTGCAGATGTTAATTTGGGGGCTGATTTGCTTAACACAGAAAAAGAACTGAGTCAATCTCTGGGGGAAAAATGATCTCTTTGTTTAGTCAGCCAGTCATCCTCGAGACTCGGTGTAAAATGCATAGCTCAATTTGGAACAGAGAGGAAGTTATCAAGAACATCTGCCGACAAGCAATGCTGGGCGGCAGGCAGATTACTTTAGGAGTAGGAAATAAAGGACCCCAAATAAGAAGTCGAGAGGCCTACTTCAAGTTCTTCTATCTGCAGACAAAACAGTTTCTGAAATTCAAAACCAAAAAAAAAAAAAAAGAACTTGGTGAAACCAGGAAGGTGGTTAAACAGGAGACAAGATTCAGAAGACTTTCTTTCTAAAAAGTGCATATAAGATGAACACTCACTTCTGGCTGGAACATATATAGCTCCTATGTTGACTTTTTCCTGACACACATAAAATCAAAGGTACACTTTTCATTGCTTAATGGGTCATCATATATTTGCCCTCAAACTAGTACTGATCAAATAATAGTCATTTTACCTACATGTCAACTCTGTTGTGATTAGAATACAGAAACTAATTGGATCTGGGGGAATAATACAGATTTAAACTCAATTCTGATCATGTTAGTCTAAATTTCATGTAACTATCTTCATTGTTGCCCTGAGGACAGAGGCATTTATCATGGATTTCACTGTCAATCACTTTAATCAGTCAGAATGTCCTTAAAATGTTGCCCTATTTTTCAATAAAGAAAATTTAAATACTTGGCTGATTTATTTTAGAACCTTAATAGGTTGTATGAATAAAAAACAATAATTAGCTGCAAAGATGAAAACTCAACAGCTGTCCAAACCGCATGGGTGTGAACATTCAATACTTCATGAAATCTTGTGATGTAATCTTGGAACATGTAACTTCACAACAGCTTCAGCCCCAGTTTGTGTTTTAAACAGTCAGATGAATTTCAAACACAAAGAACAGAAACAACCAGTTCTAAAAAGGTGTGTTAATTAGTTTTTTGACATCTGCTAGAAAATCAGACACAACTACTGTAAGTTTCCTGCTACCACTATAACTAATCTCCAGACATGCCAAACTCCCAAATGGGTTGTCTTATTAGTAATGTGTCTGCTAAGCAAGCTGATGTAAGGAGTCCTAATTGAAAATGCTCTTCAAAAAGATGAGTATGTCAAGCACAATTTGAGGCTAGTGGGCAAAAGAGCTCAACCACTAACCCGTAGTCTTAATTGTAGGGAAGCAAGCAGAAAAAGGGGTGGGGCACATTTCTCAGTTAAGTAACTACCATGAAATTATAGAAACTAGTTCCCTTTGGCATTAACAGTTCTGCACAGTTAAAATGAACAGACAGATTAAAAAAAAGTATTTAACGGTGCATCAAATAATACTCAAACTATCCACACAATTAAAAAAACAAATTTAAACTTTAAATATAGAACTCTTCATTCTTCTGTTCTTTCCACTGTGTGGTCATCCCAATAACCTATTAGATGGAAGGCTAGATAACGATGGAGATATCAACTCTCAATTTTCTTTCCCCATCTAAAATAGGATCAAAGGCTCACTTCATAGGTTCCTTTTTCAAATTACTGAGAAAATATTTTAAATGCTCCTCATTCTTGAAAAGTGTAGCAATATGTACAACATAAACAACCTATTCTACAGTCTACAGTCAAACACAGCTTCCTGACCCACATATTTTCTTGCCCTAAGATTTAATACATGCTCATTGTGACCTCTGTAACTTTCTGTCAACTCTCGTTCCATTTATATTTACTTGTAGGGCCCAGATAAATTCTCTCCTGGTCCTACATGTACACACAATCAATAAATTTCTGAGCTCCTCCTTCCTCACTTCCACCTAAATTTCAACTAACTACTCAGGAAAGCAAATTCATTTCTTTAATATACCTGCAGGAACATATGAAATTTCACAACTTTTCAAACTTCAAATGCTTTTAATGTTTTCCCTGACTTCAAAGTACTCCAAGAAAAAGTCATTATGCTCAAACCACTTCCATCCTTCAATAATCCTTTCATCCATAATCCCACCTACTAACTAACCAATCAACTCTGCATTTCAAACATGCATCACCACACCTTCACTCTTTCTGTTCACTTACCATGGAAAAACAAAAACCCTCACCTACTTCAACTTCAGGGTTATGCTAAAAACAGCCTTCTCCTTTCCACTTCAACTTTTTATTAACTTCTCCCGATGTCAGAGAAAAGGCCATCTCCAGAACTCAAAGAATCTCTGCTTCCCATCTATGATGCATCTGTGATAGGAAGATCTTTCTTTAGAGCAGGGGTCCCCAAACTTGGCAACTTTAAGACTTGTGGACTTCAACTCAAAGTGCACAAGACTGCTTTAGAGTCTGGTCTCAGGATCACTCTTTTGAACCTCAATTCTCCCCCCTGGGCAATTTCTCTCTTTCTGCTGCTCCCTCTTGTAAGACACACTGCGCCACAAACCATGCAAGCCCTGTACACTTCAGCCTACCATATTGTACCAAAAAAAACCACACACACACAAGTCGATGTGGTTAGTGAATGCCTCGGGTTATAAAGGAAAGACAGGAAATTGTGTTCACTAGATAAAATAATGGGTTAAAATGAACTCTGGCTCAGAGTCAGACCTTTTTACCCGCGCGCATCACCGAAGTGCCGAATCTTCCCTTCGGCCAAACCAAACGCCTGGTCCGAATTCACACGTTTGGAAGGTTCCGGTGTCTCGTGAGAAGGCTGGAACTCGGGTTACCTTCCAATGAACGCGATCTCGAAGCTCTCTCGTTGCAGGGATCCAGACCGGCTCCGTCCCATCTCCCTACCGTTGAGTTCCCAATCTCCGCATAAAGAGGCTCCCCCACACCCCCACGCCCATTTTGGGAGTACTCCTGTGCCTCCCTGTCACACCGAACATCCCTCCCACCCTCCCTCCCTCCCCCGCCTTTTCCCCAACTGCCCCGCTACTTTCTCCCTCCCACCCACCCCCTCACCACCCCCACCCCAGCGGCCGGACCCGGACTCCTTTTTTTCCTCCCCTTCACCCTTACCTGGACCAGAACGCGGGCAAAGGCAGGCCGCGGCTCCAATTGTCGACTCCCTCGTCCTGAGCCAAAACCAGCCTAGGCGACGGAGCCGCCTCCGCCTCCTCTCCCTCCCGCCCGCCCGCCTGCCTGACCGCAAGCTGAGGCGGCGCGAGGCACTTCCGGGTTTTGGGGTGTGTGTGTGGAGGGGGGGGAGAAGGAGAGAGAGAGAATATCCCCTCCGGCGCACGCGCACCCAGCAATCTTGTGGGGGGAGGGGAGGGGGGACGGTGGGTGTGGGGGGGGGGAGGAGGAGACGAGGAACTGGGAGCTGAAGAGCGCAAGCGCCCTCTTGCCTAAAGCGGGCCGAGGCGGGTGTGTGCTTCGCGTGGCGCTTTCAGTCAGTCCGTTGGTGCTGACCTCCAGATTCGCCAGAAAAGGCTCTGAGGGAGTCCCAGAGGTACTTTTTTTTCCAAGAGGCAACTGGACTTTCTATTTTTTTCCCTGAAGACGTTTCACTTCTCACCCACACCTAGAGTACTGTATCCAGTTTTGGTCATCACACTATAAAAAGATGTTGAGACTCTAGAAAAAGTGCAGAGGAAAGCAACCAGGATGATTAGGGGAGTGGAGACTAAAACATATGAAGAACGGTTGCAGGAACCGGGCATGGCTAGCCTAGTGAAGAGAAGGACCAGGGGAGACATGATAGCAGCCTTCCAATATTTGAGAGGCTGCCATAGAGAGGAGGGGGATCAAGCTATTTTCCAAGGCACCTGAAGGTCAGATAAGGAATAATGGATGGAAACGAACCAAGGTGGGATTCAATCTAGAAACAAGGAGGAACTTTCTGACAGGGAACAATCAACCAATGGAACAGAAGTTGCCTTCGGAAGTTCTGGGAGCTTCATCACTTGAGACTTTCAAGAAGATATTGGACTGCCATTTGTCAGAAATGGTGTAGGGCAGTGGCGTAGCGTGGGGGGTGCAGGGGGGGCCGGCCGCACCGGGCGCAATGTCTGGGGGGGCGCCCTGACTTGCCCCGCGCCACCCTTTGCCGGACTGTGGCCACCTCTTTCCGCGCCCGGCTCAGCCCGCAAACTAAGCTCCCCGGCCCCGGCCCGCCCAGGCCCCTCCTGCGCACCGCCTACCTCCCAGCGGAGCCGGCAAGACCCGCCGCACCGCCCCCGCGGGAGCCGAAGGAGAGCGGCGCTGCGCTCCGTCTGCCCGCCGCTGCAACGCCACCGCGTCCTCCCGCTCCGCCTGGAGCGCCCCGGGGAGCCGGCCCCTTCCTGAAGCCCCCGGTGCGCCTCCCACCCCCGCGGCACCTGCTTCCCTTCAGTCGAGCCTTTTCCTGCTGCCCTTCGAGCTCCTTTTCGGGAGGAAGGCAGGAGGCCAGCATGGAGAGCTTCACTTGACTGATGCCGACCCAGGGGCAGCTGCAGTCGGGCCGCCCTTGGGTTAGGGGGCGCAAATTACTTGCCTTGCCCCGGGTGCTGACAACCTACGCTACACCACTGGTGTAGGGTCTCCTCCTTGAACAGGACTAGATGACCTATAAGGTCCCTTCCAACTCTGTCATCCAAGAAGCTTCTTCGCTCCGATTCCCCACCATCCAATCCGAACTGAAGAAGCTTTGTGGATAAGAAGTGAAACGTCTTCAAAAGAAAAAGCAGAAAGTCCAGTTGCATCTTGAAAAAGCACCTTTGGGACAACCATGACCTGGATGACTGTGAATCTCCATAGGCTGTGAGGGAGATAGGGGTGAAATCCTGAAGGGCCGGTGTTCATCAAATTTTATTGTTGTGCAGCTCCTAAATCGTATCAGACTCTTCGCAACTCTTTGGAGCCAGCCCCCCCATCTCCCTGAGTTTGCCCAAATTCACATTCATTGCGTTGGTGACACTAACCGTTTTAGCCATTTGTCTGAAATGGTATAGGGTTTCCTGCCTAGGCAGGGGGTTGGACTAGAAGACCTTCAAGGTCCCTTCCAACTCTACTATTGTATTGTATGTCATCCTCTGCCTTCCTCTTCTCCTTTTGCCTTCATTCTTTCCCAACATCAGGGTCTTTTCCAATGAATCCTCTCTTCCAGTTTCGGTTGATTGAACTACATGCATCAATGCAGGCAGCCCTCGAGTCATGACAATTGAGGCCAAAATTTATGTTGCTATGTGAAATGTTTGTTAAACAAGTTTTCCCCCATTTTACAACTTTTCTTGCCAGTTATTAAGTGAATCATTGCATTTGTTAAGTTCGTGGTGGTGGTGGTGAAGTGGATCTGGATTCCCCATTGATTTACTTGTCAGAAGGTTGAAAAAGGGCATTGTATGATGCCCAGGACATTGCAGCCGTCATAAATATGAACCACTTGCCAAGCATCTGAATTTTGATCATGTGACCATGGGGATGCTGCAATGGTTGTAACTGTGAAAAACAGTCATAAGTCACTTCTTCAGTGCTGTTGTAACTTTGAACAGTCACTAAATGAACTGTTGTAAGTCAAGGACTACCTGTACTTTGATTTGGGAGAATCAGTTTCGGATTATAACCTACACTCCTAATATTTAGCTACCAAGACAAGGAGAGTGCATTATAACAGTTGTTTGCCTCTGGGATAGAGGTTCAACTGCTTGTTTACCTACGGAGATTACAGGATGACTTTGGACAGTCATGCTGGCAGCTAGCCTACCTTAGACTGCCTGATTCTAACTCTAAAAAGAGAGAATCCATAGAAGCCACTTTGAACTCCCAGATAAAATGTAAAATAAATGCAATTAACATTAACATTTGAAAACATACTACTATTCTCCAACAAACATATAATTTGAAATCCTTTCAATTAACTGAGCAGTAGTTCTGTAAGATTCTGAAAATTAACCATAAAGCCAATCAGCACATGGAATTGTTGATTCTCTTATTTTACCCTTGCTTTAGATATTGTGATTTTTTTTTCTGTATGGCCCAAAGCAAAAAAAATGTAGCTTCTTTTTTTTCTGTTAAGCATACTGTAATTTCATATATACATGTGTTTTATCAGAATTCAGGGGATAGGCAAAATAGAGGGACTAGAGTAGTAGTTCAGTCTACATGCCAATTCCATAGCAGTGTGTGTAAACTATCATACAAAATTCTCAATTTCAGAGGCTATCAAAAAAATGCCTATGATCATCAATATATCGGAGCGAGACAGAAGTGCCAGATTCTCAAGCTTTTTGAACAGAACTTTGGATAATTGAGAAAGGCAAAGAATATTAAAAAGTTAATAGTTTTAGGTCTTTGTGTAGCCCAAGCCAAGGTGTGGAATGGGCTTAGGAAACTGAGAATCCCAAAACATTTCATTGTCTGCACATGAAAACATTACCCAGAATAGGAAGCCACAGTCCAGGCAGAATATAGTGAAACAATCTGGCTTCAGATTGGCAAAAGAGAAAGGACAGGCTGTATATTCTCTCATTTATTCAACCTACATGCTGAAAATATATTGAAGGAGCTGGATTAGAAGTAACTGCTATTATGATGACGCAAATGCAAATGTTCTGCAAGTTCCAGCAGTGAAATTCAAGAAACACAGTAATAAAACTAAGAATAAACAAAAAGACCAAACAAATGACAACATTTACCACTGTCAGAATTGACAAGGAAGACAGTTAAGTGGGGGATAATTTCTGTCTTTTAGGAACAATTGCCTTTTAGGGACAACTATCATCAGTCAAGAAATACACTTCCACAACCCCCAGAAACCAGACTATTACTCATGCTTGGCCTACGAGCATCTTCTTTGGGGTTTGTTTTGATTATTTGTGTTGAAGACTGTGGCAAACTCTACTACAGGCAAGGTGTATGTTTATTTTTCAAATTATTTCAAAAACATTCCTTCAAAAGCTAACGTTTGTAAAATATCCCTGAAGGCAGGGCAAGAAATAACCTATTCCAATGAAGACTACTGTAACCAGATTTACAATGAGGAAATTGTTTTAATACAAAAGAGAAAGAATCTCAAAGTGCAAATATATCTTCGCTTCCATTAGCTGAAATGGCACCCTAGAGGGATGGAGGGAAGAAAGCACATTTTGTGCCTTATTTTTCTGTACAGCTTTCCAACTGTTCATGTCAAACAATTAGACTTCCCCTTAAAATATCCTGCCCTTTCAAGCAATTGTAACAAACGAGTAGAAAATGTTACTCCAAGTAGTGTAACCTATTTCAATCTTTCAGTGACAGAAAGAACAGAAGGACCAGCTTCCTGTTTCAGTGACACCAAGAGCTAAAGATTGGATCTAACTAAAATACAATTGCTTCATGGTTTCCAGACCCAGGGTGTCTTCACACACTTTCTGATAATGGAGTGAGGCCTCCTTGCTCACATCAGCAGACAAATCCACAACACGTGCAAAGGTCCTGGGGGGAGAAAAAGCAGTTGAATTTCCTCTAATTTCCTCAAAAGAACTTATGAAAGTAATTAAAACCTTAATAGCATGGCTGTTTGAACTGATTTAAATTTCATTTCGTTCAGGTTCAGGCAGTACAGTGCCTAGGGGCACCATTAAACCCTAGATACTACAGCTAAGCTCATTTGTCTGATCTGCAAAGGTTATTTTTATAAATAAATTTTAATTTACAAGTTAAATAGGAACGTGGCTTGATGCAAAGCAAAGCAAAGCATGAATTATATTAAATGCATTAGTTTCATGCTGACTTTAATGTACGTAAGTCCTCTTAGCATAGGCCTCATGGGGGAAATAGATTATTTTCCAGTAAATGGGAATTTTGTAATTTACTAAACCCACCCTAGCAAACGTTTCATGTATAGACAAATCTGCCATCAGCCATTTTGTGAGCACGTCGTCCCCTGCCAGAATTTCAAGTGTGTTCCCCCCTGAAAGCATCTCATAAGGACCATGAACTGATAAGCGCACCGATGGGAGGTCATGACTAAGCTGTGAAAGTTTAGGAGGCCAGTGGAAGGAATGAAAGGAAAAGAGTCTGATTAGCTAATGGCCACCACTACTCTTGGATTACTACTTACCTGAATTTGCAATTGTTTCAATCTAAATTTTCACTTCAATTAATTGAATGATCATTCTAACTTATCTTATGAAAAAGGTGTGTTTCAACAGAAACTATGAAAATAAATACATGCGAGGGAGCTACTATAATGGGAAAAGTCTAAATTGAAGCTGTCTTGTCTTGTCTTTCCAGCATTCCTACTCTCAATAAAAAGATGGGACTTATGAAACAAGGCATATTAGTGCCATGTGATCATCACTGCGTCGTTATATTCTGCAAATGAAAATTGCCTCGTTTCTTCTTACACCTTTACAAGTACCTTGGCAGTTCTGCATCCAGCTTCAAAGATACTTCCTCTAGTTCCTTCATGACATTCAGTGCTTTGGCATTTTCTTCAAAGTTTTGTACCACAGCTTCATTCAAAACACTCTGAATCATAGCCAAGCTTTTCTGCATCTCAGCTATCTCGTAAAAGTCAAAAGATGCAGCTGTTAACTCAAACAACGTAGTCAGATAACAGGTAGTCTTCTACTTATGACCACAATTGAGCCCCAAATTTCTTTCATTAAGCAAGACATTTGTGAAGTGGGTTTTGCCCCATTTTACGACCTTTCTTGCCCCAGTTGTTAAGTGAATCACTTCAGTTGATAAGTTAGTAGCCTGGTTGTTAAGCGAATCTGGCTTCCTTATTGACTTTGTCAGGTCACAAAAGGTGATCACATGACCTTGGGACAATGCAACAGACACATGTATGAACCAGTTGCCAAGCATCTGAAATTTAATCCCATGATGATAAGGATGCTGCAAAGGTCATAAGTCACTTTTTTCATTGCTGTTGTAACTTTGAACACTCACTAAATGAACTGTTATAAGTCAAGGACTATCTGTTGTGGTGATGATAATCAAACCTGACTGCTTAGTTTAAACAAGCTTGTGGAGGATGACTTTCTCTCTGTATTGACTAATAGAAACGAAATAATTTATGCATAAATAAGATTTTGAAGGGCTGTATGTTGTATAAACTTCTTCAAAATTTCATGTCTCTTTTTGCAAAATTGGGTTGTCAAGGGGCTCAAATCTTCTGTTAGCATGAGGTTCACAATTATCTTAGCAGTAAAATATTCTAAGTAATCAGTAATAGAATTCAAGATACACCCAAATTCATACATATCATAGGACCCATTCAAAATTTTCCCCATTATTTTCCTAACAGATCACAGTTAAGGCTAATTCATGAGCCAAAGATTGGCCATCTGTTTGATAACATCATGATGACATTTTTGTACCTAGATATTGGCCCATGTCTTCTACGTAGATGTCTTTCATGGGCAATTCATGCCTAGTTGTGTCCAGGGCTGTGGCAAAGTGCTTATAGTCCCTCTTAAACAGGGCACATTGTTCAGAAACAGGTCCAAGTATTTCAAGCTGGAAAGCAAATGGGTGGAGCAGGGGAAAAAGAGATTATGATGATTAGTCACAAGAGGCAGATGATACAAGAACTGTGCATAGTTCCCCACAATATTTTTAACAACAAATTTCACTACAACTGTATAGGTAATCTTTGACCATTTGAAGTTATGCTGCTGCTGAATGAATGGTGGTTATGCTCAGTCTCGGAGTTCTGGCTATCCGGTCCCACCCTCAGTGGTTCAATGATTGCAGTTTGGGCACTTGGCAATTGGTTCACACCAACAACCAGTTGCAGTGCCCTAAAATAATGTGATTACCATTTGCAACCTTCCCTGCTGGCTTCCCCAGAAAGCCAATAGGGAAGCCAGCAGGTAAGGTCACAAATGACTGGGGTAAGCCTTCCCCACCTCCACCACTTCCTCTGTGCTTCTGCCATGCAAGCCACTTGTATGCCCTCCACGACCCTCACCATGCTTCCCTTGCAACTCCCTGATCCTCTCGCACATACCCTGACACATTCTCCCCAACCACTGCCTTTCGTGCACATCCTCATGCACCCTTCTTGACTAGGGCCTCTTCCACATACTTTTGCATCTTTGTGTATCCTGCCTGACCCACTGCTCTCACACATCCTCATGCACCCTATCCAACCAGCTCGCCCACCCTCCCCTGCATTCCCTTGCTCTCTTCGTCATCTAGCAGCAGACATTTACCTGCCTTCCTGAGAAGACTTGCAATTTCCTGCTGGCTTCCACACCGACTTGGTTTTGGGAAGCTGGTACTAAGTTCCCTTGTCTAACATCCGTGGGATTCAATTAATGACAGCAATTGGGACTGCAGGGATTGCTGTGCTAAGCAATAGCATCACACTTTATGACTGCAAATATTAGTGACAGAAATTCCAGTCCCAATGGCTGTTATTGGCTGAGGACTACTTTTAATAGCAGGGAAAAAGTACCTTGCCTATTACTTCAGCAGTAATCTCCCTACTAACTGGGTGAAGGATATTAGGTTTTGTAATAGCTATGATTATGCTATGATATGTAGTGTTTTCAATTCTCCTAAGAAAACACTTCCTGTTTAATCATTGCATTGGCTTGAAATAGTCATAGAACCAGAGGTAGAACCGAGGTCATTTAGCTGAATTTACCACTGAGTGCTAGATCAATAATGTAAAATGTTCCTTTAACAACCTGGCTCAACAACTTTGATGACTATTAAGTTTCTAAATGAGTACCTATGGTAAACAAGAATTCTATTTGCCAAATAGTTGTTCCATTTTTAAATAGCACCTATCACTAGGACAGATTTTCAGTCTGATGCCCTCTTCAGAAATATTAAACTTCAAACTTCCTATGGTTATTCAGTTGAGATATATCTATTATAAGACAAAAAAGAGGACTTTGATTAAGCCTAAGGAAGTACACTATCTATACAGTATCTATAGTAACATTTGCAAAAACACTTAAGTGTTTTTTATTACATGACTAAGGGCCAGCTTAATGAAAAAAAAACATACTAGAATGATTGTTCATTTATCAGCATGACTAATGAAAGGATTGTGCTTGAATAGGAAAACACTTCATTCCAGTCTATCAAAGACGACAATAGCATGGCAGAAAAGATTAAAAGATCAAAATGATAAAAAGCCCAAGCACTAATTCTGATGAAGATATTACGGAATATTGTTATCTGAAGATAATATTCCAGAGATCAAAAGAAAACAATTTGATCCAGTGTCTTCCATTCAAATAAGAAGTAAAATGGTAACAATATTTATATAAACATATTAAAAATTGCTAATTGCAAATATAAGGACAAAAAATGGATAATTCAATTCTCTATTCTTCTGCCATTCTTCAACTTTCTCTTTTACAACACTCCTAACATCTTAGCAGTTTTTAAATCTCAACAGGTAAGAAGCATGACTGGTCAATAGTTCTTATACCTGCATTTTGAACTACATTCCTATACAGTCTGCTATTTCAATTATTCTTAAGACTAATTAAGGACAATATTTAGGATTATATATCTAATGTATATTTTTGCAAGTGTGAAATGTCTGAAAGAGTACTGGGAAGGAAGATCAAACCATCCAAAATAGATGATTGATTCAGAGATATGCATAAATAAACCATCCAAAAAAGATGATTGATTCAGAGATATGCATACATTCTGGACATTAGGATCTAGAGATTAATAAAATTTGTTTAGGGCAAATTGTCCGAATTGATAAAGTAGGATGGGAATTGAAATTTGGCACATCTGGAGGCTTCCAAAGATTCGGCCTTTTGCCAAAAATGTGTTTTATTCAGGTTTTATCTACTATTTCACATTTAGCCTTCGGAAACAAAGCAGAACATAATTGTTCCACCTTTTGCCTGGTATCCTACATTTATTTCAACCTGGGAAAAAACATTAGAAATAGCATTTCTTTTTCATCTCTTTTAACTGTTATTTGTAAAACTGGATTCCCTGTTGATATATTTTACAATGTATTTTATTACTATTACTTTCTGTAGTAAGGTATGTGGATTTCCATCTCTTCTGCAAATAAACAATTTCCATCTTTTGTGCAAAGGTGGTTTATAAACACAATAATAACTGACTCTTGGGCCCATACCACAACTCAGCTTGCTTACAAAAGCCATAGACTATCAGACTAGAGTTCTGAAGAGATACCTATAACCATTTTTATTCTCCTCACATTTCGAGATCAACATAGCCCCAGGTTATTAAAAATCAATCATATTCTTCAACTATTCCTAGTCATTTTTTCTTCTTCTGCTCTCTTTTCTTACAAGTCTATTTCTTAGTTTTGTTCTAAATTTAATCTGTACAGGTGGTGCTTGGTCCCCTTTTAAAGTCCAGTTGTTCAGCAGCCAAATTTACAACAGTATTGAACGAGTGGCGGTTATAACCAGTCCATGTAGTTGCAGCATCCCCTGGTCACATGATTGTGATCTGCAACTTTCCCTGCTGGCTTCTGACAAGCAAAGTCAATGGGGAAGCCAGCAGGAATTCACAACTCGTAGTCAGGTTGAGGCTCTTGCTTAACAACAGCAACCGGAACTGTTAATGCTAATCAGTGCAATCAAATTATTTGTCAACTTACGACATGTTACTTAATGACAGACTTTCTGGTGCCAATTAGCTTTGTTAAGCAAGGTTACCTATATATTTTAATGTGAGTATAGCAGCTTAGCTATCACCAAGTTAGTAAGAGCCCTCAAACATAATCTAAAAAACAAAATCTAAATAATGAATTGACAGACATCCAGAATAGAAAAAAGGGGAGACACCTGTATCTATTATGCCTGAAGTGCAATGCAACAACAATGTATTATCCATCCATTTATAGAAAAATCATTTAATTAGGAATGCCTTATATCAGTGATGACTAACCTTTTTGTTGTTGCATGCCAAAAGCACGCACATGCTCACAGCACCCCTGTGCGCTCCGCCACCCCTGCGCATGCATGCACGACCCCCTCACGCATACACAGACGTCCTGTTTAGGGCCTAGTGGGCCTCCCTGAAGCCTCCAGGGACCAAAAAACGGGGTGTGGGGGCGCATTGCCCCCACGCATCTGCATGAGACCCCCACGCATGCATGCGCACCTCCCGTATGGCACCGCCCCCAAGCAGCAAAGGCCCAAAAATCAGATGGCTGGTGAGAGGTGCGCCCATGTATGTGTGGTGGAGCTGAGCTGGGGCTACAGCTCACGTGCCCGCAAAGAGGGCTCTGTGTGCCATCTGTGCCATAGGTTCACCATCATGGCCTTATTTACTTTCCAAATCCAAGTTTTCCTTAGGAAGCTATCGGTAGACACTTTACATTGATTTTGGTGTTTTCAATCTATTCCACATATATTTTGTAAAACTAAGCCAACCTGTCTCTCAAGGGCTTCAGAGAGCTCAGTCTCTTTGTTCAGATACTGCAGTTTATGCTTCTTTTCATGTACATTCTCCTGTAGTTTCTTCACTTCCTCACAGAGCACTAACAAGTTTCTTTCAGCTTTCCCTTCCAGAAGGACAAGGTTTTTCTCCATCTGTCACAATAGAGCATCTCTTGGTTCAAAACTATTTCAAGAAGAAAGAAGGTGTTTGATTTTTCTTTAAAGGCATCTTGTATTTGTGCAGTGGAGCTATTACCTTTGTGGAGGCATAAGTTAACAACAGCGTCTGAGAGTCCAGCATCCCAATCAGATCATCTGAATCGGAGGGCGTCTAATAAAGAAGCAAATATATTGTTTGAAGTGGGTTGACCAAAAAGTGGTCACACAACAGGACTGTGACTATTTTCCAATGGCTCCAGAAAAAACAACTTGGATTAACACATGGTAGATACGCCTTTATTGACTTTTCAGGAATAGGAAGATTATAACAAAAATTTTTTTTTAGCACAATTGTTTCTCTTATAGCAATAGCACTTAACTTATATACTGCCTCGTATTGTTTTTACAGCCCTCTCTAAGCAGTTTTTACAGAGTCAGCCTACTGCCCCCAACAATCTGGGTCCTCATTTTACCCACCTCAGAAGGATGGAAGGCCGTCTCAACCTTGAGCCTGGTGAGATTTGAACTGCCAAATTGCAGTCAGCCGGCAGTCAGCAGAGGTAGCCTGCAGTACTGCACTCTAACCACTGCGCCACCTTGGTTCTTTATGCCCCTTTACTGCTCTTATGCTTTTACTTCTCTTATTCTCCTTTAAATTAATAATAATAATACATTTTTATTTGTTAGCCGCACCCTCTCCCAAAGGACTCGGGGCGGCGTACAACAAAAGCACATAAAATATACAAATGAACAATACATATACAGATAAAAATAAACACATACACGTACGTACACATATACATGGAGGAGGTAACAAATATATAAAATAGAATTTAAAATTGACAATTTAAAACACCCTCAATTAAATTACAAGATTTAAAAAACCCGTCAGGAGCGATAAGGTAAAACTATGGTTGAGCCAGGCCAGCTAATTGGAAGAGGTGGGTCTTGAGCTTTGCACGGAAGGAGCGGAGGTCAGAGGTAGTCCTGATATCAGGGGGGAGGCCATTCCACAGGGCTGGGCCCGTCACAGAGAAGGCTTTGCTCCTAGGTGCCGCCCCCCGACACTGTTTGGTAGACGGCACCTGGAGAAGTCCCTCTCTGTGCGAGCGAATTGGTCGTAGGGATGTATGGGGCAGGATGCGATCCCGCAGGTAACTAGGTCCTGTGCCATGGAGCGCTTTAAAGATCGTAATCAGAACCTTGAAACGCACCCGATAGACCACAGGAAGCCAGTGCAGCTTGCGCAGGAGAGGTGTCCCATGGGAGTACCTTGTACTCCCCATAATCACCCGCACGGCCGCATTCTGGACCAACTGCAGTGTCCGAGTGCATCTCAAGGGAAGCCCCATGTAGAGAGCATTGCAGTAGTCCAGGCGAGACGTCACCAGCGCATGAGTGACTGTGCGTAAGGCATCCCGGTTCAATAGGGGGCGCAATTGGCGCACCAGGCGAACCTGGTGGAACGCCCCCCTTGCCACGGCTGTCACATGGTCATCCATGGACAGCCGGGCATCCAGGAGGATGCCCAAATTGCGCGCCCGCTCCACGGGGGCCAGTTATACGCCCCCAATGGCCAAAGATGGAAGCAATTGGTTGAACCGGGGGGCCGGAACCCACAGCCACTCCGTCTTGGAGGGGTTGAGCTTGAGTCGGTTGCCATCCATCCAGACCCGTACGGCTTCCAAGCACCAGGACATCACTTCGACGGCCTCATTGGGGTGGTTCGGGGTGGAAATGTACAGCTGGGTATCATCAGCATACAGATGATATCCCACCCCGAAACCACGAATGATCTCGCCCAGCGGCTTCATCTATGTGTTGAACAGGAGTGGCGAGAGGACCGACCCCTGTGGCACCCCACAAGTGAGGGGGCTTAGGGTCGACCTCTGCTCCCCTGCCAACACACGTTGCGTCCGGCCGGAAAGGTAGGAGCCGAACCACCGCAAAACGGTGCCTCGAACCCCCAACCCCTCCAGTCGGTGCAACAGGATACCATGGTCGATGGTATCAAAAGCCGCTGAGAGGTCTAATAGGACCAGGATAGAGGAACAACCCCTATCTCTGGCCCTCCAGAGATCATCCACCAACGCGACCAAGGCCGTCTCCGTGCTGTGCCCGGGTCGGAAGCCGGACTGGCGCGGGTCTAGATAATCATTTTCCTCCAGGTGTCGCGGAAACTGATAAGCTACCACACTCTCTACAACCTTCGCCAGAAAGGGAAGGTTGGAGACAGGACGATAATTGGCTAGCTCCGTAGGGTCCAGGGAAGGCTTCTTGAGTAAGGGTCTCACCACTGCCTCTTTCAAGGCGGCCGGAAGAGACCCCTTGCCCAACGAAGCGTTCACTAGGCCCAGGAGCCAGTCGCGTGTAACCTCCCAGGATGCCAGTACAAGCCAGGAGGGGCACCGGTCTAGTAAACATGTGGTAGGTCGCAGCCGTCCACGCAGTCTGTCCAAATCCTCAATGGCAACCAAGTCAAACTCCTCCCAGAATGGTCTCTCAAGACTCGCCTCGGACGTCTCCACTAGACCACTGAAAGGGACCCATTCCTTCCGGATTTGAGTGATTTTATCCTGCAGATATTTCCCAAATTCCTCTGCCCTGCCCTGTAAAGGGGCTTCCCGCGGCCTCTGAAACAGAAGGGAGCGGGACACCCGAAACAGGGCGGCAGGGCGGTTCTCTGTGGATGCAATGAGAGCGGCACAATATTGACGTTTGGCCGCTCTCAATGCCACAAGGTACGTCCTTAAATGGATTCGTACCTGTGCTCGGTCAAATTCGGAACGGGAGGATCTCCAACGACTCTCTAGGCGTCTCTTGCAGCGTTTCATCACCCTTAGCTCCTCGGTAAACCAAGGGGCCAGGGTGGATCGTTGCCGCCGGAGAGGCCGCAAAGGCGCCACTTGGTCTAAGGCCCCGGTAGTCGCATTATTCCACGCGACCACCAGGTCCTCTACCCGGGGGCGGGTCAGGGCTACAGGAGGTGGCCCAAGCTCCATCTGGAACCTATCTGGTTCCATCAGGCGCCTGGGGCGGAACCATCTGATGTCTTCCGGCTCCGCCTCCCCGCAGCGGGGGGTAGCACCAGGGAAGTCAAGCCGGAGAAGTGAGTGATCTGACCATGACAGGGGAGTGATGGTTAAATCCCCTACTCCCAGATCACTCAACCACTGGCCAGAGACAAAAACAAGGTCCAGCGTGTGGCCTCCCTCGTGTGTCGGGCCCTGGATCAATTGAGTCAGGTCCATGGCTGTCATGGAAGCCATGAACTCCCGAACCCCCTCGGACGCTTCTCCCACCGATGGCAGGTTAAAATCCCCCATCACTAAAAGTTTGGGGGTCTCAACCGCCACCGATGCGATTAGCTCGAGGAGTTCAGGCAGGGCCGCTGATGTATAGCGAGGAGCCAGGTATACTATCAGCAGGCCCAACTGTCTCCCAGGGCCCCACTTCACGACAAGGGACTCACACCCGGATGTCTGCGGCACAGTGGACTCCCTTGGCTCTAAGTCCTCCCGAATAATCACTGCTACCCCACCGCCCCTTTCCTGGGCCCGAGGCTGGTGAAATGCTCGGTAACCTGGTGGGCACATTTCCACGAGGGGTAAACCTCCCTCGTGGCCCAACCAGGTCTCCGTTATTCCTGCAAGGTCCGGCTCCCCCTCAAGAATTAGATCGAAAATGAGGGGGGCCTTGTTGACAACGGACCTCGCATTGCATAACAACAGCCTCAGGCCCTGGGTCTGCAGCTCCTGACCACCTAGTACGCGGGAGTTGGTACAAGCGACCGGGTGTGACCAACAACCACGGTCTCCCAACCGACTACGGGTTCTTAACCTGTCCTCGCACCTGCCCCTCCCTACGACCGTTGGAATCAAAGAGCCCTGTATTGGAACGATATCCTCCCTCTCCTCCTCCCTTCCACTCCCTCCCATTAGGTGTTGTATCACCTAATGTAGTGCACAATTGCCCACTGGGTGCAGATATCCCCCTCCCTCAAAATTTGAAGGTTTTCTTGTTAGAGATGAATAATAATCATCCTTGCAGTTAATATGATCATAAAAATATCACAAGTTAATGGCAGAGTACATGTCTTGTATGCAAAGCAGCCTTTACATAATCCCTGGCATCTGTAGATGAGGCTGAAAAAAATATCTCCGAAATCTGAAGAGTTTCTGCCAGTCAGGTAACATGATGCTATATTGTGGATTTAAAACTCATTTTATTTGACAAGGGGGAAAAGCCTTTTATGCACTTAGTTTGTTTGGCTCAGTTTTAACTCCATAACTGGGTCTCTTTCTTTCTGTTCTTGCAGGCATGCTCACCAGTTCTTGGGTTGATGCATTTTATTTATTTATATCCCACCTTTATTATTTTATTATTCCTTTTAATCATTATTATTATTATTATTATTATTATTATTATTATTATTATTATTATTATTAATTTATTCAGTAAACATCAAACTGGGTCAACTGAACATTTAAAGATGTATCACAAATATCATTGACTGGTGCTAATGGTTGGTATGGGTTGCTGCCAGCGTTCTAGGTATCAACTTATTATGATTATTATTATACTTTATTCTTTAAACATGAAATTCAGTCAACTGAACATTCAAAAATATATCAAAAATACCATTGACTAGTGTTAATGATTGATACGGGTTGCTGCCAGTGTCCTAGGTATCAACCAAGGTTTTTTATAATAATGTATTATTCTAATTATATAATAATAATAATAATAATAATAATAATAATAATAATAATAATAATAATAATAATAATAATAATAATAATAATAATAATAATAATAATACAACTCATAGATAATACCCTCTCCTTTGGTTGTCCTACAAAATATGTATTTTGTTTGTCATAGCAAATCTGAAGTCTCTAAGCATAAATATGAAATATGATATTAAACTTTATTTTTTATTAAAATTAATTTTAATTAACACTTAGATTCTTTTTCCAGGAGTTGAAGCAACAATACTTGAAATATTTAGAGAGATATAAAATTCACAAAGCATAGTGAAAGTGGCTTATGTCTCATTATTTTAATCAATATAGATATTGCAGTAACCATACTATTTTAAAAAGTTTAATACAGTTCTCCTTTTTCAATATTCACCGGAGGTTTAAATACTTGACCCCTGTTAATATGGCCCAGTTGAAGCACACCTAAGGTCTATTCAGCCTTATAAGTACATATCCCACAGCACACATTCTGGGAAGACTATCATAACAAATAGCCCCTGGCAGCCTCTATTAATTTCACACTTCCCTTTTTATTCATGGGTTGCTCCATCATGATTTTGGGCAGTACACAATACAAAGCAATTAAATTGGTGACACAGAGAACTCAGAAAGGAAAGAACACCCCCCCCCCCCCCAAAAAAAAACCCTCTGTCATCAGCAGAATCCAAGAAGCCAATGTTCCCATAACAAGTCTGCTATCTACTCTAATACGAGGCCTGGAGAAAAGCCAAGTTTAAGAGCTCATTTAAATAAGATCAGGGTGGAAAGCTCTCAAGGAATGTCATTCCAGAGTGGCAGGTGCCATTACAGAGAAGGCCTGCTTCCTGGGTCCTATTTTGTATCACCATTTCATTAAGAGAACCCAAAGTATATAGAAATTATGGAAGATCAATAGTCTCTCTCACAAAATCAAATGATATGCCATGTTATAGGTGACCACCAGCACCGTGGCTTGCATGTACTAGTAACCTCTGCAGCTAACAAAACAATAGGGATGTTGTGGCATGAATATATTTGCCCCATGCTGCTGCTTTCTGGTTTTCTAAATGGTCTTCAAGGCAGCTCCCATATAGAACCCACTGCGATAGTCCAAATCCTGCAAAGCATCTAGGTTAGTGGCCAATATAACTTACTACAGCGATATTTCTCCTCATGAATTATGCTGAATAAATTCCTCATGTAGAACCAAGTTAAAGGAAGGAATCTCTAAAAAGAAGGCCAATGTGAAATGTCGGCCATTATCACGAACGCAGTGGAAATGAGATATAAAGGCCATAGGCTGGCATATGACAGCTCAGTCCCAGGAAAGAATTCATCTCATTAGGGTATCAAGAGCTGCCATCTCAGTAAAATTACTCATTCAAGTTTACTTTTTAGTCAACCATGAAGTTGCTTTACTTACCGTGACCTTCTTTCTTTTGGAAAAGCCTTTTATACTGAGCTTTGAAACTGGTGCATTATAGCAGCTTTTGTCTGAAAGTAAAAAAGGCAATGAAAGACAGTTGGATAAAGGAATGAGGTCAATTAACTGTGTCGTAATATTTGTCAGCTACTTACTGAGTCTATGGGTACAAAATTTTGCTTTGAAAAAGTTGAAAGCAAGAATGACCTATACTAAACTGCTTCTTTGACATTTTAACAACATAGAGGGAATTCTAACAAGCACTCATATTCCATTCTGTATCTTGATTTAAAAAAATAGGAGCCATCAAGTCATTTCTCGGAAAGCAAGAAGATGGAGATACAAATAAAGAATATGAACTGGATTCCATATTGCCAAAAGGCAAAACTCAGGGATGCAAAGTCATGTTAGATATTATACCAGCAGTGCCTTGGAATGGCTAAATAAGAAAAGCAAATATTAATTTATCTAAAGAGCTAATTTAGATTTGATCTATGTATTCTGTTTAAAGAATCTTGGTGTTACATTAATATGTAATCTTGAGTGTCTACAATTTAATTTAAAAATAGCCTTTGTATAATTTTTGGAATAAAAGCATAAGCCTATTTTACTGCAACTAAACTTACATTCAAGTATACAACTCAAGAGCACACATACCATTAATAGCTGAAACCTCCAGTTCAGGTCGAATACTCCCATGGCTATCCAGAAAGGTTGACTGTAATATACTAGGTGTAGTTTCTGTAGAAAAAGGGGTGAAGAAGAGGTTTTTCCTTTGGAATACTGATTACTTTAATTAGGCCAGGGTAAGGAACTTAGGTTTGACTAAATAATTGAACTGACTCGAAGAAAGTTGGGGGTCGTATCCCAGCAGTAGAATGACTACTGATTCAAGTGGACATTGACACCCAGTGCACCAGGGGACTTTTAATACACTTTTTCACTCATATCCCCATATTCTATCTCTCTTAGGCACACATATCCATTAGTATCTGTTTTAAAAGGGATTAGACCAGTGTTTCTCAAACTTGGCGACTTTAAGTCCTGTGGACTTCAACTCCCAGAATTCCCCAGCCAGCTATGCTGGCTGGGGGATTCTGGGAGTTGAAGTCCACAGGACTTAAAGTCGCCAAGTTTGAGAAACACTGGATTAGACTATTTTAAAGCCTACTGCTATTCAAGTATGAATTTCAAGGGAGGAAGGAAGCTCAGGTGAGAAGGGGTTATATATGCTTTCTATTAGCACCTTCAATTAAAAAAATCCTGGAATTAAGATTTTAAAAAAGTCCCAATGAAATGCTGACATAGAAAGGGTGGCTTCAAGTAAGGATTGCAGAATTCGTATTCCCCTCTAAAAACCACCATATGTTGCAATGAAGTTTTAGATTAGCTACTATTGCCCACAATCACAACTGATCTAAATCCTAGAAGGCAAGTACTTCCTCAGAGATAAGACAACCAGGAGGCCTGGGAAAAGTGTAAGGAGGTTCAGGATTTGAATAGGCCCTTACTAATTGCATTCAAGACAAAAGAGAGAATCTCTGCAGGCTAGATGGAGCCTAAAGAAAGTGAATCCCATGTCCAAATGAACAATTTTTCAAGTATGTTCAAAAATGAATGCCAGGATTTTATATAAACTCTAACTGGGCAGAATATTATGTTCATCTTCTACTGTTGTCAAAATGTGCCATCAGGAGCTTTCCCCATATCTCAGCCTAAATAATAATAATAATAATAATAATAATAATAATAATAATAATAATAATAATAATAATAATAATAATAATAATAATAATAATCCGACGTTACCTTAACAGTTCCTAGGTCCTTGGTTAGGACTCGAGCTGTTGAGCTAACAACCAGCCCCAAAGGCTGAGAATCTCACCAAAGATTAACCAAGTAATAGTAGTAGTAGTAGTAATGGCAGATAAGCTTTCCTATAATATGGCCAACCTTGCTGAACTATTTTGGCATCTGACACCTCCAGGGGACTGCTGAGTGTACATTCTACATACATGGCAATAGTTCCAATTCAATCAATCTAATGAAATTCACAGACACTTTCAAGTCAGAGATGCATAACGTTTTGCACTAAGATAGCCACATTTGGCCATTACAAAGGTTGCCAGCTCCAAGCTCACAAAAAGTTAGTAAGACCAGGACCATACCAATTTGATTTAGAATAATTGAAAAGTAGAACATGGAAAATAATCTTTTCCCCATTCATTACACTAGATGTTATAATTCGGCAGCAACTCCTATGAACTTACATCCATGGTTGGAGGACCACAGAATAACTAAATGTTCTTCAGATTGTTTTTTCTGAAGCTGCCTGGATTCTAGAAAGTGACATTTGGTAATAAATGCAGGGAAGACTTCTAAAGCAAAATCTTACCTATGGAGGTCTTGAATTTCTGAACAGATGGCCTCTTTGGAGATCCAATATTTTCTAGACTTTTTGCCAAGGACAAATTGGTGTTTGAAGTACCCTGCTAGTTAAATACATACATGTTGAAATTAAACAATTCAGTCTTATTTGATTGCTAGTTTGGGGGTAAACAGTTGTTTTTATATTTCAGGTGGTTATCAAAACAAATCCAAGTCTTGTACTACTATCCTAATCCGTTTATAATAGGAAAATACACTGATATAGAGGGCCTTTTCCTGAGATAGTTTTCAGTCTGATGGGCTTGACTTTCCTTATTTTTTTTCTTATAAGAAATGTAGTACGAGATACAATTACATTAATTCTTTGTAGGTATAAAACAAAACACATTCCTCCTTTTTTTTTTTTTGCATTACTATACAGTCTCCCCTAAATGTTGCCTTTCTGAAATAGTCATTTATTTTCTCAGTATTATTTATTAATTCTCTGATATTTTCTGTTGTATATAAATTAAAACATAAGACAGTTTGTTCCTGCAGGCTCACAGACATGGCAATAAAAGATTTGCATTTATTTCCCCAGAAAACGATAAACAAATCTGAAAATAAAAATTAGCCCTTTGAACTTACAGAGCATTAGTCAAAAGCTCCCTTAAAATAAATAAATGAGTAACTTGAAACTTTCATTTAAAAAAAAAGAAGATATGCTGCATGCATCACACACTGGCCACACCCACGCCCGGTTTAGCAAAGAGGAAAAAAAGTCGCGATACACATGACACTGTGACAACACGAGTTTGATACCCCTATAGTACCAGAATGCCATAGAACAGGATTTTTCAGGCCAGCTGGAGAATTTGGGGTGTTAAAGTCCACACATCTCAAAGTTGACAAGTTTTAAATAGAGTCTATGGAGATTCTCAATCATCCACATCATGGTTGTCCCAAAGGTGCTATTTTTCAAGAGGTAACTGGACTTTCTGGGTTTTTTTTTTCTTGACACAGATAAAACTCCAGGTAGTCTTACTGACTGGCTAAAAGACTGCAAATGACCAGCTATCTGCAAGGAGTATAAATTGTTCCATTCCCCACCATCCAGTCAGAGCTGAAGAAGCTTCTTGGATAAGAAGCGAAACGCCTTCAAAGAAAAACCAAAAAGTCCAGTTGCCTCTTGGGGGGGGGGGGGGAAGCTATAGAGCAATGTGTTTTTAATGCAGACTCACCTTTTCACTTGCTTTTTTATCATACTGCAGGTAACGCGATGGCACAATTCTTCCCCCTGGCAGAGGGAAAAATAGAAAAAGAACCCACGAGATAAAAATTTGCATTAATTTTGCATTTGTACCGTTACTATCCATGAGAAAAGAAACTTCTCCAGAGACTTTGGGGCTCTTTATGGGAACAAGGCTGAGACAACACACTCGATTCCACAGAACGATTCCTATGCAAAGCTCCCATATTAAGCTCGGGCAGCTTTGTGCAGCGCATCGGCTGCTGGCTACGGACCCTGAAATCTACCCTCCAATGCCATTACTCACCTCTCTGCTTCGGTCGGGCACCCGTCTCCATCTCAGTCGTTCCAGGCTCCCTAGAAAGACAAATGAACTGGGGTGACAGGGAAATCAAAACCCAAACCATCCGCCGCTGCCATCCATCCTTCGCTCCGCGCTCTCACCCGCCGAGCGGCGCCTTTCCCGCCATTTCCGCCGAACAAACTCGCGACTTTCCCCACCCATCAAAATAAATACGCCTCGGCGCATGCGCCCTGCAGCCCAGTTGGGAAAGGCCCGCCGGAGCCACCCGAAAGGCGGAAGCACGGAACCTAGAGCGTCCCACTTTCAGGGAGCGCCTCGGGTTTATTCATTTCTTCCTCGCTTCATTTCGCAGCAGAAAATCCTCGCTTCCGGTTTACTCAACTTGTCGGTCGGCAGCCAGGCTTGACGCATGCGCAGAGCACCTCTCTGTTTTTAATAAACTTTTCCCATTTGTTTTCCAAGGCGAGCAGCTGGAAAATAACCGGTTAAATTATTACTGAACCCATTCTGTGAGCGCTGTTGCCTCCACCCGCGGGGATCGAACCTACTTCCGCTCTAGTAGCTGTAATAGACTGGCGGCTCCGTACATGTGACTCGCTCTTGCTTCACGCCGGCCGGTTTCGTTCGCCTCTTTCCTTCGCTCTTGGCTCTGTTGCAAAGAAGCGCAACCCTCCACTGAAAGGTGAGTAGCCCCGACAAAGGCTAAGCTTTTGGGACAAGGGTTGAATCGAGATCTCCTTGCGCTTCTCTCCCTTTGGTGAGGAGCCGCACGGTGCCCGGGACGTTTGGCCAAAGTCCGAATTAGTTCCAGAAAGGTGGAGAAGGGTTATCGCTGGCTACTTGTAGGTTCTTCTTCATAGCTGCATGTTTCCTCTCGCTCAGTGGAAAAAATTGTCCCTTTGGGCATGTCCCAAAGTATACAATGAGGGTCACAAAACCGGGGTGCCTTCCCCTTTATTGTCTATTGCAGCGTCTTTTAAATTTATTTCTCTCAAGGCCCCTTTGCTCTTTTTTAAAATTACCCCAAATAGCTTTTGTTTCTATTTATTGATATTTGTCATATCAGGGATGAAGGGGTGGCAAAAAAATGTAATAAATATATTACAATTTAAAAATGGATGCACTGGCTGTCATGACTGCCTCTCTATCATTTGATGGGATTTTAATAATGTAATTTTTCAACCTAGCTGGCAAATAATTTTGATTTTTGAAAGGGCCTTGTGGATCCTCAGCGGTCCTAGGACTACACTTTAAGAAATGTTGCCTATTGCAGTGTTTCTCAACCTTGGCAACTTGAAGAGGTCCGGACTTCAACTCCCAGAATTCCCCAGCCAGGTGGCTGGGGAATTCTGGGAGTTGAAGTCTGGACCACTTCAAGTTGCCAAGATTGAGGCACACTAGCCTATTCGAATTTATAATCTGCTGTAATGATTTAATAAGGGCTTCAGAATCTGAAACAGTGTCCAGGAAGGTCTATAGTACATTATTTATTTATTTATTAAATTTGTTAGCCGCTCCCTCTCCACAAAGGGACTCGGGGCGGCGTACAATAAATAAACACATGTTATAAAATACACATTGTGTGGAGGAGGTATAAAACACAATACAATATTGTAATAACATAGAAATATTAAAATAAGTTAAGTTAAAACCCCAATGGAAACTACGTTTAAAAATTGCCAGGAGGAATCAAATGGAGCTATGGTTGATAGCTTGTTATATGGTTGATAGCTTGTTATATGGTTATAACAAGATTAAATGGTAACAGTGTAGCTAAATTGGAAAAGTATTGGAGATTGGAAAGCATGGGATGAATCCTTTCCTTGCTGTACAGCAAGTGGGGATTCTGGAGATGTTGCTCCTTCTAGCAGTCCCCGGAGGGAAAACTCTATGCATTGGTTTTACCTAAATTGTCAACAGATGGTAGCAGCATATGGGCAATCCTTGTTTAGCAACCACAATTGGGACTGGCAACTTGATTGCTGAGTCAAATGATCTTACTTCAACTTTCCTTTGCTTTACAGACCTGTGAGGTTCACAAATGTGAAGACTGATCACCAAATTACTTTTTCTTCACTGCTGTAACTATGCACAGTCGCTAAATGAGGACTACCTAGTGCAGGGGTGTCAAACTCGATTTCATAGAGGGTTGCATCAGGATTGTGTTTGACCTGGGGGGAGGGGGCAGCGTGGCCAAGGTGGACGTGCGTGCTCGACATCATTCATCAAGGCTCCGTTTTTGGTCATGATGGCTTCCTGCCGCCCTATGCAGGTAAAAAAAGGAGCTTGGGAAGGCCTGGGCTGCATTTTCTCTGGCAGTGGGTGTAGGTGGCTGTCGCGTCCGAAAACTGAGTCCAGGCAGGCTGCGGGTGGCCTCCCCGAGCTCTATTTTCATTAGCAGAGGGCTGCAGGAGGCCATTGTGGCTGAAAACGGAGCCCCGATGGGCCGCATATGACCCTCCTGATGTCTGTTTTGCTGGCAAAGGCACTATGGGCAGGTGCTTCACTGTTTCCAGTGTAGGCCCACGGGCCAGATCTAAGCACTCTGCGGGTTGGATTTGGCCCCCCCGGGCCTTGAGTTTGACATCCCTGACCTAGTGTCTTTGGCAGTAGAAGGAAATCAGTCTTCAGGGAGCCCACCCTTAATCCTTTTACTCAGAACAAATCCTTTGGGGGATTTAATTCAGGAGAAGATACATAGAATTACTTAAAGTGTGGAGTGAATGGGTAACAGACACAAATGTGCTTGGCCCTCAGAAGCATGCTTTTTTTTTTTCATTTTGCTACAGTTCCCTTTCACTTCATTCTTGGTATTTGGAGAACAGCCATGCTTGCTCGGGGCAGAAAAATTTTCTCTGGACTTTCTGTCTACTGGAAACCTCTCTTCAAAGGCCGCCTCCTGCTTGTAACCAACACAGTCAGCTGCGGGGGGCTTCTAGCAGCAGGAGACGCACTTCGCCAATCCTGGGAGATAAGGAAGGATTCTAAACGGAAATGGGATCGTGCCCGGACAGGTCAGTTTATGTCATATTAACTGCTGGTTTTACCTTTACAATTCTTCCTGGCTTGACACTGAGCTATCCCTAGGATCACTCAGTTTCAATCTGCTTGAACAAAGAGCTCTCCAGCAAAATCTATTACTAGACCCAATGGCGGATTAAGGCTCACTGGTGCCCTAAGCACTGACAAATCTTGGTGTCCCCCTCCTTTGTCCATACTGTACAAATCTTGATTGGTGTTTTTCTTTCTTTCTCAACTTTGTGGTGCCTTCTTGGGCCTGGTGCCGTAAGCACGTGCTTAATCTGCTTAATGGTTAATAGACCAATGACTCGACCCCATTTCCAGTAAATCAGGAGGATGAAGGCCTCAAATGGTTTTCTGTAGCAGCAGTACCGACATGGAACTTTCTGCCCTCTGACATCCACTGAACGCCTCCCTTGCTGGGTTTCAGGACATTTTTATTTATTCATTCATTCATTCAGTTAAGGGTTGTAAAAAGGGAGATTCTATCCAATTGGTTTTGCCACTTGTCTTACATTTATGACTCTGGCTCACATAATTAAAAGCAACACACACACCCCTAAAGCAATAAATAGAATACAAATTAAATGAGAACAAATTTTAAAAAACTGAATTAAAAAACATAAACCGCAGGAAACTATAAGTCACATGCCAGTTAATGCAAGCATTCCAGCAAGCTTCACACCACAACTAGATCCCCAAGCACAAGGGCAAAACAGAACTGAATCTCAAACAGTCCTGTAAGGAACTTGTTATCTCCTTAACTTTAGCTGCTAAAATTATAATTGCCCAAATAGATAACATAATAAATGAATTGTGGATTAATAAGGCCTCTTCAGTGAGGTACATTAGGGGGGGAAATCGCAGAGAATAATTAAACATAAGAGGCAGGATTCACAATTCAAATTTGGATGGTTTAAAATTTATATAGTTTTATAGTAAATAGATATAAAGATTTTATAGTAAATCACTATAGACTATAACATGGCAATATGTTAGATACTGTATATGGTGAATTTGTAAATTACCTGTCCCTAATGGTAGTCCTTGGCTTATGGCCACAATTAAGCCCAACACTTCCATTGCTAAGCAAGACAGTTGTTAAGTAACTTGCATCCTATTTTACAACTTTTTTGACCATGATTGTTAAGAGAATCATAGCAGTTGTTAAAGTGAATTATGTGGTCATTACGGGAATTTAGCTTCCCGCAATGAGTTTGCTTGTCAGAAGCTGGCGATCACATAACCCTGGGACAATACAACTGTCATAAATATAATTTATTTGCCAAGGACCCAAATTTTGATCTTGACCATGGGGCTACTGCAATGGGGATAAGTGTGAGAACCAATATGTCACTTTTTTCAGTGCCATTGTAACTTCAAATGGTCATTGAATGAATGATTGTAAGTTGAGAATTACTTGTATTTGTAGTAGATTTTTAAAAATATTTTCTCTTATTGATGCATCACAGATTTTTGTTATTTGATGATGAATCCCTTATGTTTTACTAATGGAGCAAATTTCCTCCTTCAGCACGAATGTTCACCATCGGCTGCACTATGGGCCCAATGATGCACTACTGGTACCTGTGGCTAGACAGGGCCTTCCCTGCTGCTGGCTTCAGTGGCATCAGGACCGTCCTGAAAAAAGTTTTCATTGATCAGATCGTTGCCTCTCCAGTTTTTGGGGTTTGGTATTTCATAGGTAAGACTAAATTCCTGAATCTGCAAGACAATTTCTATTCTTTTGAGGGCAAAAATGAATGGGGAAATATGTGGGCTTTTGCTACAGATATTGTGTGTGGGTAGCAGAAGCAGAGGGTGTGGCATTTCTGTTGTCCCTTCTGTGCTTGGCTTCCTCTGAAAAATATACACTTCCTTTAGTTCCCAATAGCCAAAGAACATCCCCCATATTTCCATCTGCCTTGTTATTATCTGCAGGGATTGGATCTTTAGAAGGGCAGTCCCTGGAGAAAAGCTGGCATGAATTGGAGGAGAACTTTTGGGAATTCTACAAGGTAAACCTAATTTTTGTCCCCTACTTTCTGACCCAGAGTTTGTGGCTGGAGTAACTAACTTAGTCTTTTTCTGTTTGCAGATGGACTGGTGTGTGTGGCCACCAACACAGCTGATCAACTTTCTGTTTCTGCCACCCACGTATCGAGTGATTTACATGAATGTCATCACTTTAGGATGGGACACCTACCTATCATATCTTAAATATCGTGTGAGTAAAACCCAATAAAATAATTGGCGTCAGAAGGACAGGCAGTCCTCAACTTGCAACAGTTTGTTTAGTGACCATTCGAAGTTATATAAAGTGACTTATGACTGTTGCAGCATCCTCATGGTCACATGATCCAAATTCAGACCTTTGGCAATTGACTCATAGTTATGACGGTTACACTATCCTGGGTTCATGTGATTATTTTGCAACCTTCTGATAAGTGGAGTCAATAATACAATACAATACAATACAATACAATACAATAGCAGAGTTGGAAGGGACCTTGGAGGTCTTCTAGTCCAACCTCCTGCCTATGCAGGAACCCCTATACTGTTTCAAACAAATGGCTATCCAACATCTTCTTAAAGACTTCCAGTTTTGGGGCATTCACAACTTCTGGAGGCAAGTTGTTCCACTGATTAATTGTTCTAACTGTCAGGAAATTTCTCCTCAGTTCTAAGTTGCTTCTCTTCTTGATTAGTTTCCACCCATTGCTTCTTATTCTACCCTCAGGGGTTTTGGAGAATAGTTTGACTCCCTCTTCTTTGTGGCAACCCCTGAGATATTGGAACACTGCTATCATGTCTCCCCTAGTCCTTCTTTTCATTAAACTAGACATACCCAGTTCCTGCAACCGTTCTTCATATGTTTTAGTCTCCAGTCCCCTAATCATCTTTGCTGCTCTTCTCTGCACTCTTTCTAGAGTCTCCACATGGTGGATCCAGATTCACGTAACAACCATGTTACTAACTTAGCAACTGCAATGTGGCGAGAAAGGTCGTAAAATGGGGCAAAATTCACTTAACAAATGTCCCACTTAGCAACAGAAAGTTTGGGCTCAATTGTGGTCGTTAAGTCGAGGACCACCTGTAATTCAGATTAAAACACAGGATGGAATGAATATAAAGTTGTGTTGAGTAAGCCCTTTTCTCTAGCCTTTTTTTTTAACCATAGCTGGTAACAACTCAATCTGAGCATCTTCATATTCAGATCCTGTGTTCTACTGTTAAGCAACATGTTCAAAAGGAATAGGTATCACTGGTTATGTTAATGAGGCTTGTTAATTGGGCACAATTGGTCTTCCTCTGATAATCTCTGAAAAGATACCAGCAACATTTTCCTCAGCATCTCTATCCCCATTTTAATGGCTTGTTTTTTTTTGGCTTAGAATGTGGTGGTGTTCTGCCACAGTAAAATGCACAGGATTAAGTCCAAAAACCCTCCTTTATTTCAAAGGCTGTGAATTATATTCATTCACAGCCCGTAATGAGTCCCAAATAGTAGTAAAGAGTTCTATAGCAGGCTGCGAAAGTCCTTTGGGATAAGGCTGATAAGCACACACCTTTATCTTCTTTGAAAACGCTGCCAAAAGTCTTAATGGGCAATTAGCTTGGCAAGGCCACACAAAGCAGAGTCCAAACGTATGTTAAGAAGGTAAGCTGACCAGCATGAAACAAGTTGCTTCCTGCAAAGGCTCATTTGTCTTTGCTCCTCCTTTATGTCCTATGGGAGGGGCCAATCACCTCCAAACCTTACTCCCGAGTTGTCCCTTCTGTTTTAACTGTTCTTGCCTTCTGGCAGCTCTGTGCATGCACGCACTGGGAACAGGGGGAGCCTGTTCCTCTGCCTCGCTGCTGTCTGGCTCCGGAGGCAGCACTCCCAGATGGCCCTGACCCCCACTCAACCTTCAACACAGAGCCTGCATCCGAGCCTTCCCCAGACTCCAGGACTGGCCCATGTCCCTCCCTAACCTCGTTGCTGTCCGACTCTGCTGCAAGCTCCACCAGCGGCCACAACAGGTGTAAACAACTACAGATAGTCCTTGACTTATCACAATTGGGACCAGAATTTCCATTGCTAAATAAGGCAGTTGCTCAGGGTGTCACACTCAATTCTGCTATGGTTGTTAAGTAAAATCATGCAGTTATTAAGATAATTTAGCTTCCCCGTTGAGTTTGCTTGCTGGAAACTGGCTGGGAGGGGCATAAATGGCAATTGCATGACTTCAGGACATTGCGACTGTCATACATATATGCCCAAATTTTGACCATGTGATCAGAGGATGCTACAATGATAATAAGTGTGAGAACCATTTACAGTATAAGGCACTTTTTCCCGTGCCGACGTAACTTAGAATGGTTGGTAATCAAATGGTTATACATCAAGGATTACCTCTATGGAGCTTGTTTTTAATTAGAAACATGAGTTCTAGCTTCATCTGATAATGTTTTTATCCAGTAATGATTTATTCAACAAACTAAGATTTAACTACCATATTTGTCAGAGTATAAGACGCACCTTTTTCCCTCAAAAAAGAGGCTGAAAATCTGGATGCGCCTTATACACTGAATACAGCATTTTTGGCCTCCTGAAACCCCGCCCCCTTCACCAAAATGGCCGCGCATTGCCTTTAGGAGACTTTCAGAGAGCTCCTGGGAGCTGGGGAGGGCAGAAATGAAAGAAAAACGGGCCGTTTTTTGCTCAATTTTGCCCCTCCCCCAGGAGCACTCTACAAACCCTCCTAAGGGCTATTCATGCCTTTAAAACAAAAACAAAAATGGGGCATTTTGGGGAGGTTTGCAGAGTGCAAAAACTTTTTTTAAAAAAAATTGCCTCTTCAAAACCTTTGTGTGTCTTATACTCCAAAAAATACAGTAAGTGGCTTGTGTGAACTCATTCCCTGGTAATGATTCCTGGACTATTCAGTAGTTTTCTCTGAATGACTTGTTCATAGGGGGAAATGGGGGGAAAAAAACCCCAAGTGGCTTGATAAACTTCAAGCTTACAAAGCTAAATGTATGTTAATTTTTGTTTTGTTTTGTTTAGAATAAAAAGCCAGTTCTCGGCGAGGATGAGGACTCTAAACCTTGTACTTCTGAGATCCAGACTACTGGGTGAAAAGTGTGAATAACCAAACTACTTTTTAAAAACTCGAAGCAATCCGGCATCTGTTTTTTTTTGTTTTTTTTTTGAAAAATGCTATTTGAATTCTTCTGTGTAGGAAATGGTGCCTGAATTCTGATATTCCTTGTCAAAAATTCTGTAACAAGAACGAGACTGAAAGCTCAGAGCACTTTTCCTTTGACAGGCTGGTGCGAGTTGAAGCAGCAACCAGCATCCAGGAAGCAGAAGCGCTGTCCCTTAAAAGTGCCAAATTATAGATTTTTCTAATTTATTTATTTATTAGTTTTGTATCACCTCAATCTCATGATTTTGGGTGGTGTGCAAGAATCTCAACAGTGATCTTAAAATCAATCGTGTCAACAAAAACAGAGACAAAGAAAATACGTCCATCTTCCTTCCCCACTGAGCCTTGGACTAATCAGGAAAGTTTTCCAGAGCTTCCTAAAAGCCAAGAATGAAGCATCAGGTGTATTTCCAGAGAAGGTTTATTCCATAGAGCAGTGTTTCTCAGCATCAACAGCTGTAAGATGAGTGGAATTTCTACTAGAATTTCTACTAGAATTTCCCAGCCAGCAACGAGGTGTGGCCATGTTTGAGAACCGTTGATTGTCTTCAGATGTTTCAACTTAGCAACTCAGTTCACTCTTTGGAGGATGAATGCATCTATTTTGGAAATACTAACTATTTAGATAATGGGAGAGTCAGACAAGCTGAGAAAGGGAGAAGTAAATAAAATTCATGTTGATATCTGTAAACCCATAGCATCCTTTATAGAACATGCTGCCAGAGGGGATAGATTTGGGCAGCCTATGCATTTGATGAATATATCTTAAAAAATAACAAGCTGAGCTTCATCCCATGATTGTGTTGGAAGATTAAATATGGGGAATTAGATTGTGTCCTTATCGTTATGCTCACAAGCAATGCCATAGTGTTAGAATTTAAAAAAAGGCCTTAAAACCAAAAGTGAGGGACCAAATGACTCTAAAGCATGGGAATTTTTAAATTCCCTATTTTTTCCTTCAGTGGATTAGAGGAATATATCAGGGAAATGTTTGCTCACAATATATCTAGACTTCTATTGAACTTATGCTTCATCTTATGAACTATATTTACTGCATAGGTAGATCAAACTGCCAGAGGTGATTGTGTGGAACATTAGGGTTGCAGTAAATATGATGATGTCTATGGAAATTCTCAATCATGCATGTCATGGTCACCTCAAATGTGCATTTCCCAAAAGGCAACTGGACTTTCTTGGGTTTTTTTTTTCCTTTGAAAACATTTTGCTTCTCACCCAAGAACTGAAGTAGCTTCTCGGAGGAGAAGCAAAATGTTTTCAAAGAAATAAAACCAAAGAAGTCTAGTAGCCTTTTGGAAAAAGCACCTTTTGGATAAATATGCTGATATTACCTAGTTCTCTATATCTTGCCACTCAACTTCAGAGAAATAGCATGAAGCCTTGAAGATTGCAGGGTGCTTGGTGCTCTCTGAGCTTGGTGGTTTTCATCAGTGTCCTGATGATGTTATCTAGTTTGGTAATGAAATGTCTGCAAGAAAACCAAGCTCAAAGAGCAGCAAAGGACTCAGCAGTTCAACCCTGAACTACAAATATTCTCTTCTGTGGGTACACTTGAAGATTGCTTTGTCAGTGATTGGGTGGGTGAGGGAGAATATACTGAAATGATATGCAGAGAAGATGGGTGTGCTATGGGCCAGAAGAAATACTGTTACACTCTTGGGATTTGGACTGGGCTGGATGGTGCTGCACTCCTTCCTAAACCAGCAGGTCCATAGTTTATGTGTGATCCCCAGGAGATTGTCCAGAGAAATCAATGGTAAAAGGTGCATTTCCACATTCATGCTAAGTGTATCAGTTGCAAGTGCTTGTTGGCCAGCTGTATTGGGCAACAGTTATCCACATTCTTGTTGTATTTCATCTGCAGTACACATACCATAGTTCTTAATGTACAACTATTCATTTAGTGACTGTTCAAAGTTATAACGGCATTGAAAAAAGTGACTTGATGTTTTTCACATTTACAATCACCGCAGCATACCAAATGATGCTTGGCAAATTTAGATGCTTGGCAACTGACTCATATTTTTGAGGTTTGCAGTGTCCCTCTGTGTGTGTGTGTGTGATCACCTTTTGTGACCTGACAAGCAAAGTCAATGGGGAAGCCAGATTCACTTAACCATGTTACTAATTTAACAACTGCAGCAGTTCATTTAACAACGGTGGCAATAAAAGTCAGTAAAGGGGGCAAAATTCACTTAGCAGTGAAACTTTTGGCCTCTATTGTGGTCGTAAGTCAAGGACTATCTGTATTTGGAGGCCACTTGAAAAAGTTAATGAGATTTTAAAGATGATTTTGTAAATAGCCACTTGCAAGGTTCTCTATCAATGAGCAGAAAGTCTCTAATGTATTTGTGAATAAATGTATTCTAAATCAGAAAGTTTGCTGATATCATTGTACCTCTCTTCCTCTTAATAAATCTTATTAACGACTGTCACAATCTTACCTGACATAATTATTTTTGGTTGAGGCAAGTGCCGAAGAACCTGCCACAAGGGTACTTCTAAGGTAGGGGTGTCAAATTCAAGGACTGTGTGGGCTGGATGTGGCTCTCGGAGTGCTTATCTCTGGCCCATGGGTCCGGCCTACAATGCCTCTGCCGGCCAAAATGGGCTGTGTGTGGCTCCCCGTGGCCCTTTTTTGGCCTCCACAGCTTCCTGCAGCACTCTTCCAGCCAATAATGGGCCGTGTGAAGGCCCCCTCTGCACAGCCCGTTTTGGTTGGCAGAGTGCTGCTGGAGGCCGGAGAGGCCGAAAACGGGGCAGAGGGGGCCGTGCATGACTCCACTGGCCCCGGTTTGGCTGGCAGAGTGTTGCAGGAAGTATCATCCCATCTCCCCTGCCGGCCCGCAGCGTACTACAATGCTGATGCAACCTGGAAGAAATCCAGTTTTGACACCTCTGTTCTTCTAAGGTCTCAATATTTTCACTCTCGAATTTCACCCAAGCAAAGCTGCAATTTGCTTTGACAACCAGCCAGAACTCTAGGAAATAATGTGCACAAATCATAAATCAATCCGCACTTCCATCTTACCCAGCATTTTGATCTGTCCAAACAGTCACTTCCAGCTCATGAAGGATATCATTTTAGCAGTTACTGAATATCTAATGCTATCGTAAGCACCAATAATAATTGTGTTTGCTTTCTGTGCTCTTCCCAAATAGCTTCTCGGATACCTTCTCGGATGGTGGGAATGGTGTCATCTTCCAGTAACCTGTCCCTCCATTTATTTATTTTTTGGCAAAACAGCGGAGTTGCCATTTTTTCCCCTCCAGTAATTTATTGTTGGTTGTGATTCTTCATCAATAATTCGCCCATTGGGCAACGTTTCTGGGCATGAAAACACACAAAGGTCTAGTACATGGCATTGCTAGGTTGTGCCAAGCCCCTCCACAGCCAGCCCTTGACTTACAACCATAATTGAGCCCAGAATTATGGACATAACTTGTGCTAGTCATTAAGTGGATCAGGACCAGGTCCAATTTTACAACCTTTTTTGCAGCATTTGTTAAGTGATTACTGGTCATTAAGTGAGTCTATTGTCTACTATGGCTGTTTTTTGCCAGCAACTGGAAGTAAACGAGAAAGATTGTAAAGAGCAGTCATGTGAATGCAGCAAGCAGCCACAATTGTGGGCTAGTTGCCCAGCGCCCAAAGTGATTAAATGAGTGTGGAGAGGGGGGGAAAGAGAGGCCGCTGTTGGAAGTTCGAATCAGGGTTGGAAGTAGACAGAACTCTCTGCGGTAGCCTTGAATGATCACTAAACAACCAGGTTGAAGATTACTTTTACAGTACAGCAGTAATCCAAGAAGGGTTGCAAACCATAGGAGTGCAAAAATAAATCAGAAATCTGCCCAAGAGCAATTGCAGATCCCAAAGAAAAACACAAATTTCCTTCTCCATTTAAAAGAAAAATAAAATGCTGCAGTTCCTCCTACTTCGTGCTAAAGGGTCTCTTACTATAGCTTGCGTGCAAACACCAGGCTTTGAGATTCCCCCTCCCCCACCCCAAAATGGGTTAAAGGCGAATAGTTCACTGCAGTGGTGGGATTCAAATTCTCTGCCCTAATGATTTCTTCCAGCAACCAATTTGCCAAACTGTTCAAAAAGTTAACAACAGGTTCTCCCCAAGTGGTGGGAACTGGCTGAATCCTACCATTGGCTTACTGACTCCTGAGTAGTTGGAGATACAAACGTATCTGCCAAAGGTATAAAAAGTATCCACAGCCTCCAACATTGCAAAAGAAGAGATCAGTTTGGCATGAAAATTCAGCTCTCAAAATGAGCCAATGCCACCCGAAGACACTGTTTCAGAAAATTTTGAGCTGGTGCAAAGTCCTTAAGTTGAGTTGTCCCGAGAAGCATCTCTTCTGCTTAGCCCCTTAATGGTTAATTTTTATATTAACATTAATATTTGTATTTATTTGCTGTTCCATCTCTATAGAGATTCTCTGTCACCCGGATCATTGTTTTCCCAAAGGTGCTTTTTCAAAAGGCAGCTGGATTTTTGTCTTGAAAACATTTCGCTTCTTACCTAAGTAGCTTCGTTAGTTCTAGCTGAATGGAAGCTTCTTGGATGAGAAGCGAAACATCTTCAAGTAAAAAACAACAACAACAAAGTAAGTCCAATTGCCTTTTGAAAAAGCTCCTTTGGGTTTATTTCCTTTAGTCACCATAAGCATTTAATGTAAGTAGGCAGGCAGGATATTAATTAAATTTAAAATATATTTTAAAAGGATATATTAGAAAAACTATATCTAGAAGATATATCTAGAAAACCTCCAAGGTCCCTTCCAACTCTACTATTGCATTGTATTATTGTATTAAATAGAGGAATTCCCCCCTTCCCTTAAACCTGCTATCCCATCTAAATAGTCCTCAATTTATGACTAATAACTTTCTGACTGAAGCTCTGATGGACCCTGAAAAAGCTACTTAAGGCTCAGATTTGAAATTCTGCACACATGTGTCTGCATTTTGGGTGCTCAGCAACTAGCTTGCATTTATAGCTGTTCCCAGCACCCTGTGGTCATGTGATCATGATTTAACCATTTTTATTGGAAACGTATTTAATTTCAGTTTCTGGCAAAAAAAAAAAAATCCCACAGAGGACAATGGATTCACTTAATGACTACTGCACGTAAGGTTGTAAAATCAGGCATTGTCACAACTTATGACTGTAATTGTGGGCTCAGTTATGGTTGTAAGTTGAAGACCACATGAAGTATCAGATATTACTCTGTTTCAGGGCCGTGTGGTCAGGGGAGACAGGGGAGGCAGAGCCTCATCTCTTCATGAAATAATAGTATATAATATATATACTATATAATATAATATAATAGTATAGTCGGCGCTCCCGGATGACGAAGCCACGAAAGCGACTGGGGAACGACGAGAACCTTCCTGCCTCTGCTGGATTTCGCACGCTCCTCGCAACTGCATATTGCAGCCTCAGCCTCCAGCACATGTGGTCCCATTCCCTGCCTTCCTGATGACGTCACCAGCCTCACCAGCCATAAACCTCACCGCACGCCACTGCTTCTGTTTCCTAGAATTCAGATGCAGAGGATTTGGCTTTACAGCTTGAGTCTTTCAATTCTACAAGAAGCTTCCAAAATATTCTTGGTTGATCTAACCAATAGAATGAATGGTTCTGGAAAATAATTTCTTATTTGATCAAAGCCCCTTGTGCTGATACAGTAAAGGAGATCAGATTAGGGGAAATTTTTCTATGCAAGTTTCATTTGTCAGATCAAACAACATGTGGAATTTGGGTATACCTTGAACAGGCTGAGACTGTCTCCATGACACCTCTGAAAGGCAGTTTTGAGTTGTGTAAGAACATGGTTGGATCATTCAGTTAATTATTAACAGATGCCTCTAGGAAGCTGGTGTCCGTCCCTCTGTCAGCTGCCTCTGACCAAAATTAGTTTACATAGCCATTGTTAGACAACCCAGATAAAACAGTGAAGTGGCTGAAAATATTGTTGCATCAGCTTGCAGCTGAGAGTTCCATAAACTAATTATACATTTTATAAGGGACTTATAATAAATACAAATGATTGTAGACTGGGCAATTTCATTATTTTACTATTTTGTGCCAAGTCCTGGTGATTCCTGGACTAATCCCCACAGTTTTCATGGCAAGACTTTGGAAGTAGTTTGCCACTGCTACTTCCTAGGACTGAGAGTAGCTGGCCCAAAGTCATCCATACGGCTTTGTGCCTAAGGCAGGACTAGATGTCACTGTCTTCTAGTTTCCAGCTGATGCCTTAACCACTACCTCAAATTATATTGTTCATGCTATTCCTAACTTTAGAAGTCCCTTTGGTGTCCTTTTTCTTAGGCACATTTAAAAATCAATATTCCAGTGTTTAAAATGTTAAAGTGTTAAATTTGGACAGAGAATACTTGGGTTCAAGTTCTTGTTTATGCTATTCCTAACTTTAGAAGTCCCTTTTCTGTCCTTCTTCTTAGGCACTTTTAAAAATCAATATTCCAGTGTTTAAAATGTTAAATTTGGACAGAGGAGACTTGGGTTCAAGTTCTCACTTAGCCACAATGCTGAGCAGATGGTGTTGAGCTCAACCCAACATATCTACAGGGTTGTTGAGAATAATATGGACTTGCCTTACCTGAGATAAATGATAGGATATACAAATAGTCTTTGATTTACAACAGTTCTTTAGTGACCATTCAAAGTTACAACAGCACTGAAAAAAAGTTACTTATGACAATTTTTCACAGTAACAACCTTGGCAGCATCCTCATGGTCATGTGACCAAAATTCAGATGCTTGGACACTGGTTCGTATTTATGATGGTTGCTGCGTCCCAGGGTTATATGATCACCTTTTATGACTTTCTGACAAGCAAAGTCAATGGGGAAGCCGGATTCACTTAACAACTGGGTTACTAGCTTAACAACTGCAGTGATTCACTTAACAACTATGGCAAGAAAAGTCATAAACTGGGGCAAAACTTACTTAACAAATGTCTCCCTTAACAAAAGAAATTTGGGGCTCAATTGTGGTCATAAGTGGAGGACTACCTGTAACTGCAATGTTGATCTATGTAAGGCAGGGGTGTCCAAACTTGGCAACTTTAAGACTTGTGGACTTCAACTCCCAGAATTGTGGAATTCAACTCCCAGCTGGCTGGGGAATTCTAGGAGTTGAAGTCCACAAGTCTTAAAGTTGCCAAGTTTGGACACCCCTGATGTAAGGTTTGCCATGCTAATTAAAGCTAACTTCTAGGAATGCTATGGTGGGCAGATTGACATGGCCCAGAAAATACATGGAAATTATTCCAGAGCTTTCAAGACATTGATTCTTCAGCAAAGATAAATTCTGCATCTCTCTAAAATGCAATCATAAATTGTAACCACCAAGTCTTTCTATCTGCCAGAAAATACAACCAAATAACTCTGCACAAGTATTCTTCCACACAAGATTATATTTCCTTATCAATGAATCTGGTGGATTGAATATGTATAATGTTAATGAATACCTCTTTGAATGATCTAGACCGGGAAAACAGTTTTTATCTGCACCTCTGATAGTTTCCCCTGATCTTTAATTACCACTTTAGGACAACAGTATATTGTATTTCTTTCACAGGAATTCTGACATCAAACACTTTTGTGATTAGCCATTTTATTTCTTCACAATATCTCCTTAGTACAGTGATTTTTGTTTGCTCGTTTTAGGAAATTATTTATTTTGACACTTCTGACAGGTTTTGTTTTGTTTTTTTAAATACAGTACAGTATATATTTTTTCCATTAAAGTAAACTTCAAAAAGAGAGAAAGAAAGAGAGAGAGGGAGAGAGAGAGAGAGAGAGAGAGAGAGAGGGAGGGAGAAAGAGAGAGAGATGGAGAGAGAGGGAGAGGGGGGGGGCTGATGGTGTCCAAGAATTTGTAAAACAAACGTATAGAACTTCATTGAAAAATAAATTAAGGATAGCAATGGGGAAGGGGAATAGTACTGGTAAGGAGTAAGGTAACAGTGGCTGTTGACAGAATTCAACCCCCACCTGCCCCAGTCCGTTCTAGGGAAAAAGGATGCTGGACTGACGGGAACGTATGACATCAGGTTCAACTTAACCCCTGCAAACTCAGGTCTGTTTAGGAAAGGAAAGCAGTGGAGAAACCATTCCAAAATGACAAAGAACCCTTTGACTTTCTCGTGTGGTTTTTAGATCAGCCAAGATGGGTTTTCCAGCTGCCTCTCCGCCTTTCTCCTCTTAAATAAATACCTAGTTCTGTGAAAACCCGTCAGGTAGGGTGACTTATTTTAAAAATAACAAACTAAAAACACCAACACAAATCACGACACAGCAATGAAAGGTCCATACACACATAACATCACCAGCTACTTCTATTTACACGGAACTGGAGAGATTGCTCTTTTTTTTTTTTCGTTTTCGTTTTCTGTACACCGAGGAAGACGGGAAGAGGAGCAAGCAGGTTATCTAGACACTGGGCAAGGTGAAAGTGGGAGAACCGTCTTCTGCAGGGCAACTGAAAGGAAGCAGGACTTCTCCAATCTACTTTCACCTTCATTGACGCCGGGCAGGTGACGAGCTTCACTACATGTAGCCCAAAGGCCACCTCTTTGCTATGCTTTGCTATTCCAATTTAGCCCTGTCTTTCTCAAGGAGAGAAGCTGCAAAAATCTGGGTGTGGACTAGGCCGCTGCAGGTAGCAGAGCAAGCACACCCTTACAATTCCTAGCTGGTGGAGCAAAAGGATCTACTCTATTGTTTCTCCAAATATGGTCATCTTCTAAATACAGGAAAGCCTTCTTCCTCTTCTACCTGAATGGAAAAAAAGGATCTACCCGTGCAAGCCTCTTCTTGCTAACTGACCAGGTTCAACTAGACCTAGAGTGATCGTAATGCCTCAGAATCCAGCGTGATAAGATCTACAGTTTTAAGTTGGAAATTCCTGCCGTTCTGTGAAGAAAGGTATTCACCTTAAAACCTATGATTTTCACTCATGGTAGAGGATGAACAGCATGCAAGAAGAGGGCATGAACTGGAGCTAAACAAGAGGGAGCATTGAGGTTAATTAACCTCACTTCGCAGCATTACAAAAACCGAGCCCAATTCAGACCTGGTAATGGGATAGTTCCCAGATAGCTCTGTTTGCCTGAACAATATTATTTTTTTCTCTACAGCCCATGATCAGCGGTCTGGAGGAAAGAGACAGATGCTTCTGACAGATATATATATATATTTCCTTCCTGTGAAGACACAGCCAGATCCCCTTTGATTCTCGGGATGTTGTCTATTTGTGTCCATACTGAGTGCAGAAAAATGCAGTGGGATCATGGCGCTTACGAAGCAGGGAGAGGGGGAAGGATGTTCAAAGGTGTCAATGGAAACATTATAAATATATAAATAAATAAAACCCCACTAAGAACAGTTAAAAGTTCTGGCGTTGCCCCCGCCCCTTTTTTCAAGCTCATCAACTTGGACCCCAGGGAGGGGAAGGGGGGCGCGTACAGGAAGATAGAGCTTCTATCCACCCAAAGATTAAAGGGAGTAACTTTTGAAGCATTCAAAGGCCCACACAGAGAGGTGGAGAAGCTCTGGGTTTGAGTCTCGACCACCCACCCCAAAAGGATAAGCAATGGGATAGCTAAATGGTATGTGTGTGTGTTGGTGGCGGTAGGGAAGACAGAGAGCACAAACTGTCAAGAATCTAGGGGCTCTGGTTACTGCAAGACATGAGGCAGGCAAGATGGGTGGGACAGGTAAAGTCAGGGCATCCACACCAAAGTCTTTTAACAGGCACAATCCTGGTGGGGGGGAGCTTGTTGATCGGTCAGTTGTGGGCCCTGCTTGGCACCGGTCACAGCTGGATCAGCTGCATCCAGTGACTCGGACATCTTTTCGCAAATGATGTCGACCAAACGTTCAAAGGTTTGCTTCACGTTAATGTTGTCCTTCGCGCTGGCCTCGAAGAACTCAAATCCTGGAGGAAGGGAAAAGACAAAATACAAAAAAAAAAATGCATGTACAGGTACAGGAAAGAGAAACACAGGAGACTCAAAAGGCCTCGAGGAAAATCAAGGACCAATTATTTCCAAGAGGAGTAAACAAAAATAAGAAAGCCATCAGCAAACAATGGAATGGTTTACCAGAGAACAGTGTATATTTTGTTAAGAACAAGTTTTGCCAAACTAGCCTTACCCTTTTTATCAACTTAGTAACTTTGTTGGTAGACTGTGTGAATGATGTAGATATATAATATATCTTGATTTCAGCAAAGCACTGAGAAATTAACTCATAACTTGTTTTTATTAACCAGCTTGTTAAGAGTAAGCTGAATACACAAATGACTCAAAATCACATTGGAGAGTTCTTATAGATTTATTGAACCAGAGAGATTTGTCTAATAACACAACTAAGCTTCAGTCCTAAGCTTTATACTCATCATCTTTAATTCATGATTAGGATGAAGGGGCAGGAAAAAATAATTACCACATTTTTCGGATTATAAAATGCACCTTTTCCCCTCAAAAAAGAGGCTGAAAATCTGGGTGTGTCTTATACACTGAATACAGCATTTTTTGCCTCCTGAAACGCCTCCCCCTTCACCAAAATGGCCGTGCATATCTTTTAGAAGGCTTTCAGAGAGCTCCTGGGGGCTGGGGAGGGCAGAAATGAGCAAAAAACAGGCCGTGTTTTACTCAATTTTCCTCCCCTATCCTATCCCCTTCCCTCCCTCAGGCTTGCCTCACAGAAACTTCTCCTATTCTATCCTCTTCTCTCCCTCAGGCTTGCCCCACAGAAGTCTCCCCTATCCTAACCCCTTCTCTCCCTCAGCCTTGCCCCACGGAATCGCCCCCATCCTACCCCCTTCTCTCTGTCAGGGTTGCCCCATTGATCCTCTCCAAACTCCCAGCCTGCAGGCTGAATGAGTCACACATTGGCCACACCCAAGGAACAGTTGGAACAGAGATATTTTCAGGTGAGGAAGGGGAGTAGAACTCCTTAGCATCAGAGCATATTAATAATAATGTAAGAAATAGTAATGATCTAATGGTCATTTAGAAAAACCCTTTCTAAGTGAGCACCTAGAAACCAAGAGGAGCCTACGTGCCACATTTCAAGTTTGTAGCCTGCACGGTTCTGGAGATTTCATGATCGTGGTATGAGTGGTTTTCACTTTTATATATATGAATAAGAATCCAGCCACAAATAGGTCTTGAAAGCAACAGTGTCAACTAATAATTTAAAGACAATTTCAAACATTTCAAAATCTCTTTTAGATGATATCCCATTTATTCCCTGTACTTCCTCTGTTAATTTATCTAATCTCCTCTTAAAGTTATCTCAGCAACCAACCTTAGAAATGATTGACAGATGTTGTTTTTTTAATCCTGAACCTGCATCTAATCCATTTAATAACAGCTTCCTTTCTAAGGTTCCAAAAAGATTAGCCACCTACTTTTTTCTATACAATGTGCATATATTATGCAAATATATCTCTTATATAAATCTGTTTTGCATAATTTATTTAACACACACTAGCTATATAAAGCTCTAAAGCCCATTTTTTCCTTGAGGCCAAAAGACTTGAAATTCCACTTCTGTATGACTTATCAAACTCATCTTTATAGCTCAAATACACATCATTCCAATTGTTGTTCCCTTACCCAAGTGCTCAGCAAGCTGACGTCCTCGCTCTGATGACACAACCCTCTCATCTTCCATGTCACACTTGTTGCCCACCAACAGCACCTGGGCATTATCCCACGAGTAGGTTTTGATCTGAGTTGACCTGAAGTAAACATTGGAGAGACAAGCTCAGTCATATTTGGCCAGTACTTCTTAACATGGAGGGAAAAACAAGAGTGTATTTCAGCTGTACTCATAAAAGTCATCAAAAGCATGTTTGTCCCAGGCGGAAAATGTCCATAGTCAGGCAAGTGTTTTTTTGGGATCCAATAAAATGTCACAAATGAGTGTGCAAAGTTTTAGAGTTCTGGAGAAGTCTTCATGAGGCACAATAAAAATAAGATACAGAAGAAGCAAAGAAAGTCTAAAAAATAATGACAGATTTTATTTTCCTGGGCTCCAAGATCACCGCAAACTGCAGCCAAGAAATTAAAAGATGCTTGCTCCTGGGGAGGAAAGCTATGGAAAATCTAGACAGCATACTAAAAAACAGACACATCGCCCTGCCAACAAAAGTGCACATAGTCAAGGTGATGGTTTTCCCAGTTGCAATGTTTGGCTGTGAAGTTTGGACCATAAGAAAGGCTGAGCATCAAAGAATTGAGGCCTTTGAACTATGGTGCTGGAGAAGACCTCTGCGAGTCCTTGGACTGCAAGGCGATCAAACCGGTCAGTTTTAGAAGAGATCAACCCTGACTGCTCTTTAGAAGGCCAGATCCTGAAGATGAAACTCAAATGCTTTGGCCACCTAATGAGAAGGGAGGACTCACTGGAAAAGAGCCTAATACCGGGAAGGACTGAGAGCAAAAGAAGAAGGGGACGACAGAGAATGAGGTGGCTGGATGGAATCACCGAAGCAGTAGGCGTGAGCTTGAATGGACTCCAGAGGATGGTAGAAGACAGGAAGGCCTGGAGGAACATTGTCCATGGGGTTGCAATGGGTCGGATACGACTTCGCAACTAACAACAAATTTTATGTCATTTCGTTGGACCTAATACAGGTATCTTCTACCTAGGGATTCATCATGAAAATATGTTACTGAAACTTCTGCTCAATCAACAGGAATGCAATGAAAAAAATACCGCCATTCCTTGTTTAGCAACTGCCTTGGACAGCAATCATTTGCAATAGCAATAGCACTTTTGACTTATATACCGCTTCACAGTGCTTTACAGCACTCTCTGAGTGGTTTACAAATGTCAGATTATTGCCCCCAACAATCTGGCTCCTCATTTTACCAACCTCGGAAGGATGGAAAGGTGAGTCAACCTTGAGGCCTGTCAGGATTGAACTCTTGGCTGTGGGCTGAGTTAGCCTGCAATGTTGCATTGTAACCACTGCGTCACGACGGCTCAATTTGGAGGTATGACAGTGGCAAAAAGTAACTTTGCAACCAATGCCCATATATATAACCTTCAAGGATCTCTCAGTCACCTGTTCACCATTACAGTCATGATCTTTTGCCTGTTTTTCCCCCCTCAAAGAAAAGAGAGATTGTGTCAGCAAGGTATCTCTTCCTGAGCTGCTTTCTTCAGAAGCATATTACTCCCCTAGAAAATACTCACCCCAAGTTAACATGCTCAGCTCTCTGACCTTAATTAATTGATTAAAACTCTGGACTGGCTCCCAAATGCTGCCTCTAACTGACAAGGCCCTAATCAATTTCACACTGAATATTTGTTTTTGCCTCTTAAGCATTTGGCTGCACACAGACCCCGCGCACTAGGCAGACAGCCAGTGTTAGCGCATTCCTTTCATTGTGTGTTCCTGCGTATTTTCTTATAACCCTTTCCTCCCCAATGAATGTAACAACAAATATTAATCTTCTTGCTAATTAACCCAGCATTAGGGAATGCATTGGGGAATGATTCTCGATGAATCAGAAATCTTTGCTACCATTTGGGCTCACCTGGGTGTTTGGGGTCATAGCCTTCTGACATGATAAAAAGCAAAGGAAAGTTTAAGGAAACTCATAAGCACAGTTGCAGTTTTACTTAGCAACCACTTCCCTTAATGACCGAATTACTGGTTCCAATTGCAGTTGCTAAACAAAGACTATCTCTAATGAGCATTTAAGGCATTTTATACTTTTCTATTCTGTCCTACCTAAATTGCATAAGAATAGAGAGCAAATGTAACCACAAGACTTCCTTAGAAAGATGTAAGTAACTCAGAAAGAAAGCCAGTTTGGCCTAGTGGTTACGGAACCAGGCTGGAAAGCAGGAGATCATGAGTTCTAGTCCCGCCTTAGCCCTGAAAGCCGGTTCGGTGACTGTGGGCCAGTCCCTCTCTTTCAGCCCAACCCACTTTACAGGGTTGTTGTTCTAGGGAAAATAGAAGAAGAAAAGTGTGTTGGCTATGTTCACTGCCTTGAGTTATTTGTAAAAATAATAAAGATGGCATGCAAGTAAAAAATAAACTTTTTTGGTGCTTGCATATAAAGCAATAAGTAAACATACTGAAAATGTCAATTTGATCCATGGGTTGCTCAAATATCAGCTGCATTTGTTCAAAAGAATCCTTGGAGAACATTTAAATACTAAAATTATTATAAGTTTCAGAATTAATTACAGCTAGTCATAATAACTTTGACTCACCAATCTTGGACAGCATTGAAGGACTCTTCATTGGTGATGTCATACATCAAAATGAAACCCATTGCCCCTCGATAATAGGCAGTGGTGATAGTCCGGTATCGTTCCTGCCCTGCTGTATCCTAAAAAAAAAACCACAAAAATGAATTTGAAGTACTTTTTATAGCATTTACAAGTATCCTTTGGAATTACAATACTCTATATCCGTGATGGCGAACCTATGGCACGCGTGCTGCAAGTGGCACGCGGAGCCATTTGTCAGGGCACGCAAGGCGCTGCCCTGTCAGCTGGCCAGCGCGAATGCGCACGCTGGCCAGCTGAGTTCACCTTTTTTAAAGCCATTTTTCGCCCTCCCCAGGCTCCAGAGGCTTTATAGGAGCCTGGGGAGGGCGAAAAGAGCCTCCCTCGCCCCCCCCGGAGGCTTCAGGGACCGTCCGGAGGCTTCCCTGAAGCCTTCAGAACGCTTAAAACCACCCTCCGAGCAAACCGGAAGTGACATCCGGGTTGCTTGGAGGGTCATTTTAAGCGTTCCGAAGGCTTCAGGGACCTTCCGGAGGCTTCCCTGACGCCTTCGGAGCGCTTAAAACGACCCTCCGAGCAAACCGGAAGTCACTTCCGGTTTGGTTGGAGGGTCGTTTTAAGCGCCGGACAGTCCCTGAAGCCTCCGGAGGGCCTCCGGGGGGGGGGGGGGAGGCTCTTTTTGCCCTCCCCAGGTTCCTATAAAGCCTCTGGACCCTGGGGAGGGCGAAAAAAGCATGTAAAAATGGGGGGCTTGCGTGTTGTGCGCGCATGCGCACTGGGGCTCGCGCGTTGCATTATGGGTGCAGCACACCCGCACACGACCCCCCTGCGCTCCCCCCACTTGTGGCACGTGAGCCAAAAAAGGTTCGCCATCACTGCTCTATATCAATGTTTCCCAATATTGGCAAATTGAAGGTGTGTGGACTTCAGCTCCCAGAATTCTCAGTTACAGCTATGGAGTTCTGGGAGTTAAAATACCTGGAAATTACCAAGGTTGGGAAACCCTACGCTAAATCCTTTCCCCTAATTGTGATCAGTTATTATACGAGGAATATTTCTTGTGATGGTAATTAAAACTCAAGCATTTTAGGCTTTAATATTGCTGCTTTTGTGTTCTCCCTGTTTCTGCCTCTGTCTCTCCCTCCCTCCCTCCCTGATGGACAATCTGTGACTGGGTTGAATTTATTTTAAACTTCACCTTCCGAAGCTATAGCACAGTTTACCGAATGCCAGTGTTGTCATGCAGAGTGGTAATATCAAAACATCAAAATTTCCAGTCCACATTAGGAGAGTTTGGGGAGATGATATTACTTCAAGGACAAAACTGTGTGCCTTTTAGAAGCTGAATATACTTTATTTATTTTCACTAAAAATGGGGGAAACTGAATTTCAGAAAATTAATAGTTTGGCTGCCAAATACTGGCCCTACTTGAGGCTGAAAAAAAGATGCTGGGTGCCTATATGCACCTCATGGATCACCACTGCTAGTCTAGAAACACTTCAGTAAATTAGTTATATTATCAAAAAAAACATCACTTTGTTGTACTTTGTAAGAAATTGTACTTTGGCTTCATAATAAACTGATTTTATAATGAGGAGACATTTATCAAATGTCATCATGGCCAAAGTATACTTTTGTTTTCCAAAAAAGATGTTTTTTTTAAAAAAAATGTTTAAATTCATTAGCCATCCAACTCCAGTGGACTCAAAACTTTCAGAGTGTTTTGTAATCCTTGTAGGAGCATTGAAAGGAAACCCAATATTATCTATTATCTGAACCTTAATGTAATGGTATGTAGGAATGACCTTGAGGGAAGGAGGAAAAGAGATACTGATCAGATAGGAGAGGGGAGGAACCTACAGATACTTAACCTTCAGAGAAAGAAATTTAGGAAGGACTTGTCCTAATTGGTCAGGCTTAAAAAGAGACAGTGATTTGTAATTTCAGCATTGTAAGATTCTATTAAAGAAGTCTTACAATAAAGTAGAATTAGCTCCTCTGGTGTCAGGCCCAAGCCCAAACACAAGACAGTAAGAGCCAACCAAGTTCAATCCTTTATTTGCTTACACCTAATAGACAGAATCTTGCCAAACTAAAGCTATAAATTTCTCAACTACTAAATAGTAATAGCAATAACACTTAGACTTATATACCGCTTCACAGTGCTTTACAGCCCTCTCTAAGCAGTTTACAGAGTCAGCATATTGTCCCCAACAATCTGGGCCCTCATTTACTAATCTTGCAAGGATGGAAGGCTGAGTCAACCATAAGTTGGTGACAATCGACCTTGGAAGGATGGAAGGCTGAGTCAACCTTGAATTGGTGAGAATCGAATTAGCTTGCAATACTGCATTACCCACTGAGCCACCACCTAGAATCTCTCAGGCTCTTTATCCTGAGAGATTCTAGGGTGTGGTTACCTTGAACCAGGGGTGAAATTCAGCACGTTGAGACAGGTTCTGGAGAACCAGCAAATACTACCTCTGGCTGGCCCCAGAGTGGGATCAGAATGGGATTTTGCAGTATCCTTCCCCTGCCATGCCCACCAAGCCATGCCCACAGAACCGGCAGTAAAAAAAATTAAATTTCACCACTACCCTGAACCTCTTATCTCCTCCACAGCCAGCTCAGGACTGCTCGGTTTCTTGATCTATGTTTTTCTCTCTGGGAAAGCTCTGAGTGGACTAAGTCCTCTCCTCCTGCAAGTGCACATTCTTTCACATATGATCATGTTTCTTATCTGCTTTACCTGGAAAGGCTGACACTTACTTGTACAAAAATGGAGCACCACTCCAATTATATTTATATTATTTAATCCAGCTGGCAGGGTCTTTGACCACTTCAAGCTCTTTCCCAGCCATGCCAGGGACCCACAACCTTCTGCTGGCAGTATATTTTCTCTCAGAAAGCAATTTATTCTGGTAACCCTTGCAAGCAATCCTGCAAGGCAGTTTTTCTCAACTTTAAGACATGCGGACCTAAACTCCCAGATTTCCCCAGCCAGCATAGGGAATTCAGGAGTTAAAGTCAGGGGTGGGATTTAGCAGTTTGGGCGAACCGGTTGTTATGATTTTGCACAGATTTTGCGCAGTTCGGAAAACTGGTAAAATCGACCACCGGCTGCTGCTTCTCTGTGCTGTGCGCTTTCCAGATGGAACTTAGAGGAAAGCGGCGGCTCACAGCTCCTAAATTGTACAAGAGACACTCTCTCTCCCAGCAAAGGCAGGAGCGGAGAGAAGCAGCCGCTGCCCCGGATAGCAGAGATGGAGTGGAGCAGGCCCTGAAAGGCTGCTCGGTTAAACCTCGCCGCGTGGTGGAAGCTGTGCATGTACGGAAGCCGTGCATATGCACATACGTGCGCACTCACATTTTCGGTGAACCAGTTGTTAAATGGGTTGAATCCCACCACTGGTTGAAGTCCGCATGTCTTAAAGTTGCTACGGGTTGAGAAGCACCGCTACAAGGCAAGACAGAGTCCCCTTGCCTCCTTACCCAGATCTGCAGTTTGATGCGCTTGTCATTGCGATAGATGGTTTTCACTTTGAAGTCAATGCCAACGGTGCTGACAAAAGCCGGAGTGAAGGAGTCATCGGCGTACCGGAAGAGGAAGGAAGTCTTCCCAACACTGCTATTGCCAATGATCAGGATCTTGAACATGTAGTCAAAGTTCTGGTCTGAGGATTCCTTCTGGCCATAGCGAGGGTCTGTTGCAGAAGCCATCTGGGGAAAAATTGGAGGAGGAAGTAGGAAAAGGATTGGGCACAAAAACACCACCCAATTTGCAATTTCAGAAGAAAACCACATCCTCTGATCCTTTAATGACAGATCCCCAAGACTCTTTAAGGTTACCATATTTTTCGGAGTATAAGATGCACTGGAGTATAAGGCGCACCAAGATTTTGAAGAGGCAATTTTTTTAAAAAAATTGCACTCTGCAGACCTCCCAAAAATTGCCCGTTTTTTGCGAAAATGGCTCCAGTTTTTTTTTTAAAAAGGGCATGAATAGCCTTTAGGAGGCTTGTAGAGTGCTGCTGGAGGGTGTCCCCCCAAAACGAGCAAAAACAGCCCTTTTTTCGCTCACTTTTGCCCTCCCCAGCTCCCAGGAGCACTCTGGAAGTCTCCTAAAGGCTATGCAAGGTCATTTTGGTGAAGGGGGCGGGGTTTCAGGAGACAAAAAATGCTGCATTCAGTGTATAAGACCCACCCAGATTTTCAGCCTCTTTTTTGAGGGAAAAAGGTGCGTCTTATACTCCGAAAAACACGGTATTTTCTTCTCAAGTTATTGCTCAAGCTATTTATGGACTCTGTCTGAACTTTAGCCCCCCACAGACTTTTAAAAACATTTAAAAGAAAAATCCCTGCTAATTTTCTTAAAGTACTTTTGATAAGTATCCTCGACATTCAACAATGTTATTTATTTATCTTGTTATTTTACATATATAGGCCTATTTAACATTGTAACTTAGATTGAGCTAAAAGTGTATAACAGATAGTCCTCGACTTACAACTAAAATTGGGACCAGACTCCCCATTGGGGTTGTTAAGTGAGTTGTGCCTGATTTTAACACCTTTTTTTGGCCATGTTTGTTAAGTGAATCACTGCAGTTCTTAAGTGAATCAAGTGGTCATTAAGTGAATCCAGCTTCCCCTATTGGCCTTTAGGAAACCAATTAGGAAGGTTGCAATGGATCATGTGACTCTAGGATGCTGCAACCATTCTAAATGCAGGCTGGTTGCCAAGTGATCGCATTTTGATCATGCCACTCTGGAGATGCTGCAACTGTTTTAATTTAAGGACCAGTGCAACTTCAAACGTTTGCCGAATGAATGGCTGTAAGTCAAAGACTACCCATACAGTATTTTAGTGGTACATGGGGACAGGGATTAAAATACAGCAGTTGAGGCATTATGATTCAAGCCAAACAAGAGAGGTTGGATATTGCAGTGCTACCCCCCCCCTCCCCCGGCATATTTTGACACTTTTGATCAAAAGCGTAACAGTTCATAATCCTTATGGAAGTTTACAAATAGGATACACTAACAAACTAGGCAGAGAACTCTCTTCTCCATTATGGACTATTGATAAAGTGGTTTCATTTACTGAACAGTTTGTTGCAATTTGATTTATTAAAGAGTCTTTCTTTTCTTTCTTTTATAATTTTGCATTATAAATTGTTTTTGCTTATAACACAACATATGGTACAACCCCCCCTGGTATTTTATGGCTGTTTGGAATTAAGAACCAAGTTCTAATGAGTTCAGATAACTGGTTCATGACACATTGTAGATGCTTATAAATTCAGAGTTTATATATATATTTTAAAAGGCTACTCCCACCATTTTTCCTTGGTTCTATCGCGATATCCAACCAAACAGTTATTACATTTAAATCCACCAGAGATCGCAGTAATTTCTCATATACGTATGGCCTAGACCAGAGCTTCTCAACCTTGGCAACATTAAAATGTGTAGACTTCAACTCCCATAATTCCTCAGACAGCATGCTAAAATACACACAGCTTAAAGTCGCCAATTTGAGAAACATTGTTCTAGAACAGGGGTGTCAAACTGGTGGCCTGTGGGCCGGATGCACCGCACGCAGGCCACACCCACCGCAGCTCCGTGACGGGGGAAAAAACGGTGCGAAATGTCATGTGACGATGTGATGCAGCGAGTTGGACACCCGTGTTCTAGAATCAGGCCTAGTTGGCTTTGGCAAGCTGTACTGTATAAACACACCTTTATTTTCTTATCACAGAATATACACAGTGTACCACCAAAGGTAAATATACAATCAAATTTGTACCCTTTCTCCCCCCTATCAGGAGGCTGTGAGTTTGATCCTAGGTAGAGGCAGCTATTTCTCTCTCTGGGCACAATGAGAATATATCTGCTGAACAAAACTTTGCATTGGCGACAGGAAGGGCATCTGGCCAGTAAACACTCAGCTCCATTCAGTTATCCAGACTCCATCCCGCATGGGAATATGGGGTTGTTAAATGAAGATGATGAATGAAAATCATGGCATAGACCATCAGCCAGTTTTGCTGCAGAATTGTATTGATATTGGATCAGCATTTGGTCCATGAGTTATTCAAACTGATGCAACTCATCAACTGGAACTTAATACTTAAATCAGTTATAATATAATAGTAGAGTTGGAAGGGACCTTGGAGTCCAAACCCCTGCCTAGGCAGGAAACCCTATACCGTTTCAGACAAATAGCTATCCAACATCTTCTTAAAGACTTCCAGTGTTGGGGCATTCGCAACTTCTGGAGGCAACTTCTGTTCCACTGATTAATTGTTCTAACTGTCAGGAAATTTCTCCTCAGTTCTAAGTTGCTTCTCTCCTTGATTAGTTTCCACCCATTGCTTCTTGTCCTGCCATCTGGTGCTTTGGAGAATAGCTTGACTCCCTCTTCTTTATGGCAACCCCTGAGTTATTGGAACACTGCTATCATGTCTCCCCTAGTCCTCCTTTCTCTTAAGCTAAAGTTAACATGCATTGCTTTCCTTAACTGGTACCATCACTGTTGGTGACATAGATTCCATCTTGGAATGGTGCCTTTTGGGTAAGAGAGTCATTTTACAGCGCTCCTGTCTCTGAAAGGTCAACTAAGCCACATAAATGGAAAAATTTCCACGGAGCATCAACAACTTTTTCCCCCCTTGGTGTCCAAAGGCTTGCAGAACAGATTATTTAAACGTGCATTGTGTTGGTTTTATTCATTATTTAAAAGCACGCTGACTGCTATTATTAAACTGAATGCACTTTATTTCTGTTTCATCTGTGCAGCTGAGACCACAGAGTTGGCCATTTTCTTAGCACTGAGCAATCGTTCCAGCCATGTCCACAGAAAAAGATGTAAAATTGAAAAAAACGCCAACCTAACGTTGCAAGCTTCTTGCCCTTGTTACACCACCCAAAGAGCTAAAAGCTTGTTTTGTGTGGGGATATCTGATTGGGCATGGTAGCAAACAGAATGCCAGATGTAATGGGTCCATTCTGACTCATCGACAGACTTTTCTTACATGCCTGTTGACAGTGGTAACAATTATTTCAGAGGTCTACACTTCCCACAGTTCCTTGGGGAGGAATCTTTAAACCGCTTGTTCTCATATGCTGCATCCAAGATACCTTCTAATTTCATCATAGCAAATGTGCCACCCAATACAATATTTTAGCTCAGTGGTTTCTCAACCTCTGATCCATGGGCCTCTGAGGGGGCTGCAATGTCATCACAGGGGGTCCACAAAGGCTTTAAAAATGTTATGATTTGCATCTTAAGTCTTGGGGGTCCGTGGCCATGGTCCGTGGTCACAAAAGGTACTTAAGGAGGGTTCATGGTGAAGAAAAGGTCACACGCCACTGTATTCGCTAATTAAACAGCCCATGGTTTACTTGCATTACACAAAGCAAAGGATGGGGTTGGAATAATTCCTAGAGCCTAAGAAGGATTTAGCTGGATTCCTCTCACATCTTCTTAGAAGCCAATCTCAAATACGGGTTTTAGCTACAGCTAAACAGATCTCTGTTTTGTGCAGCAGGGAACTGCTAAGCAATGCTTGGTGGTAGCAGTAGGAAAGCGGTCTCCATTTTGGCTCTGAGTCAGCTGTGTTTTTGCCCACTGAGTTCTTTATAGCAGATGCTCCCAGGATGAATGCCTCATCCTTGGCTTTGGGTGTTCAGCGATGAAAAAGACAAATCCAAAAGGATAACAAGAAAACGAGATTAAAGAGGAGCTCAGAACTCAGGGCGTTCTATTGATCAATGCAAAATTGAATTTTAGAGGTACACTTTCTGTCTTGTTTCATCAAAGGGGGGGGGGGATGTGGGAGGCCCAGTTATAGCAAAGCAGCCCTAAGATTGCTGGCTACTCCTTTTGCCCTTTGCTTGGTCTCTAGTGACATATAAAACTGAGTCAAATAACTGGATTGGAAGATTTTTGGAAATTAAAAATGTATTGATTCTTCTGTCACCTTGGCTCACTGTTAAATTTTAATCTGGCGGTGAATTTTTTTTCAATGCAGGTCTCTCTTTCCTTCTATTTGTTACACCCATTGCAATGCAGGGGTGACTCAGGGTATGATTTAAAAAGGTCAGTGTGGCATACATTTAAAAAAAACAGATGGATTGCACCATTATGGCCAGCATTTTGACTGTTTTTAACCATACCCTATGGGCACCTCAGATGCTATGTATGTTGATCTCTACAACACACAGGGAATACATGCGTAACTTTTCATTAAATGCTTTTTGAAAGCATTTTAAAAGGAAGCCTCAGTTTTGACTTCTGCAGAACGGGAGTTAGAGTGCTCCTAAATTATGCACAGGGAATGTTCTGTTTCTGAAAAGCTGTTATTTCAAGATGGCTTGAATCCAATCTTATATGATCTACTTTTTATGAAATTGGAATTCTAGCATTTTACCAATGGCCACCAAATTGGCAAGCATTCTTCTGCATTAAAGAAGATTGCAATTCTTTGCTTATCTGGCTGGAAGTAATTCCCAAATAAAATGGTGCTGAGGCTATTCCAAGGAAAGAAGCAATGATTGCACTGTATCTGATTCTGAGTCTGTATTCCGGTTTGGGAATTAAAACACCTAGACAACAGGGAATTTTAGCAAAAGGGGAGGGCAGAACTGATAAAGTCTTGAGTTACATTCTTCCAGAATGATATGAGTGCTAAGGTGCCATCAGCCTAAAAGTCCATCCAATCCAGTATTGTGCTTCAAAACAGGGGCAGGTATTTTGGGAAGCATGCAATTACAATCAGGAGGCAAGTCAGTTGGGGAAGCCGGATTCGCTTAATAACCGGTGTAAAATAGTTGTAAAAATTGGGTGTGGTTGCATGATGACTTGCTTTAAATTATGACTGCAAAGACTTACAATGTGAATTCTGGTCCCAATTATGGTTGTAAGTTGAGGAGTACCTGTACTAAGTCTCAAAGATATCACCTACCAATGCAAAAGAAAGGACCAATAAATCAAACATCCTTTATAAGAATATTAGCAGATAAAAGGATGACCAATCAGTGGATTGCACTGATTGGTCATCCTTTTATGTGCTAATATTCTTATATTAGCAGTTATTCAGGGATTCATTCCTTGGCTGCATAACTCATCATTTTTCACCAATACTCAGAACAAAGGCATGTAGACATACAGCCACTATTTATTACTGCTGTTTCTAAGAACCAAGTGGGAAGAATTCATTTTAATCAGCTCATGAGGAACCCATTGCATTTCCAAATTTAGTGCTTCCCCCATCTCATATCTTTCCTACCTCTCTCTTAAGAAAATATGACTCTTGACCTCTCTCCCTACAGTATCACTGAAGAGATGCTGGAAACAAGGTGTATCCTTGTTCTGCTTTGCATCCAAATCTTTAACAGTTAATAGAAATAAAGACAAGGGGAAAGCTAACTCTGGCTCGTAAAAGACAAGGAAAGAAAATATAAGTAAAGAAAGAATACCTACTGGGTTTGGAGACAAAGAGGATGGATATGAAAGGAGAGTGGGAAGAGTTAGAACCTTTATCACTAAGTAAGGCCTGGGAAAAACTCTGCTCCATCTGATTCAGTGACTTGGTTCACCAATGTACTAATTCATAATTACATTTGTTTTGATCTTAGCATGTTTGTAAACCATGGCTTGTGATGAAACTTGGCTAACTCATCCTCATCTTCTTCTTTTAACGACCCCATAATTCCTTGCATTTTGGGAGTCTGGGCAACTGAATGGAGCTGAGTGTTAACTGGCCGGATGCCCTTCCTGTCGCCAATGCGTTGCTTTGTTCAGCAGATAAAATCCCATTGTGCCCAGAGAAATATCTGCCTCTACCCAGGATCGAACTCACAGCCTTCTGATTATTGAGGTGAGAGCTGCATCTCTATCTAGGCCACCGCACCACTCATGCAACTTGGCTAATTGATATAACCAAAAAGCTAATTTAATAAACCAAGACTTTGTCCCAATGTGAGATCTCACCTTGCATTAGGTAACTTCACATGGCCCTGTTTAAATAACTCTTTTTTTTATTATAAGGATAGGGATTACATTAGAATAACTATTTTTAGAATAGCTTTTGCTCATTGGTGCTGCACATGCTGAGGTGCAAAAAATAAAATAAAATCTTAATTCATTCTCCAAATGGAACTGGTTAAGATTCTTTTTGGTCTGAAAATCAACAGAACTTGTGTCACCAATTAGTAAATACTAAATTACATGGGACATGGTTGGAGTCAATGGAAGAGATTGGGCTATATCATGTTATGCTTAACTTGGTTGTAGAAAAAGCAACAATCAATTTGGTTCATGCCGAACAAATCCTATTATGGCTTAATGTAATGTGTGAATCCAGCCACTATGTTCGTGTTGGAAAACTGCCTGTTTATAGGCTGTGATTATAGATAATCCTCAACTTACAACCACAATTGGGACTGATAATTCTGTTGCTAAACAAAGCAGTCATTCAGTGAGTTATTTTTGCCATGATTGTTAAACAAATCTCCGTGGCTGTTAAGTGTTAACAACTGTTAAGCAAATCCGTTTCCCCCATTAACTTAGCTTGTTGGAAGCCAGCTGGGAAGGTCACAAATGCAACCACTTGATGCCAGGAAGCTGCAACCATTGTAAATACATGATGGTTGCCAAGCACTCAAATTCTGATCACATGACCAGGAGGATGCTACAACAGTGTTAGGATGTAAGTCGCTTTTTTCAGTGCCATTATAACTTTGAATGGTTTCTAAATCAATGGTGATAAGTTGAGGACTATCTGTCTATGCACCCACATGCGTGGGATGATCTGTGAGGGGAGAGAATCAGATGCTGACATGACCATGAAATCAAAGTCTTACACTTTTTTTACACGCATCATGATTGCCCTCATGATTTTCTCTCCTGCTAGCCAAAGATGACTTTGGTTAACCAAAAATAAATAAATAAAATTCTTTGCTCTTTTGACACTAGCACATGTGCTCAAGACACCTGAAAAAGTTGAGTAGGGTGAAAATGAAATAGAAAATAGAAAATACTGATTCAATTTTACCTGTCTTGCCACGTACCTGCTCCAGAACTTCCAAGCACTAAGAAAACCAGAATGCCTAAAATGTGAAGAACTTTTGGTGCAGAATCAGACAAACCATTGAAATGCAAATGCTGTCTGTCCATGCTGCATTGTTTTCAACAGTATATGCATCTCCTTTTACAGAATCCAAGACCAGTGCAAAGGAATGCAGCTATCTTAATTTCTAGGCTTATGTCCCCAATTCCGGCCATCAAGAGGTACCTTCAACAATGTGCATTTGCCTCTGGTTGTATTCATCAATATATTTCACAAGGCCAAGTTGAGATCTATCATATGGATTCTTACAATATGCTAAGCTGGGATAGTGTTAAGTTGGTTAGATTTTTGCGGGGAGGGGGTTTATATGTTAGCAGGTGGCAGGATCTAGCAAACCTTAGTTTGTTTGGAAAGCTAAGCAAGGCTGGTTCTGGTTAATATTTGAATGGGGAATCATCTTGAACACTAAGGCCTTTGTAGCATTTGAAGACAACTTTACTATTTTGGATCAAGCCATCTTTTTTGTTTCGTTTATGATAGGCTACCTTGTAGAAACCCAGCAAGTCACTAAATAATGTAAATATGCTGCATGAACACATAAGACCCTCCTTATGTGATGTTGAGCAAGCAAGTTGGGTGGCAAATCCTGAAAACAGCATATTATATAGGCCAATGCAGATATGCAACTCTTGGTTTTCCAACATGGAAGAATATCAGCACTTTTTGAATTTGCTTGAGTATCTGCTACAGATCTAACTCAGAAGGTTTTCAGATGTCATTTCTACTTTAAACAAAATGTCAACTTGACAACAATGGTCCTCATTCACATGACAGTTGCAGGGTCTTCTTTGAAAGCTGAATCTGGCTCCAATTTTCAGGCCTACCTAGTGAATAAGAGATCTTCTAGGAGCTCTCATAAAGCATAAAAACATAAGAAGAGTCCTAGATCAGGCCAGCAGCTCATCTACTGTAATATTCTGTGCCATGAAATGCTCACAGCATAGAAAAGAAAGTGATAGCATGCCTTACATAAGGATAGCTATCTGTGATTCAGGAAGTAGTAAACAGTCATCAATTCTAGTTGCTAATAATTCCCAAAATGAATTGGCTTACATAATATTAGCTCATCAGTTGGGCTTTCAGAAACTGGGAGATCATCATGGCATCATGTGTGAGAAACATTTTCTAAATGGGTTTCCTAACATATAGGGATACCTTTCTATAGCTAACATCCCCTAACTTAATTCCTTTCTTCCTTAGGATCTAGGCCAAGAGCCTTACTAGATAAGCTCAAGATCTGACAGCAGGACAAGAAGCAATGGATGGAACCTAATCAAGGAGAGAACCAACCTAGACCAAGGTGAAATTTTCTGGCAATAAGAACAATTAACCAGTGGAATGGCTTGCCATTGCAGGTGCTTCAGCACTGGAGGTTTTTAAGAAGAAACTGGATGACCTTTGTCTGAAATGGTATAGGGTCTCCTACTTGAACCGGGGGTTGGACTAGAAGACCTCCAAGGTCCCTTCCAACTCAGTTATTTTGTTAAGATGGACTCTCCACCTCTTCCATCTCACTTTCATGCATATGCCCCAGAGGGGAAAATGTTATGCAATACATGAAAGTGGTACCTTCCAGAGGTATCCATTATCAGCACCCAATGTTTTGAGGGCGACTGCCCTAATGCAGGAATATACTTGATTCATGTTGTGTAAGTTCCTGCTTAATTTGAATCAAATGTTTTCTGCCCAACATCATATCCAATACTGGGTAGCCAATTACCCCTGTGCAAAATGTTTTGCTGGCTGTTTCCAAACATGAAAGCTCCATTTCATCGGGGCAATTCACTCTTCTCTCCATTTCATAAGTCCAAACCAGTTTTAAGGCTGTCTAAGCAAATTATCGTCATCGTAGCTTATGGCAACGTAAAAGGAAGCAGAGCAGGCCAATGTCAAGCTATTCAATCTTTTCAATATCAATCACTGGTTTGCCAGCACATCCAAGCGTGCGATGCTATCCAGCAGCAGGATCCTTTGGCCCGGCCTTATTTGCCCATGCAATGCCTTGCATAGTGAGATCAAGTTGCAAATGCTTTCATGTTGAATCAAATGCTCCCCCGTTATTGAGTATGTAAAGCGACACACACACACACCACACACCACCTTTTTGCTCTTGCTAACGGGCAGTTGTAACCATGGGCAGTAGAACATTTAGAAAGATTTGTCAAGCTAGCGGGAATAGCTGAGCGCAGCCTGGCCAGGGTAAGTTGCTCTCCTTCTGATGGAAAAAAAACCACCCCATAGTGATGATGCACCCTTCCCCCCACTGTCTTGATCTGAAGAAGCAACCCCTAATGCTGCATTGCATACAAGAGGCTGAGCCCCAGGAAAGCTGATAAATGTGTCCACCACAAGGCATTAATCATGTCGGATACCGAATTGTATTTTTTTACAGTGCTACCATAGGCTCTTTTTCCAGCTACAATGTAAGTAGATCCTTTGCCAAGAGACCACAGATGGCAACCTTCTTTCCCTTCCACACACTTCTCAATCCAATTTGGAATTAAATTGCTCAATAGACGGGCACTTTGAAGGCGCATCTTCCAAGGAGAAGTTTGCAAAGTGCTAATCCCCAAAACTTAGATGGGGGGCACCTGGGAGGGGCGAAATGAAAGGAAAGAACCACTCTATAAGTCAAGTAATTATAAAGCAGATGTTGCTGACAGATTTGCATCTGGAAGAGCCTTTGTAAAAGCTGGATGTGTGTATGTGTGGGGAGTTATTTTGCCTGGAGGGAAAGAGCTGTTATTACGAAATGTCCCCTCTTTTTCCCCTCCCAACCTCTCCCAGCCCAATCCATCTCTTGCAAGACAGGCACACCCGAATGAGGAACAGCACTTGAGCCGGAACTGGCTCCCGTTGCAACCTGCGATGCTGCCTGCCAGCCTGCCTCCTTCCCATCCCCTCCGTTCTCTCTCTCTCTCTCTTTTCCAGAGCCTCCTGTTTACCATCTGCATCACTGAAACCTCCTCCGACGAGGCCCGCGAATGAATGCCCGTCTCCCGTTTCATTCCGTGCCATCTTATTTATTTATTTTAATGTATTAAAAAAAAACCACCACCTTTTCCCTTTGGGGGGGGGGGAAAGCAGCGACATTCCTTCCACCGCCATATATTACCTTCGATTGAACGACGCTTCCCCCCGGCCCCTAAATAAACCAGCATCCCTCCCCGGTTTATTTTCTGCACCCTTCCCCCTCTCCACTTCGCGTACATGTGTCAAATGAAGGTTAACAACCTCCCCCCCCCCTTCCTTCTTCCCCGCCGCCGCTCCACCCTGGTTCAAAGCAACCGAATGAAAAAAAAGAGGCAACACAGATGAAGGGGTCATCGATCTAGGTTAGAAAAAGAGTTTTAAAAAAAAAACACGAGAGGGGGGGGGATTGCACCGGGCGCGCACTCACCCCGTGAACGCGCTTCTGGTCTCCTAGCTAATGCAGCAGCGGCGGCGGCGGCAGTGGCGCGAGGCAAGAGCACCTGCCTGCAGATCCCTGGCCAACGTCACCAGCACTCCGAAGGGGGCGGGGATATGCAGATGAGAGGGTAACATGACTTCGCGTCGGACCCTCCCCCCCTTCCTTCCTCCCCCCCCCCGGATTTCCTTGCGGGCGGGCCCGAGGAATTGTTGTCTCAGGGATTGGCGACACGTCGGTGGTTGATTAGGCGGTCACCTTTTTTTTTTTTTTAACCTCACGGACTTCTGAGTAAGCGTTGCTAAAGCCTTTGAGGTTTCCTTTTTCTCTCTCACCGAAATATAGATCCCGCCTTTATTTTGCCTCGCTTTCCCTTTAGAAGGCACTTTAGAAGGGGAAAATAAGTTGACGAATGTCAATTATTGTTAGCATGGGAAATAAAGATGTATAAACCAATAAATATAATAAAGGAAAAATTGTAAATAGGCTAATGCAGGGATGTCCAAACTTTGGAACTTTTAAGACTTGTGGACTTCGACTCCCAGAGTTCCCCAGCCAGCCATGCTGGCTGGGGAACTCTGGGAGTTGAAGTCCACAAGTCTTAAAGTTCCAAAGTTTGGATACCCGTGGGCTAATGTAAGAAGAAATTTAATTAAATGGTTTTTTTGGGGTCATACCACTATAATTACTGTTATTATATTATTTTTATTGTTATTAGCTTGTGTGTTTACTATCAACTTTTCTTTGGCTAGAAAGATGATAGATAGATAGATAGATAGATAGATGATAGATAGATAGATAGATAGATAGATAGATAGATAGAGATATAGACAGACAGACAGACAGACAGACAGACGACAGACAGGCACGCACGCGCACAGACACACACACACATATATATATAGGTTCAAATCCCAGTAAGGGTATGGCTAGCTGATGAGAGCTAATTAGCTCGAAATAGATCTATACTAGTCTCCCTTTATTGATTTATCAGTACAAATACAACATATATATATATATATATATATATATATATATATATATATATATATATATATATATATATATATATATATATATATATATATATATATATATATATATATATATATATATATATATATATATATATATATATATATGTTGTATTTGTACTGATAAATCAATAAAGGGAGACTAGTATAGATCTATTTCGAGCTAATTAGCTCTCATCAGCTAGCCATATATATAATGGTGCTACCTGGTGATCCTGAGGAGAATTTATTTCCTTAGTTTGCCTGTGGAGATTTTCAGTCATCCATCCACAAGTCATGGTTGTCCCAAAGGTGCTTTTCTTCAAGAGGCAACTGGACTTTCTGGTTTTTTCTTTTGAAGACGTTTCACTTCTCATCCAAGAAGCTTCTTCAGCTCACACATGAGCTGTTCAAGTTTAACTGTTTTAACTGTTTATTTGGATTTATATGCCGCCCTTCTCCAAAAGGACTCAGGGCGGCGTACAACATTAAAAAAAAACCACACATCCCAAAGTTTAAAAAAAAATTGCCTCTTGAAAAAGCACCTTTGGGATATTTCCTTAGTTCATTTAGTGACAGTTCAAAATTACAGTGGCCCAGAAAAGAGTGACTGGTGACCGTTTTTTCACAGTTTACAATTGTTTTACAGCTTCCCCATGATCATGTGATCAAAATTCAGATGCTTGGCAACTGGTTCATACTTATGACCGGTGCTGTGGTCCCAAGGTCATGCAATCACCTTTTGCAACATTCTGACAAGGAAACTCAAAGGGGAAGCCAGATTCACTTAACAACCAGGTTAGTAACTTATCAACTGCAGTGATTCAACAACTGTGGCAAGAAAGCCCCCAAAATGGAGCAAAACTAATTAAATGTCTCACTTAACAATAGAAATTTTGGGCTCAATTGTGGTCATAAGTCAAGGACTACCTGTGCTTATTTTCTTTATTTACTTATTTATATTTTCCCTTGCATAAAGCAAAAAAAAAAAAAAAGAACAAACCACTTTATTATCTGCCCTCAGTAAAATACGTTGTGCACAATAAGTATATAACTCCTGGGAATACATAAATAAAACATGAGAAAGTTCCTGACATTATTACCTCACGTCTTCATCTCGAAAACATGTCCAAGATCCCCCAAAACTCACAAAAATTCTAGTGAGCAGCTGGTTCCATGAAGCAAGACATGAATATTCACAGCCCTATTTGCTGCCATAGCTTGTTTGGTAAGTTTTGAGTATGTTAATAATTGTGAATTTTCTGGAACAAAAAACAGCAACTTGTTATTAATACGTGGAAGTCCTTATAACCATTCACTTAGTGACCATTTGAAGTTACAATGGCACTGAAAAAAAGGGGACTTATGACCATTTTTTTTCTTTTATGACTGTTGCAGCATCCTTACGGTCACATGTTCAAAGTTTGTATGCTTGGTAGCTGGTTCATGTTTATGATGGGTGTAGTGTCCTAGGGTCATGTGATCAACTTTTGCGACCATCTGACAAGGAGAACCAGAGATTCACTTAACAACCAAGTTACAAACTTGACAACTGCAGTGGTTCACGTAACGTGACAAGAAAAGTCGTAAAATGGAGCAAAACCCATTTAACAAATGTCTCACATAGAAATTTTGGGCTCAGTTGTGGTTATAAGTCGACGACTTCCTGTATTAATTTCATGTCATATAATTATTATAGATTATTCAGCAGCTTTGTGTATAAAGTGTTATTACAACTGAGATTTTTAAGGTGAAAGATAAAAGCAAGCTTACATATATCTGCTTATTACTATGTTTGCCAAAGGTTAAAATATTTAGCAACAGAATAACAAAAAAACTTTAGTGTGGGTTGTATAGATTTCATAGCTGTAAAACTGCAAGTTTGGGATTTACCTCAAGATGACTGTTTGCAGGGATCATAAAAATGTAGGAGTTAAGCCATTTTTTAAATTGCATTTTACCCCTTGGAAAATATGCTGTTTAAATTGAAGGGAAAACATTTTAGACTGCTTTCTGATATTAGATTATAGGTTTGCTATATTGGAAGCTGAATATATGTCAGCATTTTCTATCAAAGGACTATAGTCAATAGTGACAGCCCAGATTCCAAAATACAATACTATTTTTAAATTATTTGACATATACTATGTGGCCTTTAAAACAGGATAAAACGTCCTTTTGAAAATCAGTGCTGATAATGCTTCAGCCATAAACAATGATTCTTCACTGGATATCAGTGATAAAATTATTGATATTTAAAGCGATTACCGTACAACAGGACTGCATTACATCATCCAGATTGCAGTAGCCAGTAGATAGTAAGTAGCAAGCATTTTATGTTTGTGTGTGTGTGTACTTTCAAAACAGTTTTGATTCCTGGTGATTGCCTGGGACACCTCTGCAATTTTCTTGGCAAGATTTCAGAAATGGTTTGCCATTGCCTCCTTCCAAGGTCTGAGATAGGTCATCTTACTTGTTTTGTTCTGAAGGCAGGACTTGGACTCATAGTCCCCTGGCTGGTTTCTAACCTGATGCCTTAATCACTATATCAATCTACACCAAAAAAAAAATTAGCAATGGGGCAAGGATTATAGTGGCAATAAAAGTTTTTGAATTGTTGGATGTCGCAATGACATGATACTTTTGCCTCTGGACAGTGCTTTTGGACCTAAAACATCCCAAAGAGACAGTGATAGGGAAGAGTACGTCCTGCTGATCTCAGGGACACCGCAAAGTCCCTGATTGATCCAGGAGAATCTCTTTTTGCTGGTGACAGAAGCGCAGCCATTGAAACTGCTGAAGTTGGGACAGCTCTGGAACGGGAGGAAAATGGAAAGAGAAAGTGTGTCCATCTGGTGAGGAAATATTATTATAAAAGAGACTACCCCCCCCCAAAAAAAATTAAAGCTAAATTAAATTTGAAAACAGAAGAGAACAAGCGGCGAAATTAAGCTACATTAGAGTGTGTGTTATCCTTTTTTTTTTATTTTCTTTTATGGATGGAACTTTTGCAAATGTTTCCTATTCTTTAAATTGAATGGATTAGTTTTTCTTCTACTACTTTTTATATTCTTTTTTTATATATACCTATAGATTAAAATATTTTTCCTTATTTTTATAATGCTGGATTGGATGGTTGTTGTTTTTTTGCTCCATTTAAGAATTTTGTTTTCTTTAAGCCTGGAATATAAAGAAAATATAAAAGGAATACAAAGAGGGCTGTAATAACAGAGGGAAAGGAAATAACACTGCCACTTGGAGGCTGGAGGCTTGGAAAGCTTGGAAATATTGTCTATTCTTTTTTCTCCTTGATCATTTGACTTTGTATTTCAAGGTTCCTCAGCTTGTTTACAGAGTGATAGTGAGAAGAGCATGGGTTGTTTATACAGGTGCTTTTCGGGAGCTTCATTGGCAGCTGGAGTGGAGTGAAAACAAAGCCTTGTTTTGAAAGATTATAAATGAACTTGCTTTAAATTTAATAAAGTTTTGAATGCCAGAGTGGCAGTTTTTACAAGTTGGAAGAATGGTGCAATATGAAAAAGAAACCTTAACATTGCAAAATATTATGTTTGAAATTCAAAAATTATTAGAAATAACAGAGAGAATTGAGAAGAGATTGGAGAACATAGATCCTAGAATAGCAAAATTTGATGGAAAAATTGAGGATGTTCATCAAATGAAGAAAGTGGAGGTCAAAGTTCTAAAAACTGAAGGAAAAAATAAACAAAGAGACAAGAACATTTTTGATATAGGACTTCCGGTTCCAGCTGCGATTCGCGACGGGCAAGCTTTGCTTGCCCCGCACACTCCTGGTGGGCTCCCCTTTGATCGGGGGGGCACAGGAGGCCTTGGAGGGGCTCCTGCCGAGGGGGCGGCGTAGCGGGGGACCCCCTGTGTCGGCGGCGGCCGGGGGGAGGCTCCCCGCATCGCCCTAGGCATCGGGAGGCAAGAGGGAAGGCGCTGCGGCGTCTTCGCGTAGAGGCAGCTGGACAAACTGAAGATTTGAAGGACGCAGTTGCGATGCGGTGAGATGGAGATTCCCCCCATTCCCTTTCATGAGTGAAGGAAAATAAAAAGACTGTCAGCCTTTTGAAAAAGCTTTCAACCTGCTCCTGGGAACTGTGATTGAAGGGAGGGGGATTCCCCCCCCTTGGACAAACAGCTTTAAACTGTTCTGCTCTCTGCCCCCAGAGGAGGAGGAGGAGGGGGAGCCTGGAATGAAATCACACTCATAGCAAATGCAGATTTTTTTTACTGTAATTGTGAAAATGAGGTGATGATCTGTTTCTGACAACTTTGAAAACTTTTGGTTTGTTGTTCTCTGATCCCGGAGCTGGCAGGGCAAGATGGCACACTTCCGTCGTCCTCATGTACTTTGAAATTTGACTCCACCAACAGAAACTGCTGGCAATTGTCTTTGTCTCCGTGACACTCAGAGAAATCTTCTGTTACACTACCCTGGACTTGGAACAAAGAATTTTATTGCTTTATTGACTGGAACTAGAATTGAGAAAAGGTCCTTATCTGTCTGGACTTCCTGCCTTGCGATCTCTCTTGGCTATCCACCTTCCCAATTGTTTCCTCTCTGTATTGACATTGCCATCTCTGAGCTTTGCTTACTACAATGCCACCTAAAAGACCACCACCGGGGTAGCCGGGTTTTGCTGGCTCCGCTCCAGCATCTTCAACGTCCAGCCCCAGCGGACAACAGACACTAACTTCTTTGTTCCAGCCTAAGCCCCGTGAGGTGGATTTTCAACAGATGTTTCAACAACTCTTAAAGGGGCAGGAGGACTTAAAAAATCAATTGAAAGAAATGAATGAGCAGCTCAGAGAGAACCAAGACCGAGCGATCCAAAATTCACGGAGATTGAAACTTTTGGAGGAGGGGACGGCTGAGATGAGGAGGGAGGTGAAGGGGGTGCAGAAAGGAAACCAAGAACTTGAGAACCACCAGATAAAAGTGGAGTTTGAAAGGATGTCTTTTTTTCTTAGATTCCAAAATGTAATTGAGGCTGATGATGAAGATCTAAGGGATATTATGACAAATTTATTGGCTGAATATATTAAAAAAGACAGACAACAGATGGGGTGGGACATGGACCTGGTCTATAGAGTAAGCATATGCCAGAACACACAATGTTCCAAGGGAGGTACACATTAAATTTCCCAGAAAGACCACAAGAGATGAGATTCTGAGTGCACAAAGGGGGCAAGCACTAAAATACAAGGATAGAGAAATAGCCATTCTGAAACAAATCCCAAAGAAAGTTAGAGATAAAAGAAAAAACTATTTGCTTTTAGCGAAGAAATTATACCAGAAAGGGGTGTGGTTTAGATGCCTTATGCCAGAAGGTATGCTAATATTCTGGGAGGACACGAGAGTTAGAATCAACACAACTATGGAGGCTGAGGCCTTCATGGAAAAAAATAAAGTCCTCCTAGATAAACCTGATGATACTATATGGGACATACAGGACACGGGAGGTGCCGGAGCTCTGCTGGAGGGGGAAGAAGAGGCAACATTGAGAAAACTCAGATCACAAAAATGAATTGGAAAATCTGTTTGATATAAAATGATTGAAATTGTTAGAAGATAAAAGTTTATGCTGACAAAATACTATTAAGTAGCAACAATCTAATGTATTAATAAATGAAAGTTATGAGAATGGGGGGGGAGGGCCATTTCCTGCATAATGTAACTGTCAAAATTTGTAATCTTACCAATTACCCTTTTCCTTGATAATTTTTTAAAAACTAATAAAGTTTTGTTTTTAAAAAAAGAACATTTTTGATATTGACAGTGAACTGAGCATGGTTGGAAATGGAAAGAGTGGAATATGGAAAGGGGGGATAGATGGACTGGAGTTCTACCCCAGATCTCAAAGTATAGAAGAAGAAAAGAGAGAAGAATTGATGGAACTAAGGAGATAAATTTTGTCAGAAGCGCTAGTGATAACCAAAGATAAGCTGATCGAAGAAGCAGATGGAGGGTTTCGAGCTTATACAAGATATGCAATAAGCAATAAGTTGCGAAGAGAAGTCCATACAAAACTTACTAAAGAAATAATCAGAATACTAATGCCACAAATGGCAAGAGACATAAGACTGCACTATTACTGGAAAGATACAGGTTGATGTAATGAAAGCTTATAATAAAAAATAAAATATGGGAGGGAGCTCACTACTCCCCCTTTCTGTCCTTCGGCTCATTACAGAAAACCATCCAGGCAGAAAACCATATTTTTATTTTTAATGTTGCCTTTTTATATTTGTGTTGTATTTGTGCTGATAAATAAATAAAGGGAGACTAGTATAGATCTATTTCAAGCTATTTAGCTCTCATCAGCTAGCCCAGGTTCAAATCCCAGTAAGGGTATGGCTTATGAATCATATATCTATAAACCAAAATAGCAATAATACATTCTGGATTAGTGTGCTTGAGATTGTGATTTTATTTTATTTCAAAATGACCAGCTTAGTTCAATGTAATAGCTGTTTTGCACCTGTCTTTCGCAGTACTCTTTTCAAATTTGGATACTGTCCCCTTTGTAAACAAATTACTTGTCTACATAGACAGATTACCTATCTAGAATCTGTAATCTGTGCTCTCCAATCAGAAACTAGGTCTCTACTTCAGCCATTCCACTCTATGGAGATGCCATGCTATCAGCCCCCTCTGCCACAAAGATCTTGCAGGAGAAGAGCAGTCTGGACAACCGTGGGATCTGGCAGGTTGAGAGCTGTGAACCATAAACACAAAGCTTTTGCTGTGACCCAGCAAAACAGATATAGTGCCCTTGCTGACCTTAATGGGGACACTAAAGAGATAGGTCAAGGTAGTTGTGATAATGATGACTCAAATAAGCAGGGGATCGTGGTCCAAAATGAAGAACTTTCTTCGGAAATGCGAAATGGGGAACCAGGTATCACACATCAGTCACAGAAGAAGAGCAAGGTAAACAAAAAGAGAAGCCACCTTCTGGTTGGTGATTCAATCGTAAGGGATGTAAATTTAGGAGAGGATATGGAGGTTTTAAAAGAGGTCAGGTGTCTGCCAGGTGCTACTGCCAGCAGAGACAAGAGGTGTATTCTTAAGATAGTCAAGAATGCAAGTAAGGACTGTGACGTTGATGCTATTATACATCTTGGCACTAATGATCTGTCCCAGAAAGATGTACTTTCTGTGCAGAATGATTTCCAGAACTTGGGGTATGAACTTAATAGTATAGGTTATAGGCTTATCTTTTCAGAGGTTTTACCTGTATATAAGGAACAAAAAGGGAAGGGTCAGCGTGTAGCAGAGTTTAATGTTTGGCTAAAGGAGTGGTGTAAAAGGGAAGGCTTTGGTTTTATTAGTCATGATGCCTGTAGCTGGTTCAATGAAAAACTACAAAAGAGATGGGTTGCACCCATCCAAGAAAGGGACTGAGTTACTTGGCATTAAATTCACAGATTTTCTTGATAAACATTTAAACGGAAGAGCGGGGACAGAGAATTAATAGATACAGAACATTTCTGTCCCCGGCAAACTAACATTCATAGGGTTATAAGTACATGTAACATAGATGTGTGTGGGGGCAAGATTATCACTCCTGCTGTCAAGCAAAACCAAGCATTTAATAGTGATTGCCATACCATGTGCATGAATCACACAAGTGGCAAGAAAATAGGGGCAGTCAGGCATAACACAGGTTATGTAGACAGTAAACACAAGGTCAATCAAAATGGACTCAAATGTCTATACATCAATGCACAGAGTATGAGGAATAAACAGGGCGAATTAGAAATTCAAGTAAAAGAGGGCAGATACGATATTATTGCCATTACAGGAACTTGGTGGGATGAAACCGACAAATGGAACATACAGCTAGAAGGATTTAAATTATTTAAAAGAAATAGACCAAATAAAAGAGGAGGTGGAGTTGCACTATATATAAGAAATTACTACGTCTCTACAGAAATAGAGCACAACAATGATGAGAACTATCTTGAATGCATTTGGGTCAATATTAAAGGTTGTGGGGGAAATGACATTGCCATAGGTCTATAGTACAGGCCACCCAACCAAGCAGAGGAAGTAGATGAACTTTTTGCTAGTCAGCTAACTAAGGTATGTAGGAAGCACACCACAATAGTAATGGGAGATTTTAACTGCTCTGACATCAACTGGGAAACAAACTCTGCACCAAGTGGAAGATCCAACAGGTTCTTAACAAACCTAGCAGACAACTTTGTTTTCCAAAAAGTAGAGAAGGGAACAAGGGGATCAGCCATATTGGACTTAATTCTCACTAACAGAGAGGAAATGATAGAAGGTGTTGAAGCCATAGGAACCCTGGGGGCAAGTAACCATGCAATATTGGAATTCAACATTATCCAAACACAAGTAGTAGAACAAAGTCAAACTAGAGTCTTGGACTTTAAGAAAGCTAATTTCAATAAACTTGGAGAGAGCTTGGGAAAAATTCCATGGATGAGAATCCTCAAGGGGAAAACAACTCAAGAAGCTTGGGAAATTTTGAAAAATGAGATTACAAAAGCCCAGTCTAGCACAATACCAATGAAGAAGAAAAATAACAGCTCCCAAAAGAAACCAGCATGGCTGCATAAAGAACTATCTGACAAACTGAAAGACAAAAAAGGTAAGTATAAAAACTGGAAGGAGGGGGACATAACTAAGGCAGAATATCAGCAAATAGCCCGAGCCTGTAAAGATGAACTGAGGAAAGCTAAGGCTCACAATGAAGAAGGGCTTGCCACAAAAGTAAAAATTAACAAAAAAAGCTTCTTCCAACATGTTAAAAACAAGAAAAAAGTTAAGGAAACAATTGGTCCATTGCTAGGAGAAAGTGGCAAGAAGGTGACAAGCAACAGGGAGAAAGCAGAACTATTTAACTCATGTTTTGAATCTGTCTTTACACAAAGGGATAAACAGTCCAACCTATCAAAAGCAGCACCACAAAAATCAGATTAGGAACACAAATTGAAATAGGGAAGACAATGGTAAGTGAGCACCTGTCTACCCTAGACGAGTTCAAATCACCAGGACCGGATGGATTGCACCCCAGGGTTCTGAAGGAACTAGCAGACGAGATCTCAGAACCACTGAACTATATCTTTCAGAGATCCTGGAGCACAGGGGAACTACCAGAGGACTGGAAAAGAGCTGATGTGGTACCCATCTTCAAAAAAGGGAAAAAATTAGATCCAGGAAACTACAGACCTATCAGCCTGACCTCAATACCAGGAAAGATTCTGGAAAAAATAATCAAGCAACGAATTTGTGAACACCTACCGTGTTTCCCCGAAAATAAGCCACGCCCTGCTAATAAGCCCAATCGGGCTTTTCAGAGCATGCGCCACAATACGCCCTCCCCTGAAAATAAGCCCGCCCCCAGTCCCTGCCATTAACACTGTACCACCTACCGGTACAGCTTCCGGGGCAAAAAGAGGGCTCACCGCAAAAACAGCGGCAGGCCAGCAATGTGATCACCCCCTCCTGCCTGTTCCTTCTCGTGCAAAAAAACACCGCCCACCCCAACAGCAAAGGCAGCCTGCCTGGTTTCCTTCCTCGCGTTCCTCGCCATTGTGCTCAGGGAAGCGGCTGGTGAAAAAAAAAACTTCTCACGAGTTCAATCAAACATCTTGAAATCGCGAGAAGTTTTTTTTTTTTTACCAGGGGCTTCCCTGAATATAATGTCGAGGAATGCAACAAAGCTAGAAAGGTAGGAGGCACGCCCCGCGGCCCAACACCGCCCACTTTGCCCCAATGGTAAAGGCAGCCTGCCTGGTTTCTTTCCCCGCCGTCCCTTTAACGAGGGGCGGCAGGTGGGGTGGGGGGGAGAAGCGAGGCACGCCTCCTACCTTTCCAGCTCCGTCGTGTTCCTCGCCCTTTCGCTGATTGAATCCCCTTGTAAAAAAATCTCATTAGTTCAACTCGCGAGATCTTTTTTTACAAGGGGATTCAATGAGCGAAAGGGCGAGGAACGCAACAGAGCTGTCAGTCTCTGGTAGCGCTAGGACACGCGTCTCGCTTCTCCCCCCCCACCTCTCCCCCCTCACTAAAGGGACGGCAGGAGAGGGAACCAGCCAGGCTGCCTTTATCATTGGGGCGAGGTGGGCGGTGTTGGGCTGCGATGCGCACCTCTTTCCAGCTTCATCGCGTTCCTCGCCCTTTCGCCCATTGAATCCCCTTGTAAAAAAAATCTCATTAGTTCAACTCGCGAGGTTTTCCTACAAGGGGATTCAATGGGCGAAAGGGCAAGGAACGTGATGAAGCTGGAAAGATAAGAGGTGTACCTCACAGCCCAACACCGCCCACCTCGCCCCAATGATAAAGGCAGCCTGGCTGGTTCCCTCTCCTGCCGTCCCTTTAGTGAGGGGGGAGAGGTGGGGGGGGGGAGAAGCGAGACGCATGTCCTAGCGCTACCAGAGACTGACAGCTCTGTTGCGTTCCTCGCCCTTTCGCTCATTGAATCCCCTTGTTAAAAAAACCTCGCGAGTTGAACTAATGAGATTTTGGAAGACTCTCTGTCCGGCAGCCAGCCCACCATAGAGAGCACTCCTAGAGCGGCCGATGCTGAAAGACTCGGCCCCGAGTTTTGAAATTGCGCGGAGCGGAGCGGGGCGGCGGCGGGGGGCGGCGGGCAGCAGCAGCCAGCAGCGGTGGCCTGGGAGAGCTGCGCAAGGGCTTGGTGAGGCTGCGGGCGGAACAGGCGCTCGTGCAACCCACTTCTCCAGCCGGGCAGAGCTCCATGCACTGACCTAGGGGGTATCCCGAATGTGCCAAGCCGCGGGAGCTGGAGGGCGGGCAGAGCGCCACATGGCTTGGCACCTTAGGGATTACCCCCTAGGTCAGTGAATGGCGCTCTTCCCGGCTGGAGAGGGGATTTGCCGGGCGGCTGCTCGTGAGCATGGTTACCTCATGGCTGCTTCGCCGCTGAGGCTGTGCCCGGCTCTTCGGGAGCCAGTTCACAAGGGAGCAGCCGCCCGGCAGCCCCAAAACAATAAGCCCTCCCTGATAATAAACCCAAGGGCATATTTCGTGGGGCAAAAGAAAATAAGCCCCTGGCGTATTTTCGGGGAAACACGGTAGAAGCAAACAAAGTAATAGCCAAAAGCCAACATGAATTTGTCAAAAACAGATCATGCCAGACTAATCTTATTGCATTCTTTGATAATGTGACAAAATTAGTGGACCAGAGGAATACCGTTGATATAGTTTACTTGGACTTCAGTAAGGCTTTTGATAAGGTAGACCATAACCTACTACTAGATAAAGTAGAAGAATGTGGGTTAGACAGCATCAGCACCAGATGGATTCGTAACTGGCTGACCAACCGCACTCAACGTGTAGTCCTCAATGGAATGCATCTACATGGAGGGAAGTATGCAGTGGAGTACCCCAAGGCTCTGTTTTAGGCCCAGTATTCTTCAACATCTTCATCAATGATTTGGATGAGGGAATAAATGGGGAACTCATCAAATTTGCAGATGACACCAACTGGCAGGAATAGCCAACACTCCAGAAGATAGGCTAAAGATACAGAAGGATCTTGACAAACTTGAACATTGGGCACTATCTAACAAAATGAAATTCAATGGTGAAAAGAGTAAGGTTCTACATTTAGGCAACAAAAACGGAATGGACAGGTACAGTATAGATGATACCTTGCTCAGCACTAGTAACTGTGAAAGGGATCTTGGAGTCCTAGTGGGCAACCATTTAAATATGAGCCAGCAGTGTGCAGCAGCTGCCAAAAAAGCCAACCCAGTTCTAGGCTGCATCAACAGAGGGATAGAATCAAGATCACGTGAAGTGTTAATACCACTTTATAATGCCTTGGTAAGGCCACACTTGGAATACTGCATTCAGTTCTGGTCGCCACAATGTAAAAAAGATGTGGAGACTCTACAAAGAGTGCAGAGAAGAGCAACAAAGATGATTAGGGGACTGGAGACTAAAACATATGAAGAACGGTTGCAGGAACTGGGTATGTTTAGCTTAAGAGAAAGAAGGACTAGGGGAGACATGATAGCAGTGTTCCAATATCTCAGGGGTTGCCACAAAGAAGAGGGAATCAAACTATTCTCCAAGGCACCTGAGGGTAGAACAAGAAGCAATGGGTGGAAACTAATCAAGGAGAGAAGCAACTTAGAACTGAGGAGAAACTTCCTGACAGTTAGAACAATTAATCAGTGGAACAGCTTGCCTCCAGAAGTTGTGAATGCCCCAACACTGGAAGTCTTTAAGAAGATGTTGGATAGCCATCTGTCTGAAACGGTATAGGGTTTCCTGCCTAGGCAGGGGGTTGGACTAGAAGACCTCCAAGGTCCCTTCCAACTCTAATATTGTATTGTATTATATTGTATTGTATTGTATTACTTTCTACAATTTGTAATGGAAGTTTTTTGTGTGTGTGTTTTGTCTGTCTGTGTTTATTCAAAAATAAGAAAACAATTTTAAAAATGTGTTTGAATTGTTATCATTATTGGAGGTTCAATATGAAATGAGGTCAGTTAAGTTTTAGGATTAGGAGAGATTTATCTAGTCTGAACTTTTATATAAACTTACACCTGTTGAATATGTAAGCAAATTAGATGTGGTTTTTTTTGTCTGAATTGGTGATGTAATTCACCGCTCAAAAATATGCATAAAATGTATATATTACAAAGTGAAGTGAACACTAAAACACATATTAATGAAAAAAGGCATAGACCGATGTATTTTATTTACTAAATTATTTACTAACATGCTCACAGTAACAAATGTGTATAAAATGCATATAGTATGAGAAAAGTATTTGAAAATGCTAGCACGTTTTTCTGCTGTTGTGAAAATGGGCCAAGACAATCATGGCCAGGAAAGTGAGAAAAAAAAACAAACCAATATAAATAGAACTTAGACATATATACCACTCCATAGTGCTTTAAAAGCACTCCATGGACAGTTTACAATGCATATTTCCCCCAACAATCTGGGTCCCTATTTTTCTGACCTCGGAAGGATGGAGGGCTGAGTAATCTTGAACCCCCTCAGGATCGAACTCCAGACTGTGGGCAGAGTTAACCTGCAATACTGCATTCTAACCACTGCACACCAGGCCTCCTAATAAAACCCAGCCCAACCCATCCATGTTGTATGGTATCTTTAGTGCTGCTGCTTCAGTAAAATACTGTAACTGACAATTTTTCCATTAAGTAATTTACAAAAATGTTTTGAGCATCTAGATACAGAAGGCTAGGATCAACATTTCCCTTTTATCATGTTTATGTTTTGTTATGAGGAATATCATTAGAAAACTTTGAAGCCTGAGTCTGCCTCATCCATTCACCTGATCCAACAGTTATCTTGCTAGGACTTTCATTCATTACTCTGCAAAATTCCATAAATATGTCCTGAGCTTTAATAGATTTAGCTCATCTGCCTCATAAATCACCACGTATAAGAAAACCAAATTATCCCTAACCACAGCGGGATGGTTGGATCATAGTGAGAGATACATGCAGAAAGTGTACAGTATCTCCTAAGATAAAGAAAGTTTACTTGTAAACTTTTCATTTATAACAGAAGACTTTGGAGTGATATGTGTGGATGCATGCCCAAGACTGCGTGTGACCATTAGATGGCAACATAACACCATTTTAAAACTTCAGAATGTTGCTAAAGTGAATTTTTTTGAGACTGTTTGATATCACTTTTAAAAAAAGAAAGCGTGGGAACACCTCAAACATACTTGTTGTATGGTTCCCAAACTAGTTATGGGGCACACAGATTGCAATGTTACCAAAATACAGGAAACAAGGAAGAGATCCACCTTGTTACAGTATATGCTGAAAGATGTTCTGCAAGCTCAAATGCATTCCAAAATTGAATAATCACTAAAGTGATTGTAAATCCACTGCCATGACTCTGTTCTTCTACATTTTTTCTTTTTCTTTCCATAATATCTGCTTAAAGAAAAAAAATATGGCAGAAAAATGTTTTGTAGAGTTTTGAGTGCATCTGTGGGTCTAAAGGCAGGTGTATCATCCCCATCTAACTTCATGGTGTGTTTGTGTTCTGTGGGCTTTGCTATATCTTATTTACAATATCTTCCAAAATCCGATATCAAAGTTTTGATTTGAGTCTTGCTTGGCCATTTAATTATACAGTACTCCCTTATAATCCCACTTTGTAATCTGTGAAAGAAACAAATAGGACCTGGAAGGAAATTTAGTTGGTGGATCACTGTCATAATCAGCCTCCAAGAAGGCAACAGTATTTTGTGAAACTAGGCAGATGTGCATGTACGATGTGTGTGTATAAATCAAGAGCACTGAGGGACATACAAGAGACAGGCAAGCACAGATGAGAGATAAGCTTTATGCTTTGGGATTAAATATTTACATTATTTGGGAGTTAGGCTTGTCAGTGATGGATTTGCTAGGAGAAAAAAGGACCTGGCTTGTGGGAAATAAGCAGTCATTACTGTTTTTCCAGAGCTTCACTCATTTTTGCATCAGTTACTTTGAAAATTTTACATGCCATAACACTCAATCCCCTACCCTTTCAAAATAATTCCTTATGATGTTATAAAATATTGTTTACAAACAGGAGAGCATTATGTCCTTTACAGTTCTAAATGATTCTAATTTTCCTGAATCAGTTGGGCTAAGTTCTTATAATATCTTTTTGCTTTTTTTGCCTAAACTTTGATCAAACATCACCATATAATCCCTCTCCTCTAATTTCTTTGCTCAAATTTATCTTTCTATGTTGGATTAACTCCGTTCACATCTCATCCACAATTTCCACATTCTAAACTCCTGTGGCAGTATCTCTTCTCTCCTGTAGTTATCATTCCTATTAACAAATGCTGCTTTGCTGTGATTTCTTTAGAACTGGGATTTCTTTCAAGCTCTGGAGCTTTATAGTACAATTTAAAAAGCCAAACATTTCATTTTAACACGTAAATACAATATAAAGAAAAGGTGTTGCCAGAAAACACTTAATGGAGTAAAGAAAACCAGACAATCAGATAAAAATGTCAATATGTTCTCTGTGGTTACAATACTTATTTCACAAAGAAACAGTAACTCAATTTGTAGGGCCAGGCCCCAGTGGCAGCTCAGCAAACTCAAAAGTGCATTGTGAAATACATGTGTATACAAACAAACATTCAACAGATATATACATTTGCACACACATAATGCAGAATTTTTGAGTGCAAATCACAGTTAAACCAATTGCTATCAATAAAATTTGCCTGAACCAACAATTGGTGAGGTTATTACACATCAAAATATTATTAAGCATAAAGCTACAAAAGTTTTTTTTTTTAAAAGAACAAAAAATACTTGCTGAAAATAAATTAAAAGTGGTAGCCTTCCCAGTAGTAATGCATAACCGGCCTTTCATAAGAGGTACAGTATATGGGGGGGGGGGGGAGATGAGACACAATATCATTTTGGTGCATAGAATCATCCTCATTTGCACCCTCCCTGGATTTCTAATACATAAATATAGTAGATGGAGGTACCATCCCAGCTTTATAATCATTTAACAGTTTAAACTCCTTAAATCATAATCTGGCCTCACCAAAATTTTACAAATGAAGCTTTAAATCTCATTTGTCTATTCATAAGTTTTATCTGCTATTTGCATTGGCTAATGATTCCCCCGTTTCAACCAAGCCTGTCTCTTTTTGAGACTCCATAGAACTGCATTATTTATCCAAAACAGTACAGTAAAAAAACAAAATGCATCTATCTCTTCAAATCAGCAGATTAAGCCTTCTAGGGGAAAAATCAATGGATAGAGTACTATCTAGTGTTTTCTGGAATAGGAGAGACACTTTAATGCATGGATCTCTAACTTGATTTGAGCAAATTCAGTGTTGTAATAATCTTCTTTTTGTGAACTGCAAAATACTTGGAGTGAAGATCCAGATAACACAGAAAAAAAAGCAAAACAATAGATTTCTTTGAATACTGAAAATAGGGAGTAAATGTTTAAATCCACATTCTTTCACAATTTGACATAAATTGCTTCTCCCCTAATGTCAGAAAACCAGCTTATTAAAACAAAACAATTCTATGCATTTAGAAAAGAAAGTTGACATGCCTTTTAAAAATAAAAGGGCTTTTTCTTCAGCAAAATGTTAATGATCAAAAGATCCAAAATAAATAGTATACCTATCAAACAAAACTTTTATGAGTAGGCTAATATGAACATATCACTTGGGATAGCTTCTCCCGTTCCTTTTAGGAGAAAGGGGCAAAGAAGCCACACACACTCCAAAGCGCCAACAAATTGGGACATTGACTTTACAGGAAAAAGTCAAAGTGATTAAAATGTCAGAAGAGACCATTTATCAAGTTCAAGTCCGCCCCCCTCCCCATTAATTTGAAAATTAGCAAGACTTCCAATTACCCTTGTATAGCAAGCAATTCTGCCAGTTACTATAGTCGATTTATATTAGAAATTGCTGGGAAGTTTAATTAATTTTTTAAAAAATACTGACTACCTATTTCTGCATCAAAATACTTTCCTCTTTTTATTTTAAAGAAAACATGAATTATTTACTCTTTACAGCTGCTATGGATAAATACATGTCACAAAATAAACATAATTTAAAACAATAGAATTTCCCCACTGGAAAAATAAAACAAAATCTGTAGTCCCTTCTCTATAGAGCTTCTGAATATTGCAGAAATTGGCTTATCACTTTCTATAAATATTTTCATGTGGGAGAAAAGGTATCTAAGGGATTAACATAAAGGAGGCGATTTTCAATGCAGCTACCAGATTGAGGCAACATGCAGTGTTGAAGGAAGGCCTTCTTGTTTGAGTGTCAGGAATTTGATGCCAAATGCATCCAGCAGGATGAATTTTGTATCTCTTGATAGCATCCCATCACACTAGAACTATTTGAAATTTACAGAGACAGCCTCCTACTTGAATATTTTACGTGAAACTTCCAAGGATGCTGGTTTTATTACGCTTGAGAAAAGCAAATATAATATTTATCTGCACAATCCCCCTTTTTCTGCAGTAGCATGTCATTTTAAGATTCTCTTTTTTGGCTGGGTCAAATAATTGGTCCATCAAGCCCACTATATGATCCTGATTTTCAGCAGGATCATACAGAACCTTTACTCAAATGAAATTTGCATGCTTGGAAAGTGTAAGCCTACAAAAAGTCAGTCCATTTGTCCAACCAAGTACTGCCTGCTCTAATTTGAAAATGTTTTCCAGGATCACAGTCCAAATCCCCCACCCAGCCTAGAACCTCTTAAAAAAGAAGACTAAAGATGTCAGAGACTGAACCTGTGTTCATCTTCAGGCAAAACATGTGTTCTTACACTGAACTAAAAGCTGTATTTCCACCTGGGCTTTCTTAAAACAAGATACAGACTATTTCCAAGTTGAAACCAAAATAAGAAATTAGTGATAGTGACAAGTCCAGCAGGAAGAATTTTTCCATTTGCCAGGTACCACTCAGATGCTGAGCAGCAACACTGAAAGGAAGACATGACAAGCATAGTCTGATCTCTGATATTTCGCCACCTGGGCAAATAATGTGGTTCAAGCTACAGATTTCTTTGAGGAAGAAAATGTTAATAGTAATACTCCCTTACAATGGGGAGTGAAATCATAGGTTGCTGGCAGCAAGATTTGGGGTGGCCCCCTTCTGGCCCTGCCAGAATGTAATCATCATCGGGCCTTCCCTTCACTACGTCCCAAGAGGCAAAAAGGTGATATTTCCTTCCATGTCAAGACATGATTGTGTATCAGTCAGGCTCTCTCTTCTTGCTAACTCAGCTGGGTCTGCTATGGAACCACTATCGGTCTGTAAAAGTGTTCTTTGGTTGTCAAAGTTCAGTGCACCCTTTTGTTTGATTAGGGCACTTCTGTGGGGGCTGCCCAATTTGTCTGTTGGAGAAGGCAATGGCTCGTTTGCAGATTCTGAATCATCGGTTGTCCCCAAGGTTTTGGATTCACTATTATCCTCTTCCAAAGGGCTCTCAATCTCTGGTTCAATATCTGATTCTTCTCCATCTTCTTCCTCTAAAGTAAGCTGAAAATTGAATTTGTCTCCTCCACTTTTCTCTAAATCTGATGCATCTGGGGGAGGTGAAGGACTATGAGGAATCATGCTCTGATACCATTCTCGGTTGTCTTCTAAAGTATCCAGAATCTCCTGAGCATCAGGATGAACTAAATCAGCCCAGGTTTCCCAAAGCGGATGAGCAATATAATCAATAAACCCCACCTAGCAGAAGAAAAATAACACAGAATGTTAAATATGCTATGGCAGACAATTTGTTGCCCTATTATTTATGATTCCGTATAGAATTCCTCCTCCAATTCCAATTCTACACTTGCAAAAACCAGAGGTAGACAAGCAAAAGTTTCCTAACTCAAAATGCTCTGACTGTGAATGTTTGCTTTTCTCCTTCTCACTTCCATTCAAGAGATTTTTAAAATTATTGATGGCTATGTTGATATACATAGCTTTTGCATGCATTTGTGTTTAGCTTTGTATTTTATTTCACTTTAGCATAAAAATTCAAAAAACCCACCCACAGTTAAACAGCTGTCATCCCCATGCCATCTATAACCTGAAGTTTACTAGCAGTGTCACCTGAGACTTTTCTATGGAGGCATTGTGTTTATCACACATTGGGCTAATCTCCATGCCCTTCTCCCGCTCACGATCTCCTTGGTGGAAGAATTCTATCATGATTCGGTCTGTCCACTGGCGATAGATCTCTAGTGGTTTTGTGGGGTTGCTGAGATCTGCACAGTGTACAATATTCTGCAAAACCTGTGGCGAAGATAAAACAATTAAATAACATTTATAGTAGAACTACATCACAAATCAACATACCAAAGAGGAAATATCATTGGAAGTCTTATCTTCACAACTAATACGTTACAGAACTTCAATTTTATTAATAATGTTTCATAATTAAGTGTATGTATGCGCTTCATTCGTTTCTCTGACTCTTCTCTATTATTTTTCTTAGCAACAAACTCAGACAGATATTAAAATATATATTTTAAGTTAAAAATAAAGGAGAATCAGAATATTTTGAAGTCTGGAACACATTTTATGGTTGGTATAAGTCAGTGCTTCTCAAATAGTGGGGTGGGCCCCCCAGGGGGGGCGCGAGGCTCTGTAAAGGGGGGCTCAGCTCAAATTATTTTATATATTTTTGTTTTGCAGGTTAAAGTTTTTTTTAATATTGTGTTCCTTTAAATCCTGTGCTCCTTTAAATCTTTTCTGCTACAGTTAATAAAGCTATTCTTTGTTGTAAATTGATCCACATTTCTTTCTTTTTTTATACTCTTATACGTTAATAAGGATACAGTGTTATGCAGAGGTGTACTTATAACAATTTTATAGACAAATGATACTATTTACAGTCGCGCGGGGGGCGCGAAATGTTTTCTTCTTCCTAGGGGGGGCATGACAGAAAATAATTGAGAAGCACTGGTATAAGTCAAGGTGACAAGACTGGAACAAACTGTATATATTGTGATTGGACAGAAGGGTAGACAATGTATTAAGTAGGCTAATAGTTAATGGTTGAGACTAGCTGTATATAATGTGAATGTATGGTCACTTCGACTTCGCAGTACTACATTGTTTTAAATGTAAAAATAATAAAAATATTATATATATATATATATATATATATATATATATATATATATATATATATATATATATATATATATATATATATATAAAGTTGATTCACATCTTTTATACACTAACTAATAATGCTCTTTGAACTTAATAACATTAAGTTCTGAACAAGAGGACCTCGATAGAACAATCATTTGACTTTCATGGTTTTAATAACTAGCCACAAAATCTTGAGCTCAGGTCTAACTTTATTTAAGTATGAATTGAGCTTGGGATTCGCATCTCTGAAATGTGCTCTTCTCCATTTTATCCCTGCTCCTTAGTGCCTTACCTGAATGCGATCTGAGTAGTTATCCAAAAGCAGGACTCCCAAGCTGGTCACTTTTTTGGTCTCTACCATTGTCTTCAGATCAGCCAGAAGATTCATATGTTTTGACATATCTGTTGCCAGCACCTGTTTATAACCCCCCACCACAAATACAAAAATTATTTCTCTGTCTTCCTCTCCCTATTTTCAAGAAGAGACAAGAGTCACTTGAGAAACAAAGTACCAGTTTGGAAACAAGAAAAATTAACACTTTTTTTTGGGGGGGGGGGGAGTTTTCTTATGTATGCAGGCATTTATTCATGTATTCAGACACACCAATCCTAGTAAAGCAATGTTACACAGAGTAAGAAAAGTAATAAGAAATAGAAGGAAGTCCAAGAATTTAAAGAATTCTTAAAGACGAGTAAAAAAGGCCTTGCTAAAGCCTACATCATTATTATACCCCTTTTCCATTCTTACATGTCTTCTTCACTTCCACCATATCCATATACACTGCTTCATACGCTGCATTTTATTTTTAAACTTTTCATTGCTCTTTTTCATGTTCTCATCAATTGCATCCAACCACGGTTTTCTCAGTGTCACTCTTCCTTTCAATCCATTCACCCTTTCTTCATGTATCCATTTGGTGATTTGATCCTCATTCATTCCCTCTCTGCGACCAAACCACTTTGAAATATTTGTTTCGTTATGGCCACCCATTTCTGTATTTAATCCACATTCAGTTAGCATATATTAATCCTTACCTACTTCTTGCTTTATAGCACACATTTTAACCCATACTCATTCCCACTGCATTCAATTTACGATTCTTCTGACAAACGCAACTTAAAATCATTTCCTCTCTATTCTCTGTCAAAGACAACTAATATTCTTTAATCCATATTCAGATTTTCAGAATTATATTCCTTGTTACATCATGCAGTCTAACATACACTGCAAATCATTCAGATTATTAACCAACAACATAGCATCATCCTCATATAGAAATACTTGTATAATCATACTGTCAGGCCTGCAGTCATATTCCTTTTAGGATCTTTGGCCTGCCACACACACTATTCTTTTACTATGCTACTTCATTAGGGGGTAATTGGGAGGGGGAATAGTAAGGATTAGAATTTTAGAATGTGTTGTTGTCAAAATAAAACATTACTTTCTTTCATTCTTTGTCTCTGCTCCTCTGTACCTGATCCGAACTAGATGGGTGGTGTTAGATCGGGTAATGGAAAGGCACACAAGGCTAAAGGCAACAACAGCTCTTTATTATAACACAACAAGTAAGAACAATCCAGCGAAGGTTGAGTCTGACAGCAGCCCTTTTGTAGGGAGCTGTCAGACCCTTCGACCAATAGGATTAAACCTCTGTTCCCGCCGAACATATGATGCGGTCAAGAATAAGCTGGTCAAGGTCAGAACTCGCAGTACGTTGTGGCCTTTCATAGCGCCGTGACATACCCGTTGATTGATTCGCCTTCGTCGCCAGTGTTAGATTGGGTAATGGAAAGGCACACAAGGCTAAAGGCAACAACAGCTCTTTATTATAATACAACAAGTAAGAACAATCCAGCGAAGGTTGAGTCTGACAGCAGCCCTTTTATAGGGAGATGTCAGACCCTTCGACTAATGAGATTAAACCTCTGTTCCTGCCAGAACAGAGGACCTTGGTGGAAACCACTATAACTGAAGCTAGTATCTAACAGGTGGCAATGCCAGCGTGGCAGTGGAAGATTGGACCATGTGATGGACTTGTGGGTGTGGGGCAAGAGGATGAACTTTCAACTGGGTGGGAACCCAGGAAGCTTTGAGATTCGGGTTTTCCACAGATGTACCAACACGTCTCTCTTAATAAATTGGAACTTTGAGGAAAGCTCTGCCTTGGACTCTGATTTAATTTTGGATGATATTTGGAACGCTGACACATACTGACAAACAACATTGCTCTAACATCACCCATTAACAATCTTTAAGCAGTTGTTAATAAATACATTACACAGTCAAAGGAAAAGCACATATCCTAATCTAACTCTATTCAGTGTTGAGTCATTTGCTAAGCATTCCATAAGTTTTCATAAATGCTGTACTGTAAACATACAGATAGTCCTTGGGTTAACAGCCACTCACTCAGTGAATGTTTGAGGCTGTTATGGTCCTGAAAAATGGTACTTATAACCAGTCCTTGTGGTCACATGATTGTGGTTTGAGTGCTTGACAATTGCCTTGCAGCATCCTGTGGTCACGCAATCATCACTTGAGACTTTCCCACAAGTAAAGTCAATGGGGAAGACAGCAAGAGATCCCAAGTCACTCTGAGAAGTTGCTTCTGCCATTTTTTCTCATGAGGAGCCTGCTACAGAGATTTCAGGGATCTCATACTCTGTATCACTTGCCTGCCACCCAGACTCCATAGCGCATGCCCGCCCATCCAGCTCTGCTCACACTGCAGCATCCCCCTGCCTGGCCACACTTATGTGGCACCACAGCACTCCATCTGTCACCTGGCCACACTCCCTGGCGCTCATCCAGCCGCACTTGCGACTTGCTGGCTACCTCATTGATTTTACTTATTAGAAGCTGGCAGAAAGTTGCAAGTCACAATCACGTGAGGCCCTCACTTAGTGACCCACAATCCTCGCTTAACGACAGCAATGGAGGCTGTTGGGATTTCCTTTGCTGAGTGATGCAGTCATGTATCATCATGCTTTATGACGGCATTACTTAGCAAAGGGAAATTTCTAATCACTGTCATTAAACAAGGACTATTCGTGTACTGCTGTTGTTGTATTCAGCAACTTTCACGCTCTTATTCAAGCAAAATATTATCTAATTCAGACCTATTCTCCTAACCAAATAAGCTTTGTTTCCCAATGACCTGCAGAAGAGCCGAAATCTGATTGCCTTCCCTTCTTGAAATAAAAGACACAGTATACTTCTCGTGTTTTTCTCACCCTACCTCATACCCTTTAGATCAGAATTCTGCCAAAAATCTTTTGAGGCAACTTAAAAAAACTTAACTCCGTGCAATTTTGGCATTTATTTTCGCTACTTTCCCCTTCTATAGGGAAACAATAATGGTGTTTTTCCAAATTTCAAATACAGATATAATTCTTTAAACAAACCAGACCTACCTTTTAACATCTTCACTTGTACCCTCTACACCTGCAATCTCACTATTTCTCCATATTCTCACTCCATATAAAACTTCCATTTCATCAATTTCCCCATAGACCTTACAAGTTATTGCATCTGTTATATTGCAATTTCAATTTCACTTCAGGTTCTTTCCCAATAATTTCATTACTTTTATGGTTAATTCCTTTTACTCTGCTGAAAGTTCCTTGTTTAGCTTGCTTCTCCTACTTCTAAAACCATTTTTATTATCACTAATACCACTTTTTCTCTGCCGCTTTTAATCTTAACCATTCTTTGTTCTCTGGCTGTATTATATAAACCATCTTTTTCCTGTCAGAACATATTATATACTTTTTCCTCATACTTAGTTTTTGCAGCAGTCATCCTCTGGTATGTATTTTTTCTCACTCACTGCCTCTTTCACTCAATCATTTCAGTAAATTCCCCCTTTTTTTAACTTCCAATTAGTTTAACTGCACACACTTCTGTGGAACTCTGTAATATAATTCTTTTCACTCTATTCCAAGCATTTCTCACTGTTTCCTTACATACACTTTCCATTCTTTTTGCGTAATCTGTCTTTTAATTTTATTTTATACAGCCCCTGACATTCCCTTTAGTTATTCTTTCACTCCAATTTCACTATTCTAAGATCCACTTTTAACCTTTCTTCAAAAATGTTCAGCATCATATTCAGAACCTTTCATCGTCTTCACTAATTCTCTTGATCTTGCTTTGTAAACTCTCAATCACATTTTTAGATTTAGATTCTATCCTTAGCCATATAGAGCTATGGATAGACTTATGCTTAAACCACACATTCAAACAAACAAGTCTTTTTCTAAGTAGATAAGCTCCAAATAATTACTGTTATTATTAATTCTTGAACTTCTGAATGGCTTTATCACTTCTTTTCTGTACCCTGGCATCCTGTTCCCATCCACCCACTCATGTTAGATGTCAGAATAATTTACATCTGGATTACATACTTTCTTAGTATTGCACATTTTCCCCCAAAGCTAATCCCTGGGTTTGATGTTATTACTATTTGGAAGAGTGTAACATGAACTGTCACCAACACATGGATACGTATTTTCATATGCATCCACCGCCACTAGATGACACCAATTCATACTGACATACATTTTAATCTTTTCATTCATAATCAAATATGCACATTCATTTTCCTTCATGTATTTCTCAGCTCTGCACCAGATCCTACTTCCTTCCTTCAGATCTTTTAAACCTTTCTCCTTTTTCCATCATTCAGTTATCACTCTGCTGAATATCTAATTCTCACAGTGCTGTTTAATGTCTATGTATGTTTACTCATGTAGTATGGCTATAGTATTATTATTTATCCTTCTATTATCTTATTATTTTCTTTACTTCCCTCTTGTTGGTATGATGATGATACAATACAATACAATACAATAGCAGAGTTGGAAGGGACTTTGGAGGTCTTCTAATCCAACCTCCTGCTTAGTCAGGAAACCCTACACCATTCCAGACAAATGGCTATCCAACATCTTCTTAAAGACTTCCAGTGTTGGGACATTCACAACTTCTGGAGGCAATGACCAATGATGATGGTCATTACTCTGTTACTTTGTCTGTATATTGGGAGCTTCTGGACAAGAGGCAAATTCCTTGTGTGTCTAATCACACTTGGCTGAATAAAGTAATCAATTCAATTCAATTTTCATAGGACTCATCCAACAGCCTTCTAATGGTGGCTTGAAGATGCCCAGTTAGCCATTTTTAAGGAGATCCCCCACATTATCTTCAGTTTATCTTAGCCCACAGCTGAACCCACTTCACTTTGTAGTTAGGTGAGTCAGTGTTACAGGGATGCTTACCTTCTTCTCTCAACCTAAGCCCTGCTGCGTACAATTTCTAGCACTTCGCCAGTGACCATGGCACCTTCAGAATCTGATTGCTCTTGGCATGCTAACCCCCACCCTCAGTTTGTGAGCACTGGCAATCTGGGATTTATCAAAGCACACATCAGGTCTTTTGGATGTTCCTTATTGTATCACTAGACCTTTCTTTAAACAAAGAAAACTCTTTAAATATGGGGAATAGAGGAAGAGTTGGTAGCAGTAGGTTTATTGCGAAGATCAACAAAGGTGGCCAGGAGCATTTATTTTATTTTCAATATTAGCTCAGGTGAAGTACCAAATAATTGATTCATAGCTACTGTCACTCAAACACTAATGGAGGTAGGTGGCATCAAAATTGAAAACAGGTGGGCCTTGTTTAATGAACATCCATACAGTGTTTGTTTGAAGTTACAATGGTTACAAAGGTGTTAAACAAATGGTACCTACAACAGATCCTGAAAGTTATGGCGGTCACAGTGTCCCATCAGTCATATGATTGCATTTCAGATAATTGGCCCACACTTCTGATTGTCACTGTGTCCCATGGTCACATGACTGCAGTTTGTAACCCTCCCTGCCAGTTTCTAAACAAGCAAAATCAACATGGAAGCTGGCAGGAAGTTGCAAGTTGCAGTCACATGAGGTCCTTGCTTAATGACCCTCACAGTCCTAACTCAACAATGACAACTGGGACAGCAATGCAGTCATGTGTTTTTTTCAATTTATAACCATGTTACTTAACAACAGACTTTCTGTTCCCAATTGCTAAGGAGGACTACCTGTAAATAAAACTCATCCCAATATTCTGGAGAAAAAAATGGGCCATTATTCTTCCCACCTAGCAGGTAGGAATGGAAACTATGCAACCGTTTGCTCTCTTTAATTTGTCCCATTTTAAAATGATCAGAATAGCACTGCTTGTTCCTAGAGTAAATAGAGATTAACGGTTGTGACAAAGCAATTTATGCCACCATACATTTGTGCCAACTCACAATGGAATCCATGTTAAAGCAGCTGTTTGGGTGGATTTTTAGTTTCAGATGCACACAACATATTTTTTCATTTCACTTCATTTCTCTCATATTCTTTAGAAAAGCCAAGATTGTGACTATGCTGCAAATGACAAATGTAGAAATGGAATGGGGCTTCAATTGCATGTTTATGGACAACATCTGGAGTGTTTGATAGATATCTTTGTTTAACAGTTTTAGTTGTATTTAGGTCTCCTTCACCATTTCCTATTAATGATAAATTGCTTTTTTCTAATTAAAGCCCCAAGAATAAAAATGATCATTAGATTTTCATCTTCTTGTCTAAATCCTGATGAGGGTTAGAATGTCCTTTAAGTACAAAATGCAACTCTGTATAAGTTCACCCCCACAAATGATGAAGCCACAATGTACTCTGAATTTCCATTATATTTGACTGAAGCCAAGCAACTATTTTTCAGGGGATTGGAAATGGCACAACAGAAACTTCCTAAGAGGAGAATGTAAACTTAGGAAAAATGTAAACTTCCCAAGAGATAAAGGAACTTTTCTTTCAAACAGGTCTGACAAGCTTTTAAAATAGTAAAATCGCGTCCTAATTCCTTAACTACCGGTATGTGATTAATTTATTCTTAAACAACCATCTCCTTGAAACAGCTTTCAACATCAAAATAATCAGTCTCATGCATTTCAATAAACACCTGTCATCTCACTTGAAATATTGTGATTCATTCAAAATTATAACCATGACCAACAAAGCTTCTCACCATGTCAATGGCCATCTTCCGGAGCATTTGTCTTTGCTTCTTAGAAAGATTCTGGAAAATATCACAGTTTTCCTCTTGTAAGAGTTTGAATCCTACTGCCAAATGATGATTTTCCAACACCGATGCATCGTTATACATTAGTGCCAGTTCTGAATCTACAAATAAAAATAAATAGGAAAGGAAAGAGACAATAGGAGGAGCATCATTAGTTTAAAAGGCATCCTTGCAGGCAGTGTTTAGGATTGTGGCAATTGTTCAGTTTGGTAAGAAATAGGGCAGTAAAAATAAAGAAGCTAAAAAGTTTATATACGGGTTTGAAATAACCTACCAAAAGCCTTTGGTTTATATGCACGCTTACTAAATAATTTCTTATTATTTGAACAAGAATGAACTTGTTCAGTTCATTCTTTTGTTTTACATTTCGTATTCTAAACTTCAACTTAAATGTTAGGTGTCAAATAAGCCCATAGGCAGCCGATGCTAGATCATTGGGGCTTATGGTATGATTGCTGATTACTAGGTATTTTCCAAATGATGCTGAATTACACAGGCCTTTGATCTGATTTAAAAATAAACTTAGATGATATCTTACATACTGATCTCTGGTACAACCCTGAACTTGCACTACCAGTAATTTATGAATAACATGACTATTTTTATTACTGTCACTGACAGAATTGTAAACTTTTAACACATTACAAATAAAAACAAAAACAAAACAAGATAAATTTTACAATTGTGGTGGGTTTCTCAGTGAATAATCAAATCTGACTAATTTTACCAGGGATTGTAACAAAATGTAGCTACATTCAAGGAATTTGAATCATACAGATCTGATAACAATTATACATAAATCAGAATTTCTCGGGTGTTTTACCAGGTAAGGAGAGATAAAGTAGGTCCCCGAGTCCTTAGACAGAGTAATTGCAGCTGGACATGAGCTGTAGTTTCAACAACTCCTTGTCCACGGGGGCACATTTTCAGCTCATAGGGAATTTTTTTGTATTAGCTCTCTAAACTGCAATGGGGAGAAAACATTGAAACATGCTAAAGTTAGCGCTCCTTGGGATTTGGAAACTGTTATGTGGGTCAGTATCTTACTGATTTGTAAGAAGAGGCTTGACTATTCAGAAAAATGACCTTAGGAAGAGCAGATGCTCCTGTTGGAACTTCCAGGTATTTGATATGTTGTCTAAATGCACTGCACACTCATAACCCATCATCAGGAATACCTCCCTGGAAAAGCTGAGATGTTGAAGTGTTTGTGAGATTGTTCTGAACCATATTGATTTGTAATTGTCCAAAAATAAAGAAAGTACTCAAATCTGTGGGAAAGAATAGTAACTTCAACCAATATGCTATGATACAGATCCAGTTACCTGTTTCAACTTCCTTGCCTCCTTCCTTAATACCACATTTGGAATGCAAGGGGTTCCTAGAATATAGACCTTAGGAATTTGTCGTTTCAAGATGAGTAAAGGAAGTGTAAGATCCTAGTTGAGCACTGAGAAGTAGTAATACATGAGCCTTCAGTGCTGCTGAAGTGCTGCTACATCCCTCTGGTGAAGTGAAAAAGACTTAATTGTGGCCATTGTTTTTTTTAGTATTTTCTATGATATAATTCTCATGTGCAAAGTATTTGTTATAGCTATGGAAAACCATGCCCAAGTACTTAAAATATTTCATTATTCAATACTCTGGCCATTTATCCTCTGGGCACACAATTTAGGTTTCTTAGTTTCACTATGGTTAATTTCTTCTTAGTTTCACTATGGTTAATAAGTGCTTCTTCAGAGCAATAATTGTAGTTCATTTAAATCCAAATAACATTTGTGATAGAAATACAATGTCACCTGCATACAACGAAGTTGCAATATATCCATTTGCTAGTTTGGGGGTGTGGTATTCTGGTTATTTCAGTCATGAGTGGACTTATGTACAAATTAAACAGCAGGGAGATAAAATACATCCTGGCTCACTCCTGCATAAGTTAGAATCTCATTAGTGTATAGAATTCATACTAGAATTCTTATAAATGCTATGGATAAGCAACAGTTATCATCTTTTGACGGTAGTACAGGTAGTCCTTGAATTACAAGAGTTTGTTTTATGAACATTCAAAATTACAATGGCACTGCAAAAAGTGACTTATGACCATTTTCACACTTATGACTGTGCAGCACCACATAGTCACATGATCAAAATTCAGATGCTTGGCAACTGACTCATATTTGTGACGGCTGCAGTGCCCTGGGGTCATGTGATCACCTTTCGTGACCTCCTGACAAGCAAAGTCAATGGGGAAGCCAGTTTCACCTAACAAACATGTTATTAAACTTAACAGCTGCACTGATTCATTTAACAACTGTGGCAAGAAGGATCATAAAATGGGGCAAAACCTGCTTAACAACCCTTAGCTATAGAAATTTTGGGCTCAATTGTGGTTGTAAGTAAAGGACTACCTGTATTCATAAGCTTAATTCATATCCTTCCTAGGAACTATATCGAATGTGGACCTAAAATCAGTAAATGGCAGTATATAATACTAAGCCGATTTTAGATGTATATTATCCAGCCTGGTGTTGAAGTATAAGGGCATGTCCATAGATAGAATGCCCAGTCCTGAAACCCTCTTGCTCGTGTGCCAAAATATGCTCTAGATTGATTCAGACGACTAATTTGTTGTACAGTGGTCACGCCTAGAACGTACTTATTTATTTAAAAGGCTAACAGGCCTATAATTAGCAGGCAGGTCTTAGGTACCTTTTAAAAAAATGGACACTCTGATGGCTAGGCCCCGATCCTCTGATATTTGCACAGAGTGATCCGTAAAGCAAGCAGGGAAGCAAGAATTGAGGCCCACCATTTCCAGTTATTGTATAATATTTCAGGAGTCTTACCAGGCGTCAGATGATTTATAATTCATCTTTATTTCAGCACTGAAATGGGGGCTCAGCAGGTTAGCATTACGAGTGATTTAGGAGACACTTCTTGTGACTATAGTGCTCTAAAATAGTCCTCCCACATAGCTGCAGATATGAGTTGGGGAAGGAGAAGGATCCTGTCAATGTGGTGTCAGCTATCGGGCACCAGAGTAGAATGGTATTTCTGGCTTGAGATATTGTTATCAGTTGCTGCTAAGATGCACAGGGAATTCTCTTTTCTTGTTTTGTAATAGACATTTGTATTGTTTCTTCAGGAGTATAAAGTTCTAGATGGAGTTTTCAGCCAGCTTCTCTTTACATAATATGAATTTTTTAATCAGTTTACTGTACTTTTGGCCTCAAAACATTCGTGTCAAATTACTCTGCCTTTTATTTTGTTTGTCTTGCCTCCCACTTTCCTCAAACCTAATACTGATCCCTGAGTTTCCATTCCTTGTAGTACGTTTTAGCCCTGGTTAAACCATAGAACAGCTTGAGGGAAACAGTTCCTATGTCCACATTAATAGGTACTGACACAACTTTTTAAGCATGTGAAAAGTTAGTGCTTTATTGATTCAGTAGAATTAACCACTTGTTCAGCATTTTCCCCCCAAGAATTAACCAGTTTAAGATGGCCACTCCAAAATTTATCTGTGATACTCTACTCTCACTATAGATAAATGCTGCTTTAAGAAGAGATCTACAGTCTGGGTATCTCTTTGAAATTTTGTCCCAAACCATTCGTGGCTTATGAGGATATCAGAAGTATGGAGGTAGTGGCAGGGGGAAAAGAGGTCTTCTGGAAATGGATAAAAATGGATAAACTTACGGATAAATCTCAATTTCCAGAAGAATGGAAATCAAGTGATTTGCTTTCTCACTATGATGAGTTCTAAATATTGAGCCTGAGCTCTCAAACTGAGGTGATTCAGTTTGGAATATTCTGGAGTAATGGTTCTCAACCTTTTCTTCACCACGGGCCCTTTTTAAATACATTTTGTGGCCATGGGCCATGGACCACCGAGACTTAACTCAAGATTGAAATCATAACATTTCTTCAAGCCTTTGCAGACCTCCTGTAACATCGCGTCTCCCAAGTGTCTGGGGATCACACAGGTTGAGAAGCACTGTTCTAGAGTATTTTTGCCATGGGAATATCAACCTCTCAGTCGTCTTAACATTTCAACATTAATAGGACAGACTGTTAAAAGAAGAAATGAAGATTGACCTTGAAACCCTTACATAAAATATTTCAGCTGACTGAAGGATCTAGAGTCCTCCAGCCCTGCCTTGCCATATAGCAGGGAGCAATTTTTTGGTGCTAAATGATTCCAGATGGAGATGGAAGCTCAGCAGGGCCTCCTAAAATTATCCAATGTTACATTGGGTGCAGGCAGCAAATTAACCAGCTCTATTGCTGAGTCAAAGTAAATGTTGACTGTGGGGCCATCTTTCATGTTGGTATACATGCCTCCCGATGTAACAGGAGGAAAGCAGACACGTAAGATGCAACCCTAAGTCGTGTGGATAAGACCTAAGATAGATTAGACTGCAGACAGTATTAATATCCTGAAGAATAAACGGAATTTGGTATTAAAGGTGATTCACTCACTGGTATTTATCAGGAACTGGTTAGAAACGCCAGGATGGTCAACATCATGGATAGCAGCTGCAAAAATGGCAGCCAAAATCTCCAGGTCAGTGAAAACAGCCTGGGAGAACGAAAGGAGAAGAAACAGCATTGGAAAAGATGAAAAGAATCAATAAATACATGAATGGAACACTATATCTGAGATTTCACACTGTATCAGTGTATGTAGGAAGTTACTTCAAACAGGGGGTTGAATTTGAAGACCCCCAAGGTTGCTTTTAATTCTGTAATGCTACAATTCCATTATTCTATAAACTACTGGTGTCTTCTCTTACAGCTTAACAGAACAATGGAGAAATTGGCTGGCCATGCCAGAAATTTTTTTTCCTTGGAAGAATTAGCGTTTTTCTCTGAGTATCACAGAATTCAAAGTTCTTCCTAGTAGGGGTTTAATTGCACAGCTTGTTCTTGTCCTTGGGAGAAAGTCTCCCAAATGAGTAGAGTTATTGTAAGAGTTGTTAGCAGGATGGTCCAGTTCCCGCCCTAGGTTTAGGTAGACAGTCTTGTGAGTGGAGGTGTCTCCTTTGTGACTTGTTTTCAGGATCTCGGGAGCCCACACTACATTGAAACTGGAGTCAGAAGGGAGGAGCGCAGAGGCGTGGCTTCAGCTTCAACCCAGTCTCGAGGTTAATTGGCTGTGATAATACTATCTCTGCACCATCCTGCAAACAACTCTTAAAATAACAGTTCAGGGAAGACCAACTGTCATTCCCAGCCTATTTCAAAGCTCCCCCCCCCCATAAAAAAGCCTTCTGTAGACTCACCTCCAAAGCTGGCATTGAAAGCAATACGTGTGTGGATTGGGCAACATCAGCTGCATGGATGTTGTTGTGGTAGGCAACATCAGCATGGTAATGATCTTCCAGGGTCATCATGAATGTGATGAAGGTATCCGCAGGAATCTGAAAAGATTTCAGCAAGTCCCTTTCCTACAAGGTGGACAATACAGAAGGAAGCTGCTATGATCCTCCTAGTCAAATCAGCAGGGAAAGAGGGAAAAGAAGAGCTGGAGGAAGAACTCATGGAACCAAAACCGGCCTTTCTCCTGAGATTTCAGAACTAGCCAAGGACAGAATAAATCACTTACTCTAGCCACAGTTCTTTAAAAAAACAAAAAACCCTACAATTTCCAAGTCAATCCGTATGATGCTTTGCAAAGTAGGCATGACAACGAAATGTGTTAAGGCGTCATAGCAATGTGACCATTAGCACCTAAAACATTATTTACCTAATGTACCCGCATTACATTATTGATCAATCAAGATACATATAGGCTAAACTACTTCTTTGGATTCTTCTTCCAGGCCAATGACCCTGTTTAATGGTAAAACTGCAGTATATGACCCTGTTTAATGGTAAAACTGCAGTATCTCTCCTCTGCCATTTAGCTTTTGACATTTCAATAACAACTTTGTGAACACGGTACTTTTTGTGAAAAAGAGCCGGCTCACCTGGAAGATGCTGTACATGATGACTGTTAGTGGGCGGTGGCCAGAATACTCTGCAATCTTGAATACATCAAGGCCCCATTTGTTCACATCTTCTAGCTCCTAAAGGGGGTGGCAAAAAAGGGGGGAGGGGTTGCTACAATGTTGGACTCTGCCAAGTAACAAAAGTAGAAGCAAACTGCCTCCCTGTCTCTCCAAATAAGAAAACTTACCTGAACAGCATATAAAATAACTGAACTGCATATAAAAAATTACTAAAGCTTTCAGTAGGACGACAATTAAAATAAGCAGGAGAAAGTACATCCAAAACCTCAAACTGACTTTTGGGGGCTGTGATACATTGCAAGATTAAGTGAACTGATTCACAATATATTGTGCTCAGTTGAAAGGAGGTAGCATTTAGCAAAGTGGTATTGCAAAAACTGAAATGGGAATATATGGCTCCCAAATTTTTATATATTCACACATACACACTGTATAAGTGTGTGTGTGTGTGTATTTGTGTGTGTGTAAAGCTGTTAAATTGGGTAATAGATAGCACACACAGGCTTAACAGTAACAAGTCCTCGTCCTATTAGATCTCTTGGCGGCTTTCGATACCATCGACCATGGTATCCTACTGCGACGACTCGGGGGGTTGGGAGTGGGGGCACCGTTTTACGGTGGCTCTCCTCCTACCTGTTGGATCGGTCGCAGTTCATGTTAACTGGAGAGCAGGGATCGACCCCGAGGGGTGTCACTTGTCGGGTGCCCCAGGGGTCGGTTCTCTCACCCCTCCTGTTCAACATATATATAAAGCCGCTGGGCAAGGTCATCAGTGGTTTTGGGGTACGGTATCATCAATATGCTGATGATACCCAACTTTTCACCTCTACCCCAAACCACCCAAATGATGCCCTCGATGTGATGTCCCGATGCCTGGAGGCTGTGCGGATCTGGATGGGGAGGAACAGGCTCAAACTCAATCCCTCCAAGAGAGAGTGGCTGTAGTTTCCATCATCCCGATTTGTGCATCTTGTTCCATCTTTGATGATAGGGAGAGAAATTTTAGCCCCCTCAGAGAGGGCCCGCAATCTGGGAGTCCTCCTGGACACGCGGCTTAGTTTAGAAGAACACCTGACGGCCGTGACCAGGGGGGCCTTTTACCAGGTTCACCTGGTACATCAGTTGCGCCCCTTCCTGGATCGGGATGCTCTATGCACAGTCACTCATGCCCTCATCCTTTCTCGCCTGGACTACTGCAACGCTCTCTACATGGGGCTGTCCTTGAAGAGCACCCGGAGGCTTCAGCTGGTCCAGAATGCGGCCATGCAGGTTATCATGGGGGTACCTAGGTGCTTCCATGTTACACCCCTTTTAGGCAGCCTGCACTGGTTGCCGGTTGTTTTCCGGGTGCGATTCAAGGTACTAATTATGACCTTTAAAGCGCTCCATGGCTTAGGCCTAGGGTACCTGTGAGACCACCTACTGCCACCAGTAGCCTCCAACAGTCCAGTGCGATCCCACAGAGCTGGCCTCCTCAGGGTGCTGTCAGCCAGACAGTGTCGGCTAGCGACCCCCAGGGGGAGAGCCTTCTCTGTGGGAGCGCCTTCCCTCTGGAATGAGCTGCCCCCAGAGCTTCGCATAATCCCCGACCTCTGGTGCTTCCGATGCGCCCTAAAAAGTTGGCTTTTCCAGGAAGCCAGTCTGGCCTGTTAATTTTATCTAATTTTTAAAATGTTAGTGTTACATTAATTTGGTTTGTTTCTTGGATTGTTTCTAATTTTCTTTTAAGTTTTGTAATATGTGTTTTTTAATGCTGTACACCACCCTGAGTCCTTTGGGAGAAGGGCGGCATATAAATCCAATAAAACTAACAAACAAAACAAACAAACAAACAAACAACAGCTCTTTATTAAGTGCAACACATGAGAACAATCCAGCAAAGGTTGAGTGACAGCAGCCCTTTTATAGGGAGCTGTCAGACCCTTCGACCAATAGGATTAAACTTGGTGGAAACCACTGTAGTTAGAACAGACCTTGGTGGAAACCACTGTAGTTAGAACAAGTATCTAACACCCCTCCCCTCTTGGATGGAACAATCCTACTTGTTACGTAGTCACACAGGCAGGCGGCCTTTTGGGTAGCTCTGCCTGACCTGCGCAGTTCAGTAGGAGGGGTTTCCTTGGACAGGTCGGATGGACCTGTTTGCTCCGCAGCTCCGCTTGGTGGAAGCTCCTGGAACCTTTCACAGGCTGTGGCTAGAGCTTCTAGAGCCGGTTCACTCGGAGCTCGCTGCGGCCCTGCAACATAACCAGGTAAGTTTCCCGGTACCCTCGGGCTTGAGCTGGCTGTGGAAGGAGTGAGTGTTTCCTCCATTTCGGTAGGGCTTTGGCTAACTCATGCAGGAGTTACCTCTGGTTGTCTAAGAGTGAGTTGGAGAGGCAGCCACGGAGTTGGTCAATATGCCTTCTCCAATTCCTACCGTCCTCGAGCTCTAGGAGGTAAGAGCGAGGGCCGGTGATGCCTATTACTGTGGCAGGAATCTACAGAGTTCCCCCGGCGTAGTTGTGGGCTTATACCGAATCCCTACGCTAAATGTCCGAATCTTGCTTGTGGAGCCTGGGGACGATGAGGCAGAATAATTGGGGTGTAGCAGGTCTAAGTGGGACCTTAGCCTGCGACCCATGAGAAGCTCGGAGGGGCTTCTCCCTATAGTGGCACAGGGTGTGATGTGCTGAATTAGCAAATAGTGGTCAACCCGTGTTTGTCAATCTCCCGGGCCCATCCTAGAGAGGGCCTCTTTTGCAGATCTCACCATTCTCTCTGCCTGACCATTGGAGGCCGGATGGAATGGCGTGACCAGGGCATGCCTGATTCCCTGAGCTGCTAGGAAGGTCTCAAATTACATGGCTGTGAATTGGGGCCCATTGTCAGAGACCAAGATGTCGCGCAGGCCATGCATGGAGAAAAGTCTCCGTAGCATCTTGATGACCGCTTCTGCCATAGTGGAGGTCATCAGGACTATCTCTAACCATTTGGAGTAGGCGTCCACAACTACGAGAAATGTCTGGCCATGAACTGGGCCAGCAAAGTCAATGTGCACCCTAGACAATGGTGCTTGAGGTCACTCCCACTCCTTAGCGGGTGCCTCTGGGGGAGCTGGTCTGGACTTCTGGCACGGTGTGCAGTTAGCCACCCATTCTTCAATTTCCCTGTCCATGTTAGGCCACCACACATAACTCCTAGCCAAAGACTTCATCCTGATAATTCTAGGATGCCCTACATGTAAAGCCTCTAATACTGAAATGCGCAGTTTGGGTGGAACAACAACCCGGTCCCCCCCACAGTAAATAGCCATTTACAACCGATAACTCATCATGTTTGGCAAAATACATTTTGAAATCAGCCCCAACAGGCCCCTTGGGCCACCCCTTCTACACCCAGTTCAAAATTTGTTTGATGGTGGAGTTCTTAGCAGAGTGACAGGCAACGTCACTGGATGAGACAGGCCCAGTCTCAAGGCAGTCAATGAGGAGGACTGGCATCTCGGGTGTAAGGTCAGCAAAAAGTTCAGGCAGTGGGCAGCAGCTTAGAGCATCAGCGTGCCCCAAAGTGGAGCCTGGTCGGTGGATGAGACGGTAGGAGTAGGCAGCTAGGAAGATGGTCCATCTGGTCATGCGGGGTGATAATGACACTGGGGTAGGTCGGTCCCCAGCCAGTAAACCCAACAACGGCTTGTGGTCCGTAACCAGTTCGAAGTCCTGGCCATATAGATAATCATGGAACCTCTTTACTCCGGCCACTGCAGCTAAAGCCTCACGGTCCAGCTGGCTGTAGTTCTGCTCTGTGGCAGACAAGGCTCTGGAGTAAAAATAGGAATGCAATAGGGGCTTCGGTTCCGTTGGGCATGCGGTGGCTGAGGACGGCACCCACGCCGAATGGGGAAGCGTCACAGGTCAGCACCAACGGCAGGGTTTGGCTGTACTGTACCAGGAAGGAATCCGCCGTCAGGAGTCGTTTTACCGCAGCCAATGCAGCAGCCTCGGCTATTGCCCAGGACTACTTCACGTTCTTAACCAGGAGACGGTGTAAGGGCTCAGGAACAGTGGCTTTCTGTTTAAGAAAGACACTGTAGAAATTAAGGAGCCCGAGGAACGCCTGCAGCTGGGTTTGATTGCGAGGTGTGGGGGCGTCCTGAATTGCTTTGATTTTTTGTGTGGTTGGGTGAATCCCAGAGCTGTCGATTAGGTACCCTAAGAATTCAACCCTTGGCACGTTAATTTGGCATTTTTCTTTTTTGAGACGGAGGCCCTTGTCCTGAATTCTGGTCAAAACAGTTCACAAACGTTTGAAAAGTTGCGCCTCATTTGCAGCCGATACCAAGATGTCATTGAAATAGGGAATGACTCCTGGAATCCCTTGCAAAAGCCGTTCCCTGACGCTTTGGAACAATCCAGGGGTGATACTAACGCCGAATTGCAGTCGGTGACATTTGAATTAACCCCTGTGCATCACAATGGTTTGGGCCTCCGCCGTAGCACCATCTACAGGCAATTGTTGGTATGCCTGCGCTATGTCCAATTTAGCGAAAAATTTTCCGGGACCTAATGAATGAAGGAGGTGCTGTACAATGGGTACAGGGTAGGCGCTTTGTTGTAGTGCTTTATTTATTGTGCACATGTAGTCCACGCTGATTCGGACAGACCTGTCCGATTTGACAGGTGTCACTATAGGGGTCTCCCAGCGTATGTGATCGACCGGCTCTAGGATTTCCTGGCCTACAAGCTTGTCAATTTCCCTGTCAATTTTGGGGCGGAGAGCAAAAGGTACTCTCCTGGGTTTTAGCCTTATTGGGGCTATGTTGGGGTCCAAACTAAAGGAAATTGGAGTCCCCACATACTTACCCAGACTGGTGCCGAAGATGTCCTCGAACTCCTTAAAGATGGCTTCAGCGCCATCGTCTTTCAAGGCGTTGATACGGGTCAACTCTAGGCCCAAGGCTTGGAACTAATCTAGCCCTAGGAGGTTCTGCAGGTTGCCGCTGACCATGTCGCGTCGCGGAAATGGCAAGCCGATCTGGCGTGGTCTTCTCCGTAGCTAGCGCAAGGCGGGAGACGTGGTTTGAATTTGCGCGCCGGCTGGGCGCGGCTACTGCGCATGCGGCAGCTGTCATCTTTTTCGCCTTCTGAGTTCTCGGGTTCTGCAGCCTCGCGATGTACGGGTGTACTCTTTTGTGCATCTTTGCTTTGGCGCTGCCGAGTCTCAGTAGATTTGACAGCTGTTTCGGACGCCCTGGCTTCGTCCAAGGCGATCTTCAGAGTCTGGTTAGATTTAGCGAGTAACCTCCTCTGTAGGTTAATGTCCTGTACGCCGCAAATTATGTGGTCCAGAATCAGCTCGTCCAGGTCTCGGAATTTGCAGTACACTGCAGCCTTGCGGAGTGTCGCGATGTACTCATTAATTGACTCACCCTCCTTCTGGTTTCTGATGTTAAACTAATGCCGGCGAACGTGCTTGGATGGCTTGGGTGCATAGTGGGTCCTCAGTGTCTGCTGAAACATGGAGCAGGCGACTGATTGTAGCGGTGTCAGTTCAGAGAGGTCTTTCGCCATCTCGAACACTTCCCGGCCACAGTACTCGAGAAACATGTTCTTCTTGCGGCCTTCAGAAAGGCTCATGAGGTCGTTTGCCTCGAGGAAGCAGTCAAATCGTAGCATGTACGAGTCCCAGTGCTCAGTGACTGGGTCATATGGAGTCAGTGGGGCGTGCATGGCCATTTTGTGTTCAGAGGGCGTTTTGAGTTTGCCGCTCAAAAATGGCTGCTCAAAGCCGCGCTGAGCTCCGGGCTGGATGTACTTGCTGGATTTTTACGCTCTTTGGTTTGCCTAGTTCAGTGGTTCTCAACCTTCTTAATGCCGTGACCCTTTAATACAGTTCCTCATGTTGTGGTGAACCCCAACCATAAAATTACTTTCGATGCTACTATGTAACACCGGGAGCCACAAAACCTGGGTGGGTGTTGCCAACTCAACATCACTCCCACCCAGTCACATGACATCCCCACCAAGTCATGCCTACCAAGGTTTCATGGCTCAGTGTTTTCTGTGGGAATAGGGTCTCTCTCTCTTCTCTCCCGCTCCCTCTCATTTTATCTTTTTCTCTATTTTTCCTCTCCCTTTCTCTTCTTCCTTTCTTTCTTTCCTTCCTTCCTTCCCTTTCCCTCTTTCTTTTTCTTTCTTTCTCATTGAATACGATAGCAAATCCAAAAAGTTATTAATTGTAGGAAATTGCTTCTCTGTAATCTTTTTATAGTGAAATCTAAGTTGATAGAAGCTGGCAAGATTGTACTAACAACAATAGGATATACAGTATATATATTGATTTCTTTTGAGTTTGACAATATAATACGTTATTCAAAATTATAAATAATCTTATTTTCAGATGCATTTTTTTTGCCATCTTTGTTATTTTCTTTTTTAAAAATCAGACTTGCTTCCAATTTGTGCCTTCTGGCAAACTGCAGTTTTCTTGGCAAGAGATCTAGCTTGCCATTGCTTTCGTCATAGGTCTGAGAATGTGAGTTTCTTTCTTTTCTTTTCTTTTCTTTTCTTTTCTTTTCTTTCCCCCTGATTTGTTTCCCTCTCTTTTCCCTTTCTCTCTCATTCTCTCCCTTCATCTCTCTTTTGTTTCTTTCTCCCTGTCCCCCTTCTTCCTCTAATTTGTTTCCCTCTATTTTCCCTCTTTCCCATTCTCTCCTTCCAGCTCTCTTTCATTTCTCTCTCTCTCTTTTTCTCTCTCTTCCTCCCCTTTTCTCTTTCATTTCTTTCTTGCGCGTGCAAGCAAAATTCCCTCCTGGGCCAGGATCACGGCGGCGGGGACAGCGACTCCTCCTGCTGCTGCCACTGAGAAGTGAGTAGCTGGCTGCACTGTGCAAGAGAGTCCTCAACGCCAGACTCAGGTCAGTCCCCTTCGTGTTGACTCAAGAAAGAGCCGGAGCAGTCATCTCTGGATGCAGAGTTCCAGAGCCCTGCACAAGGAGAGCTCTTCCCTCCCTGCATTCAACCAGCTGCTGCTGCTGCTCCCTATTCTCCTCCTTCCTTAGCCAACACGAAGAGGACCGCGGCTTGCGCTGACCTGAGTCTGGCGCTGAGGGGTCTCCTGCGCTGCGTACCCAGTTACTCACCTCTTTGCACAGTGGCAATAGCGGGAGGAGAGTCGTTGTCCCCTCCACCTTGATATTTTGTTTGCACGCACACGTGCAAGAGATGAGTGTGAGAAAAGGGCTGGAGCTCTTCCCGACACGGAATTGCCTGCGAAGGACGCGGAATCACAAAAGCAGGCGAGAGGCTCGTGCCTTCGCGGTGGGGAGAGCAGATTGCGCAATTGGGTCAGCAGGGAACCGCAGGAGAGGGGCCAAAGCCTATTAAGACTGTTACCCATGCTAAGCATGGGTACCAGTCTTAATAGGGAATCTCAGCGTACGCGCATCCCACATTCCTTTATTTTATTTTATTTTATTTTCCCCACCTTATTTTATGCCTCAGAAATGGTACCTCCTGGCTTCCATAGCTCTGCCCATCAACCTCCATCACTTGGAGTGAGCTGCTTTTCCAGCGTCTCTCCCCCCCCCCCTCCTCACCTCCATTCTGGCTCCTACTTTCCCCCCACCCACACACCCACCCTCCTTCCACCACGTGGGGAACCCAAGCCGTTCCTTCCCTTTGGGCCGGCTTCTCGCCAGCCTCTCTGTGGGAGGCTCCTCAGCGACCCCTGTGAAAAGGTCATTCGACCCCAAAAGGGGTCGCGACCCACAGGTTGAGAACCGCTGGCCTAGTTGCCTTCCAATCCCATCCTCTTCTCCAGTGTTAGATTGGGTAATGGATAGGCACACACAGGCTTAACGGTAACAACTGCTCTTTATTAAGTGCAACAAGTGAGAACAATCCAGCGAAGGTGGAGTCTGACAGCAGCCCTTTTATAGGGAGCTATCAGACCCTTCGACCAATAGGATTAAACCCCTGTTCCCGCCGGAACAGAGGACTTTGGTGGAAACCACTGTAGTTAGAACAAATATCTAACAAAAGCCATGTTCTCGTCTTGTTTCTTGTCTTTCAAATTCCTTGCATTTTCTTTAGTTCCTTTGCTTCCAAACCATTCAATTTGTCTTCTGTAAATATGCTTCCATTTTCCACTGCCCTCCCCTTATTTTTCCTTTCATTCTCTATTTTTCTATTTCACCATTCACTCAGATGTAGTTCTTTCGCCTCTTCTCAGTTTTTATTTGAGTTCCAACATCGCCCTCTGGATTTCTCCCTCCCTCCCTCCCTCCCTCCCTCCGTCCCTCCCTCCGTCCCTCCCTCCCTCCCTCCGTCCCTCCCTCCCTCCCTCCCTCCCTCCGTCCCTCCCTCCCTCCCTCCGTCCCTCTGTTTCCCTAAAGAATCCTGTCTTCCTTTCCTCCTCTTGGTTGCCCCTGCCAGATGCCCTTCTTCTTTCGCCCACCAATCAAAAGAACAATCAAATTATTATCAAGATGTTTTACAGCAGGTTTAAAAACACTACAATAAGAATGAAAGAGTAAGCAATTAAAATAACACGAAATTGGCAAATTGCCATGCACGTAACAAGCAGCACAATTATTTTCACACCAAAAAAAGAGTTTTTTGCTTACGGCTCAACAGGAAGCAACTAAAGGGAGTCCCACAACTGTGGAGCCACAATTTATGCTATCTGTTCCATATCCCCTCCCTCTCCCCACAGCCTTCGAACTAATCTGCAAACCTGAGGAAAAAAATAGAGCTCTCCATGCAAAGTAGTCTTCAGTTAACGTTCTTACTGTAGTTAAGCTATGCAATTTGGAGATTAGAAACTTGTTTTTAAATACTTCGGTGGAAGGACTTCTTTACGTTGAATATCAATTCTGCATTTAGACAAAATTCAGAATACGTATATACAACGACAATACGTAGTGAACCATGCCAGTTTTTCTGTTCCAGTCTTTTCTGGTGCCTGGTGTTCCTCACCTTAGCCAGTGGCCCTTCCTGATCCGTTTTTACTCCAAAACGAGGGATGGCAGCACAACTGAAGCTGGAGCTATGCATCAGTTTTTTCACACCACTGATCTGTGACATTGGCCGCTTCTTTTTCTCCTTGTCTTTTTCTTTGGGACCAGAGGTTGGGATTTCCACCTCATGCTGCTTGTCTGGAGGAGACAGAAAATACAATAGCAATGGAACAAGTCCCGTTACGAAGATCCCCCAAATTCTTCAGAAGCTTGTGGGAATTCCTATTGAGATCACGAATGACAATAGGGAAGCTCCCATAAAGAAACAGATTCCCTGCAATGAAAGGAACAAAATATAGGCTGACAGCTTAGATGATTTGATGGTTCACAATACGATCCAGGACCTTTATGAAACTTCCTTTATCTATGATGAAAAAAACAACGGTGTCGTGATAGTATCTTGAAAATCTCCAAAGAATCAACATAAACCAAACCAGATCTCTGTTCCTATTAATCTGAGGAGCAGAGCCCTGTTGTCCTATTATGTAATATGGCCCCTTCCATCTCCATGAAGCTTTACAAAATCTAAATCTAAAGAAGAGGAGATAGAGAAGGATGAAGAAACTGTATCTTGTGAATCCTTTTAAAAGCACATACTCTTTCTCCCCACTTGGAGTTGGGGACTCAGCCTTCTCATTTCAAAGTTGCTATGAGCTAGCAAATTCCCTATCCAGCATTAACAACTGTCCTTCTTGAAACAACATTTCTGAAACCAAAGAGTTAAGCATGCTGAAAAAAGTGGAGTATGAAAAGCCCCCACCCCTGCACGAGTCTCCTGCTGTTCAAAGGGAGACCCTCCCCCAATATTGAGGCACAGAAGGATTGACGTCAGCAGAAACTAATAATATTACAGACACCATGGCAACCAGAGACAATGCGTGGTGGAATGTCGGTCCTTTCCTCAAAGTGATGTTTCTAAGACCAGCCAGGGTCTCCCCACCTCACCTGTCTTCTCTCTCTCTCTCACACACACACACACGTTCACACACACGTATATACTCAAATTTGTACAACACATGAGAGAAAAAAAGTCACATACATGGAGAGAACAAACGGGGAGAACTTTCTGTTAAACTATTTTGCAAAAAGCAAGGCTATAACCTATGTGACTTTTCTATAATGTTTTAATTTTTAAAAATTGCTAAGCAAAATCAGTTTATAAGCACCCATAGTGATATAATCAAAGCATATAATTAATATATATATAAGATATGAATAAGAACAATTGGATTAGGATTTCCTTCCAAGATAACTGCTTAGAATGCTTTTTGATTGGTCCATTTTTTTTCTTTATAAATGATAAACGTTCGTACTCATTTTCAGACAAGTTTCTTTATTGTAAGACTGTCATTATCTGGACTGCATACATCTGGATGATTGTTAAAAGGCGGCAGTTAGAAATTAGACAACTCTAACTTGCTGCAGCCATCTAGTGGTTGTCCAGATGTTTTCAACTTCAAGATGGTAATTCTATTCTAATTACTCTTTTTTAGAAGTGTTGTATTTTAGACATATTTTTTCAATGACCTTCAAATCCAGCAGAAGTTTCAGTTATTCGGGGTCATCTATTATTGATTTTTTTAAAATTTTAAAATAATTAAATAAAAATAAATTCTATTGTATGACGATGACATCCACTCACTAACAGAAGAACTTTAAAAGACATCTTCTCTTGCAAAGCTAAGAAGAATGTACCAATTTTGCCTGCATCTTTGCCTCCTTGAAAAACAGGAAGGCAGACTGAAGTAGAATTTAGGCATTTATTTTATAGCTTAATAAAGACCAATGTTTCCCTTCTTTTGCCAGTTTCAGTTTGCATATCAAACTCAGATTACATATATTGTTGCCTACTGTTCTTGTGCATTATCAGTGCACTTGATGTATATGTGGCTATTTTATATATTTCTACCTAGCTTCCCCTACAATTGTTTTTCTAGGTGGCTTACAACAAAATTATTATAATGGAATAATAAGGGCAACACCTAAATCACTATGAAAATAGATTGTGCGAAGGATTAAAAAGAGTGCAAGAGAAGCATTTCTCTCTGAAGTATTAAAACAGCCACTTCGCTCACAAAACTCATGCAGTTCTTTCTGTCCCAGTTGTCTCTGCCCGTATGTGCATGCATAGTACATGTGGGGGGAAAAAAACCATCAGAGAAATAAAATAACTGGACACACATGCATGAAAGGGCCAGAGAAAGATTTCAACATATTCATGCCAGCCTTGTCAAGGATACGGTTGCCTTCATATTTTCAACAGAGGTACTTGGAGAAATGGCTCTTTTGAATGCTATGCTCAGCCTTGATAGTAAAAATGAATAGGGGAGGAAAAAGGAGAACGATCAAATAAGAAATCATTCAATTCATATTCAGAAGACCAAGGTGAATAGACAGGTCTTAAACAGGATTCTAAAAGGTATCATTGGAGGCATGTGAATTTCAAGGATTGTATTGTGCCACAATACAGATGCTGCCCCCAGAGCGAAAACCTACTTGCCTACTTGCATGTGAGTGCAAGATATCAATTTCTTCAATAGAGCATATAAAGAAGTACCGATGACCTAATGGACTAAGACCATTTTAACCAAGTTTTTAAATTGTCTATATTATTATTCTCTGGATATATCCATCTTTTGGCCAATTTGTCTGGCTGAAAACTGAGGATAGCATTTCATGAATCAGATAAAATTTGAAGAATTAAAGTCAGATACATATTATTATATTTGGCTAATCTCTGTATGTTTGCATTATACTATTCACATTTGGTAAGTGGTATTCTACACAAGAATTGATGTACATTTGCTGCCCAGCGTAACCTAATTTTTTAGACTCACTGATGATCCATGAAAAGGATCTTGTGATTGCAGTGATCAACATACAGTCCCTATTCAAAAGGTTAATTCCATTTTGGGAATCTTTAGGAAAAGAACTGAAATTAAATTGGCTTTGCTGTTAGTTGATAAATCATCACAGCTGCTATTTAGACATTTATTTTGAGGATGTTTAATTCTTCTAATGTTTTTAAATTGCTTTATAATGTTAGAATTGTAAGCTGCCCAGTCACTTGATTGAGTAGGACGGCTATAGAAATTGAATGATGCTATTAGCTTCATAGTTCTAGTATACAATTGCTAAACTTAATGTTTTTTATAGTACTGGAAAAGATGCAGAAAAGAATAGCCAAAACAACACAGGGCTAAAGCTAATTTGCTATCAAGAAAATATGTAAAAAATGGAAAAGGCGGGAATTTAGATTAAAAAAAGATGTACATTAGAGGAGATACTCTAGAGATGGATTAGAATAGTCAAAATGCAGCAATGGTAGATAAAGGATCTCTCGGGAAGAGAAATTTAATGATAAGATAATTAAGGGAACCACTTTTCAGCAAACAAAAAGTTTAACTCTGGTGTTCACCGTCCGAAGTCACAGTGATGCTTGCTGACTTGAATAGTTTAAAAAGGAGATTAGACAAGAATGAGGTTGGCTGTTATTGTGCTGGTGTATGTATGTCACCATCAGTATCAGATGGAAGTACACTTCTGACTATTCATCACGGCGAAATACAGAATAGAGTTGGAAGGGTCTAATCCAACTTCCTGCTCCGTACAGGATCCACTAGTACATCTGTGCAGTTTTACTATCCAGCCTCGGCTTGAAGATTTCTAGAGAAAAAGAACTGATCATTTCATGTGGCAGTCTGTTCCACTGGTTATCAACATCTACAGCCAGAAACTCAGCTTGTACATGAAGAAGATGGCATGTATGTCTTTATTATAGAATTTCCAGGGATGTTCGGTTTGTCAATGTAGGAACAGAATACTGGGCTAGACAGCTTGGTAAGCCTGCTATAGCACAGCTCTCCAAGATTTCTCTTTATGGTGTTTTAAAAGAGATTAGTGGTAACCTCACAAGAAGGATGCTAGTTGTTCAAGAAACCTGGAATCCAAAAATACTGCAAAACAATTCAGTTTTTTTCACTTGTATTTCTAAAGTTCTTTAAGGCCTATTGCTTATGTTCCAGGATCAGAAACAGCAGTACGTATTGTAGGCTACTGTAGAATAACATTTCTTTAGCAGTTTACGTCTGCCTCCCCTTAGAGAAATGACTGGCCCACTCTTCCATATCAATTTAACAATTTTCTCAAGAATTGCATTTGGAAGACCATAAAGCTGATGACTCACCCAAGAATGTGTTGGAGATGTACTCGGATACCTGGTTTCCAGAACGGCTTGTTTCCGAGAGGTGTGTCAGTTCCCGATTGAGCATTCTTCTAAACTAGAGACAAAGAGGAGAGGAAATCAGCAACCTGTAAGGAGCCATCACAGCATTAGCATCAGGAGTATCTAAATCCCATGTGCCTGGCCTTAAAGATGCCACTGAGCCGGCAGCCATTGTTAAAGAAAGAGATCAGTGGCAAGGAAAGGTATTTCCAATGAGGTACTTCAACAGCAGAAAAATATCTCTACTTCTTAATTTCTGAATTTTCTCAGCTGGCTTCTGGTTATATTCAGAATCTGAGAAAGGATTGCCAAATTGCAAGCAAAGATGTCCATCCACTTGGATTTCTAAACATTAAAACAATAGGCATCGAGTTAGCATAGAAACTGAGACGTGAAAAATGAGTTAAAAGAAAGCAAATGTTGAAATGTGCAGAGGAAAAGATGAACCACATCAAAGTCTTTTGATGAGCTACAAACGTATTATCTACCTTCTCGTTATTTTGTAAGCTTTTAAATTATGCGCATTACTGGTCGCATATATGGCCAAGGAGAAGAAGAAACATCAAAGAAAATTTAAAAAAAATGACTTGGGGGATTCTGATTGCACGAATCTTAGCTAAATCTTCAGTTTTACATTTTTAAAAGTGAAAATTTTGAAGATGTTCAAACATCAAAGGTGAACTCAGGAATCTTGCTTTAAAACTAGTGTAAAAATTCGTTTTTATTTCTGGAAAAGAGGAGAATACCCCAAAAACTCCATAAAGAATTGGGTGATAAATACAAAGATGCATTCATGTTGTATATTTTACTGCTTTTCTCAAACATGACCTAATTCCAAGTCAGATGTGCTAGATCCCATCCATACCGAAACAAGCCTTCTATCCTATTATAGGATTCACCTTAAAGAAAAAGAATTATACTTATGGGAGACCATGTGGAGTTACACTCTACAATGTGGATTAAAGCACCTGGTCCTTTCCTAGAATTGTTTAAAAATTCAGCTGGTGGGAAGAAGAGTTCTGTGTAACTCAAAGCATGCACGATTGCCTCGGTTGCATTATTTTGCCCGCTTTGTAATAAGCTTCTTTTATAAATGTCTCTTCATCAAGTGACATATTATGTTGGGAGGGAGGGACAGGCACCCCCGCCCCCCGCTGCCCCAAAGTACTGTTTCATCTGGCTGACAGCATTATTCAGCCAGTTTCGCCAGAGTTCCTTCGAGAGTATTTTCAACAAGGTTAAAAATTAAAAGCATTACTGACGTATCAAAAGCAGAAGCCTCCCGTCAGCTCCTGAGATAAGGAGAGGATACCTGAACAATTAGAGAGAGAAAAAGGCATCCCCACTGCTGCAGAACAGCATGCATTTAGGGGTGTGCGTTCGTATGTGTGTGTGTGTGTGTGTGTTTCATGTTTTGTGTCTGTGACTAAATCTTTGCAGCGGCAAAACCCTTTTCCTGCACCCTTTGCTGGAGAGATTTGCCGAGAGTTGCATTGTGTCAGGGAGTCCCCACTTACCTTGATGCTGCTGTCCCAGAATGCGAACAACGAAGTGCTGGCGTCAGGCATCGCAACGCCAAAAGTGCCAGCTTGTGTGCGAGCCCACCCTTCTCTCTGAGGCGCCCTAGTCAGACCACAGATGCTCCTACCAAGGGCCCTGAACTAACGTCCCGAGCTCTGCAAACAAGGAGCCGAGGACTTGTCTGCAACGCTGAGAGTCAGGACAGAAGCTGAGGAGGGGGACGAAGTCCCCCCTGCATCACTGCCGAAGAAAGGTTCTTCCATGGATGTACCAAGGCTGCTCCAGCATCAGGTACCTCTCCTTTCTGCTGCCATCCAATCAGAAGCCAGAGGCACAGAGGCTGGAGCCAGCTCAGCTCTCCCATTGGCTGGTAGAGCCTCTGAGGAAGGCGATTTGCTTTAACCCCGATGGTGCCCAGGCACAACAGAGCATGGAAGAAGTTGCTTCCAAAAACTCTCTTTAGCAACAGCCAAGGCTTTCAGAGAGACCGGGGAAGGGGAATGCTGGGAAATAATCCCCTCCCCCCCATTTCACCTTTTTTAAAAGAAAACCATTGACAAATGGAGAGAGTCTTCTTCCAAAGGCTGGAGAGGACCTTTTTCCTTTTGTAAAAAGGGCTCACAGAGATATACAATAGTAGAGTTGGAAGGGACCTTGGAGGCCTTCTAGTCCAACCCCCTGCCTAGGCAGGAAACCCTATACCGTTTCAGACAAATGGCTATCCAACATCTTTTTAAAGACTTCCAGTGTTCGGGCATTCACAACTTCTGGAGGCAAGCTGTTCCACTGATTAATTGTTCTAACTGTCAGGAAGTTTCTCCTCAGTTCTAAGTTGCTTCTCTCCTTGATTAGTTTCCACCCATTGCTTCTTGTTCTACCCTCAGGTGCCTTGGAGAATAGTTTGACTCCCTCTTCTTTGTGGCAACCCCTGAGATTGAGGGAAGGATGATCTTTTTCAGGTTCTGGGAGTTGAAGTCCACAAGTCTTAAAGTTCCCAAGTATGGACACCCCTGGCTTAAGCTAAAACTGAATTTGGGTAGCTTGGCATTGGTTGGGGGACTATGCTCCAGGTCATCGTATTAAGCCATCAGGTAGTCATTGCATGTTATGTAAACCTTGCAAATGGGTGTTATTACACCACTCTCACGGTTTGGATTGTCCCCCACGTAGACGCTCACTTTTCACTGGCTTCTAGCACAGTGTATCTTTTTGCCCCCCTTATTATTTTCCACTTTGTTGAAATCAATGGACCCGGAACTTGGGAGTGTATAAAAATATTGAAAGAACTTATTTTATTGCCTTGAATGACAGGCAATAAAAGTTGCCAGTCATTTTAGCATTTTGAATACTGAGCCATACTTTTATGCCACCCCCTCCCAACTGTCTTCTCTGACATATTTTTTTTCTGCTTAAATACTTAAAAGTTATTAAAAGCAGTCGCTTCCGATCTCTTCTGACCCATATCATGGTTTGTTTATTTGTACGACTGGTCAACCGAGGCCGCCCTCCAGGAAATTCACTAATGCTTCTCTTCAGAGGGAAGAATAATGTGAACTGTGGGGAAAGACACTGGTTGATGGCCAGTGGCCCAGAGCAGCCCTTCCCTGATTCTAGTTGCAAGAGCAAAGGGATATAGCTTGGGAAGAGTTGCGTTGGACAAACAGGGGTTGCAGGTTTCTGGAATAACAAAAACTTGTTTTGCAAAGGTGGGTTGGGGAGTGTTCTAAGCAGCAGCCCCATTTCTCAACTTTCAGCTGTTCCCCAAATTTTAATCTGCTCCAAGCAAAAAGCCTGTGTCACTTCCTTGGCTTCCTCTTTTCTCACAAAAACTTATGCCTTTAAAAAAAAAGAAAAGAAACAACTCTATGACCATAACATAACAACCAGTTCTCTGCCAAAAGGGGAACTGATACTCAAGGTTGACAGTGGTCAAGAAAGAGAGAGAAGAGGGGAACTTCCTGTCTTTGGAGTTGAAGCCCAACCTGGGTTGAATGTCTTACCTTGTTGGAAGCCATCTCACTGACTGAATGACGAGTTTGCAAAGTCTCCAGCTGATCCAGGCACCAGTCCAACTCTTCCAAGGTCTCGATAGCCAACTTTTGGTAGGCATCCTCTATGAAATGCAAAGAGCATCACTGAAAATGCCATCTAGAAGGCATGTCTGTGCCACCTTAAGGAGTGGCACTGTTAGGTCTCCACACACACTGAAAATTAGGTTCAAAAGTGCCAATAACCTGGGTCACCCTAGGTGGAAACCACAGTGGTACATTCTAAAAAATGGTTCTAGTTTGGGAAAAAAAATGATCCAGCTTTTATTTTTTGCAGTTCATATGTGGCACCTCTCAGAACTATCAAGGTGGGGGCTAAGAATCATGGAGGCATCAGTAAGATTAAATAAAATGGGATAATATTTTAGGAGCTATCGAAGATCCCAGTTGTGATATTTGGAATCAGGAGGGAAGCAAATCCACAGTAAAGAGAACAGGATCATTTGATTCAGAATATTATATTAGCCTCTTCAGGGAACAAGATGCGGATCCACAAGGGATTGCCAGAAAAAAAAAGTATTAATGATTTATAGCAGAGTTGCTGCAACATAAATAAATGCCTTTATTTTGGACGATTTTCCTTAAGGGTTGCAATCCTAATATTTGAATTTGCTTTTGGGATTTTTCTTTTGTTAACATTAGCTCTTTTATACTGTAATTTTATTCTATAATAACTTGAAGCAGCAGTTTGGACATCGAATGCCTGCTGGAAAAAGTAGTTTGCATATATTTTAGATGGCTGGAGCAATGTTTCTAACCTCAGCAACTTTGGCTGGGGAATTGTGGGAGATGAAGTCCATACGTCTTAAAGTTGCCGAGGTTGAGAAACCCAGGGCTAGAGAAATAAGGTAGGTCTTTGCTCTCAAGGAGTGTATAATCTACATTTCAACCTTTCCTGGGCTCGTGCCTGATAGAAGGCTAAATTTAGTTTGTTTTTCCTTTAGTGTACAAGCTCATTCAGAGTGGCTTAGCATTATGCGTGAACCAAGGAGCTATACTTATTCAATATATCATGATCAACCAAACACTGAATTTTAGGGCAAAATCCTGGCTTTAGGCTGCCCTGACACTGCTTACCTTGTCCAAAGAGGCAGGATAAGGAAGCAGAGACAAGAAAGGGATAAAGAAGTAAGAGGTTTTCCTCCTTGCCATTCTGGGACTTTTGAATGCCATAGCCTAGGAATCCTGCTAAAGCGTACTTGGCCATAGCATCGGTATATAAGTTGCCTCCCCCTTGCATTAACCTATCTTACTGGGAGCCATCACCCCCCCCCCCACACACACACACATTTACTGCAGCATGTGCCTCTATGGCATCCCCTGCCTTCTGTCAGACAAGCCCACGGAGGTTGATATATGCTTCTGGAACCCATTTGCCCGATGTCAGGGGTCGACCAAAGGTTTAGCAGAATGCAGGAGAGAGAGAGAGGTGGTTCAGGTTGCCCCGAGGCAGGAAAGGAAGGGCTGCCCATCAGAAGGGCCTGTCTCTTGTGGGGCCGCAGAGACCAGCTGAAAGAGAGCGTTTTGAATAATGGAACAACTGACGTCAATTGGAGACGTTCCACCCGCCGCAGAGGTGGCATGAAACAGAGCCAGAGAAGGAGGGGCAGGGAGAGGGCAGCCCAGAGCAAACACAGACTGCAGAGGATGAGGGGCGTGTGGTGGGGATGGGTGAGAGGGCAGGTAACCCATGGGGTGGGGGGTGGGGAGGCAGGCCCTGGGAGGCTCCCATTAGAATCACCTGCAGCCAGCCTCAATACTACTCTCAACGAAAAGGAGCTGGTATCACCAATCATCCCCCCCCTTTTTTTCTCTTTATGCAGAAGAAACATCCCCCCCTCTTTCCATGGCTTCAATACAGTTGCCTGCTGACACTGCACACACACGAGCTTACGAGCTAGGAGGAGTGCCCCCCCTCCCGAATGTTTAGTTCGAACTTCTGTGGCACAAATTCACTTGGAAAAGAGCAAATCACTCTTTCCCAATATTCAGACATGGGAAAGGGTAAAGCACAGGGCGGGGGCTTGATGGTGGTGGTGGTCAGGGAGCAACTAAAGGAGGTGTGAGAGAAGTAAAATCTTGTAGGAAGACAGAGACAGGCTTGTTTTTTCCTCGCACCTCAAAAAAAAAAAAAACCCAGAATCTGCAGCACCTCCAATTTAACCACTTTTTAAAAAGCTTTTTTGCTTGCAGAGCTCAGCTTGCAGAACTCTTTGCCCATCGAATGTAGCGATGGCTGACAGGAGATTTTGACATATTCAGAAGGGAAAATGTATTAATAGCTGTTAAGCCGTGAACCAACAGTGAGGCTTCCATAGTCCGAGGCAGTCTAGCTCTGAATGTCAGTTGCTGGGAACAACCACAGAGAGGGCATCTGCTTATGAATCTCTCTTGCAGACTTTGTGGAAGCATCTGATTGGCCTCTCTTGAAAGCCAGATGCTGAATGAGGCAGACCTTGGATCCAAATCAGCTGATTTCCTTTTACAAGCTTATGAGCTCTCCAGTTTGTAATATGGGCCACCTCACAAGGCGAGGCCATTTTACTTCAACGAGAGTTAAAAAAAAACAACAACCAGAAAAGAAAAACATCCCAAAGACATCTGAGAAGGTTTACCTGATAGATTGACCTTAGAGGTAGAGAGGGGATTGATGGGACCAGATGATCGCCTGCAAAATACAGCATAAAGTTAAGCTTCTCTGAAGCCCTGTGGTTCTCTGTGGCTGGTGATGTGGAGAAGGGAAAAAAATCCCCAAATTTACTACTAATTTACTTGAGCTATTTACTCAAGAGCGCATCCCCCCTCCCCAACATAGGATTGCAGTATGGCTACCAGCATACAAATTATAATTGAACCATAAACTCTAATTTAAAGAAGGCTGCATCCCTAAGCAAATTTACTTGAAAATTAGCTCTGCCAATATGCCAAGAGGTTGTACTTCAAAGAAGTACAATTTTAAATGGGAGCAGTAATGTGAAATGTCTCCCCTACTTCTCTTTCTTTCAGAAATCTGGGACAAAGGTAGTTTGCACACAGTGAGCTTTCCCTTCCCTCTGGTCAAAACAGGCAAGATGGCAGAAATGGCATCCGTCCTTTTGCCCATTCAATCTCATGGTTGTAGTGAGTGACCCACTTCTTTGACCCCTTCTTGTAGGCATTTTGGCCTTATTGCCTTGTGACCTTGCATCTGCCATCTTGCCCGTTTTGACCTCCGCTGGGAAGACAGCTTGCTCTCACCCTAAAAAATGTTCTTCCCATCTTTGCCTCTGTTCCTTGTTGTGTTCCCTCTGTTTAGAGCTGCACCTGCGACCCTGAGGATGTGGCTTCATAGCTGTATTACATCAGCATTCCTCCTGGTCTTGAATCAGAGGAAAAGTAGGCCAACAGGTAAGCTTCACTGTGCCTCAGAAACCCGGCTGGGGAAGGAGGCTCAGGTCCAGATTTAATTCCCAGCCTCCCTTTCCTCTCCCACCATGTGTCTCCTATCAAGGGGAGAAACAATCACGAATTGCTCACCATTAGATGTGCCTTATGGTGCAAAGTTGAGGAACTCCAGTTTGTGCCTGGAATGGAGGTTTTAGTCACTTTTCAAGGGGCCTAAGCGAAGATCGATTGTTGGTCTTTGGAGATCAGCAATTCCATTGACAGAGTGGTGCAGACATGGGTTGCTCCCGGTTTGGCCCTGATCGGGAGGCTCCACCCACCTGTCTGGATGCTTCTGCACATGCGCAGAAGCATCGCAGGTGTGCAATTACGCACACAAGCACGACAGAAACGGTAGTGCTGGGATTTGCAACCAATCTCTGGGTTGGTAGTCACAGAAAGGAGCAGGAAAGAGCTCAATTCTTTTCCTATCACACTGCTACTCTTATGTGCCCCTCTGACTGGATATTTTTTTTGTTGTTGTTTGTTCTCTTGACATGGGAATATCAGTCTTCCGGAGACGGATATATTCATGTCAAAAGTCATATTTTTTTCCGGTGAGGGGGAGGGAAGGAAAACAACATAGCCAGTCAGTTGGGAAGAGCTCGCAGCTACATCAGGGGAGCTCTCTCTCCTGCATCACCCTGCTGCCCTCCAACATCCCAGCAACTGTTGGTGGTGCTCCTTTTTTAAAAAAAACATGGGAAGGGTCTTCTGGAAAATCATATTCCTGTGGGAAACAAAGGAACTTGCTCTTTCACTTTTTCACAGCCCAGGAATCTATTAAAGATGGAGCTTGCAACTGGTGACCCCACACAGGACACACAAAAACGTATTACAGTAGTCAAAATTGGGGTACCTCTCCCAAAAAGATAACACGAAGAGAAGAATGACCGTGCAAATCCTGTATTTGTTAGGACTAGCAAAAAAGCGAATACATTTAATCGGGTATATGATCAATGAGATGTCTCTTCCCTTGTTTATACGGACTGCTCTTTTGTACATACAAATCTATTAGTTGTTGGCAAGTTTGCCAAAACCTAGAATTACCAATCATCCAGAAAACTGACAGACCCGTAATCATAAAACAAAATGGTTTAGGGTTATGTGGGCAGAAATAGCACTTGGACTTACTGTATATATTGCTTCACGGCCCTCTCTAAGTGGTTTACAGAGTCAGCCTATTGTCCCCACAATCTGGGTCCTCATTTTACCGACCTTGGAAAGATGGAAGGCTGAGTCAACCTTGAGCCGGTGAGACTTAAACTGCCTAACGGCTGGCAGCCAGCAGTCAGCAGAAGTAGCCTGAAGTACTGCCTTCTAACCACTGCCACCATGGCTCGATGTTTCCATGGGGAGATGCCTCCATGGAAGCCAAGTGTCCAAATCTCTTGCAATTGACGCCAACATGGCCCCAGAGAGCAGGGCCTAGTGACACAATGGGTGTGTCTCTGTGTGGCTGCAACCGTCTTAAGCAGACAATAGAAGTTCAGCAAACTCAAGTTCTGGACCACACAGCCACCAAAAGCATCCTCAAGACAGCCAAATGTATGCACCATCAGACCATATCAGGAGAATGGAGAAGACCTCCCTGTAACAGCTTCTATTTCTGCAGCAGACGGGGGGGTGTTATGAGAACATGGTCCTTGCAAACGCTACTTGAGGCATCTTTGTACACAATAGGGAGGACAAAAGGACAATACCCCAGAGACAGTGTCTTCTGTCTGCACTTTTGCTTTACCAAATCATCCTGCAGAAAGAACTACAGGGTCATAAAAAAGGGTTTCTGCAGGTTGATTGAATGCCAAAGCGGGGCACAGTTTCGCCAACCACCCCTTTAATTGCCAGTCCCCACGCGATTCCTTCCTTCCTGCCCCATCTGAACCTGTCACTCACTTGTTGCAGACATGGTCCCGGAGGTGGGTCAAGACAGCAAAGTTGCTGCGAACTGTCCGCAGGCTGGCCAAGACCTGTGAGTGAGGGAAGAAGAGCATCCCTATGAATCAACCATGTTACGTATGTGTGTGTGTGTTTAAACACACACACACACACACACACACACACACACACACAAATACATATTTGAACCAACCCACTTATTGGATTTGCCTCCTACGGTGAGCCATAAATGAAATAAAAGATTAACTAGGCCACAAAGTTAGCCATGGTTAAAATTAACCACGTTTAGCATATTTTACGGTCTTAACTGACCAGGTTATACAATCCAAGCCTGAAAGTATGTTATCACTCAGGAGGGCCTCTAACCCTTCATACAACTTTTCCCTGAAAGCTCCCCCCCTTCCTCCTTTAGAGCGGGGGTCTCCAACCTTGGCAACTTGAAGCCTGGCAGACTTCAACTCCCAGAATTCACCAGCCAGCTGGCAGTTGAAGTCCTCCAGGCTTAAAGTTGCCCAGATTGGAGAACCCTGCTTTAAAGAATACTGTGAGGTTTGCAGGCGTGGGTTTGCAGTCTTTAGTCAGTCTCTTTTCCTCTCTGACTCCCAATTCCGCCTCTCAGTCGTCTTCTTGCAGCTACCAGAAATGGAAGTTTTCTTTTGCTGTCTGATTAAGGAGAAGATGAGGCTGTTTATAACCTTCCTTCCCAGGTAGTACCAAAACTCTGGCTCCCAGGAGGGAAAAATTGCATGCTCACTCCAGGTAGTGAATTCACTCTTCCATGCACTTCCCTTCTTTTAAGAGACAAAATGTTTTCCTCCTGCAGAACACTGTTATAGAACAGTGAGATATCCCAAAAGGAGGGATATGGGAATGCCAAACCATATGCAGGTAGTCTTTGAATTACAAATTGGGGCCAGAATTTCCACTGCTAAGCAAACAGGCTGTTAAGTAAGTTGTGCTTTTTTTTTTGGCCAGTTATTAAATCACTGCAGTTTTTAAGTGAATCAACGTCATTAAGTGAATCCAGCTTCCCCCGTTGACTTTGCTTGTTGTAAGCCAGTTGGGATGATCACAAATGGCAAACACATGACCTCTGGAGACTGCAACCGTTGTAAATACCTGCCAGTTGACAAATGCCTGACTTTTGATCACACGATTATGGGGAATACTGTGAGAGTCGTAGGTTTGAGGGCTGGTCATAAGTCACTTTTTTCCAACAGCAGTTATGCTGCAGTAACTTTGAACAGTCGTTAAAGAAAAGGTTGTAAGCCAAGGACTACCTGAATGTGAGGCATGTACAGTGGGGCAAAAAAGTATTTAGTCAGCCACCAATTGTGCAAGTTCTCCCACTTAAAAAGATGAGAGAGGCCTGTAATTGGCATCATAGGTAGACCTCAACTATGAGAGACAAAATGTAAAAAAAAAACCAAATAATCACATTGGCTGATTTGAAAATAATTTATTTGCAAATTATGGTGGAAAATAAGTATTTGGTCAATATCAAAAGTTCATCTCAATACTTTGTTATATATCCTTTGTTGGCAATGACAGAGGTCAAACATTTCCTGTAAGTCTTCACAAGGTTGGCACACACTGTTGCTGGTATGTTGGCCCATTCCTCCATGCAGATCTCCTCTAGAGCAGTGATGTTTTGGGGCTGTCGCTGGGCAACACGGACTTTCAACTCCCTCCAAAGGTTTTCTATGGGGTTGAGATCTGGAGACTGGCTAGGCCACTCCAGGACCTTGAAATGCTTCTTACGAAGCCACTCCTTTGTTGCCCGGGCGGTATGTTTGGAATCATTGTCATGTTGAAAGACCCAGCCACGTTTCATCTTCAATGCCCTTGCTGATGGAAGGAGGTTTGCACTCAAAATCTCATGATACATGGCCCCATTCATTCTGTCCTGTACACGGATCAGTCGTCCTGGTCCCTTTGCAGAGAAACAGCCCCAAAGCATGATGTTGCCACACCCATTCTTCACAGTAGGTATGGTGTTCTTTGGATGCAACTCAGCATTCTCTCTCCTCCAAACACAACGAGTTGTGTTTCTACTAAACAGTTCTGTTTTGGTTTCATCTGACCATATGACAGTCTCCCAATCCTCTTCTGGATCATCCAAATGCTCTCTAACAAACTTCATACGGGCCTGGACATGTACTGGCTTAAGCAGGGGGACACGTCTGGCACTGCAGGATCTGAGTCCATGGCAGCGTAGTGTGTTACTGATGGTAGCCTTTGTTACGTTGGTCCTAGCTCTCTGCAGGTCATTCATTAGGTCCCCCCGTGTGGTCCTGGGATTTTTGCTTACCGTTCTTGTGATCATTTTGACCCCACGGGGTGAGATCTTGCGTGGAGCCCCAGATTGAGGGAGATTATCAGTGGTCTTGTATGTCTTCCATTTTCTAATTATTGCTCCCACAGTTGATTTGTTCACACCAAGCTACTTGCCTATTGCAGATTCAGTCTTCCCAGCCTGGTGCAGGTCTACAATTTTGTTTCTGGTGTCCTTCGACAGCTCTTTGGTCTTCACCATAGTGGAGTTTAGAGTGTGACTGTTTGAGGTTGTGGACAGGTGTCTTTTATACTGATAACAAGTTCAAACAGGTGCCATTGATACAGGTAATGAGTGCAGGACAGAGAAGCCTCTTAAAGAAGAAGGTACAGGTCCGTGAGAGCGAGAAATCTTGCTTGTTTGTAGGTGACCAAATACTTATTTTCCACCATAATTTGCAAATAAATTCTTTCCAAATAAGCCAATGTGATTGTTTCGGTTTTTTTTTACGTTTTGTCTCTCATAGTTGAGGTCTACCTATGATGCCAATTACAGGCCTCTCTCATCTTTTTAAGAGGGAGAACTTGCACAATTGGTGGCTGACTAAATACTTTTTTGCCCCACTGTATACTAAGGGCAACAGGAAGATTGATAAAAATGATATACCATATTTTTCGGAGTATAAGACGCACCAGAGTATAAGATGCACCAAGGTTTTGAAGAGGCAAATTAAAAAATATATTTTTTGACTCTACAAACCTCCCCAAAACTGCCCGTTTTTTTGCAAAAACGGGCCCATTTTTTTCAAAAAAAGGGCATGAATAGCCCTTAGGGGGCTTGAGAGTGTTCTTGGGGAGGTGAAGCCTCTCACAAGCTATGCACGGCCATTTTGGTGAAGGGGGTGGAGTTTCAGGAGGCAGGAGGCAAAAAATGCTGTATTCAGTGTATAAGACGCACCCAGATTTTCAGCCTCATTTTTGAGGGGAAAATGTGCGTCTTATACTCCGAAAAATACGGTACATGGGATGCAGAGTGGAAGCCTGAGAAGCAGGCTGAGAACCGTTAGGGACGATTGTCGTTGGTTCTGTGAACCGGTAATAATAAAAAAGCTTCCGAGGATCACATGGCTCAGCTGTGTGAGCTGCGTGATCATCGGAAGCTTCCCCCTCCCCCGCTTTTTAAAGCATTTTTTTTCCTGCCGGTTCGCCTGAACTGGCAGGAAAAAAATGCTTTGAAAAGTGAAAAAAAGTTGACCATGCCCACCAAGTCACATGACACCCCCCACCAGGCCACGCCCACTGAACCGGTGTGGTGGGGGGATTTGCTGAAAAGCTATGTATAGCACGTTGGAAGCAGGGAAATTCATTATTTTTTGCACATATAAACTTGGGAATAAGGATGATAAAAAACAGATAAAAACAATTATGCAACATTAATTCCCCAAATATCTAGGTATGATATGTGACTGTGACCAATAAGTTTAAATGACTTTTAGAAAGAGTTCAAAAAAAATAATCAAAAGTGAGGAAGGGCCCATGAGGGAAGAACCCCAATGCTTTCCAGAGAATTGAGGCTACAATTCACAACCCTAGTGGCTTGGCCCCACGGCCTTAACATATCAGGTTGGAGGAAGCCGCATAGGGAACATGATCTCATTATGCTTCTGAACATGTTCTTAACTTGGCACAGGGACACAGCATGCCAAGATTGACAAGGGTAGATCATTTTCAGCCCTAAAGAGAATACCTACCTGTGCAAATGGAGTAACGATCAAGTCTTCTCCATGCCTGCAAGGGGAGAAGAGAAGGAATGTTAATGGCTACAAAGTCGAAAGAGTGGGTTTAATTTCTGAATCCAGCATGAAGTGCCATACGGAGAGCCCTATCCAGGTAACATCCCTGTCCTTAGCTAACCCAGAGTAACTGATGGTCTTAGAACTTGCTTTCCACACTATGGCAGACCTTTCAACATATCCCGGAAACCTGGATCAGAACCCGCCCTGTACCCCTTTCATAAGACTCTGTCCCCGTGCCTTGCACGAAATTCACTGAACTTGACATGGGATTGTTCTCAAATGTAAAAAAATGAGAAGCTGAAGAGGATTATTCGAGTTGCAAACATCAGGGTAGAATTCTTCTGCGGTCGAGAACGAGAAGAAGAGGAGTGAAAGAAGAAAGAGGTAAGGAGAGGAGGGTGGAAGGAAGAAAAAGAGAAGGAGAGAGGGTAGGAAGGGGAAGCGGAAGAGCAGGAGTAGGGGAGAGGTAAGGGAAGAAAGAAGGGGAATGAGAGGAGGAAGGAATAAAGTAGAGAAGGGAGGGAGGGAGAAAAGAAAGGGATAACAAGGTGGTGTTACAAAGGAATGGTAAATAAAGCAACCCAAATTGTATATTATAACCTATTAAATGGAATAACAAATGTATAAGAATGACAAGTGTAAAGAAGAATGACAATTATGTGAATTGTTATTTAACCATTGTTGTTAAATATTATATTATATTATATTATATTATATTATATTATATTATATTATATTATATTATATTATATTATTATATTAATTATATTATATTATATTATATTATATTATATTATTATATTTATATTATATTATATTATATTACATTACATTACTTTATATTATTTTATAATATTATATTTTATAATATTATATTATATTATATTATATTATATTATATTATATTATATTATATTATATTATATTATATTATTATATTATATTATTATATTATTATATTATATTATATTATTATATTATTGTATTGTATTTATATTATATTATATTATATTATATTATATTATATTATATTATATTATATTATATTATATTATATTATATTATATTATATTATTATTATATTATTATATTATATTATATTATTATATTAACTATTATGTGAACTTACAGTGGTATGTTAAGAGAGTAAAAAACAAGAAACTTTTATATATATAAAAAAAGAATTCTTCTGCGATCTTTCTTTAATCCCAGCTAGACTAGTCACTAGACTTAGAGCAGCTGGACTGCTGTTAGGGATGTAACCCTAGGCTTGGCTTGGCAATGTATATAAGCTATGATTACTTTACTGTTACTTTAAAAGCTTAAGATATGTAATTGGTTTATTACCTCAAGCAGCCATAAGAGGGAGCCAGAATGGCTGTTAGCTCTCTGTTTTTGTTAGACGCTGGTGGGTGTATTGTGAGGTATTGTGGTTTGCTACTGTTAGCTATATTTTGTGTGCTAGACTGACTATTTTGATAACTGAATTACTGAACCGTGTATGACTTGGACTGTTAACCGGACTCTGAATACCTCTATATTTCTACATAGTAAACTACTATATTTTTATACTATTCAGTGTCTCTGTATGCTGGTTTGTGCGTGTTATTCCATATCACTCTCATTACGCTTCTCTGCATACTCGCTCTTCTAACGGGGAGCTTAATTACTTAACAACTGCAAACATCCCAAGATGCAGTGTGGTCCCTGGGAGGCCAGTGTGACTCTGGTTTTACAGCCAGAAGAGGAGCATCTAGAAATTCCACATAACAAAAAATATCAAAGATGGGAAAGAAAGAAATGGGTTTTTGTGTGATTGGATGAGCCTCACTTTCTGTTAGCAAAAGACAGAAAAATGTACAGGGGTTACCAGTGTCCTCTGTGCTTACATGTCACTGCTGATGGAGGAATTGCGGGACATGCCTTTCGGGGACAGGTCATAGTCGCTGTCCGATCGGTAGAGGAAGGACTCCCGACGTTGGCTGTGGGGTGTTGTGCCTTGTAAAACAAGTCCCAGGCCCAGATTGGCCTGGGAACCAAGGGGACTTCGTCCTGGAGAGAAGCCATTCTCAACATCAAAGCTGTAGAAAGACAAAAAGAGAACGCCAAAAGGTAAAAACAATTGCTCCAGTTGCTTTGTTCAGTCTTTTCCTGTTGAAAGGGACATTTTATTTTTAAAGAAGATGGCAATTGTGGCTCATAATATAGACCAGTGATGGCGAACCTTTTTTGCCTCCAGTGCCAAAAGCCTGCGTGTGCACGCTATCACATGCGCTCATGTGCCCACCCCCATAATTGAATGCCCTTCAGCGCCATTCTTCCTGCGCATGCACGCATGACACACACCCCGGTTGCCATGTGCATGTGCACCCAGCTTTCTTGGAGCCTGGGGAGGGCGAAAACGCCCCCCTCCGCCGCCTGGAGGCCCTCTGGAGGCTGGAAACAGCCCATTTTCCGACTTTCAGTGGGCCCAGTAGGTCCGTTCGTCGCCCTCCCCAGGCTGCAGAGGCTTTCTAGGAGCCTGGGGTGGGCGAAAAACGGCCCAACACGCAAACTGGAAGTCTTCCGGGTTGCCCATTGGGCCGTCAGGGAAGCCTCGGGAGGGCGAAAAACGCCCAAAAATCAGCTGGCCAGCGTGCGCATATGTGCTGGCGCTGATAAGGTAACGCCTCGCGTGCCCTCAGAAATGGCTCCGCGTGCCACTTATGGCATGCGTGCCATAGGTTCACCATCACGGATATAGACTAAGCCTCCAATGAAATTACAGGTAGTCCTCAATTTAACAGGAGTTGAAGAAGGATGAAGGAAGATCTATTATGGAAATGAGGAATTGTAGTAAGAACTATGAAGCAATGGCACAATTTGCCTCTGGGTATTGTGGGTACCAAATCGCTGGAGGTTGTCAAGAAAAGATTGGACAACCATTTGTCTGAGATGGTATGAGGACTCCACCTTGGGCAAAAGGTTGGACTAGAAGGGACTTCAAAGTCCCTTCTAGCCTCCTGTCACAATCAACCCAATGCTGATAGCATCGCCAAATGAAAGATACCAAGGTCAAGAATACAGGCAGGATGAGCTTCCTGACCACTTTCTGGACATCTCTGAAAACAGTTGCCAGAAATAAAAGAGGGATGAAAAGTCATTGCATGCATCTCCCCCTTACATTTGGTCTAGTCATGGTTAAGACACCAGGCTAGAAAGCAGAAGATTGCAAGTTCTATTCCTGCCTTAGCCACAAAAGCCAGTGGGATGACTTTGGACCACTCATTCTCTCAGTCTAAACCACTTGGCAGGATTATTGTAATGAGAAAAATAGGAGGCAGAAGGAGTATTAGGTATATATGCTGCCTTGAGTTGTTTATAAAAATAATAAAGGTGGAATAAAAGAATAAAATGAAAATATCACAGAAAGTGTCAACACTTGGTTGATCTTGGCTAATTGTCAAAATACAAAGAATGATGGACAGGTGGTATTTTGGAGGAAGACCAGCAAGAAATCTCACAGTATAAGCTAGACCGGAACTTTAGAAAAAACGTCTCAGAAAAAGGCAGTGGTCTGGTTGTCAAGGTACTCCAGGGAAACTTTACCTTCTAGTTTCCTCTTCTCCCGCAAGTAATTATCAGAATTTAGAAGGTCCTCTTACATTCCCTACTAAGAACTAAGCAAGTGGTTAAAAACACAAATACGGTGCAAATGATGGCATATTCAACACAAGCATGCTGAAAAGCATAGACAACCTTAAAGGATTAGCCTGAAGGTTACCTCTTTTGTATGAGAGGGTGGGGAGAGATAGGAGCTTTGTTTGCTTGATGAATTCGACTCTTTTTGTAAGGTTGGAATGCATTTTGTTTTATTACGAAAATCTGTATGGCCACCCAACTCATTCATGGTGACTCCTGTAAACTTGGGAGTTCTCTTGCTTTTCTTTCTTGCTATTCTTCTCCTCCACTCCTCTCCTCCTCCTTATGCTCTCTCTTCTAGGAGAGAGAGGAAGGTATATGGGATTATACCTAGATACTTTTGTGAGCAAGAGTAGCTTGTTTGTGAAAAACAAGAAGCAATGGATGGAAACTAATCAAGGAGAGAATCAACCTAGAACTAAGAAGAAATTTCCTGACAGTTCAACAACTAGAACAACAATTAATCAGTGGAAAGACTTGCCACCAGAATGTCTTTGAAGATTCTCCGTCATCCAGGTCATGGTTATCCCAAAGGTACATTTTCAAGAGGCAACTAGACTTCCTGGCTTTTCTTTGAAGACGTTTCGCTTCTCATCCAAGAAGCTTCTTCAGATTTTTGAATGAGAAGTGAAATGTCTTGAAAAAGCGCCTTTGGGACTTGCCACCAGAAGTTGTGGGTGCTCCAACACCGGAGGCTTTTAAGAAGAGATTGGACAACCATTTATCTGAAATGTTATAGGGTTTCCTGCTTGAGCAAGGGGTTGGCCTAGAAGACCTCCAAGGTCCATTCAAATGCTGTTATTCTGAAAGGTTTGCTATATTGACAGATTGTAGTGGAGTGTAGTCTGGAGTCTCAGGAAGGAGGGGCTGCTTCCCAGAAGGCAAAGGGGCAGCGGAGCTTTCATGTCTGGTTGGCCAGAAGAGGGATGATCCTTCCTAGCAGTTCACAGGGTATATCTATTGTTATGCAGATCATAGTTTTAGTCTGGCAAGGTTCTCTCTATAGGTGAATAGCAATAAATGACCGTATTTTTCGGACTATAAGACGCACTGGCGTATAAGACGCAACGAGATTTCAAAGAGGAAAGTAAGAAAAAAAAGTTTTTGTCCTCCCCGGCCCCCAGAAGCACTCTGCAGGCTTCAGCAGGGCTGGGGGAAGGCAAAAACGCCCCCTTTTTCACCACAACAGGGGCATTTTTCCCTTCCTCCAGCCCTTCTGAAGCCTGCAGAGTGCTTCTGGGGGATGGGGGAAGGCAAAAACATCCCCATTTGGGTGGAAAATGGCCCATTTTTTGCCCATTTCACAAAAATTGGATGCGGGGGTAGGGCTTTGGGAGGCCAAAAATGGCTGTATTCGGTGTATAAGACGTATCGACATTTCCACACTCTTTTAGGGGGAGGGAAAGGTGTGTCTTATACTCCAAAAAATACGGTACTCAGAAGTAACTCCACAAGTTTTTTTTTTGTCTGTTCTGTCTGACAAGATGGAGATCATCACTGTTATAAATGGGGCACCTTATTTTATAGGCAATTTTAATCATCAGTGGTTAGCAAATAAATGTCTTTGTCTTGGCCCTTTTTTGCAATATTGTTTCTGGCAGTTTTGTACATTCAAATGTAGGAGGAAATCTCCAAGATTGGTTTCAACTGGAGTTGAACCAAATGGTCCTGAGGATTGGATTAAATATGCTTTGTGGTCCCTTCCAGCCCCATGAATCTGATTCTTTGAGTTGACAATGGCGTAAGCTGGCAGGAGCACAAGCAAAGAGAAGTGTTCCAATATCTCAGTGTTCCAATATCCAATATAGCAGTATTCCAATATCTCAGGGGTTGCCACAAAGAAGAGGGAGTCAAACTATTCTCCAAGGCACCTGAGCGCAGGACAAGAAGCAATGGGTGGAAACTAATCAAGGAGAGAACCTAGAACTAAGGAGAAAATTCCTGACAGTTAGAACAATTAATCAGTGGAACAGCTTGCCTCCAGAAGTTGTGAATGCCCCAACACTGGAAGTCTTTAAGAAGATGTTGGGTAGCCATTTGCCTGAAACGGTATAGGGTTTCCTGCCTAGGCAGGGGGTTGGACTAGAAGACCTCCAAGGTCCCTTACAACTCTGCTATTGTATTAAAAAGAACAAATCCAGACAGGTCCATTACTAAAACATGGTGGAGATGTCATCTGGATCCAGGGTTGAGAAATGCGCAGGAAGAGCTCTTTACATTACATAAGCTTGGGTGAAGGAAATTCAAGATTTAAACCAGAGGGCCAGGTGACTTTGTTCTGCAGTAGTCGCTCTTCTTCATTATTAGCATTTCTTGCATGTGAAATAAAAATAACCTATCAATCCCAGCCTTGTCCTAGATTCCTCGGAACTAGTTTCCAAGTGCAGATTAGAGTTTGTAAACAAGGATTTGTTTACAAGGGGCTGCCACATATAAGAAGAGGCCAACCTATTCCCCAAAAGCACCGGAAGTCAGAACAAGAAGAAGTGGATGGAAACTAACCAAGGAGAAATCCTGACAATTAGAACAAAATCAGTGGAAGAGCTTTGCCTTCAGAAGTTGTTGGTACTCCATCACTGGAGGTTTTTTTCAGAATAATTGGTCAACCATTTGCTTGAAATGCTGCAGGGCAGGGGTGTCAAACTCAATTTCATTGAGGGCTGCATCAAGGTTTTGTTTGATTTGGGGAGGCCAAGGTAGGTGTGGCCAGCTCAATATCACTCATGTTGGGGGTGCCTGTGGTGGCCTGAGCACTCTGCCAGTAAAAACTGGGTCCCAAGCTCCATTTTTGGCTGCGATGGCCTCCTGCAACCCTCTGCCAGCGAAAACAGGAGAGCCCGTGAGGGCCGTCCATTTTTACTGGCAGAGGCATCACAGGCTGGTCCTCCACTGTTTTCAGGGTGGCCATGCGGGCCAGATCTAAGCACCCCATGGACTGGATCTGGCTCCCAAGCCTTTAGTTTCACACCCCTCCTATAGGGTTTCTTGCATGAGCAGCGGGTTAGACTAGAAGACCTCCAAGGTCCCTTCCAGCTGTTATTCTGTTATTTATTACCAGGTCTTGGCTGAAGCTGTGACATTATCACATAATTGACTTTGGGGGTTTAATGAAAAGAAGGACTAGGGGTGACATGGTAGCATTGTACCAATATTTACAATACAATACAATAGCAGAGTTGGAAGGGACCTTGGAGGTTTTCTAGTCCAACCCCCTGCCTAGGCAGGAAACCCTATACCGTTCCAGACAAATGGCTATCCAACATCTTCTTCAAGACTTCCAGTGTTGGGGCATTCACAACTTCTGGAGGCAATCTGTTCCACTGATTAATTGTTCTAACTGTCAGGAAGTTTCTCCTCAGTTCTAAGTTGCTTCTCTCCTTGATTAGTTTCCACCCATTGCTTCTTGTTCTACCCTCAGGTGCCTTGGAGAATAGTTTGACTCCCTCTTCTTTGTGGCAACCCCTGAGATATTGGAACAATGCTATCATGTCTCCCCTGGTCTTTCTTTTCATTAAACTAGACATACCCAGTTCCTGCAATCACTGTGGCAATGAATTCTCTATGTCATTTGGTGAAGGCTTTCATGAAACAACTCACAGTGCTAGCATTACTGAGAAGGAAATGCTTCTTTTCCCCTACTTTTTATGTAACAGGCACATATTTCTCCCCTAATTTTTACACATATTTTAGCTTCCCCTCCAATCCTGCCCTTCCCCCCACAACAGTTTTAAGGCTTTGATTCTGTCCAATGGCCAGGATTACTTATGCATTTTGGCTCTTGTCCTGTTTCCATGATGCCGTGAGAAAAAAGTGTGTGCCCCACCAGGGAGTAGGAAAAAGAAGGCAGTGGGGAGCGGCGGCATGCCAAGAACCACAGGTGTTATAGACATCATGAATCTGAGGAAACTTCTCACTGAGGACATTTGGAGGTCATCCCATCCAGACCTGGAATGAATCCGTTCTCTTGAAACTCAAGCCGCCTAATGGGCCCAAAGGATGGGACAGGGCTTAGCATTGCAATGCGGCCCACAGACTGAGCTGCAAATCAAGATGTTTACACCTCACAGCTCACTCCTGCTGTGAACTCACGTCTGGTGAGCACAAGTCGGGCCAGCAGCTAATTCCTCAGCCTCACCTTTGCAATAAAAAAAACCCCAGCCTGTGTGCTTTATAGGGTTCTTGGAAGGATCGCGAGGAGCGTACGTACAATGAGTTCCGGAAGACTCCAGAAAGTGTTTTGTGTATGCGGAATAACCTTAGACCAGGGATGTCAAACTCGGTTTCACTGAGAGCTGCATCAGGATTGTGTTTGAACTCAGGGGGTCATTTCGGGCGTGGCTGAGGCAGACGTAGCCAGATTGACATCACTCGTGTTGGAGGGGGGGCTGGGGGGGGCCTGCGGTGCCTCTGCCAGCCAAAATGGGCTCTCAAGCTCCGTTTTCAGCTGCGATGGCCTCCTGCAACCCTCTGCCGCATGAGGCCCTCCCGAGCTTCATTTTCACCGGCGGAGGGTTGCAGGAGGCTGTCGCTGCTAGAAACAGAGCCCGGGAACCCATTTTGGCTGGCAGAGGCACCGCAGGCCAGTCCTTCGCTGTTTCCAGGGTGGCCCTATGGGCCAGATCTAAGTACCCACAAGCCAGATGCAGCCCGCGAGCCTTGAGTTTGACACCCTGCCTTAAGTAGTCATTAAGATGCCATAAGTTTAAAGTCCAGAGAAGGTTCCTCAGCCATCTTTGCTTACTTCATAACATTCCTCAGGACCAATCCCTGACAGGGCAGCATGAGAACCTAACAATAAGTAGCATTTATTTTTTTTAAAAAACCCATAAAAGCTGTGCTGGATCAGAATTAATATAATTTACCCATCTTTTCTTCCCTGGTTGGACCTATTCAAGCCAGACTCAGGTAAACAACCCCCTTGCTTGTTGTCCAGAAGCTGATACACAGAGGTAGGCTGCTTCTGAATAGGGGAAGTTGCCAATCATTGCTGATCACTTTGAAGGCTCTACTTTTAGTTATCAGTTGATCTGAATCTTTTCTAGGAACACAAGAATTTGCTGGGTCAGGCCGAGGACTGTTTCATCCAGTGCTCTGTTTATCCCGAGGATCAACCAAATAGCTTTAGGAAGTGCATTGGTTGGTCATGGAGGGAATAACGTCTCCAGGTAGTATCCCTCAACAACTGGTATTCAAAGACACACTGCTCTGAATACTGTGTAGAGCAGTGTTTCTCAAACTTTGCAACTTTAAGATGTATGGACTTCAACTCCCAGAATTCCCAAGCCAGAATTCTGGGAGTCGACATCTACACCTATGAAAGTTGCAAAGGTTAAGAAACACTATATATTATATTTCTATATTGGCATCATGGGCACTAGCACCCACAGTTTTTCCGTGTGTAAAACCGGGGGGGGGGACAACCCTTGCTAGCTGACATCTTTAGCAACAAGAAATCAAACTACTTCCCATTTTTGTCATTTCAAAAAAGTTCTATTGATTATCAGTGACGTGCGGTCAGTAGAGGCAAGGGAGGCAGGGCCTCACCTCTCTTCATGGAATAATAGTATATAATATTATATACTATATATATATATATAATACATCCGTCCGGCCGTGCCCGGGAGCTGCGGAGGCAGAAATGTTGTCGGCGCCTCCGGATGATGAACCAGTCGCTTGCTTTCGTCATCGGGAGGCCGATAACATTTCTGCCTCCGCAGCTCCCGGGCGTGGATGGACGGAGGTAGCCAGAATGGCGCCGAGGCAGTCCGGTGGACGAGTGACCGAAGATCTCGCTGCCTCGCTTGCTCGCTCATTCGCTCGCCGGACTGCCTCAGCGCCATTCTGGCTACCTTCGTCCGGCCACGCCCGGGAGCTGCGGAGGCAGAAATGTTATCGGCCTCCCGATGACGAAAGCAAGCGACTGGTTCGTCATCTGGAGGCGCCGACAACATTTCTGCCTCCGCAGCTCCCGGGCGCGGCCGGATGAAGGTAGCCAGAATGGCGCCGAAGCAGTCCGGCGAGCGAGCAAGCGACGCAGCCTGATCTTCGGTCGCTTCCAGAGCCGGAGCGGGATGGAGCAGCCACCGCCTTGGAAGTGAGTCGCACGGACGGAGCTTTGGGCCTGAGGAGAGAGGCAGGGACGGAGGGAGTGGGGGGAGAGGAGCCGCCCCCCTCACCCCCCAGGTATTGGGGAAAGCTTTCCCGAAATGGGCGGGGGGTGTCGCGGGAAATAAAAAGGGCGCATGCTGGGGGGGGACGAAGGAGGCTTTGGCGTGCCTTAGAGGTGGGCGGGCAAGCAACGAAAGGAGCAGCGAGGGCGGGCGGTGGCTGCAGGCGGCAAGGCTTGAGCGGGGTGAAAGGGACTGGTGCCGGTGGAGGATGCAATGCTACGCCGCGGTCCCCTTAATGTTCACTCAGGAAGGCGGAGAATGAGACCACGTGTGCTGCACACGTGGTGCCATTCCCCGCCTTCCTGATGACGTCACCAGCCTCCCCAGCCATAACCCTCACCGCACGTCACTGTTGATTATACATTTAGTTCAGGAACTCGGTATTCCTCTTTAACAGTCCTCCAAATGGATTGGACTGCATTTCCTAACTTCTCTAGGTTTTAGCAGCATTTTTCTCCAAAGTTGCACCTTTCAAAAATATTGGATTACAACTGCCATCATCCATCCAACATCACAACTAAGAATCTTAAGTACTTCAGTCCCTTATAATTGCATGGTTTATGGTTAAGGAAAACTACCTTCTAACATAATTCAAGCCCAGGATTAAAAAGAGAATGAAAAATTCAGAAACAAGCAGAACTTAACAAAGTCACCCCCTTCTTACTCATCTTATCTTTTCACTCCCCCCACCCTTTTCTACTGGATTCTGCAGCTGCCCTGTAGCCATCCTTAAAGCAACAAAGAGAATTGGCTGTCCTCTCCCAATGCTCCTTCACTTTTTAACATCTTCTATCTGCTGTTTTCTAAAGACTCTGTGCAACACAAGTGGCTAAAAGTAGGAGAATTGCAGAAAATATACTGTATTTTTCGGAGTGTGACACACCTTTTTCCCTCAAAAGAGGCTGAAAATCTGGGTGCGTCTTATACACTGAATACAACATTTTTTGCCTCCTGAAACCCTGCCCCCTTTGCAAAAATGGCAGTGGATAGTCTTTAGGAGGCTTCCAGAGTGCTCCTGGGGGCTGGGGAGGGCAAAGATGAATGAAAAAGAGGCTGATTTTTGCCCCTCAGCCCCCAGGATCACTCTATAAGCCTCCTAAAGGCTATACGTGCCCTTTTTTTGACAAAAAAACGGACTCGTTTTTGGGAAATCTGCAGAGTGCAAACACTTTTTTTTTAATTTGCCTTTTCAAAATCTTGGTGCATCTTATATTCTGAAAAATAGGGTAATTGCCAGCCTCTCTCCCTCTGGGGCTACTCACTTCTCCTCTACAGAAAGATTAGCCCACCTAAACCTCCTCATTAAGTGAGAATTGAATAGCTTATTAACTTTTCTCCATTTGGGTTCAGAAGAGCTAAAAGCAACTGGCCACACTGAAGTCTACTATTTAGATCGCCCCAAACACTCTGGCCAGTACATTAAAAGGAAGGTGCTATGTCCATCTCCCAGATGGCTACTAGATCCTCCATCTTTCTCACGGCTAGCAAGGCGGATCTGAAGTTTGGCAAAGGGAGAAACTCTGAACAGTTTCTCCCTTTGCCAAATACTTCCTAGACCATTTTCTGTTGTGGCCTGCCAGTGGCCAGCAGAACTGGCAGCAGATTCGGACAGTGAGGAGGTTGGGGAGGAACATGGGCCAGTCCTGGAGTCTGGGGAAGGCTCTGATGAGGGCTCTGTGTCGGAGGCAGAGAGGGGGTCAGGGCCGTATGCCAGTTACCAGCTGCCTTCAGAGTCAGGCATCAGTGAGGCAGATGAACAGCTGGAGCCTGTTCCCAGTGTGCACATGTGCAGAGTTGTCAGACAAAGGGAACAGCTAAAGAACAGGGGTCGACTTGGGAGTAAGGCCACAGGTGGACGATGAATGGCCTTCCCAAAGGAAATAGGAGCGAAAGGGGAGTGGAGTTTGCAGGAGACAATTAGTTTACTTAATTGGTTCGTGACTCTCCAAGACTCCTTGCCATGTTTTGCAGATATCAGCCTGGCAGCTCTCCAAGCCAGATAAGGCTTGTGACTGTAAATCTTCCCTTGAAGGACTTTGCTGGATGTGAATGAGCAGAATTCACAGCAAATTAATAAAAGGGGTTTTTGTCGGGACAAGGAGTCTGCTTCATACTTTCGGTCAGAACATTTTCATTCGGTTACAGCTTTTGAGAGATCAGTGCTTTGGGAACCCAGATGCAGTTTGCTTAAAAGCCAGATCTGGACTGTGGAGGGGAGGAGGATGGGTGGGGCGAAAGACCCTTAAAAGGAGAAGATATCATTTGAACTAATTTTACCAGGGACACTCCCAATGTGGAAGGGCCTCTGGAGGATGTGACCACATCCTCTTCGCAAGCCACAGATGGGCCTAAACCCCAAGGGATTCTGTACAGTATATATATCCAGGTCCCCATATCAACCCCCCATAACCACCAACAGCCTCCCATTCCTATGAAATGCATTTGATTATGGAACAATGGGTATCCTTTCAACAGCTTTGCTCCAGCTCACGTCAGTGCCAAAGACCAGCAGGGTGAGATAATCAGTCAATTGTTTCTGGAGTACAAGCCTCAAACCAGATCCTGAAGTGCCTTTGGGCAGGACGGGGTTGGGGGGTCTGGGGAAACACTCTGGAAATGCCAGGATATGCTTCAGTCTGTCACCCCCACCCCCCCAAATAGAGGGGAGGGGTAGAGGTCCTTCTTTCTATCTACTCCGGCAGAAGCTAGTTTCCAAAAGACGGTGAGGTTATTATTATTATTTTTGAATCAATGCAATGCAAAAAAAAAAAGGAGGAAAAAGAAATAAAAATAAGCACTCCATTCAAAACTGGTTGTTGTTTTGTTTCTGGTTCATCTCTCCCAGTGGCACAACATGGACAAAGCCTTCATTGTGGATCAAAATCTTCTGGATGAACAATTCATCCTGGTGACTAACCAAGCGATGGGAGCTTCCTGCCTCGCTCTCTCGCCACGCTGAAATGTCAGACCCGGTTCCTGAATGAATGAGTCCAGATGATGGCTACGTTGGGCCTGGAGTGCCTCGGACAGAAAAGCCTGTGCCTCTCCCTGCCCTTCCTTCGCTCTCCCAACAGCACAGGGGGATCAGTTGGCCTTGAGGAAAAGGCACTACACTCATATTCAGATTTTTGCAGAACTCTGCAGTCTCGTTGAGACTCAGCTCAGTGGAAAAAGAATAGAAAAGAGAGAGAGGGGAGGGGAAGATCCAACACAGATTTTCTGGATCTCAGAAACGTGGCATCACTTGGTGCAGTGGTGGGTTCCGGATCCCGTCGCAATCTGTATGCTGCGACGGGGCTGGGCGTCCACCATGGGCATGCGCGCTGCGGACATATGCGCACTCACTGCCCTGCGGCACTCCAGCTGCTCAACGGAGGTCGCGTAGGCACCATGCGCTAGGCGTGTGCGTGCAAATGGGCCAGTTAGCTTAAATACAGGTAACGAATGAGGGCGGGTAGCTGGGCCCTCTAAAGCACCGTTCCGGTACAGTGGCTGCTGCTCCCAGCAGCCACTGGTACGCTCGTACCGGGATGTACCGGCTGAAACCCACTACCGGCTTGGTGGTGTGTTTTTCACTTGGTTGCTGTTAATCAGAGTAGGGTGACAGAGTCAAATCTAGTCCAGGATCTTGTGACTAACCCTGGCAGTATCCTATCTCCTACTATACACAGCCAGAAGCCTCCTGGGAAGCTCACAAACAGGGGGCAGAGATTACAGGTAGTCCTCAACCTATGACCGCAATTGAGCCCAATGTTTAAGTTGCTAAGTGAGGTAGTTGTTAAGGTGAATTCTACAACTTTTCTTGCCACCCTTGTTAAGTGGATCAGATCAGTGTTACGTTTGATAGGTGAATTTGGTTTTCCCATTGACTTTACTTATCAGAAGATCAAAAAAAGGTGATCGCAGAACCCCGGGACCGTCATAAATATGAACCAGCTGCTAAGCATCCAAATTTTGATCGTGTGACCAAGGGGATGGTGCAATGGTCATCAGTGTGAAAAATGGTCATAAATCCCTTTTTTCAGTGTTCTAGCTTTGGAGGGTTAGCAAACAAATGACTGTAAGTCGAGCATTACCTGCAATCACTTATTATTTCCTAATAATTGTTGTTGCACATAACTTGTGAGAAATACCTCACGCCAGGGGTGTCCAAACTTGGGAACTTTAAGACTTGTGGACTTCAACTCCCAGAATTCTGGGAGTTGAAGTCCACAAGTCTTAAAGTTCCCAAGTTTGGACACCCCTGGCTTATGCTGTTTAAGACAGAGCAACAATTTCTCCTCCTCCATTTTCAAAGCACGTAAAACGTAAGGCCATTTGAGCACCTGAGACTGAAAACCCCCTAAATATGCTTCTTTCTGTTGTGAAAAAAATCAAAATAAATAGCCCTTTGCTACCTGATAAATAAAGTCCGCTAAATGAAGGCAGGCAGAGGTAGACTTTTTCAGTACAGGGAGGTTTCATTTCGTTAACACAGGAGTTTTGGAAGGTCCATTTACTAACTCCACAATTGGTCTAACTCATTACAATATCAGAATAACAGATTTGGAAGGGACCTTGTAGGTCATCTAGTCCAACCCCCCTGCTTAAGCTGGAGACCCTATATCTGGGATGGCGAACCTATGGCACGCGTGCCACAGGTGGCATGCAGAGCCATTTGTCAGGGCATGCGAGGCACGCTGGCCAGCTGAGTTCAGGCTTTTTAAAAGCCATTTTTCGCCCTACCCAGGCTCCAAAGGCTTTATAGGAGCATGGGGAGGATGAAAAGAGCCTCCCCCCCCCTCGGAGACCCTCCGGAGGCTTCAGGAGCTTTCCTGAAGCCTCCGGAGCACAAAAAACTGGCCCTATGGGCAAACTGAAAGTTCGGGAATGGACTTCCGGTTTGCTTGTAGGGTCGTTTTTTGCCCTCTGGAGGCTTCAGGGAAGCTTCCTGAAGGTCCCCGAAGCCTCTGGAGGGCTTAAACCGACCCTACGAGCAAACCTCCTAGGGTCATTTTTTGTACTCCGGAGGCTTTAGGGAAGCCTGAAGCCTCTGGAGGGCCTCCGGGGGGGCAGGGGAGGCTGTTTTTGCTCTCCCCAGGCTCCTATAAAGCCACTGGAGCCTGGGGAGGGCAAAAAAACCATGCAAAATGAGGGGGAGTGCCGTGCATGTGCACTGGGTGTGTGTCGCACATTGCATTATGGGTGTGGCACGCTGGCACATGATCCCCCTTCACTCCCCCCTTTATGGCACACAGCCAAAAAAGGTTCGCCATTGCTGCCCTATAACATTTCTGGCAAGTGGCAGTCCAGTCTCTTCTTGAAAGCCTCCAGTGATGAAGCTCCCACAAGTTCTGAAGGCAACTTCTGTTCCATGGGTTGATTGTTCTCACTGTCAGAAAATTCCTCCTTATTTCTAGGTTGAACCTCTCCTTGATCAGTTTCCATCCATTATTCCTTGTCTGGCCCTCAGGTGCTTTGGAAAATACGTTGACCCCCTGCTCTCTGTGGCAACCCCTCAAATATTGGAAGACTGCTATCGTGTCTCCCAGGGCCGGATTTTCCTATAGGCTAACTAGGCTTCAGCCTAGGGCCTCAAGATCAAGAGGGGCCTTTTATTCTTATTTATTATCCGTGCCACATTTTTTATAAAGGTTAGTACCAATTACAACATGTTTCATTTAATATATTGATATATATCACAGTAATGATGTATTTTATTATCTCTCATGTAATTTACAAACTTAAAAATGGGAGGTGAAAGGGCCCCATAAGTGAAATAGCCTAGGGCCTCTTTTCATCTAAATCCGGCCCTGGTGTCTCCCCTCTTCATTAGACTAGCCATGCCCGGTTCCTTTAACCGTTCTTCATATGCTTTAGCTTCTGGGCCCCTAATAATCTCTGCTGCTCTTCTCTGCACTCTTTCCAGAGTCTCAACATCTTTTTTATAGTGTGGTGACCAAAACTGGATGCAGTATTCCAAGTATGGTCTTACTAAGGCTTTATAGAGTGGTACTAGTACCTGAAATGGTCTTGATTCAGTCCCTCTGTTAATGCAATTTAGGATTGCATTGGATTTTTTGGCTGCTGCCACACACTGTTAGCTCATATTTAGCTGGTTGTCCACTAAGACTCCAATATCCCTCTCACGGTTACTGCTATTAAGCCAGGTTTCATCTAATCTGTATGCGTGCTTTTGCTTTTCTTGCCTAAGTGTGAGACTTTACTTTGGTCTACGTTGGATTTCAATTTGTTAGATAGGGCCCAGTGTTCAAGTCTGCCGAGATCCATCTGGATCTTAAGCCTATCATCTAGGGCAGGGGTGTCAAACTCGTGACCCATGGGATGGATGCATCACACGCTGGCCATGCCCACCCCCAGTTTGGCGAAGGGGGAGGGGAGGTCGCGATACGTCACGTTACTACAATGTGGCGTGCAAGTTTGACACTCCTGCTCTAGGGTGTTGGCTGTTCCATCCAGCTTAGTGTCGTCTGCAAATTGGATGAGTTCCATTTCTATTCCCTCATCCAATATTTGCAATATTTGCAGATTTCGCATGCAAACAGCGGGGCAGCCCACGAATGGCAGGAAATCATAAGCAGGGATGGAAAGAATCAGCCCTGCCCAGGGCTTATCCCTGGAGGTAGACTTCCTCCAGTCATGCAGTTTCCATTCCAACGGATGGACACAAACCCACTTTCCTGAAAATTGGTGGGAAAACTCCAGCATTTTTCAGCAGCTCAGGCGTGGACCTGAAGCCAAAATCAAGCTCAAACAAACCAAACGTTACTTCCCAAGCCAAGAAAGACACACATTGAACAAAGGCGAGATGGCTGCTTCTGAAGTCGCTGGTGGAAGGGACATTTCGGTAAGAATGAGCAAGGTCACCTTGTTATCTGTCTGACACACACACACCATTTTTTTTCTTGGTTGCCTGTGACTTTGCATGTTAGGGGAATCCAGTTGCTGTTCCCTGTGGTGTATACCAGATTATGTAAGCTGCAAGGCCTATATACACCCTACACCAGAGATGCCTAACCCTTTCCAGACTGAGTGCCCAAAGAGTGCGTGCCTGAGCCCCCCAAATGCAATGCACGCCCCCTAGGGGTGGGTTCCTGCCAGTTCTAACCTCTTCTATAGAAGAGGTTCCACAAATCTACAGTGCCGTTTAGAACCGATTCCATCTCCCTCCCCCCACCCGTCCGGACATCATCAAGATGAAGAGCGAGAGGAGGAATTCTGGGAGTTGAAGTCCACAAGTCTTAAAGCTGTCGAGTTTGAACACCCCTGGGAGTTTTTTTCTAAAGGGTTAGGGGTGCAAAGGTCTTGTAACCTGACAGCTTTAAGACTTGTGTGCTTCAAATGCCAGAGTTCCTGAGCCAACATTTTGGTTGCTAAGCAAGAGCGTTGTTAAGTGAGTTTCACCACATTTCACAAGTTGGCCACGCCCACCAAGCCACATGGCTGCCAAGCCACTCCCACCCGGGAACATGGCTGGCAAGCCACTCCCACAAAACAAGCCACACCTACAGAAGAGGTTCTAAAAAAATTTGAAACCCACCACTGACGCCCCCCCATGCATGCGTGGGGGGGCATGCATGCATGCACACACAAGCCCCCCATGCATGCACGCATGATCCCTGCACATGCAGCCACGCCCCCTCTCGCATGCACGCACGGACCACCTGCACATCCCGTGCCCCCACGCGGCAGAGACCGAAGAGCAGCTGGCCGACGGGAGGCACGTATGCATGCGCGGCAGAACTGAATTGGGGCCACAGCTCGCTTGCCATCAGAGAGGGCACTGTGTGCCACCCACCTCTGGCACGCATGCCATAAGTTCGTCATCACGGCCCTGCACCCTTAGCCAGGGTTTTTTTTGTCTATGTTCACGCAACCCCTAAAATAACCAAGTCAGCTGCTAGGCTTATACAAGCCTGCAAACTTTCAAAAGTAAACAAGGCAGAGTCATCGTAAGTAAGTTACCTATATTGGGTAACCTACATGCAGGGTCAGTTCTTAACGGAACTGATTTAAGGCTTCTCTGTGAGCAAAGCCCTTGCAGTCCCATTTCTTTAGGCACCGCCTGGACTTCAGCAAGCTCGAATGAGCCCAAAGATATCTCTGGCTTTGACAAATCCAGCATAGTCTACCCGGACAGTGTTAGTGTGTCCTTTCTTTCCGCTTCTCTCACTGCCGTTTCCGCTTAAAGAGTCGTGTTCAAATCAAGAGAAGTAACAGCTCCGCTAAATTCTCCATTGATCCCGTTCCCACCTTAAGCGCTGCAAGAAGCGGCTGAAGAACTAGGAAGAACATTTTGCCTCGATAACGACACGCTGAAAATACCTGCAGAAAAAGGCCAAGAAATCTCTTATCTTCCCCCCACAAAGAACGATGTGGAATGCAGGTAGTTCTCAGCTTACGTCCGGAATTTTGGTTGCTAAGTAAGTCAGTTCTTAAGTGAGTTGCACCCAATTTTATGATCTTTTTTTTGTTGCTGTAGTCGTTAAGGGAATAACTGCAGTTGTTAAGCGAATCACATTCACCTCGCTGTTAATCAAATCTGGCTCCCCCCCCCCCCCTCTCCGTGGACTCTGCTTGTTGGAGATGGCTGGGAAGGTCACAAATAGCAACCCCATGTCCCTGGGACGCTGCAACCATCACAAATACACGACATTTGCCAAGTCGCTGGATTTTGATCGTGTGGCCACAGGGGATGCTGCAAGGGTCATAAGTGTGAGTCGTAAGTCACTTTTTTTCAGCCCCATTGTAATTTCAAATGGCCACTAAATGAACAGCAATAAGATAAGGACCAGGGGTGGGATTCAGCTGGTTCGGACCGGTTCATGCAAACTGGTAGTTCTGGCGATCAGTTAGCCCCGCCCATCCTCCCCTGCGCTAGTCTGCACGTGCTTAGCGAACCGGTTGTTACACTGGTTGAATCCCACCACTGATGAGGACAACCTGCAATAGCTGGTATAGGGTTTCCTGCCTAGGCAGGGGGTTGGACTAGAAGACCTCCAAGGTCCCTTCCAACTCTACTATTGTATTGTATTATTGTATAGCTGTTGAATGTTAAGAAAAGTGTTCCTAACACAGAAGGGAAACAGCTGAAGTGTGGAAGAGGCTGCTTGCCACCCCCTCCCCCCAAATTCACTAAAGCTTTTCAGTTTGGGTAGACCAGTGGTGAAATTCAATTTTTTTTTACTACTGGTTCTGTGGGCGTGGCTTGGTGGGCGTGGCAAGGGGAGGATACTGCAAAATCCCCATTCCCCTCCCCACTCCTCTGTGTGTGTGTGTGTGTGTGTATTGCAAAATCTCCATTCCCACCCTACTCTGGGGCCAGCCAAAGGTGGTATTTGCCAGTTCTCCAAACTACTCAACATTTCCGCTACCGGTGCTCCAGGACCTGTCAGAACCTGCTGGATTTCACCCCTGGGGTAGACCCCTTGAATGAGGATACTTTAGATCAGTGTTTCTCAAACTTGGCGACTTTAAGTCCTGTGGACTTCAATTCCCAGAATTCCCCAGCCAGCTATGCTGGCTGGGGGATTCTGGGAGTTGAAGTCCACAGGACTTAAAGTCGCCAAGTTTGAGAAACACTGCTTTAGATCTTCTCACCATACAGGGGATTGAACCTTTGGGTCTAAATGGCACCTTCCAATACCCTGGTTCTAAAATTGTGTTTCAGGAATGGGCAAAGCATCACGTGATGCTTTGGGAAAGCCAAAAAAACCGAGGGCCCAGAAAACAGCCACAGATGCGCGGAGGTATGTATGCGAATGGAGGACACCCCCCCCTCTCCCACACCTCCCTCGTGAGCGCAAGAGAGCAGCTCCCTTTAATCCCCATCCCACTCACTCACCAGGGGAGGGAAAGCAAATCTGGCAAATCCTCCCTCCCGACTTTTGTTTTGAATTCCACCCCACTTTGTTTGCTTTAATTGCTCCTGACCCCATTGGGGAAGATACTTTCGGAATCTGGAACTCCTATAAATAGTTGTTGATGCGGCTGGAAGGGACTTGGCGAGAACAAGATCTGAGCCTGTGGCTTGTGCGAGATGGCGGAATCTCACAATGGACTGAGGTTATCTTTCTCCACTTTGGGAGACAATCTCCCTCCCCCACGCCATGGTCAAAGTTAAAACGGAGTGCAGAAGGGGGAACCCCCCCCCCCAAACCTATGTTGCCAAGAATCATAAACATTCCCGAAAGTACTGCAATGCATCTGAAGCATCCCTTTTTACTCAATTAGAGACAGATTTATTTCCTTACTTAAAGGCTGATGTATTGTTTTGCTTGGAGGGCAATCTCCCTGCCCCCCTTTCAAGTTCTGAAAAGCCTTAAAAGACAAAATGCCTGCAGGAAGCTCAGAAGACGAAGACAGCTGCTCTTTCCCACTGTATGTTCCCAGATAGAGTGGCTTTGCAGTGGGAGGTTCCATTTAATACTAAAAGAACATAGAAGACGATCTGATCGAAGATGCCTTATTCATCCTACAACTGATTTGCTCCTATGGACCGGCAGAGGCGTCTAACAAACTTTAAGTTTGTTCGAACAATTTACTTTGCCATTTACTTGTCCAGAAAATGGAATTTTAAACGGAAGAACACTTTTCTCTTTTCAAGACAACAGGATACCTGTTCTCATCCACTGGAGAGCCAACCTGCAACTTTTCCCCCTGGCCGACAGGATATTTGAGATTACTTTAAAAGAGAGTGAAACGTATCCATGAAGAACAGGTTTAACTGCTAAGTGGAAATTCTTTGTGGAGAATCTGTGAGTCCCGGAACACAAAGGGGAGGCTTTGCTACTAGAAAGATTTAACTATCTACTGCTAGAAAAAAGATAAATATTGAGTTAGGTGTTAGTTTGTCCTTCTTCAAGCTCATCCTTATGGAACCTCTGAACTAGGAGCGCATAGGACCCAGAGAAATCCTCCCCCCACCCACAAATCCTCTTACCAAAGTGGATGGGCCACAGTAAACCTCCTCTGGAGACGAAGATTGGGGATCATGCTCATTTTCTCGGAGAGGACAACAGGTGAGCTGCCGGTCTTGGAGGATGGGGAAACTTCCGGGGAGTTGTGTAGCTTGGAGCAGGAGGAGAGCATTCCCACTTACATCACAGCTGCTGTTCCACAGAGGCAGAGAACTCAAGCAGTTGCCCCCACCACAGCCGCCACTGCCACCGCCCCCAAGGCTCCGCACAAAGCCAAGGATGGTAGCTGATGGCCAAAAGGCTAAATTAGACTCCGGAGCCAGAAATGCCCAATGCGATGCGAAAACAGAGGCCCAAAAGGACACCGTCACTGCCACAGAAGGAAGCCCGGTTGGGACCCATCCTCTTTGCAAGAAACAAGCTCTTCTCTCTCTGGTTCCTTCAACTCTGCTGTCCTGGTTTGTTTGCCTTCCGTGTCCAGAGATGTGACAGCCTCCACAACGTTAGACGTCCCGGCCCCGAAGGAGCTCACCATCCTCTGATTTGGTGGCCCCTTGAAGGGACCCCAGCCATTATTCAAGCCCAGAGCAAGACGAGCACAGGCACCATCCCATCCACTCTGCTCTAGGGAACTTTCTGCTGTCGCTCACCCCCAGCCGGGAAGCTAAACAAATGGCTTGGCGTGGATCCAGCTGACAGCAGGGCCAAGTTTCTCTCGTCACTGTCTCCAGCAAGGGTAAGCCAGGGACAAGGGGCAAGAGGCTTGTCCCATAACTCACCTGCAGCTCCCTCTAGCTCCCTCCCTTAAACACTTAGGCCATCCTCGGGTAGACAGCTTGGGTCAGCCAATGGTGGTCAGCCCCACCAAGACAGCGGAGCCCTTCCCAGAAGCTCAAATGCAAAAAAGACTTTTGCCTTTACAGAGCTGCCTCCCAGAGCAGCACAAGCTATTGGAAAAGGCCACAGTAAACCCTCGCAAAAGCCACAATTCCTGCAGGGCACAGAAGGCCGGGAAAACCTAAACCAGTTGTGTTCAAACCTGCCCAGCCGTCCTCGCAGTGATGCGGTGAGTCCAATTACACTGATAGTTGATCACCTCTGCTAGCCCGCCCTCTGGCCTCCGGTGAGTCCGATTTCACTGACAGCTGATCACCTCTGCCAACTCGCCCTCCCGGGGCCTCGGTCTCCCAAACCCGTCTGGCAAATGTAAACATTTGCTCTGACCTTTTGCTGCTGCTCCGGGCTGCTTGCAAATAGCCGTCTGATACAAGAACGGCGGTGGCGATGCAAAAAAAAAACAACCCGAGCTAACAGTGATGAAGATGGGACAGCCGAGCGCCCCTGGGGAATCTCTTGTCATTTGCTAACTTTGGCACAGTTTGTGTGGCAGGAGGGTGCGTGGGTGGGGAGGGCGCGCATGTAACTTGATCTAGGCTATTAGCATATGGCGCTTCCCATCTTTTCCAGAACGGACTCTTCTGACAGGCAAACAGCTTGACGGACTCACTCTTGGTCAGAGAGCGATCCTTTCTTTCAGTGCAGAGACTGACGCTGGGATGGACGGCCTACGAAACATGTGATGTGCCACTGAACTAAAAGTAGACAAGAACAGCTGCGGATTCGTTTCCAGTTGGAGGGATGGGTGGCCTCCTGGGACAACACCCCTGGGGCCAGGTGGTATCATCATCTAGATGGAATCCTTCCCTAGCAGGACTTTTCCACAAAGAGCAAGAATAGAAGAATGAGAGCCACTTTGGAGTAGTGGTTAAAGGCACCAGGCTAAACACCAGGAGGCTGTGAGTTTTCGTCCTGCCTTAGGGAGGAATTCAGCTGGGTGACCTTGGACCACTCAGCCTCTCTAAGTCCTAGAAAGAAGGACTGAAAATGACACTTCTTGGTTCTGAAAGCCATTTCTGGGGGGGAAAAATGACAAAAAATCTGCAGGAATTTGTCCAGGCAATCATAAGGCTAGGATAACTTGAAGGCACCTGTGCCACCAAAAGCAGACCAGTTTCCTTCTTCAAACCCACCTCATTTCTAGTGCAGAGAGAAAACAATGACCTGGTGGATCTATCACACCATGACTAGATTGTTCTGGTTACAAATTAAAAGAGAGATAGGAGTCTGCTTGGGAAGGAGAAACAGGCTGTGATGGGTGAAGGAAGTAGGTCTTCTCCATGGTCACCCTGTTAAATGTCTCAGAAGGTGGGGCTTGGGGGAACTTCATTCATGCCTCAGTGGGTCACGTGAGGAGATTGCACAGGGCAGTGGTCACCAGCCGGTGGTCCGCGAGAATATTTTGGTGGTCTGCAGAAAAATTATTTGCATTTTTTATATTGCACTAGATACTATCTATCTTTTTAAAAAAAATCATATTAGTGGTCCGCGGGATTTAAAATTATGAATTTAGTGGTCCCTGAGGTCCGAAAGGTTGGTGACCCCTGGCCCAGGGCATATCTGACCAATGGGCTCTTAAAAGCCGAATGAGAATATTGAGCTCTTTTATAAAGCCTTAGAAGGTGTCCTTCGGGTGTTCAAATCCAGTTCTACCCAGGAATTCTCAAAGAAAAGAATCTTTGGCTGGAATCCTGTATACTGACACCTGTCACTGAGTGTGAAGTTGGAAGCTCTTTTGACGAGGCCTTTTGGCTTGGCATTTTGCAAAGGACTTCCAGGAATGCAAAGCAATAAACGTGGAGGAGATTTGGTAGGATCTGAATTCAAAGGGGGCTGAAACCCAGAGTCACATAAACATCGTTCCTTCTTGACTGGCTGATCATGTATTGTCCTTCATCAGAGGCCGCCGGCAGAGATCCAGATACATGAAGGTGGGAGAAAAACAAATGGGCTTCCTGGAGAGTAAATTCCCACTTGCTCCTGGATTCTGGCTAGGTGATTCTTGGCTTCCCTTGCTGGACCACTACCTTTACCTGATATTTAGGGAGCTCTGAAAATTGGGGGGGGGGGGCAACCAAATACAAATAGGCAGTGGGCAGAAAAGGAATGTCAGATTTCCTCCAAAGGAGTTGGGTTAGATGCGTGTATCCCACCTCCTGCCAAGTGACTATATAAGGTTATAAAGCCGAAGGAAAAACAAAAGCCTCAGATTTGGGAGGAAGACTGGAAACTTGATGCTTGATTAGAGTTTTCATTTTTTTTAAAAAAAAGGAACCTAAGCTGAAAACATTTCACATTGAACAAAGAAACTTTGCAGAACATTTGCTTTGCCTGTGAAAACCTCCCTTACTTCCTGAAGCAAAGACCGTCTGTATTTTCTCCTGTACCTAAAAAGATGACAGTTTAAAGGTATCTAGTAGATGGAAGAATCTTTTGTAGATTAAGTGGATGGCTCTAATTCACAAACACTGCTGCTTTTTAAATTTGCCTGCTTAGGTTGTTTTTTTGTTTTGTTTTTTTTTGCCAGCTTGAGGGGGTGCTAGTCCTCAGGAATTTGCATTAAAAATATCAGAGGCTGTATCCTCTATTTGGAGATTTGCCTTGTAAGTGTATATAAAGACAGGTGAGGAAAAACAGAGATACTAAATGAGGATGACATTAATAGAAACACAGGCCAAACTATTTCTCTAACTCCCTAACTTATCCTACAGACTTTGACAGACAGCTGCCCTTCTTACAGAATCTTTTTGTACCCACTCCTCCCCAACCATCATTTAGCTGGAGGTGCCAGAAATAGATCTTCATTAAGGCAGAATTAAGAGAGTTGCATTTAATCAAGAAATGTCATACCTGGAAAGCAAACGCCGTTGTGAATGTGTTTGTAGGAGAAATCTGGACTTTATTTGTTGCAACACACCACTATCTCCACTAGGTGGAGGCAGTTTACCATACCAAAATTCTAAACAAGGAGATTTTTTTAAAAATTGCAATGCCAACTTGATGTTGTAATTTATTACCTCCTCCGTGCATGTATGCCTTTGTATATATGTTTGTTTATATATGTTCTAGTGTACGCCGCCCCGAGTCCTGCTTGGAAAGGGAGCGGCAAATAAATCCAAATTTTTTTTAATTATTATTATTATTATTATTATTATTATTATTATTATTATTATTATTATTATTATTATTATTATTATTATTATTATTATTATTATTATTATTATTATTATTATTATTATTATTATTATTATTATTATTATTATTATTTTCCCCTGCTGCTGTTGAGCTGAGGTGTTTTCTTCCCTTCTCTTAGTTAGCAAAATACTTGATTAGCAGGATGTTGTCTATCCCCATTTGCTGATGCTGTTCTTGCATCATTCTCTTCCCTGGCTTCTGTCCAAGTCATAGTCTGACAAAGCCACCCTTACAGATCTTAAGGCTGAGCTTGGAGGGTCGCAGAATAAGGAGAAAAACACTGCTTTAACACAAATACGGCTAACATAATAATGATTTAAGCCTGCCTCGAAGACTGGGGATATTTGACAGAATACAGCTATTCTGTCTGGAACTGGCATTGCATATCGGACAGGCTGCATCAACAGAGGGATAGAATCAAGATCACGTGAAGTGTTAATACCACTTTATAATGCCTTGGTAAGGCCACACTTGGAATACTGCATTCAGTTCTGGTCGCCACGATGTAAAAAAGATGTGGAGACTCTAGAAAGAGTGCAGAGAAGAGCAACAAAGATGATTAGGGGACTGGAGACTAAAACATATGAAGAACGGTTGCAGGAACTGGGTATATTTAGCTTAAGAGAAAGAAGGACTAGGGGAGACATGATAGCAGTGTTCCAATATCTCAGGGGTTGCCACAAAGAAGAGGGAGTCAAGCTATTCTCCAAGGCACCTGAGGGTAGAACAAGAAGCAATGGGTGGAAACTAATCAAGGAGAGAAGCAACTTAGAACTGAGGAGAAACTTCCTAACAGTTAGAACAATTAATCAGTGGAACAGAAATTGCCTCCAGAAGTTGTGAATGCCCCAACACTGGAAGTCTTTAAGAAGATGTTGGATAGCCATTTGTCTGGAACGGTATAGGGTTTCCTGCCTAGGCAGGGGGTTGGACTAGAAGACCTCCAAGGTCCCTTCCAACTCTACTATTGTATTGTATTGTATTGTATTAATACAATTGAGAGAGTCCAGAGGTATTTCACAAGAAGAGTCCTGCACTCCTCTGCTCACAACAGAATACCTCGATTTGAAATTTTGGGCTTAGACAACTTAGAACTACGCCGCCTTTGGTCTGACCTGAGCGTAGTACATAAAATTATCTGCTACAATGTCCTACCTGTCAATGACTACTTCAGCTTCAACCACAACAATACACGAGCTCACAATAGATACAAGCTTAAGGTAAACTGCTCCAAACTCGATTGCAGAAAATACGACTTCAGCAACAGAGTGGTCAATGCCTGGAATGCTCTACCTAACACTGTGGTTTCTTCCCCAAACCTCCATAACTTTAACCTTAGACCAGGGGTGTCCAAACTTGGGAACTTTAAGACTTGTGGACTTCAACTCCCAGAATTCCCCAGCCAGCCATGCTGGCTGGGGAATTCTGGGAGTTGAAGTCCACAAGTCTTAAAGTTCCCAAGTTTGGACACCCCTGCCTTAGACTGTCTACTGCTGACCTCACCCCATTCCTAAGAGGTCCATGCATAAGCGCACCAACGTGCCTACCGTCCCTGTCCTAACAACCCTATTTATTCGTATCCATTTCCTGTATTCATAATCTTGTATGTACTTATATCTATTATCTTATACACACTTGACAAAACAAATAAATAAAATAAAATAAATAAAATGTGAAAGGGAAACAGCAGAAAAAAGGAATGGCCAGAACATCTTTTCATCATAGTCAAGTTCAAGTTGAAACATGGCTCCATTTTTCTGAAATCTCAATGTTGGATGGTTTTTTAATTAAAATAATACAATACAATACAATACCAGAGTGGGAAGGGACCTTGGAGGTCTTCTAGTCCAACCCCCTGCCTAGGCAGGAAACCTATACGGTTTCAGACAAATGGCTATCCAACATCTTCTTAAAGACTTCCAGTGTTGGGGCATTCACAACTTCTGGAGGCAAGCTGTTCCACTGATTAATTGTTCTCACTGCCAGGAAATTTCTCCTCAGTTCTAAGTTGCTTCTCTCCTTGATTAGTTTCCACCCATTGCTTCTTGTTCTACCCTCAGGTGCCTTGGAGAATAGCTTGACTCCCTCTTCTTTGTGGCAACCCCTGAGATATTGGAACACTGCTATCATGTCTCCCCTAGTCCTTTTTTCTCTTAAGCTAGATACACCCAGTTCCTGCAACCGTTCTTCATATGTTTTAGTCTCCAGTCCCCTAATCATCTTTGTTGCTCTTCTCTGCACTCTTTCTAGAGTCTCCACATCATTTCTACATTGTGGTGACCAAAACTGAATGCAGTATTCCAAGTGTGGCCTTAACAAAGCATTATAAAGTGGTATTAACACTTCATGTGATCTTGATTCTATCCCTCTGTTGATGCAGCCTAGAACTGTGTTGGCTTTTTTGGCAGCTGCTGCACACAGCTGGTTCATATTTAAATGGTTGTCCACTAGGACTCCAAGATCCCTTTCACAATTACTACTGTTGAGCAAGGTACCACCTATTCTGTACCTGTGCATTTCGTTTTTGTTGCCTAAATGTAGAACCTTACTCTTTTCACCATTGAATTTCATTTTATTAGATAGTGCCCAATGTTCAAGTTTGTCAAGATCCTTCTGTATCTTTAGCCTATCTTCTGGAGTGTTGGCTATTCCTGCCAGCTTGGTATCATCTTTGATGAGTTTCCCATTTATTCCCTCATCCAAATCATTGATGAAGATGTTGAAGAGTACTGGGCCCAAAACAGAGCCTTGGGGTACTCCACTGCATACCTCCCTACATGTAGATGCAGTTCCATTGAGGACTACACGTTGAGTGCGGTTGGTCAGCTAGTAACAAATCCATCTGGTTGTGATGCTGTCTAACCCACATTCTTCTACTATATCTAGTAGTAGGTTATGGTCTACCTTATCAAATGCCTTACTGAAGTCCAAGTAAACTATATCGACAGCATTCCTCTGGTCCACTAATTTTGTCACTTTGTCAAAGAATGCAATAAGATTAGTCTGGCATGATCTGTTTTTGACAAACCCATGTTGGCTTTTGACTATTACTTTGTTTGCTTCTAGGTGTTCGTTAATTGTTGCTTGATTATCTTTTCCAGAATCTTTCCTGGTATTGAGGTCAGGCTGATAGGTCTATAGTTTCCTGGATCTGTTTTTTCCCTTTTTTGAAGATGGGAACCACATCAGCTCTCTTCCAATCCTCTGGTAGTTCCCCGGTGCTCCATGATCTCTGAAAGATATAGTTCAGTGATTCTGAGATCTCGTCTGCCAGTTCCTTCAGAACCCTGGGGTGTAATTCATCCAGTCCTGGTGATTTGAACTCGTCTAGGGTAGACAGATGCTCACTTACCATTTTCTCCCCTATTTCAACTTGTGTTCCTTATCTGATTTTTGTGGTACTGTTTTTGATAGGTTGGATTGTTTTATCCCTTTGTGTAGTAATATAAAATAGTATTTACATCATTAGGAATCAAAGAATATTCAACACACCGCAACTATATTAACATTGGATTCCTTTTTCATTTAGGGTGATAGCATTCATCCACAGCGTTAAGAAATTACTATCCCATTTTCTTACGTTCGTATTTTAAACTTACTTCAGAAATTTGGAAAAAAGTTAAACTGCTTGGCTTTCTGATTTTCTCATTCCCGAGGATAAATTTGTTCAATCTAAGCTGAGATGATAAAACATTTGTTGGAGAGAGTTAAGAAATTGAATTCTGGATGGAAATCCCCTTGCAGCTGAGCTTATAAATGAATGGTTTAAATTCCAATTTCAAGTGAGTCAAATACAATATTTTTTTCATAAACTGTTGAGGCTTCATTAGTTAAGACCATTAACAGCATATGAAGAAGGGTGGAAAAATGATCCAATAACAAGACAAGGTTCTCTCTGCCAAATAATAAGTGAGTGGTGTTCTGTCCTAAGCCTCTAATATATACTGACGCAGACTTGGCTGTCTGCCACAACTAAGGAGGGAGATAAGCAACCCCTTGGCTAGGAGCCCAGAAAATTATCTCTATGAAAACAAGGCTTGAACTCACGAAATTCTTTCTCTACGCCTGGATAGGTAAACTGTTGTTTCCTTCAAAATTCCCCTCCTGTCGCCCCACCTATAAGCTCTCCGGGAGGGGCCAATCAGTAGCCATCGGTTCCTATTTCCTTCTGTGAGCCTTTTTCCAAAGCTGCTCCCTCCTCATCTCAGCCCTACGCATACGTAGGTCAGGGACAGCCTCCCTCTGTTCTTCCTCACTGCTCCTTGATCAGACTCCATCTGGTGGCCAACAGGCCTCTCTAGTCCCTGCTCTGACTCCGAACACCCCCCAGAGTCTTCCTCAGCCTCCAGGGCAGTCCCATTGTGTTCATCGCTGTCAGATTCCACCAACAGCTCAGTCGGCCGCTGTTGGGCCACAACAGGTGGACTTATCCCCAAAGCTGAGGACAATGAATTGATCAGAAGGTGCAGAACAGAATAATAGAATCGGAAGGGGCCATGGAGGTCTTCTAGGCCAACCCTCTGCTCAAGCATTTCAGACATGATTGGTCAATTTCTTCTCAAAAACTTCCAATGTTGGAGCACCCACAACTTCTGAAGGAAGTTGTTCCCCTGACTAATTGTTCTTTTCAGGAAGTTTCTCCTTAGTTCTAGGTTGGTTCTCTCCTTGATTAGTTTCCATTCATTACTTCTTGTTCTGCCTTCAGGTCCTTGGGAGAATAAATTGACCCTCTCTTCTTTGTGGCAGCCCCTGAGATATTGGAACACCATAAATCATTATAACAACAGGCCTGAAGATTAAGACTGGCCCATGTTTGAGAGGGTTGTTTGCCTTTAACCCGTTCTCTAGTACTTAAATGGGGCTATTGTTCCTTTTTGTCTCCCTGCCCAGTTCCTCTTCCTTTCTCTGTACTTAAAACTGTCTTCAATCATTGACTAAAACGAATTTCCTATAAAATGTTTCATTTATTAAATTAATTTTCCATACGCATAAACTAATCATTTTTGTCTTGCAAGGAAAAAGAAAACATCCCACTTCCAGCAGAAACAGCAAAAAAGGAGGGAAAAAACAGAACAGAAATGGTGTGATGAGAACATTCATTGAACTGGGAAGAAAATAAAAAAGACAAGTAGTATCTTTTCTGACTAATGAATGTTATTAAAAGGACAGCTTCCCCAAATCTCCTGTTGTTGCTGTTGCTGTTGTTATTGTTGTTGTTTGTCACTATAGACTTGGAGTTGGAGAATGACTGGACTGAGTCTGAAGTATTGGACAATGTTCTTGATGGGAAGAGTTTTTGCGTATCCCTCTAGGTCCGTGATGGCAAACCTATGGCACATGTGCCACAGGTGGCATGCAGAGCTCTCTCTGTGGGCACGCGAGCTGTTGCCCCAGCTTAGCTCCACCAGGCATGCCCGCGAGTCTCCCACTGGTCAGCTGTTTTTGGTTTCTGCTGCGAATGCGTGTGGGGCAGGGCGCATGTAGGAGACGTGCATGCACAGGAGGGCGAGAGTTGCACATGCATGCATAGAGAGCGGGGTGTGTGTGTTGCTCCCCACACAACTATTTTTGCTCCCTGGAGGCTGTAGGGAGGCTTACTAGGTCCAAAATGGGGCGCAGAGGGACACGTGTGCATATGTGCGGGAGGGCATAAGGGGGCATGCGTGTGTGCACAGGACTTTATGGGTGTGGGAGGGCGGATGCATGATGTCCCTCATACACACACTCACACACACATGCTTTTGTGACGCGACGGCAACAAGGCTAGGTCCTGCTCTAGGTCCTGTTCCTAGGACTTGGATTGTACTATTTTATTATTTATTTATTTATTTATTTATTTATTTGAACTTATTAGTCGCCCCCTCTCCCCACAGGGAGATCCCCCTTTGGGGGAGATCCCTCACCTCCTACTCAGGATTCAGTTAAATCCCTTTGGATCAGATTGGTAAAGTATCTTCTGAACTCCTGTTTCTCAGTTCTCATAAGGCCCAGAGCCCTTAATCTCTGAAATGTAACCCATTATCAAAGAATCCAAACCATTCTCAGTAGTGCCATCTGCATAGCCAGTTCACACTGTTTTCTCTTCTCCTTTTCAGCCTTCAACAAGGCTTCCCTGGGTCCTCCTTCACCTCCAGTCCAGAAGTCCGTAGTCCCCTGCAATATCTTCAAGACTGTGTCATTTGTCTCCATGGGGATCAGGAGTAGAAAGGGTTATTTGACAGGGGGCTTAAAGAGTCTTGGGAATCTTCCTGTCAAGACTGTCTTGATAGACTGACCAACCGAAAGACTGCTGGTTCAGTCCCCCTCTGCGCATGCGTGAAGAACAATTTACATTGAACAGTGCATGGACGCACAGTGCAAGTCGCTCATTGCAAACCATTAGTAAAACTGGCAGCAACCCACCCCTGATACAGTCCAAGTCTCACTGGCATACATCAGGGGAGTTAGCACTCTTGCTTGGTAGACTTCGAGCTTTGTAGCTCCATGGCGGAATAATTATAGGAGGACAGTAAGCCTCGACTTACATCATTTCTTTTGTTGCATTGAATCCTGTATTTCAAGTTTTTAAAAAAGTAGGATTCTTAAATGAGTTAGAAAAACACCCACAGTAATGAAAGAGGAGAATTTTAGTCCATAGGTTACAAAGAGTAATAAAAAGAAGAACAATAGAAGAAAGCTTAATCCATTCGTTTTAAAAGGCTTGCATAAATTCTATCCGTGAAGATAACATTTAAAAAGTATGATAACACACTGTCCAAAACCAGTCCAAATTTAATTCCGCCACTTATTTCTTCTGTTCTCCAATTTAAATTAACGTTAAGCTTTTTTATAGGCAGTCACTTTTAAAACAGTAAAAATTCCTCACCAGCTGGAAACACTTTCTCTTTCCATATCCTTCCATTTTGCAGCTGCCCCGACTTGATCAGCCAAATGGCTGGATTTTTTGTCACCAGCTTGAATAACTTCTCTTGGATCAATCAGGCACTTTGCGATGTCCCTGAGATCAGCAAGATGTATTCTTCCTGTTCACCATCTCTACGGGATGGTTTAGGTCCATTTGGACCACCCAGTGGCAAAAGTGTCGACTGTGATCTCAGAGTATAGAGATCGCACGTCGTGTCATCGCGACTTCGGCTCCTCCTCCTTGTTGCATTGAATCCTATGCATGTCTAGAGGGCATGCAATGTTCCCCACTCTCCTATCCCCACTCTGGAGGCTACGGAGATGGGACCCTGAAAAAGGGCTGGCAAGCAGCTTGCACTTCAGGCAGCATTTGCACAATAATCTCACTGGGTGTGCACCATCGTTTTGGCACCCTTCTGCTTTGCCCTGGACCTTTGCTGAATAACAAGTTAAGCAAAACAGACTGGCACAAACCTTTATAGTTAAGACTCCTAAGTAGGCACCAAAGAGTTCAGTGAGCCCAGCCTCCAGGTAACGGAAGGAAATTGGCCTCTTTATTATCTCTTCAAAGAAGGGGAAGAATTCACTAAGGCTGCACAATTGAGCTGGTTCCCAGGAGGACAGGATGCTTTGAAGACTATTTGGAGAGTTTTATTGATCAGTCAAAGCTTTGGACATTGGACTTAATGAAGCAAAAGAGTCATTTTAATTCTACCATCCTTTTTATGTCTCCTCAGAAGTCCCTCTGGCTGGGCTCAATCAAACCCTGCCATCGTTTGCTTAAACATAGTTTCTTGAGTACTCCACAAGGTGTTGGATTCACACATAGTAAACTGCAAAACATGAACGATAAACTACAATATACAGAATTCTCGAGGCTCTCTAAATTTGGTTATTTGCATTAGTCCAGGGGAGTGTGGGGTTTGCTATCTATTTATAGAGTATATACTAGCTTGCCCTGCCTGTTTTGGTGGGAGGGGTAGACTTTCTTCCTTTGTGGTTCCTTGATCAGAATATTGTCTTCTGCCTGATAGTTTGTGTGGTGTTAATCCTGCTTATCTGAATGCTTGACTGCAAAATGGGATATGTTCTAGCATTTTTGTTTCCATTCTACATTTTTATTGTCACCTTTGAATTTATAAATGTGATTTATCTCTATATGTCGATTGATGACCTATTTGTCTGAATGCCAACCTTCCAGGAGCTCCCTGGAATTTTATTTTAAGATTTGGATTGGTCTAATAATTTCCCAGTTGAAACTGCGGTTGAATCTGTCCACGTGTTGTGAGATTAAGTTTTCATCAAGTCTTGTGCCTGCTACTTGGTTTTCATGGATGCACTCAAACTAATCAATGGAACAGCTTGCCTCCAGAAGTTGTGAATGCCCCAACACTGGAAGTCTTTAAGAAGATGTTGGATAGCCATTTGTCTGGAACGGTATAGGGTTTCCTGCCTAGGCAGGGGATTGGACTAGAAGACCTCCAAGCTCCCTTCCAACTCTACTATTGTATTGTATTGTATTGTATTGATGATGTTACCTAGTTGGGTAATGAAACATTTAAAAGCAAACAACCAAGCTCAGAGAGCACCCAAGAACTCCAGAATTCACTCCTAAGAACAGATGTTCTTTCTCCCGGAATTACAATATTTACACATTGTTCTTAGCTATAAGCAAGGAGCTCGTGCTACGCTCTGAACTGTTGTGCCAACCTAGTTCCTGAATGTAAGTTTACTTAGGCAAACTGCTACCAAGAGCAGCTTTAACCTGTTAGCTACAGTATGGATCACAGGGGAGGCAATGAGCTTGCTAAGTGAGATTGAACCATGAGTTTTTAGGAGTGAGTCATGCAGAAGACAAGGCTTCCTTTCGGTGTCATTTTAATTTTGCGTGATCTGGATGCAAAAGCCCTAATTATTTATAGGATATATATATCCCTGAATATTGGCCCTGCATCAATTCTGCTTTGCCAATACTTTTGTAAATCAAATTACCCCAAGGAAGAAAACTGCCCACAGCTATAAGCTACCAACTCTGGCATAATTGAATTAGCTGCCTGCCTGCCTGCCTGCTTTATTTATTCTGGATTTAAAAGGAAGTGGTCTCACTGCTACCAGTAGATACCTGGCTTAGTCCCCAAGGAATCTTGGATATTCACGTGACTTCTTTCTGTAAAGCAAAGGAAGCTGGGAGGATAAATAATATAGGCTGGTAGCATCTGACTGACCTTCTGCAGGCTCAGAACATACAAGAACATTCTCAGAACATACAAGTGGTGTAGGGTTTCCTGCCTGAGCAGGGGGTTGGACTAGAAGACCTCCAAGGTCCCTTCCAACTCTTCTCTTCTCTTCTCCTCTCCTCAACTCTCCTCTTCTCTTCCCTTCCCTTCCTATTCCTAGTCTAGTCTAGTCTAGTCCTCTTCCCTTCCCTTCCCATTCCCATTTCTAATCCGATTCCTATTCCTATTCCTAGTCTACTCTATTCCTCTTCTCTTCTCTTCTCTTCTCTTCTCTTCTCTTCTCTTCTCTTCTCTTCCCTTCCCTTCCATTCCTATTCCTATTCCTAGTCTAGCCTAGCCTAGCCTAGTCTATTCCTCTTCTCTTCCCTTCCCTTCCTATTCCTATTCCTATTCCTATTCCTAGTCTAGCCTAGTCTATTCCTCTTCCCTTCCCTTCCTATTCCTATTCCTATTCCTATTCCTAGTCTAGTGTATTTCTCTTCTCTTCTCTTCTCTTCTCTTCTCTTCTCTTCTCTTCTCTTCTCTTCCCTTCCCTTCCCTTCCTATTCCTATTCCTAGTCTAGCCTAGTCTATTCCTCTTCCCTTCCCTTCCTATTCCTATTCCTATTCCTATTCCTAGTCTAGTGTATTCCTCTTCTCTTCTCTTCTCTTCTCTTCTCTTCTCTTCTCTTCTCTTCTCTTCTCTTCTCTTCTCTTCTCTTCTCTTCTCTTCCCTTCCCTTCCTATTCCTATTCCTATTCCTATTCCTATTCCTAGTCTAGCCTAGTCTATTCCTCTTCCCTTCCCTTTCCTTCCCTTCCTATTCCTATTCCTATTCCTATTCCTATTCCTATTCTAGCCTAGCCTAGTCTATTCCTCTTCTCTTCTCTTCGATGTGGGTTTGCATATACAGTCAGAGAAGAACAAACGGCGTCAGATCTGTTTGTCACCAGAACAAGAGTAAAGAAAAGTTGTCCCGACTATTACAGGTCTCAAGTAGGAGACAGGCACAAACATTTGAATACCGATTTTACTAAAATACGTCTTATATTTGATATGCAGTAGTCACATGGCTCATTCATTTACATATATATGAGACATTCCTGGAGTTTTGTGAGCCTATTCATTTGTTCTAGGATGGCCAGCCACAGAGAGGTGTAGTATTGAATTAGGTCAGTCATGGCTAGTACAAGAATAGAAACAGTATCTAAGTCTTATGAGACATACAAAATTGGCTTTGTGAGCCAATTTTTCCTGCATATCACTAGTAACTCATTACAGGGAGTCCTCGACTTACAACAGTTCATTTAGTGACCATTCAAGTTACAACATCACTGAAAAAAGTGACTTATGACCATTTTTCACACTTATAACCATTGCAGCATCCCCATGGTTACATGATTAAAATTCAGATGCTTGGCAACTGGTTCATATCTATGACGGTTGCAGTGTCCCAGGGTCATGTGATCAGCTTTTGCGACCTTCTGACAAGCAAAGTCAACGGGGAAGCCAGATTCACTTAACAGCCATGTTACTAACTTAACAAATGCAATGCTTCACTTAGCAATGGGGGCAGGAAAAGGTGTAAAATGGGGCAAACTCTCTGAACAAATCTTTCACTTAGCAGCATAAATTTTGGACTCAATTCTGGTCGCACCTTGAGGACTACCTGTATATAAAAACTCAAATTGCTAGGTTATGAATTTTAATGTTATCTTTTTTTAAAATGAATTAGAGCAAGGGACGCCAAGATTACAGCTTATATAGTACATTCTGCCATGCCGAGGTTTGCAAAGTCTTGGACAACAAGGAGAAAGGAATAGCGAAGAAACTTTACCAGAAGGGGGTGTGGTTTAGATGGTTGATGCCTGAAGGCATGCTAATATTCTGGGAGGACACAAGAGTTAGAATCAACACAACCATAGAGGCTCAGGCCTTTATGGAAAAAAATAAAGCACTCCTAGATAAACCTGATGATTCTACAACAGATCTACAGGACACGGGAGGGGCCGGAGCTCTGCTGGCGGGGGGAGAAGGGGCAATACCAAGAAAACTCAGATCACAAAAATGAGTAAGAAAATCTGCTTGATATAAATTGATTGAAGCTATTATTTGAATTTATATGTTGACCAAATATTGCTATTTAGTACTGAATTTTGTTTAAATGAATACCATGAGTACGGGGGGAGGGGACACCTTCCACATATTGTAACTGCCAAAATTTGTAACTCTTTCCATCACCCCTTTCCTTTTTATTTCTTTAAAAACCAATAAAACTTTGTTTAAAAAAAAAGGAGAAAGGAATAAGACTGTCTAAAGAATTAGGATTTCCCAACCTTATCGGCCTTTCTCATACTCCCAAAATTCCAGTTTTTTTTTTAAATGAGCAAACATACAGACAAAGAAACAAACCAACCCTAACCCTCTGCCATTCCAATATTTACAAACATTACCCAGCTTCACACTTTGTGCTACCTTTGTTTGATAATAGTTAACTCCATAAATCACAATTAATTGTCTTTGCACTTAGCCCAAAACAAAGAAACGAGCGAGAAACTCAGTTTGTATAACATTCTAACTGTAACCTTGAGTTAACAAAGCACAAGTGCTGTTTCTTATGCCAACACTACGGCTGTTCAATTTTTGAAAATGGTTTAGAAAAAGACTTGCCAACTACTACGTCTCTCTACTATTCATTCAACCATCCTTTACCAGCCTCCAATGCCAGTTTGGAAAAAAAGGATAGTGGCTTTAAGAAGTCGACTTCTTAAATAATCCTTGTTTTCTCACTTTCCCCATACCCTTGTCCCCTCTCATTTTTCCGCAGCTGCTGAGTAACCCAAGTGGGGTTGATGGCAAAGTGGTGGATTCTTATTAATTCAAAAGAGTCAAATAATGATGAAACCTGAGCCGATTTAAGGGCTACAGGATTACTCTGGTCTTTATAAAGGGCTCTTCGGCAGACTTGCCACCCACTCAACTTGATTATTATTTTTATCCGTACAAGAACAAAATGTCATCTTCAGAGGTGATAAGTGCTAAGTTGATTAAACGAAAATGGCCAGAGGGGTTTAGAAATATTAGATTTTCCCCCCCTCAACTCTCCAGTCGAAAGAGGGAAGGCACACAGCAAGGGCCCTATTTGTACGGTCCCTGCAGGCCCCAGCGCTCTGTCTATGGAAAAGCTACCCTGTTCAGCATCAACTCCGGAGCGTGGAGAGCACCATGGGAGATAATTTTACTCTGCAGAGACCTGTCCCTGGGCTCAAAGCTATAGAATTCTGCACCAAGAAATGGTGGTTCTGTTCTTTTTTGCATTACGACTGCTTGGTGAATTTTTTTTTTCCATTATTTATCCCATTTCTGCTCATGCTGGGGACTGCAAGAAGTTACACGAGGGAGCTAAGAAGATTAAAACAAGAACCTACCCGCATCACTATTGGGAGCTTGAAGCTTCTCTTCAAACAATTGGAAAGGGTAGACTTCGAAATACAACGATGCGGCAACCAATCTTTCCTGGGGCAGCTGACATTGAAATCAAGCGACGAAAAGCCATTAAACAGCGTTGCTTAAGTCCACAATTAAAAACAACAGTCTAAAAACCAATACTCAGCTTTACTAATAGGAAATCGGTACATTAGAGAAGTCGTTTTGTTTGTGTTTCACTAATGACCTAGCAAAACGGCCCAGCAAAACAGAAAAAGCAAAATCAATACGAGACAAAAATCATTTCGTCCCCCAAACTGAAACCTGATACGGTACAACTTAAAACAGGCTTATTAGTCTGATCCAGACAATAATATAGGGCTTCATAGCCATGTCCTTCATCATTCTCACAGTGCTATTATTCCTAACAAATTGCAGATGAATAACGAGAATTGTAGTCCAATGAGGTTATCTGGGGCCTTCGTCCTGTTTCCTACCAGCTTTGTAAAAGAAAGATCATAACATTTGGTTCCTTTTTAGGGCAGCAAATAAACCCAATGGGAATGAACTTCTGGATTCATATCTCAGTGACTCTTGCCTTATATTATCCTCATGAACAAAGAGGAACAACTTCAACAAGTACAGTGAAGCCAGTTCATCCCCAATCAAGATCACGTGAACTGTTAATACCAGTTTATAATGCCTTGGTAAGGCCACACTTGGAATATTGCATTCAGATTTGGTCGCCACGATGTAGAAAAGATGTGGAGACTCATGAAAGAGTGCAGAGAAGAGCAACAAAGATGATTAGGGGACTGGAAACTAAAACATATGAAGAACGGTTGCAGGAACTGGGTATGTCTAGTTTAATAGAAAGGGGAGACATGATAGCAGTATTCCAGTATCTCAGGGGTTGCCACAAAGAAGAGGGAGTCAAACTATTTTCCAAGGCACCTGAGGGTAGAACAAGAAGTAATGGGTGGAAACTAATCAAGGAGAGAAGCAACTTAGAACTGAGGAGAAATTTCCTGGCAGTTAGAGCAATTAATCAGTGGAACATCTTGCCTCCAGAAGTTGTGGGGTGGAACACTGGAAGTCTTTAAGAAGATGTTGGATAGCCATTTGTCTGAAATGGTATAGGGTTTCCTTCCTAGGCAGGGGGTTGGACTAGAAGATCTCCAAGGTCCGTTCCAACTTTGCTATTGTATTGTAATCCCCGAAGAAATCCCCTTGTTATCTCAAATAACCAAAGTTTGATTACATTTTCTTAGACAGATGTAATTCCACAGGTGGACTCATATTCTTAGTTTGCACTCTCCTTCTAATAGGAAGGCATCCTTTCTCCCAAACAGAGCCACGTAAACTCAGTTTGAAGGAATCGTAGGGATTAGGCAAGAAGTCACATTGGAAGATAGGTCTGTAGTGGAATGGGACCCTTAGTCTCCTACCCTTGGCCACCCCTCCTTCTCCGCCGGCATTTCTCCTTGGGCGATTCTCCTCTGACTTTTCTCCTTGGCTGACACGCCCCCACCCATTTGCTCTTGGCAATGGGTCATAACCCCTTCGTCCCACCCGCTTCAGTGCTGCCCATTTGCCAAAGGAGGATTCATCCTGGGGTTTTTTTTTGCCACTCAGGACAATTAGCTGCCAATCAATCGCCTAGCTATCAATCACAGCATTGATGCATGGGGTTTGGGGGAAGGCGCTTGCAGCCAAATGGCTTTAGGAAAGTCAAATGCTTGTTAGGAGAAGGAACAGGAGTGAGGGTGGGGTGGAAACTCCCCTGTACTTGATCGTGCCTTGCCTCCCTGATAAAGAACAGGAAGAACAGGAAGGGAAGAGAAGGGAGGGCATTTAAAAAATCCAGGATTAACACTCCTTTGGCAAATGGGCAGTGCCGAAGCGGGTGGGACGAAGGGGCCATGGCCCATTGCCGAAAAGTCAGAGGAGAATCACCTGAGGAGAAATGCTGGTGGAGAAGGAGGGGTGGCCAAGGGTAGGAGGCGAAAGGTCCTAGACCCATCTGTAGACTCTGCTTAATATATCCCATGGACACTCGTGGCCTCTTAAGGAAATTGGTTGCAGCTAGTCAGTTAAGAAAGCAAGTAGGATACAGTTTTTAGTAAGGTCCCTTGAATGCTAATCTTGGGGTAAATACAACAGAACACTTGTAAAATGCAAAAGCAATTCTCCACCCTGCTTTATTAGTGAGTTTGTTAAGCAGGAGTCTCTTGAAATGTTTTGAATGGCTTCTTCTGCTAGCTGGCTTCCGTTGCCATTTATGAGATAAGCTAACAGTGGATTCCCTTCCTATCTCTTGGTTGTTTATGTTTAACATTCCTTCCATTACTCTCTCTGTTTACAGAATGCTAATTGGGTGGATGAGAGTACACCTTGGGGCAGAGTAGCCCAGAGAACTATTGCAGAGAAGTTCTGATGTCTCCATGGGTGGCGGGTTTTATCAGCAGGCCTAATTTAGATGGTTGGGATGGAAGAGAACTATCTCTTGATCAGCAGTGGACAATCAAGTGTAATCCCTTAAGAAAGTCATGGAGGAAGTCTTGTGCAGAAGAGGCGCCTGAATAAGGACAGGATGGTGGAAGATGCCTGTTCCTCAACAGAACATGCACGAGCCATGCGCTCTCCCATGCTACCCAGTTCTCTATTATTATTATTATTATTATTATTATTATTATTATTATTATTATTATTATTATTATTATTATTATTATTATTATTATTGCATCAACAGAATTGTATCACAGCGGCCAGTTGTTTCGCCGGATTTGGCATTAATTACTAGTCGGGCCCCACCCAGGGGCCTAGGACGTCGTAACGTATTTTCGTAATATGTGTGCAGATCCAAGCAGTGCAGCCTTTTGCATTTGACTGATGGTGATTTTGTCAATTTTTAACTGTTTTAAATGTAATTCCAGTGCTTTTGGAATAGCACCCAGTGTGCCGATTACCACTGGAATTACCACTGCTGGTTTGTGCCATAATCGTTGGATTTCGATTTTTAAGTCCTGGTATTTCGCGTTTTTTTCATATTCCTTCTCGGCGACCCTGCTATCACCTGGTATTGCGATGTCTATGATTGTAACCTTATTTTTCTCAACCAGTGTGATGTCTGGTGTATTATGCGCCAGTATTTTATCCGTTTGTATGCGAAAATCCCACAAGATCTTGACCATCTGACTCTCGACGACTTTTTCAGGCTTATGTTCCCACCAGTTTGCTGCTGTTTTAATATTATAATTTTTGCACAAATTCCAGTGGATCATTTGTGCCACTGAATTGTGCCGCATTTTATAGTCAGTCTGCGCGATTTTTTTACAGCAGCTGAGTATGTGGTCAACAGTTTCATCAACTTCTTTGCAGAGTCTGCATTTGGCATCATCAGAGGATTTTTCGATTTTGGCCTTAATTGCATTTGTTCGGATAGCTTGTTCTTGCGCAGCCAGGATTAGTGACTCTGTTTCTTTCTTTAATGTACCTGCTGTTAACAATAACCAAGTTTTTTTACTGTCCACTTTATCTTTTATTTTTTTCAGAAATTGGCCATGCAATGCTTTGTTCTGCCAACTCTCCATTCTTAATTTTATCACATCTTTTTTGTATTCTTGTTTCGTCTGTTGGGCCTTCAATAGATTTTTGTTCTTTACTTCGATTAGTAGATGTTCTTGACTTTCTTTTAAATAATCAGCCAGTGCATGTTTTTCTTCTTCAACTATTTGCTTCACTTGTAATAATCCTCTGCCACCTGATTTTCGGGGCAGGTATAGTCTATCAGTGTCACCACGTGGATGTAAGCTGTAGTGCATTGTCATTAGTTTCCTGGTTTTTCGGTCCAAAATGTCCAAATCAGTTTGTGTCCAGTTAACTATACCAGCTGTGTATCTTATAACTGGTATTGCCCAGGTATTTATGGCCTTGATTGTATTTCCACCATTTAATTTAGATTTCAAAATTTTCCTAACTCTGTTGGTGTACTCTCTCCTGACAATAGTTTTTACTTCTCCATGTTTGATGTTATCCAACTGCAAAATGCCTAAGTATTTGTAGGCTTCATTTTCATTGCATTTAATTAGTTGGCCATTGGGCATTTCAATTCCCTCACATGTAGTGATTTTGCCCCTTTTTATGGATACAGTGGCACATTTTTCCATGCCAAACTGCATTGAAATATCGTTGCTGAATACTCGGACTGTGTTTGTCAGTGATTGGATTTCTATTTCTGACTTTCCATAGAGTTTCAAATCATCCATATATAATAAATGTGAATTTTTTTCAGCTTCTTTGGCTGTTTGGTAGCCTAATTTCATTTTTTTTAAGATTACTGATAGTGGGATCATCGCGATGATGAAGAGAAGAGGTGAAAGTGAATCACCCTGGAAAATTCCTCGCTTGATATTGACCATTCCGTAGTTCTCATTCCCTACTGCCAACTCAGTTCTCCATTGTTTCATCGCCTTTTCAGTGAAGGATGTAATATTTTTACTAATGCCAGTTGTTTCTAAGCATTTTATGATCCAACTATGTGGCAATGAGTCAAATGCTTTTTTATAATCAATCCAGACCATATTCAAGTTCATTTTTCTTTTCTTACAATTTTCTAATATCATTTTATCAATTAGGAGCTGATCTTTTGTGCCCCTACTCCTTCTTTTGTTGCCTTTTTGCTCTACTGGTAAGATGTTGTGTGTTTCCAAATAATCCATAATGTTATCTGCAATAATGCCTGTGAGTAATTTAAAGGTTGTTGGCAAGCATGTTATTGGTCTGTAGTTTTCAGGTATTGTTCCTTTAGTTGCATCTTTCTGAATCAAGTATGTTTTTCCAGTTGTCAACCATTCATCAATTTGGCCATTTTGTAACATCTCACTCAGTTGCCTGGCCAATATTGCATGTAAACTGGTCAGATATTTGAGCCAGAAACCATGTAATTGGTCCTTTCCAGGTGATGTCCAATTCTTTACTTTTTTTACTCGATTTTTGACCATCTCAGTTGTTATTTCTAATAATTGCATTTGTTTGTTGCCAATGCTTTTCTCAAAGTCATGTATCCATTTTGCTTCCTTATTGTAGTCCTTTGCATTTTCCCACAATTCTTTCCAGAATTCAACTGTGGCCTGCTTTTCTGGTTTTTGACTTTTGGTGTCATCATTCACATTAAGACTTTGATAAAAACGCCGTTGGTCTGATCGAAATTGCTGATTTTGTTTATACTGGATGATTCGTGCCTCATATCTTTCAATTTTCCTAGCTGTTGCTGTTATCTGCTGTTTTACAATCTCTACAGCTTCATTGATGTTTCTTGTATCCAATCTATACCTTCTGATTAGCTGATCTATAATTTTGTTATTTCTAAGCCGTTGCTCACGCATGTTCTTCAAATTGCTAGCATCTGCAATTATTATTATTATTATTATTATTATTATTATTATTATTATATTTAATATATAATAATATTTAATATTATTAAATATTATTATTTAATATTAATAATATTTAATATTATTAAATAGCAATTATTATTATTATTATTATTATTATTATTATTATTATTATTATTATTATTATTATTATTATTATTATTATTATTATTATTATTACCTCTACTTTCAAAACACAGACTATCCACATTAGGAAGCAGCAAAGAAAGCCATCCTTTTCTGAGACAATGATCTGGTTCATGCATCTCTTGTTCATTCAATTCATAACTTGCTTGGTATGCTTTTCTAAATCTTACCATTGTGGTTGGAAACCAGGGGTGGGCTGCTGGGGGTTCGCAGGGGTTCAGGAGAACCCCTAGCTAAGATTCTGTGCAGTTTGGAGACCTCCCAAATCCCACTCCTGGCTGGCCCTGCCCACCCCTCCCCTCCCAAGAGTCCCCACGCGGCCCGTTTTGGATGCAGGTAAATGCAGGGTGCACGCAGAGGCTCGGGAAGGGTGAAAAATGTGCCTACCACAAGTTCGGGAGCGGGTCCATTTCTGATCTCCAGAGGGCCTCTGGAGCCCGTTTTCGCCCTCCCGCCCTCTGGACCCCGGGTAGGGCACAAACACCCCTCCCCCCATGGTGCAGAAGGCCAGCTAGGCCACGCCCATCATGGCTATGCACACTCAGCAACCGGGCAGAGAACCCCTAGCTAAAATTTTTGAAGCCCACCCCTGTTGGAAACCATGGCTTATAGTTAAATGTTCAGCAGAAACCACTTATTTAGCAGAATGAGCTTAAACTATACATGGATTTGCACAATTGCAAGCTTGATAATGGATACTTCCAGATGCTTCTTTCATTAACTAATCAGTGGTACAGCTTACATCACAGCTTTCCACAATACCTCTCTATTTCTTCATGTTTTAAAAACACAATTTAAACAGGGGGAAAAAATCCAATTGGAACAGCTGCAGAATGCCCTCTGATAAACAGCACTAAAAGGACATCCCCCAGTGGTCTCATAAGTGTCATCCTCTGAACTTTATCTATTGGATTCACATAAAGTGTTGGCAACAGAATAAGCTTATTGAACAAGATTGAATTCCGATAATGATTTGGCTTACTCTGCTATAACAGAATATGCACTTTAATACTTCAGGGGTAAATGTATGTGTCCCCCCCCCCCAAAAAAAAAGTTTTGGTGCATCTAGTTCCCAGATTCCTTCCAAAATTTGCTATATTGGGATGCAACATTTAATACAATAGAGGATAAATTATGAAATACTTGGCAATTAATCACATTATCTGCATTTATCTTCAGTTTCAGTTTAATCAATCAGATTTAGCTTTCGATGTAGCCCCATTTGATTCTTTACCCTAACCCTTCTTTTCAGGATTCTGGACCCATGCCTGGCATTCAAAACTCAAGTGAAACCCCTAACCCAGCGATGGCGAACCTTTTTGGGCTCGCATGCCATAAGTGGGGGGAACGCAGGGGGGTCATGTGCGGGCGTGCCGCACCCATAATGCAATGCGTGACCCCCAGTGCGCATGCGCCCATTACAGGCGCTCCCCCCATTTTTACATGCCTTTTTTGCCCTCCCCAGACTCCAGAGGCTTTATAGGAGCCTGGGGAGGGCAAAAACAGCCTCCCCGCCCCCCCGGACGCCCTCCGGAGGCATCAGGGAAGCTTCTGGACAGTCCCTGAAGCCTTCGGAGCGCTCAAAACGATCCTCCGAACAAACCGGAAGTGACCTCGGAGGATCGCTTTGAGCGCTCCGAAGGCTTCAGGGACCATCCGGAGGGTTCCCTGATGCCTTCGGAGTGCTCAAAACGACCCTCCGACCAAACCGGAAATCACTTCTGGTTTGCTCAGAGGGTCGTTTTGAGTGCTCCGAAGGCTTCAGGGACTGATTAAGGGACTGGAGACTAAAACATATGAAGAACGGTTGCAGGAACTGGGTATGTCTAGTTTAATGAAGGACTAGGGGAGACATGATAGCAGTGTTCCAATATCTCAGGGGTTGCCACAAAGAAGAGGGAGTCAAACTATTCTCCAAGGCACCTGAGGGTAGAACAAGAAGCAATGGGTGGAAACTAATCAAGGAGAGAAGCAACTGAGGAGAAACTTCCTGACAGCTAGAACAATTAATCAGTGGAACAGCTTGCCTCCAGAAGTTGTGAATGCCCCAACACTGGAAGTCTTTAAGAAGATATTGGATAGCCATCTGTCTGAAACAGTATAGGGTTTCCTGCCTAGGCAGGGGGTTGGACTAGAAGACCTCCAAGGTCCCTTCCAACTCTACTATTGTATTATTGTATTAAATTCTCATTTTCTATAATAGCAATAGCACTTAGACTTATATACCGCTTCACAATGCTTTCACAGACCTCTCTAAGTGGTTTACAGAGTCAGCCTATTGCCCCCAACAATCTGGGTCCTCATTTTACCCACCTCGGAAGGATGGAAAGCTGAGTCAACCTTGAGCCTGGTGAGATTTCGAACTGCCAAATGGCAGGCAGCCGGCAATCAGCAGAAGTAGCCTGCAGTACTGCATTCTAACCACTGCGCCACCAAGCCTCAATCTGAGATCTTGATTGCAAACACTTTTAGGTACAATTAGAGTTCTTTTTTTTTATTCAGCCCCAAGGACTAAGGCAAACTGATGACCATAGGAAGGCTGCCATTAATACCACTGACAGTTGGCGGTATAGTTTTATACCGGAAGTGCAATTGGATGTTTTACTGCAATACTTAAGTTCTAGTTTAGATCAGACCAAGGAGACAATGAAACATAAGTTTAAAGTTACAGGATGCATTTATCTTCCAAAGAAAATTAAAGTAAGCTTCAAGCGGGTTACTTAAAGTGACTTATAAATCCTAAATATCAGAGTCTCTATCGCTTTAATGCTTTCCTGTTGCCAGTTCTAGACACAGGAGTCTATAATGCACCAGTTGTTCAGAGCAACACTCTTGTGAACCTGGGGAGATTATTACAACTGAATATGAGATCTCGGAGTGCAGATTCTGGGCTATTATCATCCAGTTTCCAATCTTCCTTTGTGGGGAAAGTTGTAGAGAAGGTAGTTGGATGGCAGCTATCAGGGATCTTGGAGGAAACAGATTAGCTGGACCTATTTCAGTTGGCTTTCAGATGCAGGTATAACACAGTCAAAAAGTTTGCCATACTTGTTCATGACCTTGGTAGGACCAGGATGGAAGTGATGCATGCATTTGTGTGCTCCTTGGCCTTCCAATACTATTGACCTGTACTCTTCTGCATTCTTTTGTACCAGCTGTGGATTTTGGGTGTGGGGGGCACTATAGTAGTTCTTCTCCTGCCTCAGTTGATTTCTTCCAGTCAATGTTGATGAGAGTGGAGAAATCACCCTCGTGGCCTCTTCCATGTGGGGTTTCTCCAGATTCCATGCTTTCCTTCTTCTTGGTTTACATTGATATGAAACTGATGGATGAGATCATACATCAGTTCAGGATATTATTGGTATGATGGTGATCCCCAGCTGTACAACTCATCCCCGGATTGTGCAGGTGAAGCTGTTGAGGTACTGATCCAGTGTTTGGAAGCTGTTTAGGTCTGGATGAAAAGGAATAGATTTTTGGAGGGGGGGGATCTATAAATCCCCACCACCATCATCAACATCATCTGACCTCTGCTTAAGACTACAGCAATGTTTATTAATGAATATAGCATTTTTTAAAACCAAGAGACACTTGCTGAGATGGTCAGTCGTGCAAAATCAACACATCTGTCCACTTGGATGCTTTGGTAGGTCAGACTAATTATTACTACAACACTCTTTTCTGGCTGTGTTTTATAAGGTACTAGCTGGATACCTGTGCTTCGCGATGAAACTATATGATTGGCCAATGCAGGAGAAATCTGGTTCACTTCGGTTCAATCCATTGGCTCAGTAGTGGTCGGTGATTGAAATACATAAGGGAATATCACTCCTGCTGCTTTGAGTCCGGAAGCAGTTCCAGAGATGGAAGGTGTAGACATTGTGGTGAGGTACCGATGTTCAGTACTGTAAGGAGCCCCAGACCACTCCTGAGTGAAGGAGTATTCACAATCCATTGCCTCAGTGGTGGTCGGTGACTGAAACACATAAGGGAATATTGCTCCTGCCGCCTTGAGTCCAGAAGCAGTTTCATAGGTGGAAGGTATAGACATTGTGGTGAGGTATCGACATTTATTACTGTAAGGAGCCCCTGACCCCTCCTGAATGAAGGAGTGGAAGGTCTGCCAGTTTGAACTGAGGTAACGGAATGTGAGGCAACTGGCAGTTGGAACAGAGTTCTTTTCAGATGGGGAGTGGGAGTAGAACTATGTAGCATCAGAACGTGTTAATTACTGTATAAGAAATACTAATGATCTGATGGTCATTTCGAAAAATCCTTTATTAGCAAGCACCTAGAAGCCAGAGGAACATATGTGCCAAATTTCAAGTTTGTAGGCTTTACGGTTCTGGAGATTTCATGATGAGTGAGTGGCATTTGGCTTTTACATATATATAGTTTGATGATATAAGTGTGTAAGAAAGTTTATGTTTCACTGGCAATATGTTGTTTAGACCTAAGCAGGGAATAGTACGTGTATGTATATAGAAAATGGCTGCGCAGAGCCTCGGATTTAATTTCGAAAAAGTGCTTCAGAGCCTTTAGACACCAACATGGTTATTGCCTGCAACATTTTAAAGCATCCATCCCACTGCAGAATATTTTTTTTGGAATCAATTCCAAAGCCCCGCAGAGCCCTGCTGTATAATTTATTATCCAGTGTTATACTCTGTACATCTGCTGATGTGGGCTACGATCCACAAGATTGATTCTTTTTCAAGCCGATTACTCTTGCTTGAGGTTGGTTTTTTTTTTGCATCAAATATTTTTTTTTCTCAGATGAAGGCTCTTCTCTAGTTTGTTTAGGTAGGAAAGGGCAGTCCTTCAAGAAATCAATCGGAAATGAACAATGGCCACGGATTATAAGGAAAATTTGTACCAGGTGTTCTACAGATGGCATCTTCCCCCAGCACAGCTCTCCAAAATGTTTAACAATTTGGCCCCAAATTATTGGAAGTGCAAAAAAGAGAGAGAAAACACTAGGCACCTTTTTCCATATATGGTGTGGACATGCAATGAGGCAAAAAGATATTGGAGAATAATACAATTAAGGCTGGAACAAATGTGGGAGATCAAGTTCTGTTCAACCAGAAATTTTCCTCCAAGGCATAATACCAGGGGGGGTATAAGAAAGATATACAATACAATACAATAGTAGAGTTGGAAGGGACCTTGGAGGTCTTCTAGTCCAACCCCCTGCCTAGGCAGGAAACCCTATACCGTTTCAGACAAATAGCTATCCAACATCTTCTTAAAGACTTCTTAAAGATATGCTCTATCTAGTTATCCATGTATTGACTGAGGCGCGAATAACCTATGCGCAGTATTGGAAAAAAGAAAGTATCCCACCAGAATTAGACATACCGTATTTTTTGGAGTATAAGATGCACCTTTTCCCCCCTAAAAGAGGGTGAAAATTTGGGTGCGTCTTATTACACTGAATGTAGTCCCACCCACCCACCCGCCCCATTTACCTCTTTGCAGCAAACAGGGGGCTTGCGGAGGCTTCAATAAGCTATAGTAACAGCTGATGATCAGGAGAAAGTGAAAGTGAAAGTTGCTGTTTGCTCCATGTGGCAAATTGCTGGGAGGCAGATTTTTTCTTCTTCTGCTAATCAGGCTATTTGCTGCAAGGAGGTAAGTCAACAACTATAAATGCCTATAGAATGTTCAAATTATTAGACTTATTTTTTAAAGACTGCTTTATTATTATTCTAGACAATTTAACAAAATGAAGCAGCTTTTTAAAATAAATGCTTGATCTGAAGAGGCCCAGTGCTATTGTTTTAAAAAGTGCTATTCTTTTAAATAGCAGAGAATAACTATACTTCCAGAAAGCACATCAATTTTAACAGCCTCTGTACAAGTATAGTCTGAAATATAACACTACAAACAGTGTATATTGTCTGTACTGTTTGTTGCAAGGAGGCAAATTGCTGGGAGGCAGATATTTCCCCCTTGTTTTCCTCCCCAAAATCTAGGTGCGTCTTATACGTCAGAGCATCTTATACTCCAAAAAATACGGTAATTAGGAATATTTTGGCCTGTGCGGAAGCAGATAGGCTCACCCTGGAATTTAAAAATAAACGGCAGTCAGAATATTATGAAGTTTGGAACAGATTTCATTATTGGTATAAGACAAGGTGACAAGACTGGAATAAATTGTAAACAATGTGATTGGATAAAAGGATAGACAATGTACTGACAGCTAAGGGATGAGATTATGTGTATATACTGTGATTGTATGGTCATAACGGCTTTGCTGGGCTGCACTATTTTAAATGTAAAAACAATAAAAATATACTTTAAAAAAAGAAAAGAAATCTTACCAAACTCATTACTGTAATGTTTGGGTTTTAGTTATTGGCTTAAATGGTTTTAAACTGGAATTACGGGTAGTCCTTGATTTATGCGTAGGTGATTGTTTGAAGTTGCAACCTACCTGCAAAAAATATGACCCAGTTCCAGAATTACTGCACCCTCCACAGTCACAGGATCACAACTTCAAGGGCTTGGCAAAGTGGCGGCATTTGCAACTGTTTGCAGCACTCTGCAGTCATGTGATACATTTTAGGATGACTTTTCCAAAAACAGTTACTTCTGGTTTTCAGCAAAATAGTGTCATCCTGAGCAATGGGTTCACTTAATGACTGTGGCGTTTGTTTAAAGATCAGTGCATTGATGTGACGACGGTCATGTTTGCTTAATGATTGCTGCAAACAAGGTAGCAAAATCATGTCAGTCATGTGGGTGACCCGATTTACGACCGTCAGGGTCCATTATGATTGTATGTCAAGGACTACCTATATATTGAGGCCTTCAGCAATGGCTCCTAGCCATGAAATATATTTGAAATGTCTCTGTTTGGAAGCAATGTTTTTTTTTGAATATCCATTACTAAGGACAATGATGGGGTATGTTGTTACCTTTCTTACTGTCCTACTTCTTAAAAGTATTCGGCTGGTCATTAATCATCATCACATAACAACCCCATAATCCCTTGCGTGGTGAAGTCTGGGCAACTGAAGGGAGCAAGCGGAGTGTTTTCATGGCCGGATGCCCTTCCTGTCACCAATGCAGAGCTTTGTTCAGCAGATATTGAATAAATATATGATATTATATCAGAGGTGGGTTCCTACCGGTTCAGACCGGTTTGACCAAATAGGTAGCAACTTGGCGGCCTGGGTCGCTGGAACCAGCAGCGACGCAGGCCTGCCACACCCCCGAAACGGTTGTCTCGGCAGTGGCATAGGTACCGCCATCTTGTTTTTGTCTTCTGCGCCATGCACAGGAGCATTTTTTTAGTACTGCACATGCGCACGTAGCATGCACAAGTGGTGTGTCCCTGAGCGAACCGGCAGTAGCAGCAGCCGGAACCTGTTCTGTAGGGAAAACGAGGCAGGCAGGAACTGAGGCAAGGCAGCCTGTGCGTCTTGGAGTCCAGGAGCCTATGAAGAGGCTCTGCCAAAGATGCCTTATGGGGTAAAAAAATGGAGTAAAAATTAAACAGCCCCAGACAGGCTTGCAGTTCAGCCTTAGAGGAGGGCATGGGGGCTTTCTTAATTGCCTCTACCTTGGATGGAGTAGGGTGGATGCCTTTGGAATCAACTAGATACCCCAAAAATTCTATACTGGGGACCCCATCCTACACTTTTCTTGTTTGAGTTTCAGCCCCGCTTGGTGGAAATGGGTCAGGACTGCTCTTAATTTATCGACAGCTCAGCTTGATCCAAAGCGGATATAAGCACGTCGTCGAAATAGGGTACCACTCCTGGCAGCCCTAGAGCATCTGCTCCATTAGGCTCTGGAAAATACCTGGGGCTACACTGACCCCAAATTGCAAGCATTTACATTTGAAAGCTCCCCGGTGCGTTATGATGGTTTGAGCCATGGCAATGGCTTTGTCCACCGGGAGCTGCTTGTACGTTTGTGCCAAGTCTAACTTGGCAAAAATGTTTCCCTGGGCCAAGGAATGGAGCAGATGTTGAACCACTGGCACTGGGTAAGGGTTGGCTTGCAACCCTTTATTAATGGTGCATTTAAAATCCCCGCAAATTCTAATACTACCACCCTGCTTAATAGGTATTACTATGGGGGTCTCGCAGGGGGAGTGGTCTATTGCTTTGAGCACTTCTTGTGCTATTAATTTATCTAGCTCTAAATCTACTTTGGGCCGAAGAGCAAAAGGCACTCTCCTGAGTTTTAGACGTATTGGCGCCACCTGGGGGTCCAGGTTAAAAGAAATGGGAGTCCCATTATATTTACCAAGCTTGTTGTCAAATACGTCCGTGAACTCGCTGACCAGCACGGCGAAGGAATCTGGAACAACGGAGTGGATGCTGGAGACGTTGAGCCCCAATGCGGAGAACCAGTCAAGACCCAGGAGGCTGAGCAGATGGCCATCTACAATGATGAGGGGAAGAGGCCCCTGGAAGTTATTGCTGGCTATGGTGAATGTGCCGCAACCCACAATGGGTATTGGCTGCCCTTGATAGTCTCTGAGGCGAAGTGGGCACTGCCTGAGTTGAGCTTTGGTCAGACTGGGCACTATCCGTTTGATAGTAGCCCAAGAGACCAGGGATTTGGAAGAGCCAGTGTCCACTTCCATCTTGCAGGGCTCTCCCTCTATGCGCACAGTCAGGTATATCTTATGGATAGGCTTAGTCAAGGATGCATGGCTGATAGCCCAATCATGGTGCTGCTGGTCACCTGTGATGGCAAAGCAGTCTTCGCGGTGTTTGGGAAGTCTTTTTATGAATTGTCTAGACAAGGCGCGCTCCGGAGGTGGGTCAGCGATTGGCATGGCCATTCTGCAGACTTTGGCTAAATGTCCTTTCCTGTCACACCAATGGCATATTGTGTCTTTGAACCCGCAGACTGACCTTGCATGGTTCCCGCCACAACTCAGGCAACCCGCCTGAGGTAAAAAATCAGCCTGTTTTTTCCTGGTGGCCAGTTTGAGGCGGCTAATCTCTTCTTCCTCGTCCGAGAAGTCTTCTTCGTCATCTTCTTTGTGGTGGACAGCATGGCCCCTGCTGGCATGGGTGGCTGGTGGCAGAAATCTCTGAATTTCTGCAGTGGATTTGTCCGACATTTCATATGCCGTGGCTTCATATGCCGTTGCCTGAAGGCTCAGCTCTTTTCGTGCCAGCAAGCGTTGCTGAAGTCTGAGGTCTTTGCTACCACAGACCAGCTGTTCTAACAGGGCACAGGAAAGTCACAGTGCAGGGCCGCTGTTCTGAGGGAAGCTATGTAATTGCTCACAGATTCCCCTTCTCTCTGGGTCCTCTGCCTAAAGGCATAACGTCTGGCTATGCGCGAGGGAGTTGGAGAGTAATGATTTTTAAGTTTCTCCTAAGGCATCAAATGGATGGATTGAGGGGCTGCTAAAGCCCTGGCTGTTCCAAACATCTCGTGGCCACATGCACTGAGAAAATATCTTCTTTTACGGCCACTGGACAAACCGGTGAAGTCATTTGACTCCAGGAAGCACTCAAACCGCTCAAGATAAGCGTCCCATGTTTCAGTGGCCGGGTTGAATGCCGTGAATGCTGGTAGATTAGCCATCCTTAGAAGGATGGAACTTGAGGAATTAGCCTTGGAGCGACTTCTCATCGCCTGTGACTTGAGGCAGCTCTTATTAGTGACTTCGCTTTTCCTTTACCTCAGTCCTAATCCCATCCCTCATCACCAGTGTTCTGTAGGGAGAACGAGGCAGGCAGGAACTGAGGTAAAGCAGGTTGAAGCTAACACAACCTTTATTAACAGTATAACACGGCAAAATGTAAGGCAAACCTCGACCCAGCAAACAGCAGCATTTGACAGCTGACAGCCCTTTTTATACTAGAGCTGTCAGATGCTGAACCAATAGAATGGCTGCATTCTCCCGCCAGCTGGCTGCTCGTGACTCAACCAATCAGGGGCCGACAATGATAGCCAATGGCATCGTAGCCTCGAGGACTTAACAGAAGTCCTATATTATATATTATTATATATTATTATATATTATTATATATTATTATATATTATTATATATTATTGTATGTTATTGTATGTTATTATATATTATTATATATTATTATATTGCCTGGTGTGGTGGCTCAGTGATATATTCTCATTGTGCCCAGAGAGGGAAATACCTGCCTCCACCTAGGATCGAACACACAACCTCCTGATTGTGAGGCGAGAGTTCCACCTCTAGGCCACTGCACCACTCGGCTGGTCATTAATGGTCTGATCCAAACTGAGATATTACTAAAACGAAATAATGGATTGAATTTTGGACCTCTACATCAGTGGCTCTCAACCTGTGGTCTGTGGACCCCTGGGGCAATGTCAGAGGAGGTCCACAGAGTTGAAGAAATGTTATAATTTAGATCTTGAGTTAGGTTTTGGGGGTCCGTGAACATGGTCCGCAGCCACAAAAGGTATTTAAAGGGGGGAGGTCCTTTAAATCGTCACCAAGAAATCATCATAAAGAAAAGGTTGAGAACCATTGCTCTACATTCATCAGCGTAATAACAATGCTTTTCTTAAACTTAGTTATCTTTGCGGCCAGTGGGAAGGAGAGCCATTGGCCAAGAGCCATGAACCCACACCTCTCAAATGACCTCATTCCAAGATAAGGGGTGGGGGGTTGGGGAAGACGGTGCAGGGCTTTGGTTTCAAAGGCAAAAAATGTTAATTTGAAATCTGAGAGTGTTCACATAGAACAGGGGTGGGCTTAAAAAATTGTAGAAACGGATTCGCTGCCCCATTACTGAGTGGGCAGTACTGGGTGGGTGTGGCCTAGTCAGCTCCTGCACCATGGCTGGGGGTGGGGCGTTTTTCACCCTCCCCAGGCTTTCTTTGAGCCTTCGGGATGGTGAAAACTGCTTTCCCTGGGCTCCGGGGGCCCTCTCGAAGCTGGAAACAGGCCTGTTTCTGGACTTCCGGAACTTCCGGTAGTCCTGAGCCTCCCCGAGCCTTCACACGGGCCATGCACTTACCTGGCATGATGAACAGCTCCTGAGGCGGGCGGGGCAGGGCAGGGTAGAAGGGTTGGGGTGGGCATGGCCAGCCAGGGGTGGCATTTGGGGGTTCACCGAACGGGGCAGAATCCTAGCTAGAGGATCCCTCGAACCCGTGCGAACCCCCAGCAAGCAGCCCACCCCTGACATAGCACCCCTGTGCAACTCTTTAAAGGTCTGGGCACAGATGTTTGCCCCTCACAGCTGCAGCACTGTCCTGGGAAGAGATTCCTTGGATTTCTCGTGTTTGTCTGCCTTCTTTTCCCTCCAAAGAACCTTTTTTGTTTTTTTTGCTTTCAAATCTGAGCTCTGCGCAACCCTGTGGTTCTCTGCATTGCTGAGGGTGAATTAGCACTTTTTTTCCAAGCCAGTAAAAGAAATCAGAAAAGAAATTATATTGTAAACATGATTCCAAAGTATGTCAATATTTTGGACTAACAGGGAAAAAATGGAACAATGAGAAGAATGTATTAAGTACTTTCCTATTTTTAATGACAACAATTGAATATAAAGTCGAAATCTTTTTTTAAATTATTATTATCAAGGTGCTATTACCCGCCTTCCATCCTGGGCTGTTTTGTCATTTGCCTCACAGGCAGTGGCCTCATATAAAATTTCCCACTGATTACAAAACAGAGAAATGACCAAGCCAACCGAATGTCTTGCTTATGTTCACCACTTTAGTGTTCCACTTAATAAGATTGCATTTATTTATTTTTAATCTCCATAGCTAAACGATTTGGGTTTCTACAATTTAATTAAGGAGAATATTTGGCTCTTCTATCAATATCACACATCAATACTCTCCTACAGGGAAGAATTGAGGGAAAGAAAGAGGAAAAAAACAAACAGAAAGTGCTACAATGGGCCAAAATAGAATGAGCTTCTCTCGGAAAGTTGGAGAAAAATTTAGATCTGCCATTGCAAATCATTCAGACAGTTTATAAAGCTTTAAAAAAAACCAACACCATTAGCTTAATCAGCATGAAGTCAGTTCAGAATTAAGCAGAAGTTTGCAGCAGAAAAGAATTGGCTATCAGTGAGTTGTTATCAGGAAGGATCAGGAAACAGACTCCCCAAGAACTACAGTTAGTCCTCAACCTATGACCATAACTGAGCCCAACATTTGTGTTGCTAAGTGAAACATTTGCGAAATCAATTTTGCCCCATTTTGCAACCTTTCTTGCCGCAGTTCTTAAGTGAATCACAACAGTTGTTACATTAGTAACATGGTTGTTTACTGAATCCGCCTTCCCCATTGACTTTGCTTGTCAGAAGATCCCAAAAAGAAATCATGAGATTCCAGGACACTGCAACTGTCATAAACATGAGTCAATTGCCAAGCCTAAGAGCTTTGGGGGCGCAGTGATCAGAGTGCAGTACTGCAGGCTACTTCTGCTGCTGCCGGCTGCCTGCAATTTGGCAGTTCAAATCCCACCGGCTCAAGGTTGACTCGGCCTTCCATCCTTCCGAGGTGGGTAAAATGAGGACCCAGATTGTTGGGGGCAATAGGCTGACTCTGTAAACCGCGTAGCGACAGCTGTAAAAGCACTGTGAAGTGGTATATAAGTCTAAGTGCTATTGCCATCCAAATTCTGATCACTGGGGATGCTGCACACGTTGTAAGTGTGAAAAGTGGTCATAAGTCACTTTTTCAGGGCCATTACATTTTTAAATGACCATGAAGTGAATCACTGTAAGTCAAGGACTACTTATGCCAGGGGTGTCCAAACTTGGCAACTTTAAGACTTGTGGACTTCAACTCCCAGAATTCCCCAGCCAGCAGAGCTGGCTGGGGAATTCTGGGAGTTGAAGTCCACAAGTCTTAAAGTTGCCAAGTTTGGACACCCCTGACCTATGCTATATTCTTGCAGGGTATTATAACACAATCTTGAAAGCCAAATAGAGATTTTATTTCCCTCTTTTTACATCAAAGAAACAAGATGGGGGCAAAACTGAGTTTCTTCTTCGGTCCCTCCTTCTTTCACGGCTAAGCTGGTCTTTACCTAAAGGCACCCAAATGCTTTCTCCATGGCCATCTCCATATTGCTCTCCAGCAGGGGTGGTGAACCATGGCCCTTTTATGAGTGGCTCAGGAATTCTGGGAATTGAAGCCCACAAGTCATAAAAACGCCATGGCTGCCCACCTCTGCTCTACAGCTTGTCTCCTTTCTCTGAAGAAGCTGTGCATCCAACTACCGATGAGGATGGCTTGTGCCCCAAGAGTGGAGTACCACAAGGTTCTGTCTTAGGCCCAGTGTTCTTCAATATCTTCATAAACGACTTAGATGAGGGAATAGAAGCGGAACTTAACAAATTTGCAGATGATACTAAGCTGGCAGGAATAGCTAACACCCTAGAACCATGATGGCAAACCTATGGCACGTGTGCCAGAGGTGGCATGCAGAGCCCTCTCTGTGGGCACACACACCATCGCCAGCTGCTCTTCTGGTCTCCAGCCATCTGGTCTTCACGAGTGCTGGAGCATGGAAAACAGCCAAAAAACAGGCCGTTTTCATCCCATTTTTCGTGCCGTTTTCAGGTCATTTGGGGGCCAGAAAACAGCCTGAAAAAGCCCCCAAAACAGGTATGTGTGCGGGCCAGCTGGTCTTCAGATTTCCAGTTCTCCAGTGCGCACACATGCATGTGCATTCTGGTTTGGGCATTCGGTAACGAAAAGGTTCACCATCATTGCCCTAGAACAGTGGTGGGCAACCTTTTTTTTCAACTGAGCCAAATCTCGCCAAAACCACGATTGAAATTTATTTTGAGAGCCACATTTTTAAAACCGAAAATACATAGGATGGTACACTGTTTTGTTTCAATAAACTCTGGCATTTGAAGCACGCAAGTCTTAAAGCTGTCAAGTTGCAAGACCCTCGCACCCCCAACCCTTTAGAAAAAAAACCCAGGGTCTTCAAACCTGACAGCTTGAAGACTTGTGGACTTCAACTCCCAGAATTCCTCCTCCAGTCATGTTGGCTTAGGAACTCTGGCATTGAAGCATGCAAGTCTTAAAGCTGTCAAGTTGCAAGACCCTTGCACCCCTAACCCTTTAGAAAAAAAAACCCAGGGTCTTCAAACCTGACAGCTTGAAGACGTGTGGACTTCAACTCCCAGAATTCTGAGAATTGAAGTCCACCAAGGGCATCAATCATATTAGCCCAGGCAGGGATCTGCAAAATTGGCTCTTAAGACTGGTGGACTTCAACTCCCAGAATTCTGAGAATTGAAGTCCACCAGTCTTAAAACAGCCAACTTTGCAGACCTCTGTGTTAGCCCAAAGCTTGGCGCTGGGCGGGCCTTGCTCCCCCATTGGTGGAGCCCCAGGAAGCGAGGAGGGAGAAAAAGAGACGGAGCTTCTCCCCCCCCCCCCCGCAAAAATCTTATCAGGGAGCCAGCGGGCAGTAGCAAATTAGCTGATCACGCGGCGTGATCGGCTAATTTGCTACTGCCCGCCCGGCTCCCCGGTTAGATTTTTGCTGGGAGGAGGCGGGGGGGAAGCTCCTTAGCCTCCGTTTCTTTTTCTGCCTCCTCGCTTCTCGTCCCCGCCCGACTTCAGGATCCTCCCTAATCATTGTGGGTTGAAAAGAAAAAAGGGAAAGAGGCGCTTGTTTTGAAGTGCCCGAGAGGAAGGAGGGGAGCGGGCGCCCGGCACACAGAAGAGCCGCATTAAAGTGTGTAAAGAGCCGCATGTGGCTCGCGAGCCGCGGCTTGCCGACCACTGCCCTAGAAGATAGGCTCAAGATCCAGAAGGATCTTGACAGACTTGAAAACTGGGCCCTATTTGACAAAATGAAATTCAGTGTAGGGAAAAGTAAAGTCCTACACTTAGGTAAGAAGAGCCAAAAGTACACATACAGACTGGATGAAACCAGGCTTAATAGCAGTGACTGTGAGGGGGATCTTGGAGTCTTAGTGGACAACCAGCTAAGTATGAGCCAGCAGTGTTCAGCAGCAGCCAAAAAAGCCAACACAATCCTAAATTGCATTAACAGAGGTATACAATCAAGATCAAGGGAGGTACTAGTACAACTCTATAAAGCCCTAGCAAGACCACACCTAGAGTACTGCATCCAGTTTTGGTCACCACATTATAAAAAAAGATGTTGAGACTCTAGAAAAAGTGCAGAGAAGAGCGACCAGGATGACTAGGGGACTGGAGACTAAAACATATGAAGATGTTTTGCAGGAACTGGGCATGGCTAGTCTAGTGAAGAGAAGGACCAGGGGAGACATGATAGCAGTCTTCCAATATTTGAGGGGCTGCCACAGAGAGGAGGGGTCAACCTATTTTCCAAAGCACTGAAGGCCAGACAAGCAGTAATGGATGGAAACTGGCCAAGGAGAGATACAACCTAGAAACAAGCAGCAACTTTCTGATAGTGAGAGCAATCAATCAATGGAACAGAAGTTGCCTTCAGAAGCTTCATCATCTGAGACTTTCAAGAAGAGATTGAACTGCCATTTGTCAGAAATGGTGTAGGGTCTCCTGCTTGAGCAGGTGGGGGGGGGGTTGGAGTAGATGACTTATAAGATCCTTTTCAACTCTGTTACTGTGTTAAAGCTTCAAGTGAAGTGGATGGTGTGTAAATGCAACAATTTTCAGGAAACATTGCTTATTTGCCGACAGTTTTAAATAAATGAGTCAATTACTTTTTGGCATCTGAATTTTCTGTCTCCTGTAAAATTCATCTGCAGCCTAATGTTTTGTCCTGCTTGACATGCAATTATGTTACATGCTGGAGAAAAGAGACAGCATCATTCCCTACGAAATGTGACAAGGAATTATACACAGCCTCCTTTAAATGTTCATCTACTTTCATAAAATCCCAGGCTCTGTCAATGCTACGACACAGAACAGTCCTTATCAGGCCTTGTAGCACTGCAAGGAAAAGCTGAGATCCCGTTTAACAAAAGGTTATAAAGTAGAGGAATCATTTGATATACAAACATCACAACACACATGCTATCATTTGATAGTGTTAAAATGAATCACAATAAAACGAAGTGCAGCACATAGATCTGGAAAAGAATTCCAGAGCAATCTTCTCCAAAGTACTTCATTTTAGCTTTACTAACTTGTAACTCCCATCATTCTCTGGACACCATGCAGAGGTGATATTCATAATGGTAGCGGAAATCGTGGCCTGACCAGCTGCCCTGGCTCTGTTGTCCTATTTGGGCATGTTTTTGAGTGCGGTGCATGCGCGGAAAGCGCGCATGAGCAAAGCACATGCGCAGAAGGCCGGGTGCATGCATGGAAGTGACTCGTGCACCCACAAAGCGGTTGGACCTGCGCAAAGCAAGCAGGCACACAGGGGCCGAACCAGTGGTAACCAAATGTGAAACCCACCACTGACACCATGGTCCTCGTCATGCCCCAGCATATAACCTTTATATACTGTTATTGCTCTCTAGCCCCATCTAGTGGTTGGATAGACAAATATGCCCCAACATACTGTCTATATCAGTGATGGCAAACCTATGGCACGCGTGCCACAGGTGGCATGCAGAGCCATTTGTCAGGGCACGCGAGGCGCTGCCCTGTCAGCTGGCCAGCGCGCATGCACGCGCTGGCCAGCTGAGTTCACCCTTTTTTAAAGCCATTTTTCACCCTCCCCAGGCTCCAGAGGCTTTATAGGAGCCTGGGGAGGGCAAAAAGAGCCTCCCCTGCCCCCCCAGAGGCCCTCATGAGCTTCCCTGAAGCCTCCAGAGGGCAAAAAACTGGCCATACAGGCAAACCGGAAGTTCGGGAACGGACTTCCTGTTTGCTCGGAGGGTCATTTTAACTGCTCCGGAGGCTTCAGGGAAGCATCCTGAAGGTCCCTCAAGCCTCCGGAGCGCTTAAAACGACCCTCCGAGCAAACTAGAAGTGACTTCCGGTTTGCTCGGAGGTTCATTTTGACTGCTCCGGAGGCTTCAGGGAAGTGTCCCGAAGGTCCCTGAAGGCTCCGGGGGGCCTTTGGAGCCTGGGGAGGGCGAAAAAAGCATGCAAAAATGGGGGTGTCGCGCATTGTATTATGGGTGCGGCACCCCAGCACACGACCCCCCTGCGCTCCCCCCACTTATGGCACACGAACCAAAAAAGGTTTGCCATCACTGGTCTATATATACTGTCATCACACTCTAGCCTCATCTAGTGGTCAGAGAGACAAATTCCAAGTATATTGTTTGAAGCTGACCTCATCCCATTACCCATTAGCCCGCATTCTCAAAACAAGTTCATGCTGGGGAGCCAGACTCCATTTCCTTTAGCATTTGGAGAAGGCAGGAGCACAAAGAAGAATCCATTTTAATCAGTGGCATATGGTCATCCAAGGACAAACCCACATCCCACACACAGAGCATCGCTGCTGAGATTTAAATTGCTTGTATTTATTAATTGTTATGTTCAGCAGTAACTCGATACTATCTACCTTGTATTTGGTTCTCATTGCATGCATCCCTATTTCCCCCAGTTTCACCATAACCTGTTCTTTCAATAAAGCATATGGTCTGTTTTATCGGAGGATAAGGTGGACTTAGTTGCATGCCGAGCTGCACACAGACTGACGTGTAGTGAAGGCAGAACAGTCCTAATGGCCAAGAATGATGAGTCCAAGGCACCTAGAAAGCACAGACTGAAGAAGGCTGGAGATATAATTGGGAGAAGGTTCCTTTCTTGAATCTTGTTTGTTTTATTTAAAACTAAAATATACAACCATCAATCTGAAGTTGTTCAAATTAAAGCACGTCTCCTGAAATGGGTGTTTCGAACTACAGTTGGCGTAATCTTCAGCAGGCAGGCCATTTGGAGAAAAAGTACTGAAATTAGTTTAACCTTCAGTTAGAATCATGCAAAACACACCAGAGTGACAATTTGTGCGCTCTGCGTGGCTACCTAATTCCCCTTAAATATATATTAGCAATCAACTTTGGCAGCAAAAAAGGCTGTTTTAGCAAAGCAATTTTGCTGTTAATATTTCAAACCCAAACAAGGGCAGAAATGGATTCATTAAGTCTCTGAGACACAAAAGCCACCCATTTATAATCCCCTATAGCCCTCTGAAATATGCCAAAAGAAATAAATTGAATTTTTTTTAGCCTTGCTCATCCAGTAACATTAAAGTTATCACCAGATATTTCCCAGGAGGAGAAAAAAACGTTGAAATGCTGTCCAAATGGAAGAATGCTTTCTGTATAATGTAGTCCTAATTTATTATAAATCTCTTAATAAATTATTTTAAATCTCTTAATGCTAATTTCTTGATGAAGGCTACCATCTTCCATGTCTTTAAAGGAAGAATTAGACAGAGTCTAATGGAAGAGGAAAGTAACAGTGAAAATTACATGGAACCTTCACAGCTAGAAACAGTCTATCTTGGAATAACAGTTGCTAAGCAAAAAAGCCTTGGTAGAAACTTTTGTTCTCTTCGTGGACACTTTATTCCAGTATTTGGCTGGTCACAGGGGAAATAAGAGGCTTGATGAGAGAGACTTCTTTCCTCATGCAGCAATCTTTTTGCTGCACTTGGAATATATTGCATTCAGTTTTGGTCACCACGATGTAGAAAGATGTGGAGACTCTGGAGAGAGTGCAGAGAAGAGCAACAAAGATGATTAGGGGACTGGAGACTAAAACATATGAAGAACGGTTGCAGGAACTAGGTATGTCTAGCTTAAGAGAAAGAAGGACTAGGGGAGACATGATAGCATTGTTCCAATATCTCAGGGGTTGCCACAAAGAAGAGGGAGTCAAACTGTTCTCCAAGGCACCTGAGGGTAGAACAAGAAGCAATGGGTGGAAACTAATCAAGGAAAGAAGCAACTTAGAACTGAGGAGAAACTTCCTGACAGTTAGAACAATTAATCAGTGGAACAGCTTGCCTCCAGAAGTTGTGAATGCCCCAACACTGGAAGTCTTTAAGAAGATGTTGGATAGCCATCTGTCTGAAATGGTATAGGGTTTCCTGCCTAGGCAGGGGGTTGGACTAGAAGACCTCCAAGGTCCCTTCCAACTCTGCTATTGTATTGTATTGTATTGCATTGCATTGCATTGCATTGCATTGCATTGCATTGCATTGCATTGCATTGCATTGCATTGCATTGCATTGCATTGCATTGCATTGCATTGCATTGCATTGCATTGTATTGTATTGTATTGCTTTTACAAGAAACTGCATACGGGAAGGCTTAGTTTATTTGGGGTAGCAAGTGATTCCTATCACAGGTGGGTTTCACACAATTTTACCACCGGTTCACTGCACCCCGAAAATGTGAGCGCCTTCAGCGCATGAACGTGGCTTAGAAAATGTGGCTAAACAGAACAGCATAGCACCGGGGTGGAAACCCGCAGGTCACCACTACCGGTTTGCCCAAACAGGTCCGAACCGGCTGAATCCCACCACTGATTCTTAATAAGAAAGGAAGAACATTAGCAGGGAATAAGTATTTTCCCAGCCTTTGGAGAGAATTAGCTGATATATCCAGCCACTTGTCCAATGACTCTTTGGATCTATCTGTACCAAGATCCAATTTGAGTCAGTTACCAGTACCAAAGGTTTAAGTCTTCCAAACTTTTGGACTCTTGCTGGAGTCCATCCTCAGAGAACTTCTCTCTCTGGACTATGTACACTAGACTGTTCTGTGTGTAGCATTTTTCTGGTGCCACGCACAAGCAGGCACCACGCAAGTACTATGCATAGAACAGCTCAGTGTACACAGTCTGAAAAGAGATAAATTCCCTGAGGATGGGCTCCAGCACGAGTCCAAAAGCTTGGAAGACTAAACCTCTGGTCCTGGTGACCCACTCAGATTGGATCCTGCAACATTATCCTGGGACACGTAATTTTTGCTCGTCTTGTACTTTTGGCTCCCAAGGAAGAGAAACCAACCTGCACGTTTGTACGAGAAAGAGAAGTGCCTAGACGAGTCATAGGTAGCAGCAGGCAAATGCAAGGCCAAGACTGGAATGTTTAGTGCTCCCTCCCCTGCAGCTGTGGATGCTAGATTAAGGCAATCTCTTCCGAGGTGGCTTCATTTCCTCCCAAAAATATTCCTGAGAGGGTGGGGGAGGAGGGGAGGGAAACCCATGGCAACTGATCCCTGTCTTTCCTTAAAGGGAAAGAGTACAAATGTTCCACACAGACGGCGTTAATCCCCCAGAAGTCGACACAGAGGCGCAAGAGGAGCTACATCAAACAGCTTCAGGAGATCCTTCCTGAGAAGACCCAAATATACTTGTTCAAAAAAACATTTCCTGGCATCTGCTTCATCTGGCAAAAGTGTATTCCAAAAGTTAAGTGTTAGATTTGTTGTCTCCTGGGTCATGTGTGAGTAATCAACTGGCAAGCTACTGTGCAACTGTGGCTTTGATCAGGACCTACGTTATTGATTTTCCAGCCATTTTATCGCCCCCTGGGCTATAAATTAAGGATAATTCCCCTTCCTTTCAACCACACTGCTCTCTAACACGTCCACCTGCTAGAGTTCCCTGCTGCGTAATGGGGTTTCTTGGCTAGGAGAGGAGTTGGCTGTTTCTCCTTTGCTACAAAGCCAAAGTAAGGGTACGACAACAAGGGACCTGAGGGAGATTTGGAATCTTTCCATGTTCAGCTGGCCCTCTTAAAAAAAAAGAGAGCACTTTAATGGCACAGCATGAAGAAAAAAGGGCCAAAGGGCACTGCTGAGTGACTCATATTTTTGTCACTGTCTCTCTCACACACACTTCTTTTTCAAAGCTGCCCTCTGTGTTCTTCTCTCTTAAATCCCATCATTTTCTATTTTTGATGGAAATTGTTTTTTCTTCTATCTGAAGGAAACCATTATTAACGGCTACCAATTATGGTTCTGCTTTTACTAGGGCCACTTTGTGCACAGGTTCAATGAAATTAAATGCCAAGCGGCCATCCATCTGGTTTAACGTCCCCCTGTTTCTCACAGCTAGCCAGGTGTATCTGGGACAGCCTAGAAAGATTTTGGGCCAGATTTTAATATTTACAGATAGCCTGGATGTAGAGGCCCTCTCTTGAGTAGTGCAACAAATTTTGTAGGGGAATTATCCTTGAAAAATGTCTAAAAGTTGCAAAGAGGGAAAACTTTATTTATTCTTTTTAATAATGTTAATTGAATTATGTATATGGCAACACATCTTTGTTTGTTTAAAAAAATTATAGGAAGTTCTTTGATTCCAAGAATATCTGAAACAATATTTCTGGCAGACTGCTCAGAGGATGTGCAGACCAACTGGCAAATGTTTTCACCGACATCTTCAACATCTCTCTGAGCATCACTGTTGTCCCAAAGTGCTTCAAGACAACGACCATCGTCCCCGTGCCGAAGAAACCATCAGTGTCCTGCCTCAATGACTACGTCCCGTTGCACTTACTCCCATCATCATGAAGTGCTTCGAGAGGCTCATTATGAGGCACATAAAGACCCCGTTGCCCGTAACATTGGATCCACTGCAGTTTGCATACTGCTTGAATCGCTCCACCGACGACGCCATCTCCACTACACTCCATCTAGCCCTCACTCCCCTAGAAAACAAAGACTCATACGTACGAATGCTGTTCATAGACTTTAGTTCAGCATTCAACACTATCATTCCTCAACGTCTGATGAGGAAGCTGACCCTGTTGGGCCTGAACACTTCCCTCTGTAACTGGATCCTGGACTTTTTGACTGGAAGACCTCAGACAGTCTGGATCGCGAACAACACTTCGAACACCATCATACTGAGCAATGGAGCCCCTCAGGGTTGTCTGCTCAGTCCTCTGCTGTTCACCCTGCTGACGCATGACTGTGTAGCAATGCACAGTTCGAATCACATCATAAAGTTTGCTGATGACATGACCGTGGTGGGTCTTATCAGCAAGAACGATGAGACAGCATACAGAGAGGAGGTGGAGAAGTTAACGAACTGGTGTAAAGCCAACAACCTGTCTCTGAATGTAGACAAAACAAAAGAGATGGTTGTTGACTTCAGGAGGACACAACACGACCGCTCCCTGCTGAACATCAACGGCTCCTCCGTGGAGATCGTAGAGAGCACCAAATTCCTTGGTGTTCACCTGGCGGAGAATCTCACCTGGTCCCTCAACACCGGTTCCATAACAAGGAAGGCCCAGCAGCGTCTTTACTTTCTTAGGAAACTGAGGCAGGCACAGCTTCCACCACACATCCTCACAACCTTCTACAGACCATCAAGAGCACCCTGGGCAGCTGCATCACCACCTGGTTTGGGAATTGCACCGTTTTGGATCGCAAGACCCTACAGCGAATAGTGAGGATGGCAGAGAAGATCATCGGGGTTGTTCTTCCCTCTGTCATGGACATATACACCACACGCTGCATTCATAAATCCAGAAACATTGTGGCTGACCCCCCCCCCCCACCATGTTAAGTCTGGTCACTGAGGAGACGGAGGCAGAAGTAGTTTAACGCGTTTATTAAGTTAACAAGAACTGACAGGAACCAAAGAACGAAAGCCGTCTGACAGCTATTTATACATGCAGCTGTCAGACGGCGAACCAATAAGAATAGTGTATTTTTCCCGCCGGCCGGCAGGCGCACCTAAACCAATCAGAGGGCTCGCCAGTACACAACACCCCATACACACATTTTACTCTCCTGCCGTCTGGAAAAAGGTATAGAAGCATTCGGGCCCGCACAAACAGACTGTGTAACAGTTTCTTTCCACAAGCCATCAGACCCCTCAAAGCAAAGAAACTGGAACCATAAATACTTGTGTATTTAGCTTGTGTATTTTTTGTGTATTTAGCTTGTGTATTTTTTTTTTAGCTTGTGTATTTTTTCTCTTTTTAAGTTCTTAGATTTAGAGCTATATGTAGCTCTGTGTCCTGCTTTTTTATTTTTTATTTTTTATCTATATTGTCTGATGTAGCACCTTGGTCCTGGGGAAACGTTGTTTCGTTTCACTCTGTACTGTACTGTATATTGTTGAAACGACAATAAAACTTGACTTGACTTGACTTGTACAAGAAATGAATTTACCAAATCCTTTCCAGGAAGGATTTGATTTTTGGAATCTGGAGCTATATTCTCATGCTTACTTACTGTCAAGTATTAAATATTAGATGCCAACAAATATTAGATGCCACCGCCCCAAGTCCCTTTTTGGGAGAGGGGCGGTCTAAAAATCTAAGAAATAAATAAAATAAATAAATAAATGGTGTTAGTTTTTTCAATTTGAGCAACTTTGGAATATACATATATAGCAGTGGTGAAATTCATTTTTTTTTTTACTACCAGTTCGGTGGCCATGGCTTGGTAGGCATGGCAGGGGAAGGATACTGCAAAATCTCCATTCCAACTCCACTCTGGGGCCAGCCAGAGGTGGTATTTGCTGGTTCTCTGAACTACTCAAAATTTCCGCTACCGGCTCTCTATTCTTTTAGACAAGCCCAAGACAGTTCACAAGCTGAGGTAAAAAAAATTAAAAATGGTGGCTGCGCAATAGTGTAGTGCTCATAAAAAAAACCAAAGGGAGCTTTTGTTCCACTTTTGCAACCGCCATCTTGATATTATTATTTTTTTGCCCACTCTTGCAGACTCTCCTGGATAGGCACTAAGAATTTGTATTTTGTTGTTATTGAACTTTCTGCATTCCGGTTTGATTACTTTCCCCTTTTCCTATAATTTTTATTACTGTTTAATGTCTTCAATATTTTTCATTTTAATGTTTAATCACTGAGAGGAGCAAATATTCTATCAACATTCCATTACAGTGCCTCCTGAAAATCCAAAATAGAAGAAGATGAAATTATGGTTTCATTCAATGCCATAGCCTTTCATATCTAATAACTGAATAAATAAGCTGCCCAGAGATGCCTCGATGTGAGACAGGTGGCAACCAAATCTAATAAATAAATAAACCCAGAACTAGTGAAAAAAATACATGGCGACCAAAGCATACTACACATCCAATCTAGCCAAATACATTAAGCTTGAAATACCCACTACCTCTGCCTCAGCACCTGCTTTCTGTATGATGGACAGATAAATCAACAAATCAGAGGCACACCCTGGGAGGAACATCACTCACAGAACTCACAGCAAAGACTATACTGCAGATCTAGAAATTATAACTCTGCCAGAAGTACCGGTATGACTGAAAGTATGGATCCAGTATATCGATGGCATGTTCATCACAATACAAAAGAAACAAACTAGAAGAGGCACATGAAACAATCAACATATCTTTTCCCCTGTGAAAAACATTCACAGAGGAAAAAGAAAACATGTAAATTGTCATCCTTCCTGGATATTCTCACCAGCAAAGGAAACAATGGCAAATCAGAAAAGCAAGTCTATCGGAAAAGCAATCCATTCTAACTAGGTGCTCCATTACTGAAGTAACAATCCAGTCTCCCGCAAGAGACATTATTTGGATGAGTATAATACAATACAATAGCAGAGTTGGAAGGGACCTTGGAGGTCTTCTAGTCCAACCCCCTGCCTAGGCAGGAAACCCTATACCATTTCAGACAAATGGCTATCCAACATCTTCTTAAAGACTTCCAGTGTTGGGGCATTCACAGCTTCTGGAGGCAAGCTGTTCCACTGATTAATTGTTCTGTCAGGAAATTTCTCCTCAGTTCTAAGTTGCTTCTCTCCTTGATTAGTTTCCACCCATTGCTTCTTGTTCTACCCTCATGTGCTTTGGAGAATAGTTTGACTCCTTCTTCTTTGTGGCAACCCCTGAGATATTGGAAGACTTCTATCATGTCTCCCCTAGTCCTTCTTTCTATTAAACTAGACATACCCAGTTCCTGCAACCGTTCTTCATATGTTTTAGTCTCCAGTCCCCTAATCATCTTTGTTGCTCTTCTCTGCACTCTTTCTAGAGTCTCCACATCTTTTTTACATCGTGGTGACCAGAACTGAATGCAGTATTCCAAGTGTGGCCTCACCAAGGCATTATAAAGTGGTATTAACACTTCACGTGATCTTGATTTTATCCCTCTGTTGATGCAGCCTAGAACTGGGTGGCTTTTTTGGCAGCTGCTGCACACTGCTTTATAAATGCACTGCAGCAATTCACAACATCCGCAAAAGGAAACAGACTGAATGTGAGGGTTCCAAGTAATACACCCATAGCAAACAGAACTCTGAGGCAGGTCAGGTCAGCTTCAGGGTTGGCACTGCCTAGACAACATCTTCCAACAAAATGGGTACCCACATAACTTTATCAAAAAGTGCAATCACGCAGTCCACTATGGTACAACCAACACAAGTTGTGAAAAGGATAACAGTTACATCCAAAACATGTAAAAAAACAACCAACAGATAATTGCAATGACACTATTTCACCCTACAAAAAACAACTAAAACCCTCTGAAACATCTAAACTTAACCAAAAGACCCAGAAGCCCATGAAGAAAAAAACCCACAAATGTTATCTGCAACATACAGGAGATAACATACAGGACAAGAAGCCACTATATAGGACAGAGGGCTAAAGACTAGGAGAATGTGTCCATGAACACCGGCTAGCAATCAGGGAGACACAATAAAAACTGAACTTGACGACACATGGAAAGATTCAATCATTGTTTCAATTAGAAAGTGTGAGCCACCTAGACGAAGCCAAATCTAAAAACATTAGGGAATTCCTAAAATCTTGGCATTCAGACAAATGAGCAATCAACAGACCATTAAGATAAACTGTATCTACATATTACCTTAGCCATGGTGGCACAGTGGTTAGAGTGCAGTACTGCAGGCTACTTCTGCCAACTGCCAGCTGTCAGCAATTTGGCAGTTCGATTCTCACCAGCTCAAGGTTGACTCAGCCTTCCATCCTTCTGAGATGGGTAAAATGAGGACCAAGATTGTTGGGGGCAATAGGCTGACTCTGTAAACCGCTTAGAGAGGTCTGTAAAGTGGTATATAAGTCTAAGGGCTATTGCTAAAGGAGACAAAAAAAAGAAAGAAACAAAAAGACAGAACACATCCTCTCTCGCAGCCAATATCCATTTTAGGAGGGATTAACATCAGACAAATAATACCCTAATCAAGGAACTATCATTATCAAGAAGAAAATCACACCCCCAACAAAATTATCTGGGCAAACTAGTGTACAGGTAGTCCTTGAATTGCAAATGTAATGGGAATCTGCCCACCATGATTGTAAGTCATGGCAGTTGTAAATCAGGTCACCCATGTGACTGATCCAATTTTATGACCCTTTTTTGAGATGGTCATTAAATGAACACCATGGTCATAAAGCAAATGCCACATTCATTAAGTGAATGCCAAGGATTTGCCACAGTTCAGTTTTGCTAAAAATCAGAAGTAAATGCCAGTTTTCAGGAAAAAGTCATGTGATCATGGTGGTGGTGGGGGCAGCCATTGGAATTTTGAAACATAAGTACCCCCAGGAGATTCGTTGTAACTTCAAACGGTTGCTAAGCAACGGGTCATAAGTCAAAAATTATCTGTATATAAACAGGGAGCAAACCCCACACTCACTCACACTGATGATGTTACCTAGTTGAGTAGTGAAATGTTTACAAGGAAACAATGAAGCTCAGTTGGTGGAGGGACTACATGGTTTTTTACTTACTGTATTTTTCGGAGTATAAGATGCACTGGAGTATAAGACACACCAAGATTTTGAAGAGGCAAATTTTTTTAAAAAAGGTTTTACACTCTGCAGACCTCCTCAAAATGGTCCATTTTTCACAAAAACGGGCCCGTTTTTTTGTCAAAAAAAGGGCATGAATAACCTTTAGGAGGCTTATAGAGTGCTCCTGGGGGCTGGGGGGGACCAAAACAAGCAAAAAACTGCCCTCCTTAGCCCCCAGGAGCACTCTGGAAGCCTCCTAAAGGCTATGCATGGCCATTTTGGTGAAGGAGGCGGGGTTTCGGGAGGCCAAAAATGCTGTACTCAGTGTATAAAACTCATCCCGATTTTCAGCCTCTTTTTTGAGGGAAAAACGTGCATCTTATACTCTGAAAAATACAATGTATGCTAACTTGAGTCATTCTGAATGGGCAATCTACAAATGTGATAAATAAACAAGGGATAAATTGCACTGGGAAAGGAAAGAAAGACAAAAGAGCATTCCAAAACTGGATGGATGGATGGAAGGAAGAGGTATTTGGGCAAGAAAGAAAAGCAAAGAGCTTTTTCTAGGCATTAGAAAAAGCATTAAAGTCATTGGGCATGCAAGGCCTCTCAAAACTAATCTTCAAAAGCAGCTTGCTTTTTAGGAGTTGCCTGCAGTCATCTGTGCCATCTGTTTTCAACAACTATATTTATCAGTCAATTCACAGGTGGCTAAGTTATATGGCGGTGGGTGGGTGACTTTGTCCTTTCTATCCAACAAATATTATATTTTGTGTTTTAAGTCAGAACCAAGGAAAGTTTTCCAAATTCTTAATTAGCTGGCTTTAAGTCTGCCAGTTCAGATGCTGTGCTAAAATTTTCCATATTTTCAATGACAACAAGCAGTTCTTTCAGTTAGGATTTAATTTCCATTTTCCCTAACCTTCAAGTCAGCCTCCACCAATGTGTTTATCTGAATGACTTCATGGACACATCCATGTTATTTTTCCTGGCAACGGTCATAGAATTATGGAGTTGGAAGGGGGCACACAAGGATCCCGTAAGCAGTACGCAGGAAAAGCAGTTCAACCAGTCTCTTCATTAAATGCTCCAGGTCTAAATGCTCCAGGTCTAAGACCCACATCTCCCATAAGTAGACTGCTGCGCAGATCTCATTTAAATTAGCCCTTTCTTGTAGTTGTATTTTATGCTCATTATTCCTGATCCCAGTTTCTGTGGAAATAGAATAGTGTCCCTGACAGGGGTGGAAACAACTTACATTTGCTATCGGTTCACAAATGTGAGCAAGCACAGAGCATCAAAAATGGACGTGATGATGTCCGGGTGGGTGGGCGGAGCCTGCTACTGAGCGTGCCTGCAAAGGTAAGTAGAACATCGAGGGAGGGATCCGCTGTGCCATGCGATTTAGATCAGCTAGAAAGCAGGAAATCCTGCTTTCTAGTTAATATAAATCGTGCATCACAGCTGATCATGGGAAATACCGGTTTGCCCAAACCGATAGCATTTTTTTACTACCGGTTTGGGCAAACTGGTAGCATTTTTTACTACCGCTTCAGTCAAACCGGTCTGAACCGGTAGCATTTCACCTGACCTTTTTCCCTATGCCTGTGGCATCCTTTTTTGTACCAAACATGGATTCATATTTCCCTCAGTTTTCTTTCCTCTAAACAAAACAATCCCTCATGTATCATCTGTTACCCTCCTCTGAATCAGTCTTAACAATTAGAGATTGAATGGACACGCTCATGAAGTGTTCATGACAGCAATATGGAAATTGCTTGCCAAGATTATCTTCTGGGATGTGTTTTTGACTTCACGGTCTCACCTACCACCTTGAATTTCCTGGAATCTTCCCTCCTTTATCTGATCCTGTTTAGTCCCCCCCTCCCTGCCCCCGAATGAGCCTTGGTTGTCTAGGAGCTACCACGGATTGCAACCATAATAATAATAATAATAATAATAATAATAATAATAATAATAATAATAATAATAATAATAATAATAATAATAATAATAAAATTTATTTCTTAGCCGCACCCTCTCCCGAAGGACTCGGGGCGGCGTACAAGAAAACACATAAAATATAAAATAGACAACACATACACAATAAACAAATACATGGACATGGACATGGAGAAGGGAGGCAGATAAATAGAGACAATTAAAACACAGTAAAATCTAAAAACCCCAAAATTAAAATTAAAAAACCCGTCAGGAGCAGAGTAAGCGAACTATGGTTGAGCCAGGCCAGCTATTTGGAATAGGTGGGTCTTGAGCTTTATCCGAAAGGCGCGGAGGTCAGAGGTAATCCTAATATCCGGGGGAAGGTCATTCCACAGGGCTGGGCCCGCTACAGAGAAGGCTCTACTCCTAGACACCGCCCCCCGACATTGTCTGGCGGACGGCACCTGGAGGAGTCCCTCTCTGTGCGAGCGGATTGGTCGCAGGGATGTATGGGGCAGGATACGATCCCGCAGGTATCTAGGTCCTGAGCCATGGAGCACTTTAAAGATCGTTATCAAGACCTTGAAACGCACCCGGTAGACCACAGGTAGCCAGTGCAGCTCGCACAGGAAAGGTGTCACATGGGAGTACCTTGTACTCCCCATTATTACCCGCGCGGCCGCGTTCTGGACCAACTGTAGTCTCCGAGTGCATTTCAAGGGAAGCCCCATGTAGAGAGCGTTGCAGTAGTCCAGGCGAGACGTCACCAGCGCATGAGTGACTGTGCGCAAGGCATCCCGGTCCAATAGGGGGCGCAATTGGCGCACCAGGCGAACCTGGTGGAACGCCCCCCTTGCCACGGCCGTCACATGGTCATCCATGGACAGCCGGGCATCCAGGAGGACGCCCAGATTGCGCGCCCGCTCCACCGGGGCAAGTTGTACGCCCCCGATGGCCAGAGATGGAATTAACTGGTTGAACCGGGGGGCCGGCAGCCACAGCCACTCTGTCTTGGAAGGGTTGAGCCTGAGTCGGTTGTCATCCATCCAGACCCGTACGGCTTCCACACACCGGGACATCACTTCGACGGCTTCGTTGGGGTGGTTCGGGGTGGAAATGTACAGCTGAGTATCATCAGCGTACAGATGATATCCCACCCCAAAGCCACGGATGATCTCACCCAGCGGCTTCATATATGTGTTGAACAGGAGCGGCGAGAGGACCGACCCCTGCGGCACCCCACAGATAAGGGGCTTAGAGTCGACCTCTGCTCCCCTGTCAACACACGTTGCGTCCGGCCGGAGAGGTAGGAGCCGAACCACCGTAGAACGGTGCCCCCGACCCCCAACCCCTCCAGTCGGTGCAACAGGATACCATGGTCGATGGTATCAAAAGCCGCCGAGAGATCTAATAGGACCAGGATAGAGGAACAACCCCTATCTCTGGCCCTCCAGAGATCATCCACCAACGCGACCAAGGCCGTCTCCGTGCTGTGTCCGGGGCGAAAGCCGGACTGGCGCGGGTCTAGATAATCATTTTCCTCCAGATGTCGTGGAAACTGATAAGCCACCACACTCTCTACAACCTTCGCCAAAAAGGGAAGGTTGGAGACAGGACGATAATTGGCCAGCTCCATAGGGTCCAGGGAAGGCTTCTTGAGCAAGGGTCTCACCACCGCCTCTTTCAAGGCGGCTGGAAGAGACCCCTCGCCCAGCGAAGCGTTCACTAGGCCCTGGAGCCAGTCGCGTGTAACCTCCCAGGATGCCAGTACAAGCCAGGAGGGACACGGGTCCAGTAAACATGTGGTAGGTCGCAGTCGTCCACGCACTCTGTCCAAATCCTCGATGGCAACCAAATCAAACTCTTCCCAGGTTGGTTTCTCAAGACTCGCCACGGACGTCTCCACTGGGCCACTGAAAGGGACCCAGTCCTTCCGGATTTGAGCGATTTTATCCTGCAGGTATTTCCCAAATTCCTCTGCCCTACCCTGTAAAGGGGCCTCCCGCGGCCTCTGAAACAGAAGGGAGCGGGACACCCGAAACAGGGCGGCAGGGCGGTTCTCCGCGGATGCAATGAGAGCGGCACAATATTGACGTTTGGCCGCTCTCAATGCCACAAGGTACGTCCTTAAATGGGCTCGTACCTGTGTTCGGTCAAATTCGGAACGGGAGGATCTCCAACGACTCTCTAGGCATCTCTTGCGGCGCTTCATCACCCTTAGCTCCTCGGTAAACCAAGGGGCCAGGGTGGATCGTTGCCGCCGGAGAGGCCGCAAAGGCGCCACCCGGTTCAAGGCCCCGGTAGTCGCGTTGTTCCACGCGACCACCAGGTCCTCTACCCGAGGGCGGGTCAGGGCTACAGGAGGTGGCCCAAGCTCCATCTGGAACCTATCTGGTTCCATCAGGCGCCTGGGGCGGAACCATCTAGTATTTTCCGGTTCCACCTCCCCGCAGCGGGGGGTAGCTCCAGGGAAGTCAAGTCGGAGGAGTGAGTGGTCTGACCATGACAGCGGAGTGATGGTTAAGTCTCCTCCTCCCAGATCATTCAACCACTGGCCAGAGACAAAAACGAGGTCCAGGGTGTGACCTCCCTCGTGTGTCGGGCTCTGAATCAGTTGAGTCAGGTCCATGGCTGTCATGGAGGCCATGAACTCCCGAACCCCCTCAGATGCTCCTCCCACCGATGGCAGGTTAAAGTCCCCCATCACTAAAAGTTTGGGGGTCTCAACCGCCACCGATGCGACCAGCTCGAGGAGTTCGGGCAGGGCCGCTGATGTATAGCGAGGAGCCAGGTATACTATCAGCAGGCCCAACTGTCTCCCAGGGCCCCATTTCACAACAAGGGATTCACATCCGGACGTCTGTGGCACAGTGGACTCCCTCGGCTCTAAGTCCTCCCGAATAATCACTGCTACCCCACCGCCCCTTCCCTGGGCCCGGGGCTGGTGAAATGCACGATAACCTGGCGGGCACATTTCCACGAGGGGTAAACCTCCCTCGTGGCCCAGCCAGGTCTCCGTTATTCCCGCGAGGTCCGGCTCCCCCTCCAGAATTAGATCGTGAATGAGGGGGGCCTTATTAACGACGGACCTCGCATTGCATAACAACAGCCTCAGGCCCTGGGCCTGGAGCTCCTGACCACCTAGAACGCGGGGGTTGGTACAAACGACCGGGTGTAACCAGCACCCACGGTCTCCCAACCGACTGCGAGTTTTTGATCTGTCCTCGTATCTGCCCCTCCCTACGACCGTTGGAATCAAGAAGCCCTGCACCGGAACGACATCCTCCCCCTCCTCCTCCCTTCCGCTCCCTCTGCTCGTGACCACACCTGGCGACCTGGCTCTGTCCTCGCTCCTGACCTGACCCTCCAACCCCCCCACCCCAGAACCCCTACAAAATTTTAAAAAACAGTCAACTAAAAACCCCCTAAGTCTCCGCTTCCTCCACCTCTCGAGATTAATAAATCCGTCATCAAGGTGGGCCCTCGAAAGGGCGGAGGGCCACACCTGCGAGAGGGGGGACTCCCGCAGTAGGATGAGGTCTGCTCTTAAGTACATATGATGTTAAAGAGAGATTCACCAGGGCCTAGGAACTGTGCTGTGGATGTTCCAGCCGAGTACCATGATCCAGTATAGTTTGAAGAAGTTGAAAAGGCCGGGCTCCAGTGTAAAAAGAATTGTCCAATCCTGGGTAGGGGGGGTGATGGTAGTAGGCTGGTCAGATGACAGACAATCGGTGGGGTAGTATGGTCAATGATTGACAATGGTGGGAGTTAGTAGATGGTCGATGATGGTCAATAATAAACAATGATGGACAATGATGGACAATGATGGGTGGCGAGGGTGGTTAAACTGTTGTTATTGTTGTTGATGATGGGTAGGGGGAGATGGTCGGTCAGGCAATAGGGTCACAGAGGAAAGGGGGAACGTCCTCCAGGGCACATACAAATGGAAGCAGGGACAAGTTGTAATAAATAATCAGCAGGGGGGTAGATGGTTCAAGCCCCCCCCCCCCCCCGTCTCTGAATAGCCTCCTGCGTCATAGCCCTCATCCTACCAGGCCATCGGTATCTTATCATGGCCTGCATCATTGTTCTTAACACCCAAAAAACCACCATTCCAAAACCCATCGCCACTCCTACCAGCCTCGGGCCTTCCTTTTCAGCCTCCATAATTTCTGCGCCTCCCACAGTTTGCATGGTCAATAGCAGGCCGGCGAATTCGGCGTACGGCGTTCCCATGTCACGTAGGGAATCTCTGAGGTTTGAAATACCTTTAAATCCCACCCTGAGCTTGAGAACTAAGTCTACATGGTAACTGGGCTGAGGGCAACAGAAAATAGCACTTTCATTTGCATGAACAAATAGCACTTTACCCCCCTAAGCCTAATTGCCATGTGAGAACAAAATGTGGTGATTGCTGGGGAAAGGAAGCTTAATCTACATTCCACGCTTATTGATTTCCCCCAGATCAACCTGCAAAGTGTTGAGGAAGTTTCCATTACGGCTTATGGAATCCTTCCACCACCACCCCACACCTTCTAATATAATTGCTTGGACGGTGGGAAAAGGGAGCCTGCAGGGGGAGAGGGGGAAAAAGAGAAAAGGAGTAGGCAGGTGTTTCTTGTATTGTAGGAAAGACTGACAAAAACACAGTGAGAGGTCGGAAAATTAATGAATGAAGTGCAAGTAGCAATAACAACAGCACTTAGACTTATATACCGCTTCACAGTGCTTTACAATCCTCTCTAAGTGGTTTACAGAGTCAGCCTACTGCCCCCAACAATCTGGGCCCTCATTTTACCCACCTCAGAAGGTTGGAAGGCTGAGTCAACCTTGAGCTGGTGCGAATCGAACTGCCAAATTGCTGGTAGCTGGCAGTTGGCAGAAGTAGCCTGCAGTACCGCACTCTAACCACTGCACCACAAGCAGGTATGTAAATGTATTGTGACAATAGAATGGCATGCCATGGCATAACACAGCACTGCACAGAACGGAATAGAATAGAATATGGAAGGGACCTTGGAAGTCTTCTAGTCCAGCCCCCTGCTCATGCTGGAGACCTTATGCCGTTTCAGACAAGTGACTGTCCAGTCTCTTCTTAAAAACTTCCAGTGATAAATGTTTTCATCAAAAAAAAAAAAAATTCAAGATGGATATACAATTAATACACACTGTAGTGCAGTAACAGACCAAGACTTCTACCTTTACCTTAATATTGGACCCGAGGACCAGATAATATATCATCAATGCCCAGTGAAACCCTAAACCTGACAAGCAGAGAAACCCAAAGGAAAAATGTTTCTGCAAAAATGAATAATTAACAGAGCAACATACAAGGATGGTCCCTGGCTTAGGGGAAAGAAAAGGTTTTAAAACAGTGTTTCTCAAACTTGGCGACTTTAAGTCCTGTGGACTTCAACTCCCAGAATTCCCCAGCCAGCATGGCTGGGGGATTCTGGGAGTTGAAGTCCACAGGACTTAAAGTCGCCAAGTTTGAGAAACACTGTTTTAAAAAATGTGGAGACACCTCCTGGTAACCATAGAACTGGTACCCAGGGTGGTTTTACTAATGAAAGCCAGATGCCAAGGGCAGAGGTAAGGTTACCAGGCTCTTTGGCTCTTAGCACCAAGGTTAAGCTGGAGAATATTGATGTTGGAAGCAATATTAAAAATCCTGGAACACTGGTACCTGCAGGCCATGTAAACAGTCCCAATCCAGACAAGCAAGCCGTGTAACAAAGATCAACTCTGTTTCTAAAATCTAACCAGGTAATGCTATACCAACCGCTCCATTTTCTGATATTATTCAAAGAAAGTTCTGGGGCAAGTCCACATTATAATCTACAGAGGGTCAAATAACCAGTTTTTATGTACAAGTGAAACTGATTTAAACAACATGATTAACCAGGTCAATTAAAGACTGGGGGACTTCACTGAGTCAGCTTTAATCTCAGGTCTATGCAGGGGAAGGATTCAGCCGGTTATGAGCGGTTTGGGTGAACTGGATGCTAATTTTACATCTGGTTCGCCAAACCAGTCATTGCAAGGACTGGCTGGCCCCACCCACCCCACCTCGCCCCTCCCAGCAGTCTCCATGTGGCCCATTTTGGATGCTAGGTAAGTGCCAGGCCCATGCAGAGGCCCTGGGAGGGTGACAAATGGGCCTCCTGGAAGGTCCGGAAGTCTGGAAACAGGCTCGTTTCCATCCTCCGGAGGGCCTCCAGAGCCTGGGGAAGGCCATTTTCCCCCTCTTGGAGGCTCGAGGAAAGCCTCCAGAGCCCAGGGAAGGCAAACCCACCCACCCACCCACACACACACAGTCATGGTGCAGGAGGCAGAGTAGGCCACACCCACCATGGCCACAGCCACCCCTGGGTCTATGTGTATGTGGAGGTGGATTGGAAGGAGGGGTGGCTCAACAATCTGGCTTGTTTGGTTAGTTTAGGATCAAATGTATTATTGAAAACTGGATGCAAACCTACACAGTATGAGCACACCATCAACAACCAAAAAGAAAAATGTAACATTCAGAAACCACTAAAGAAAATATAATCCTACTGCTTGACCTCACAGTGGTATTCCCATGGCAAAGAGTAATTTTGAAGAGATGAAGTATGAAACTTCAGAGCTGCACATTATCAAGAAATCCATGTCTATCCATAGCAAAGGAATGGCATTGTCTGGTGTTTTCTAGGTGGATGAATGCTTTTATAGTACTCCCTCCACAATCCTGCTGAAGACGACTAGAACTTTTCCAGTACAAATGTGGGAAACCAAATGGAGAGCAAATTGCATTACACAAATGGAAGCCAATAAAAATAACATGTTATTATCCTCCAGTCCAGAATGCTATATCCAGAATGCCATCTATCACTTTTGATTGGGATACTTGACTTCCAGAAAACTACTGGACCATCCTTAAGCAGGTGGGAAGTCCAACAGTGGAATAATATATTTTGGAGTTCCCCACAATGGTTCATTGTACAGTTTTGCACATTCCCCAAATTTAGCAATTTTTATGATCACGTTCTTTGTATTCTCATGGACTGTTGTGGCCTAGAGGTGGAGCTCTCACCTCACAATCAGGAGGTTGTGAGTTCGATCCTAGGTAGAGGGAGATGTAGGGTATCCTGTTTGGGCAGGGGGTTGGACTAGATGACCTGCAAGGTCCCTTCCCTCTCTGTTAATCTGTTTACATAAACATTCTATATTTACAATTTAAAGTAATTGATCTGGTGTATTTTGCACTTCTGTTCCTTTTCCATCACCACCAAGTATAAGATGCACATTTCCCCCCCCTAAAAGAGGGTGAAAATTTGGGTGCGTCTTATACACCCACCCACCATCCCCCACCCTGTGGCCTCTGCCTCCCAGCAATTTACCTCCTTGAGAAGCTGCAATAGACTATAGCAATCCCTGCAGCCTGAAACAGCTGATGATCGGGAAGCTCACTTAAACTGAAAGTGAAACTTGCTGTTTGCTCCACCAGGCAAATTGCTGGGAGACAGAAGCGGTTTTTTTTTTCTTGTGCTAATCAGACTGTTTGCTGCAAGAAGGTAAGTCAATAACTAAAATTGCCTATAGAATGTTCAAATTATTAGACTTATTTTTTAAAGACTGCTTAACAAAATGAAGAAGTTTTTTTAAAAATAAATGCTTGATCTGAAGAGGCCCAGTGCTATTGTATCTTCTTTTAAATAGCAGAGAAAAACGTATACTTCCAGAAAGCCACATCAATTTTAACAGCATCTGTACAAGTATAGTCTGAAATGTAACACCACAGTGTATATCGTCTGTACTGTTTGCTGTTTGTTGCAAGGAGGCAAATTGCTGGGAGGTAGAAGCAGATTATTTTCCCCTTGTTTTCCTCCCCAAAAGCTAGGTGCGTCTTATACTTCGGAGCATCTTGTACTCTGAAAAATACAGTATATACACCACCAAGTGTATATACTTATAGGTCAATGTGACAGTTGGGGTCAAAGTTAAGGGCTATCATATCTAAATTACAAAAATGTGGGGAGTCATTTGATGAAACAAAGAGATATAGAAAACTTTATATAACCCTAACCCTCTGTTATCAATCTTTTCAACTATACCTTAAATTCTTACTCCTGGGATGGTTGTAATGCTACATTTTTAAATATTGGCTTGTAGAAAGTTAGCATCCGCCCCTCTCCTAGAAGAATGAAATATTTTAGGAAATATGAAAAAGGCGGGATATTTCCCCTAAAAGACAAATAGAAATTTTAAGACAGAAACTCAGCCCCAGCTCCCTGCCCTCAGCAGATATTTTGGTTATCTAGAAGACAAAAGACTGGGCCAGTTTATCTACAAAACAAAAGACCCCAGGACATAATCTACCTATCTAGCAACAAAACTCACCACATGGCATCTGGGGAGATTGCATCACTCAGTAAGGTTGAGCCAAGCCTGGGACTCAAGACAGCCTACAAAGTTACCCCTGCAT